>NC_090930.1:206264668-206918911 GCF_040938575.1 Ambystoma mexicanum | reverse complement strand
GAAGGCGCTAAGTACGGTGCCGCAAATTGCTGCACCGTACTTAGCACCAAGGTCCCTTTGCGGGTTGGTTTTTAACTCCTGCAAAAAGCAGGCGTTAAAATCGCCAACCCGCAAAGGGACCTCGTAATCAGGCGTTAATGGGTTAACGGCGCCGCCACCTTTTACGGCGCCGTTAACCCCTCAATGCCAGGGTTGTAATGAGGGCCAAAAGAACAAAAAGATTGAACAAGACACTTTATGCTGTCTGTAACATTACACACATTTCTGTATGCTGTTTTCTTATGCATACTTCGATCTTATCCAGCCTTAGTGAGATGACACGTTGATGATGTCAAATTTTTGGAAAATTCTAAAAATAGTCCTAATATTTTCATGATCATCATTGCAATCATATTACAATTTTTGTTACAAACGTGTGGTTTATAAAAGTGGAAGGAATTACACATTGAATTAAAGAAAATTGGAATCTTCCATTATATTAGATAGACATTGCTAGCAAGAAGACCAC
The DNA here is from genome assembly GCF_040938575.1 of Ambystoma mexicanum. Classification (NCBI taxonomy): domain Eukaryota; kingdom Metazoa; phylum Chordata; class Amphibia; order Caudata; family Ambystomatidae; genus Ambystoma; species Ambystoma mexicanum. Next base: position 206,918,403 of record NC_090930.1, on the reverse strand, counting down.
CTACTTAACAGGATATAATTGGACACATGACTATTCTTGCAATACTTCTTGTATTTTTGCATAATGAGTTCTCTTTACTTTTTTATGCTTTAACATTTCGCCAAATGATGTTCTATAATACAGATGGAGTTTTTAGCAATGAGACATCTATTTCTACTCCTAACACTAGCATGATAGCAAGATCCTGAAGGTATAAATTCATAGCTTGATAATTTAGCCCGTTTAAAGAATAACATGTGGTACCAGCACATGAAGGAAGTGGGGAAGAAGACATCAGATGAGAGCTGCTATGTATGTTCTCTCATCCCCTGTGTCATGGGCACAGTCAAAACATTCATTGGAAGAGAAATACCTATCCATGATGCGAAGTGCCTTAGCCATTTAGCAGCATGCACAACAATAGGACAATTTGAAGGAAGATGGGCAACCCTACGATGGATATTAAATAAAACGTTTCCATATGAAGATGGTTCTATCAAAATGAATGCGTGGTAGTGGTAGGACTGGAGAACAGATAAGAACTGTTGAACAAACGAGACTGGGTTGTGCAGCTGTATGGGAAACACCAGGAATTCCCGGATGCTGGGAGAGGCCTCAGGATGCTGAGAGAGGCCTCAGCCATTGGTATATCGATGAATTGCCACTAGTACAGGATGGGAAGACAAAATGTTAGCATGCAGTGCACACTTATTGATGCCAGCGCCAGTACACTTAGCGCAAATAGTGAATGAAGGCCTAAAGGAGTGGGTAAAGTTTTAAAAATTAATAACATGGGTTGAAAATGAAGCAGGACCTGCGTCTATATTACGAATGGAGAATGCAACACTTTGTTTTAGAAACAGGGGACTGAACAAAGTTGGAGAAAATAAAGGATGTAAGTAAATAATTGATGTGCCAGGAATGAATGGAGGAACTGCTGGGTTAGTGAACCACTTTTGGGCCTGTGGATATAAATCTTATATGCAGCCGCCTACAAAATTTGGGAATTATTGATCATACATTTTCCTGCACTGGTGATTCCCCAAAGTGATATTCAATAGACAGCTTTCTGAAAATGGATGCCCACCAAAGCAAGAATAGGTCGCTTAGCCTCACCAGACAGAAGAGAGAGAATTACTTTTCAGCAAAATCAATAGAAACCTACCATGACATTCCAGATAAGCACAAATTGTTCAGTTGGATGGCAGTGATATTTACAGCCATATTCATGCCAGAAAATCAAACTGCAATCGCTAAGTGTTCACAAATCACCAGGTGGGAACTGCTACAAACAATTAAGACAACAATAAAAGGATTCAATGTGATTAGAGAAGAATTGAGGGCCATCAGGCTTCTGACCCTCCAAAATAGGTATGTCCTGAACTTGATTGCAGCAATGGAATGAGGTGGGTGTGCCAAGATCAGGCTTTCTTGCTGTACTTAAAGACCTGCCCTTGAAGGAGAAAATGAAACCCTGACAGAAACAATAACTATACTGTCAACCCTGCATACGAAAATGGTGGAAGAAGTAGATGAAACTGAAGATGAAGATTTGTTTTTGTCCCTGTTCTCATGGGTTCCAAACTGGATGAAAAATTTCTTCAAACTACTGGGAGCAATAATAGTGTTGGTATTGCTAGGATTCTGACTTGTATGAATAATCATAGGACAGTGCAAGACAACAGTGAAAAAAAGCTATTGGGAAGAAGATAATGATCAATGTGAATGTGTTAAATGATGAGCAGACACAGATCGAAAGCACCACCCATAAGCACCTGAATGGAAGTTCTCTGGTACCCCCAGGAATGAGGGTTTACTATCCCAAGGATCCTAAGAATTATATGGGACGCTGAGTATTCTGTCAACCAACTGGGGAGTGTTGCCATATGACCTAGAGTGTGAATGCAGATGACCTGAGGAGGGTGACAAAGATATGGATCCTGAAGAAACCAGAGTGTGAAGAGAAGGCGAAGAAGGTTGGGGAGGTGATCGAGGAATCAAACAGAGGGGGGAATGTAGAAAAACAGATGTATACATCACACATGGAGCCCACCCCCTCACCTCCATCATATTGGAAGAGCAGCAAGAAAGCACTGTGTTTGACACCTGGCATCATCCCAATACTGCATTGAAGATATGAAAGCCGCTATGAGCTCAGACAACCATACCAAATGTATCTCAAACTGATGTGGTACAATGAAGTATTCAGACACCACGGGACATAGAAGAGCTATCAGTAAATTCTGACAGGTGTAAAGTGACATCATGAAGAAAAGAGACGAGGATGCACTTAAATGATATAACAATACTCAAAGAATGAAGATTTGACTGAAGTAACAAAGTAACTGAATATACAAATGCAAAAAAATCATATACACAAAGAAGATAAGTGAGAAGATGCATTAGATGTATATAGACAGAAACACAAGGTAGATGACACATATAGAAGCTTGCTACAGCAAAAGATATAACGTGGGTAAATCAGCCATGTTGAGAAGATGGACGTTGGTTTTGTATACTAGTAAGCTAAAAAGCACCTAGGAAAGAGACCAAGGCTGCAAAGCTGACATGCACCCAAATACAGATTTATGTAAGAACAAAGAATATTTGTTTGGCCACGGATCAAGAATCCTGCAGCAAGAAGCAACTGCAAGGTGCAAAAGGAGTCGAAGAGGATTAGCTATGTACTCAAAACAAATTTCGCTTAGATTAGGCAAAGGGATGAACATTTGCGAGTGCCAAGTAGTGGACAATTAAAGATGCAGAAAGCATATGCCAGATGGAGAAACCACATCTTCAGGCCAAGGAGAGTAATAGCACACATTATAACTTAATTAAATAGCACTAAATAGGAGGATAAAATGGACAAAATCATGATCTCCTCATACGTGGTGCAAGACCAGAAATCAATGCATATTCATAACCATCCAGACGAAGATAGCAATGTACCTTCACTCCCTTTCAAGTTACAGAGAAGAGAACAGTCAGCGAGGTCAGCTACAAAGAAGAGGGACTTGGTTTAGGGCCTAACTGATGAGAAATGGTAGACTAATTGCTCAAGTGGCCAGTTGTCTGATGTTGTACTCCGTACCTGGGTTTCGTTTTGCTTACATGCTGCTAATGAGCCAAATGTCTAAGGTTGGAAGAGAGTGCCAACCAAGCAGGATGGCCTATGTGATGGTGGACCATCCACTGTTGCAGAAGCCAATCCGCTGCTGTTATTCTGCTATTATCTTTACTATACATAGTTAGAGGTTGTTCCAGGTGTGCCCTCCTGATAAGGGGCAGCCAATAATGTTACAAACACCTAAATAAGATATAGGTATATATGTTCCCTTAACCAATCCCTCTGCCCAATAGGTTTTTATTATTTGCCACTTAGGATGACGTTATAGCAGATGTATATTGAGGTTTAAAGCCTTTGTGTAACTGATATGTATTCAAGAGTGTGTGTGCTATGACTTGTTATGCTTGCCAGATTTTCCTACTTTATTGAATTGATAATAAAGTAGTATGTTGCCATATTCATTGAGTGTGTTCAGTTATTTGGACCATAAATTAGATATTGTGGTAATCCCATCCAGCACTTGTTACGCTCCTGTCACTGCACCATTCTTGTGAACCTGTCCCAGATGGTAGATAACGCATCATGGGCAGAGCATCAGATGGGCGAACAGGTGAGGTGGTGTGTGTGTCATCACACTCGAACATTGCTGCATCGCCACCATCTGAAGCATCATCACAATCATCAGGCTATATGAGTGACTCTAGGTTAACAGCAATAGGGAATTGGGGAGGACTGATCTCAGGAGAACCAAGGCCTGAAAGGGGTGGCTTTGAAGTGGGCAGGTCAAGTCCATACCACCCCTGATGGTGACGAAGAGCCAATGCTGGAGACTGATAAAGGGTGCCTTTTGGTAGTAGTCACCAGTGGTAATCCTGCTTGACTTGAGCCAGGCACATTGCTGGCAATTGAGGTGTCGGTTTGTCAAAAGAGAAATTATATCGTGCCTCCTAATGCAATAAATATATGTATATTGACCTACGCCAAGCTGCTTGTAAGTTGCTTGCGAAGGAATCGTGTTGCAAGGTCCTGACCTTAAAATCAATGTAAGCCGCCATTTTAGGTCAATCCGCCATTTTAGGATTTGCTTTGTAAAGTCACTCTGTGAGTTAAAATGGTGGACAATGTCATTCCAAAATACAACATGGCCGTCTTGACCTCTGTACGTAGCTAATATGTAACTTGCCTGCAGGCCACTTATTGAGGTCGTGAACTGAGACATTGTCCTTCGTTGACCTGTTGTTAAGGGATTACTCGTGCAATGAAACTAATCCACGAGTATACGATAAAGACAATGTATTCAAATACTGAACGTAGAACTCTTGTTGAACTACATTGTATTAATGCTTAAGAAGACCTAAATGGGAAATCCCAGAATACACAGTTGCCGTATAGGCTTGTTGATATATGTATTAAAAGCAAACCAGTTATATGCGGATGTGCGAGACTTGGCATGAACCCTAGATCGATGATGTATTAGTTAGTGGAATATTAGCCCGAAGTGGGGCTGGACATCGTGCTCACAAAAAGTATAAAAAGCCAATGCATTCTAATGTACAGCGTCTCTCACTGAACACATTGAACCACGCTGGAGTTCGTTGTGTTGTACTGAGGGCCGATAGCTATCTGATTTTGCTCTGTTTTTGTAACTAGATTCAGTATAAAATAAAGTACTTTGTATGTTTCTTTGTAACCCGTGTTCGGTGTATTTCCTTTTGGGGTACTCAGCCTCGACATTTTGATTTTGTTTTCACAGTTGGCCCCCGAATAGGGACCCTCATGATTGATGCCAGATTGTTGAAGGTTGACGCAGGCTATCGGACCGGGATCGGACGGTGTGACAAAAAGGGGCCCCACTGAACGAGATGTGACACCTCAGCAGCGCTGCACGACCCGATCCCTGGACGATTAGCTTGTGGTCCAAGAAGGCATCTTGACGAGGGTCCACTTATCGAGGCGGGCAGATTTGCCGAAATCACCATACACAAGCTAAGATTAGTTAGGTAAGATTCTTTGAAATCCGATCAGACTTCCTTAGGTTTGTTCAGGTGAGTCGTGACCCGACTCTTAATTCAACCCTGAAAATTTGAATTTGGCGCATTGTATCTGCAAGCACAATTATTGACCAGGTAACACCAATAATTTGATATGCCTGGGAAATTGTCTGCCTGCTACAGGGCGTTGTTCCGCAGCGATAGACAATCTTTGGAATTTAGCCATCCCGCACCACAGGAGGGGTCACCGGCATCTACTATGTACTATAAGCATGGCATTGGATGTATAGTATTTAATGACATTTGGCACAGACAAACCAGACATGCCTCTGAACTTCAGTGGCCAATCAATGGTAGTTTTGAAATCCCTCGTATTGAGTATTTAGAGTCAATTCTATTAAAGAAAAAGGCTAGACCTGCAGCATTTGATGTTTTGCAGAATTGGAAAAAAGAAGCGTTGCAACAACTTAAAAGTAGAGAAAAACATGTGCGCCGTCATAAGACGAACGCCGAAAAAGCATTATTGTATGACCAAGATAAACATTCTGAATCGACTAGGAATATGGATAGGGCTTTCTCACTTGGAATTCAAAAAATATATCCTTCCAAAGACCTCCATGCTTCCGATGAATTTATAGACAAATTGTTAAATGAACGAAGGCCTGGTGCCTCTGCGCCACCTCCGTATGTTCCTCTTCCCGCTGCTTTGCCTCTTCCTCCTGTTATTCCTGCTCTACCTGCTGTTGTTCCCGTTGTTCCTGCTCCTCCTAATGTTCCCCTTCCTCCAGCTCCTCCACCTCTTCTTATCACACCAGTTACAGTACCTCCATTGAATTTGCCTGCTCCCTCTCTTCCAAGTGGTCCTGAGCCGCTTGTAGTCGATCGAGGTGCAGGGTCAAAGGTTGTCACTCGCAATACTGTACCACCAGAGAAGAAACATGATTTGATTGCATGGACTAAACATTGTATGGAGAAGGATGATCAAGCTACTGTTTTTGCCACACTTCGTAATATGAATAATTTTCCTGAGAAAAATGTTTTTATTGAAGGTTTAGGGATTCATTTATGTGTAATGTGGGGAAAATTAAATAATATAGATCTCCCGCAAGGGTCAAGGGATCTAAATACTTTAGCGTTTTCTAGAGACACTGTGGAGAAAGTAAATGAGCATGTAGAGAGGTTATTTGGGTATAGAAAGGAGTTAGAAAAGTTGCAGAATGAGGATGACGAGGAGGAAAGTATGTATGTACAGAAACGGTTTCTTCCTTGTCGTAAATCGATATCTGAGGAAGCATGAATTTGTACGAAGGACACACTTAGATGGATTTCAGATATGTCGATAACTCCAGTTGAAGTATATGACACATATAGTCAGTATACGCCAGAAATGCAGAGGAAAGTGATACAGGTAATGATAGAGTACCTACACGATGATTGTGTAAAAAGAAAGATTAGTTGTCCCACAGAGTTATTGAGTATTTACAAGAGAGTTTTTTCACTTGACACTTCTTCGACTGCTTTAGTGCTCGATTTAGCTATGTTGCTTAGTAAGCATTCGGAGTCACCTACTTCTCGATTGCCTATGAGAGAGGTTCCTGCGACATTTGTCCCGAAGGTTCAGATTGCGGCCGATGTTGCACGAAATATAGTCACTGTGGACATTTCTGCACATTATGTATCGCAGTTCGTTCACGTCCAGTTCTCAAGACAGGAAGTGAATACTATTAGGCAATCCATTCCTGATATTAGGAAAAATCCGTCAGGATTCTATAAAGAAATGGAGTCCGTCTTGCAATCCTCAGTGTTCACCTTAGGCGATATTGATTTGTTATTCCCTGTACTCCTGCTCGTAGATTTGTGGAAACAAGTTAGAACTATAGACGACGTGCCAGGGTTGGGAGATACCTGGGTGAATATAACTAGACTCGATGGAGAAAGGCCAGCTGATGAAAGACCGCCTCAGGTGATTTTAACTTTGCCTGATAGAATCATTGCAAAATTGAAAACCATAATTCCAGAGAAAAGAATGATTTGGGACAAACTTACGGCCTGTGTCCAAGGAAAGTCTGAGGGTGCTACCGAGTTCTTTAATCGGTTCGAACAGGTATTCTCGGATTTCAGTGGACAAGACCTAGGCACAGAGTCTGGGAAAAGATTATTTGTGGACAAATTTGTGCGTGGATTGCTGCCTGACATCCAGTCACAAATTATGTCTTCTGAGAGCGCTTGGCAGGTGAAATCGCAATCAGAAGTACTGCACATGGCTCAGTACTATGAGAACTGTGTCAATAATGAAAAAGATACAGTTGAAAAATGAAAAGGTGATTTGAAAACTAAAGTGCTATTGCAGCAAATTGTTAGAGGCCCCAGAGGGGGTAGTTCTCAGATTAGAGGTCAGTATGTCCCGCAAGGGAATGTGCCCTTGGGTCCTGTGAACATTAACCAGTGCGCCTATTGTCGTCAAGAGGGTCATTGGCATGCACAATGCCCCGTCCTTCGACAAAGGTCAAATAACACATTCAGGAATATGGGTAGACGATCCAGAGGTCGCCCGGGTGTAGGGGGCCCTGGTTGTAAGCGATATTCAATCAACACTACAGCTAAGTCAATGCCTAGTCTGGGATGCTGGGGAAAACCCTTATTGATGTATTTTTATATCAAGTTCAGTACTCTGGATGACAACCCTTGTATAACACCCCCCTCTTAGAATCCCCCTGACCCCACTGAGCCAAGAAGTAGGTTTGTTTTGCAAATTAAAAGGTTTATTTGGACAATTCAACAATATATATCTATCACACTTTATAAATCAATTGATAACTGATATCACACTTCAGAATATGAGCAGTAGTCAGCAAGAGGTATCTTATGAATAGGAACAGAAGAATAAGGTGGGAAAGAATGCTTTATATGGTTCAAGGAAACGCAAGGTGGAATAAAATGCAGTACAGAAATAACTTGTTATGATTTTAGCAAAAGGCAATATGATCATTTTTTCTTTTGACAATTCACCCCCCCCCCTATGCAATACCAGAAATGGAAGGAGAGCACACAGTCTTCAAGAATCCCAACAAATCACACTTTATAATGCAATACACCGTTCCAGTTCTCCCAGCAAGCTTAGGGAAAACAGGGATGAGTTTTAAACACAGGCAAATTACTTTAATATGGTTTGCAAGGAAGTGAAAAGGTGCTAAAATTGCTTTTAATTCCCTCTAGAGGTTCAGGGTAGGTGATGGCCACTTTATATTAGTTCAGGCTCACTTTAACAATACTCTATGAATGATTAGCAGATTGCAAACGAATTTTAGCAAAGAGAAGCAAAAAGCTGCTGATTTCTACAGATGAAGAAATTGTGCCAAATCGCAAATCGCGGTTCCAGAGATACGGACGATTAAATAAAGGTAGTTTTTCGGATTTAAAGTAAACTCAAAATGACAGGTGACAGCTTGCAGCTGCAGAATTGACAGGTGACAGTTGTGCAGCTTTAAAAATGACAGATGACACGATTTCTAGGAGGCAGTTCTACTTAGGTTAAAATAGTTTGGATTAGATTATTTTAACTAAGAGATTGGTTCTGCACAGTTCTGCTAGGTACTCACAATATAAATTTGAACTAGGACTCGTCACGGATCTGGTCAGCACGTCCGGCTGCGGTTCTGTCTGCTCGGCGGGTCAATCAGGCACCGGTTCTGCTCACAGCGATCTGGGTCAGCTCTGCTCTGCTGGTCTAGCCTCTCTAGATTCTGGATGTAATACTGCTTTCTGGGTACTGCTACAGGTTCTTGCAAAAATTCTCAGGAAAATTTCAAACAGCTCGCCCGGCTGTTGAATAGTTTGCTTAGTTTTGAGGCCTGCTGAAGAGGATTCAGCTGGTGGATTCAGGCCTCTCTGCTACAAATTCTGGAGTTAATTTCTGCTACAGGTTCTGGAGATTGATGGATTTGAAGTCTGGATCTCTGGATGTGAAGTCGTCGGTCAGCATGCTCCGCAGCAAATGAAATTGAATCTCTCTACCTGTCCCAGCAGTCTCTTTTTATGTGTTTTGAAAATGGGTGTGTGCCTGGGCCTAGCTAAGCCTGCCCCTCTCTACTTGTCATTGGCCCAATTCTCCCCTATCCCATGATTGGGGGAAGGAAATGGATTGTCATCATGATGAGGTCTGTTTATGGGTCAGAGGATCCTCCCCTGGTCAGTTTGCCCACAAATCTATATTTGATTCAAATACATCTTTCCCAGATACACAATTTGTTGAAATTACATGTACACATTATATATTCCTTATGGTCCATGCTTGTCCGCCTCTGATCTTCCTGAGGGCTTGCATTCAAAAATGACAACATTTTGCGCTTTTTAACTGGTTTTGCAATATCGGACATTTACCCAAAATTACACACATGTGCGCAAGGAGTATGGACATTAATTGATGAAGTGTCAGATTTTTAACATGCAGACATTTGGAGTAAGACCCTATTTTCCGCTAGCAACCCCCCAGAATACACCACAGGGTCCTAACACCTCTTAAAATGTGCACCGAAAAATCACAAGAATAATGGTATTACTTATATAATTCTGAGAAGTCCGTACTATGAATTATCCATCTTTTTTTAAATTATGCCCTGGTCAAAAAGGGTTGTGGCTTCCCACATCACATGGTGGAATAACTGGTTTATCCACTTCCCCCAAGCCAGCTTGTTCACAGAGGCACAGCTGCCCCCCAGTTTCTCCCAAGAGGAAGCTATTTTACGACGCCCCCAATATAACATTTGCCTGAGTCAAGGAAGTTGCATTGTTCGGTCCCTTCCAGTTCCCAGGTGCTCCACCCCTAATCTAATCAGAGAGGTGTCAACTCCTTTTGGCAAGGGTCAGCAGGATGCAGCTAGGCCTGGGAAGAGTGGCTGTTGATCCAGTTTCAACTCCTGTCGGGGGTAGTTGTCAGGCAGAATTCAGTTTCATTAAGCCAGGTTTCAGCTAAATGTCACTTTTTGTTCCCAGTTTTCTACATTCAAATCAAACTGACAATTTTTACCTATACATTAAATAATGACTTCCTTCAAGTCATTTCAGAATATAGTTTTACATTGTATCCACCTCTTAGCAAGTCTTTCCTTGGTCTGGTTTTGTTTCATTTGTTCAGTAATACACAAAAGTCTGGTGGTTTTAAAACGCCGGCTTTCTGATAGTGGTGAGTACTAGTAATGCAACCATTTTTGGGATTAAGAAAATGAATTCCCAACAGTTCTGAGTTGCTTTTTGGCAATCAGTATTGCCATTCCCAATGGTTTCAGGCTACTGTGTGTGTAGCCCAATGGTGGTTTTAGGCAGTGCCCTCCTGTGCTCACAACATAGGCAAAAATGGGTGGCAGCCCATTCTTCATGTTTTCCCTGTGCACTCTCTGGGGAGTTCTGGCCATCATGATGTTTTCCATGCCAGTACTGCACAGTTTTATGGTAGGGCTTGGATGCATGGGTAAAAACATCCCATATGGTAGAGGTCAGTTTACACAGGTTCCTCAGCAACCTTTCTCGCAGGACAATCAGACTTCGAGTGTGGACACCAGGAATATATTTGATCATCCTTCCGCTGCATATTTATCTGAAGAGCTTCCTTTTGATGAAATTTTGTTTCGTTAGGATTGCCCGAAGCAGGGTTTGGAACCCACATCTATTCCCGTCAGTCAGAAAGGTCCCTACGTCGAAATGGTGGTAGGAAATAGGAAACATCAGTTTTTGATAGACACTGGAGCACAGAAGTGTTCTATTGATCATTCACAGGTTCCAAACATTCCACTGTCAGGGCAAACCAATGTTTCTGTAGGGTTTTCTAGCACACCAGTCGTTTGTCCGGTTTCTTCGCCGGTACCTATTTCTTTGGGTCCCTTTACGGACCACTGTCCATTTCTGTTGACTTTGAATTGTGGAGAGAACTTGCTGGGGTTGAATCTGTTAAAAGAATTAAATGCAGTGATTTATTGTTCTTCTGATGGAGTGTGCTTGATGATTTCACCACAGCTATTTCTTGTCTCACAATCCGTGATTAGACCTTTGCTGCAAGAATTCATTAAGGTACCAGAGAGCTTATGGGCTGTTGATGACAATGATGTCGGTGTTTTACAGATTGAACCTGTTAAAATAGTTTTGAAACACGGAATTGAGCTGCAACGCATTCCCCAGAATAAGATTTCAGTTGAGGGCGAGTAAGCTTTGAAATGCATTGCTTCCGATTTTGTGCATCGTGGGGTGATTGAGTTAATTTCAGGAAGTTTGTGTAATAGTCTGATTTTACCAGTGTACAAGAAAGGCGATAATGCAATTCCATTCCGTTTCATAATTGATTTACGTGCCATTAATAAAGTCGTGGCTCCACAATTTCCAATTGTGCCTGATATAACGACAATCCTAACCATGATTCCAGCTACAGCTACTTACTTTAGTGTGGTGGATCTAAAGAATGCTTTCTTAAGTATTCCTATACAAATGGATAGTAGATACTTATTCGCGTTCACTTTAGGGGGGACGCTCGTTCATATTTAATCGTGCACCTCAAGGGTACACAGAAAGTCCTAGCATTTATAGTAGGGCTTTGAAAGAACAACTTGATACCCTTGAATTGACCTCTACTTGTACATTGCTTCAGTATGTTGATGACTTGCTCTTAGCTGCTGACTCTGAGAGCGCCTGTAAGGAGGGCACTGTGTTATTGCTTATCCATCTAGCTAAGCATGGTCACAAAGCTTTGCTTAAAAAATTTCAATATTGTTGCCAGGAGGTCGCCTATTTAAGCTATCTCCTGTCAAAGGTGGGAAGAAGATTGACACCTGAAAGAATAAAACACATTTCTGGCATGTCTGTGCCAAATACACAGAAGGAAGTTAGATCCTTGATAGGTATGGCTTCTTACTGTAGGTTGTGGATCCCAAATTTTTCACTAGTGATCAAACCGATGTTGGCTTTGACAAAGAAGGGCATTTCTTCGCCATTGCCATGGAAGACGGGACACCAGCAATCATTTGATTTGCTTAAGACTGCATTATGCTCTGCACCAGTTTTGGGCACACCAAACTATGAAAAGGCCTTTGTGTTGTTTGTGCATGAATGTGATGGATGTGCTTTGGCTGTATTAACGCAGGAACATGGAGGGAAGAATAGGCCGTGCAGTTACTTTTCTTCCGCCCTTGATCCTGTAGCATGCGCTTTGCCAAGATGTTTGCGAGCTGTCGCTGCTGCTGCTCCGTCTGTAAAACAGAATGAGGGAATGGTCCTAGGCCATGATCTAACCCTGATGGTGCCTCACTCTGTAGATGTTCTACTGAACCGAACCCAAACGCAACACCTCACTTCTGCACGGTTGACAAGATATGAATTGATCTTGTTTGCTCCTCACATTCAAATTAAGAGGTGTTGTGTTCTTGATCCGGCTGAACTCCTACCTTTCCCGCAAGATACTACTTGCGGCGATGAAGAGTCACATGACTGTCTGTATACTACCGAACAAGAGGCAAAGGGTAGAATTGATTTGAAAGACACCCCTTTGGATAATCCGCAAGGAGAACTGTTCTGTGATGGCTCTTGCTTCAAACTTCCGGATGGTACATCCACAGCTGCTTATGCAATCACTACATTAAGCACGGTTGTGGAAACTAAGAAAATCATGCATAATTCTGTGCAGGCCGCAGAGATTATAGCACTGACCCGAGCTTGTGAACTTTTCGAAAGGCTTGCAGTAAATATATATACTGATAGTCAGTATGCCTTTGGGGTGGTTCACAACTTCGGGAGACTTTGGTCGGAGAGAGGGTTCCTAACTTCACATGGCACCAAAATCCAACATGGCTCCTTAATAGTACAACTACTCTCAGTGCTTGCGCTCCCTACTCAGTTAGCAGTTATGAAATGTGCGGCACATCGAAAAATTACAGATGACATAGGGAAATGGAATGCTTTCGCTGATCAGATAGCTAGACAAACTGCTACCTATCCCCCTACAGAGATGTATGTTTCGAGGGAGACTGTAAATGCTTATGCAATGGATGAGGGTGTTGGGTCTGTACGGGATATCCAAGCTGATGCCACGTTAGAGGAATCCAAAAGGTGGGCTGAAGGCTTGGGGAAACTTGATGATGACGGGTGTTGGGTAGATATAGCGGAAGGGAAATGGCTACTCCCTGACGCGTATGTAATGATGATGGTCATCAGGGCCCATGGTCCTATGCATGTATGTGCCCAGAAGATGACAAAAATGTTAGAGAAAGTTTGGGTAAATGACAAAATTTCAAAAATTGCACAGCGCTACGTCCAGGATTGCATGATTTGCCTACAACACAATGTGGGAAATGGGACAGTAACTCCAAGGGGAAGTTTTGGGCCACCCTCCGTCCCCTTTGAAGTTATCCATGGAACAATGTGACAATAAGAAATATGTACTGGTGGTCATCTGTGCTTTTAGTAAATGGGTTGAGGCTTTCCCTGTTAAGGATGCTACAGCCATGACTACTGCAAAAACCATGTTAAGAGAATACTTCCCGCGGTTCGGGCTACCAAGAGTTATCTGGTCGGACAATGGTCCACATATTGTCGCTGCTGTAATTCTGCAGATATGTGCGGCGTTACAAATTGACAAATGGTTCCATTCGACCAGACATGCTAAGAGTGCCGGACTAGTAGAAAGACACAACGGTATCATTAAGAACAAGCTCGCTAAGACGTGGGCCGGCACCAAACTAAAATGGCCGGACGCCTTACTGATCGTGTTATTATCTATGCTTACAACCCCTCAAACTAAGACTGGTCTCTCTCCATTTGAGGTGGTAATGGGGAGACCTCCCAATATTTGGAACCTTCCTAAATGCAATTCATTGAGAAATGTTCAAAATGTATTACTTTCAGATTATTGCAGCCAGTTGACTAAAAACCTGTATTTTATTTATCACCAGGTACGAGAAGCTTTACCTGTGCGATACGATGGCCCAGGCCACAGTATACGTCCCGGAAGCTGGGTGCTCGTCAAAGCATTTGAGCGCTCTTCCTGCCTTGTGGCTCGCTGGCGTGGGCCGTTACAAGTCCTGTTGGTCACCCAAACAGCGGTGCGGGTCTCTGGGAGAAAGAACTGGATCCACGCGTCCCACGTCAAGAAACTTCCTCACCCTGTGCCACACGTTATAGAAGAAACATAACCCCTCGCTAATACTGCAACCAACGATCCCAAAGCAGTAAGTAGCACTGAGAGTGTGTCAGAGAATCTCTCTGAGCCTGTGAGGCTTGGGGAAGCTGCCATTTTGTCTCCACACTCTCTGAAAGTTTTGCATCCGGAAACTGCGGTTTCAAATTCGGCATCTTCACTTGTTTCTGACACGTTGCTTCCAATGGAAAGTGAGGACATATTGTTTCCGGATCAATCAGTACCGGGAAAAGTAAGGTACAATCTGCGTCCAAGAAAATAGATTTACGGCACGGTTCAGCTGTGCATTCGAAGAAGAAACGGATCATCGAGGGCTTGTTTTTTCCCAAATTTCAGAAAGGGGATTCTGTTGGCTAGGGTTGTGGAAGGACTAAGAAGTCGCGTGGCCGGGAGGTCGCCAGCAACGAACATTGGGGTATCCGTCTGAAGACTACAATGCCTGCTACCGCTACCGCTCAAATGGGACTTGTAAATGAGGGGGTGACCAACTGGGACAATGGACAAAATGCCTGGGCCCCGAAAACTTATTGCTGTGTTTTTGTAATGATATTTGGGTTTATAATAGTCACTGTTTTAGGATTGTGGTACCTTGAGGAAATGCATCCTTTAGAATCCTTGTTGCCCACTGAAAGTATACCTGCTGTTCCTACTTCCTTTGTACATTTGCATACTCTGTCCCCTAGGGACTCTCAGCATAGATAAAGGTACCACAATAATACTCTACTACTTATCATGAATGCTATGCATGCCATTTTTAATAAGTCTAACTGTTGGGTCTGCTCACATTTACCGCAACACGAGGATAAGGGGCTAGGTTGGTATATTCATCCTTTACCTTTGACAATTGCTTGCTATGCCTCTCTTAGAGCACTGTTCTTTGGCCGTTGGAATGTTAGCATCTTAGGGAACTTTGATGGCACCAATTTGAATAGTTTTGAGAAACGTGTTTTGACTCCCCTGGGATGCTCGCTTTTCACAAACAGAAGTAAACCTAACGTTGCTTCTATTAGGCCTTCTGATAAACTGTCCCGTCCTTTCCAATCTTTGATTTCCTTTAAGATGGCTCCAATAGGCAATAAGGATGCCATGCCTCCTTCTTACACTGTTAATCATAGCCCCGATTCAGTTTCTTTTTACATACAGAAGAATGGAACTCAGTCAATGGGAGATTTTCTAGGTTGTGCCAACGTTGCAAATTTGACTGGGGAAAACAGGCTTTTGTATGTAGGCGAACCTGTCTACTTTGTCTGCGGTAATGTAGCATTCCCATGGTTGCCCAGGGATTGGCAGGGAACCTGTTATCTAGGGATCCTGTTACCTGGCGTGTTTATAGCTAGTACAAAAGAAGTCTCAAAGGCTCGTCCACGGCGGGACGAGAATGGTGACACCCCAGCACAAATCTTGGGAGATATAGCAAAATCAGTTGTGTCATTTTGGGGACAGATAGCGAATTCAGAAGATATCAGAAAACTAGCGAGAGTACTGGAGAGAACCATCAACCGGACCAAGGACATACTCTATAATACGACATTAGAACAGAAGGCGATAAGACTAGTAGCACTACAAAACCGGATGGCATTAGATGTCATTCTGGCTGAACGTGGTGGAGTGTGTAAATTAGTGGGGTCCGCTTGCTGTGTTTTCGTACCAGATTCCTCCCCAACCATCTTCAAGGCAATACAGAATCTGCACGTCCTTAGTTCAGAAGTGCATGTTCCCGAGGGAAACTGGGATTTTAGCGCTTGGTTCTGGGACTTCTTGCGATCTTGGGGTTGGAAGGTACTTTCGGTCTTGCTGATTATTTTGGGAATCCTGTTGATTCTTTGTTGCTGTATTCTATGTCTACCTGGTATATGTTCAATGCTAGGGGGATGTTGCGCACAAACGATAGGTTCGATAGGACATAAAATGTATGCCCCAGATAAAACTTCCAAAGAATATGTGTTGAAAGACATTTTAGCGAATTACCTAATGGCAAAAGATATTTCCGACAGCGATTCAGGGTGCATGGATGATGATGCATGGAGTTATTTGCAAGGAGATCCAAAGTAGTTTTAGCACTTGGCATAGGCCAAAAGGAATGTTTGTCAAAAGAGAAATTATATCGCGCCTCCTAATGCAATAACTATATGTATATTGGCCTACGCCAAGCTGCTCGTATGTCGCTTGCAAAGGAATCCGTGTTGCAAGGTCCTGACCTTAAAATCAATGTAAGCCGCCATTTTAGGTCAATCCGCCATTTTAGGATTCGCTTTGTAAAGTCACCCTGTGAGTTAAAATGGTGGACGATGTCATTCCAAAATACAACATGGCCGTCTTGACCTCTGTACGTAGCTAATATGTAACTTGCTTGCAGGCCACTTGTTGAGGTCGTGAACTGAGACCTTGTCCTTCGTTGACCTGTGTGTAAGGGATTACTCATGCAATGAAACTAATCCATGAGTATACAATAAAGACAATGTATTCAGATACTGAACGTAGAACTCTTGTTTAACTACATTGTATTAATGTTTAAGAAGACCTACATGGGAAATCCCAGAATACACAGTTGCCGTATAGGCTTGTTGTTATATGTATTAAAAGCAAGCCAGTTATATGCGGATGTGCGAGACTTGGCATGAACCCTAGATCGGTGATGTATTAGTGGAATATTAACCCGAAGTGGGGCTGGACATCGTGCTCACAAAAAGTATAAAAATCCAATGCATTCTAATGTACAGCGTCTCTCACTGAACACATTGAACCACGCTGGAGTTCGTTGTGTTGTACTGAGGGCCGATAGCTATCTGATTTTGCTCTGTTTTTGTAACTGGATTTAGTATAAAATAAAGTACTTTGTATGTTTCTTTGTAACCCGTGTTCGGTGTATTTCCTTTTGGGGTACTCAGCCTCGACATTTTGATTTTGTTTTCACAGGTTGGTACAACTGGCAAGGGAATTGCTGGATTTGCAGCTGAAGTGGTGATGTTTGCAGCAGCAGATGTGGGGGTAGGCAGCTGTGGTGGCAGTGGCCATGGAGAGGTTCCTGCAGCTAGGACAATGCCGGTAGAGGTGGAAGCTGCTTCAGTGTACAGTTTTGATTCAACATTTTTGGCTGGGGTCTAGCGGTCTACTGTCTGTAATGTGTGGGTGGCAGAAGAGGTGCTTGAGGTTGTAGGGTCTACTCCTGTGTTGATGGGCACGGTATGTTGAGGTGCTATATCATTGCCACTTGTACCTCTACCCTGGCTGCTTTGTGTGCCTGTAATGACAGGAAAGACCTAGATTCCGTTGTCATGCACAGAACATGCAGAATGGTCCGTAGCCTTGATCCATCTAAATATGTTGGTCTCATACCTGTGCTCTGCATAGTCCACTGGGGTGTAGGGTCACCTAAGCACATTCAACATAACTTAGCAGATCTATGACTAATATAGGGCGCCTGTGTGTCACTGTGCTGGTGTGATGGCTAAGGTGTGCCCCCAGCGTTGTTGGCGTGGGTGGATCAGTCCTAGGACTACATTTTTGGAGAGTGTGCATCCTGCCCTATATGTCCTGCAGGCTTGTGATAGTACTCTAACTCCTGGGGTGGATACCGTTTTTGATGATGTGTTGGGAGGCTTTGTAATAACAATTATCTGGCATGATGCATATGGCATGACCAGGGGTATTTCAGGGTTACTGGTCATGACAATGTGCATTTCTGGCTGTTAAGGGTGCATGAGGTGACTAGTCTGTTGATGTCTACAGTCATCATATTTATTTTCATTCTTTACCGCATGGTGCAACTTCCAGGGGTACACATGCAATTGGTCGTCATATGTATTCCTGTGGCATTGTTGAGAGTGTGCAAGCAAGGGACTTACCAAACATCAACATTGTCACCTGTGTGTTAGCCAAATGCTTGCTGGGACACATGCACTGCCTTTACATTTCCCTTCCCCGTAGTGTGCTTTTGTACTTAGCTGCTTGGGGTTGAGGTCCTGTTCTCTTCTCTGCTGCTCCAATTTCCTGTATTCCTTCCATGTGAAGGATGCTTGCCATTCTCTCCTCCCAATGGCTAAGGTGTAGTGGCTCGACTGTGTCTCATCCAGTGGCAGTCGTCTCACGCTGATGAGAGGCAAGGAGGCTGTGGACACGTGCCTTGAGGTCATTCCACCTCTTGCGGCCGTTTCCATGTCCCGCTGCACAGTGGCCACTGACACTACCTTGTCTATTAAGTTGGCCCATGCTGTGCTATTGTTAGGGACAGATATTTTGCACGGATTCGCCCAAAACAGATCATCAGCATTGGCCACCACCTCATCTGCTAATACCTTCAGCTCTGCTTCACTAAATTTGGGTTTGTAGAACCTCATCTATGGCACCCAAATATTGCTCTTGTCTACTGGCATAATTCCACAAGTTTTGGTAGCTGGATAGCAAAGGGAAATGGTGGATTGAAGATGGATTGTGTTTTTAAAGATGGGCACCACTGAGCTTCCCGTTTGCAAAATTATGCTTTTTATGCTCAGCATTAATTCTGCCAGCAGAATTACCATTCAGTAATTCCTCCACTTTTTCAGCAGTAACAGTAATTCTGCTGAAATTTGGCAGATTTACCATTCATAGTTGATTTTCAGCTGATGGTTTGTGCGAAATTTGATGAATCATGTGGAGTCGCTGGAGCTAAGAGATCTCCTCTGACATTGCCAGGCGAAGGCAGCTGCTACCTGATACTGACTCTCTGAGGGGGGATTATGAGGGAGGATCATGTGGGTGGAGATAGCTGTCATGGGAAGGTGGGGACCCCAAATGGGCAACGGTACAAACAAAATGAGAATGGTTAACAAGCAACAATAGAGGTATGTTCATGATGAGGAAGGAAACATTTTAAGAATATAAAGTCTGGAGTAGATGAGATTTTAAGCATTTTTGAAAGAAGTGCAGTGTAGGAGAGGAATACATATCCAGAGAGAGAGCATTCCAAAGTTTGGGAGCTAAGAGTTGGGACAAGCAAAGCTTAGAGGGCGAGCAGGAAAGACGAGGGACAGACAGATGGATTTTGGAGGCAGAATGAAGGTCTCCAGAGTGTTGATATAGGGAAATCAGGGAGCAGAGATAAGGAGGAGCTAGAGCTTGAATGCTCTTGAAGACAATACATAGGTACTGGAGTCCACAGAGTTGTTTCATAGGTAGCCAGCAAAGATGCGATAAAAAAGAAATGTGTGAGCGTGGTGGCAAAAAAGAGTCCTGATGTCAGAGTGGACAATTGAGCGTGATGGTAAGCATAATTGGGGAGGCTGGCATAAAAAGAACAACAGTTGAGACGAGAAAGAACAATGGATGATTAGATGTGCTCTTAAGTATGTACCAAACAACCAGTAGATTTGCTAGGTTTATTCTATTGTATTTTGTTCATTTTAGCCCTTCTAGGTTGCCACATGTTTCAGCTTGAAAGCCTTTCTCGGAACTAGCTGTTCTCATGAAATCAATCATATACAAACCTAAGTAATAATGTCAACATATAGTTGGATGTACAAAATGTTCAGCGTATTAATTTAGACAGAAAATAAGGATTGGTAAGGAGGAGGGTTGGTTAGGGTTGAGTGAAAATAATAACATTGTCTTATTATTCACGTTGTCTTCATCATGTGCCTCACAATCATTATTTAATCAATTTCCACATATATCTATAGCTCCTATGTAGTCACTTCTAATTACCTATTGTGTCCCATTCCTCTATTCTTCATTGCACTGAGATAGGGTCTTAAATATTCATAGTTTCACTTTGTGCCTATCCTATTCCTCCTCCGTGCCCCTCTCTTTTAGACTCATTCGTTTGAACAGTATATTATCTCTTATTGGAGGCTTACCATCTATTCACTTTACTTTCATATTCCACTTCTTATTTTTTCAGTCCTGGGATAATCCCATTCTGCAAAAATATATATGCCAAATCCTCAAAAACCACCCCGCTCTCTTTAGTCCCCTTGCATTGGCATTCATGTTTCCATGACGCGTGTCAACGCTTTCCCACTGTGTTCACTTGTGTTGTCATATTGATCCAGTGTACCTAAGGCAGATACTGTGCATATTTATGACGGGACCATTTACTTATTTTTGCTAGTCCTACCTTATTCGGATCGGCAACTCCTTTCCTTGCGTCGGCTTTCATGTTAAGAATTCCTGTAGCCAGCACCATTTTTATAGTTGAATGCCGTTGCCAAGACAGCCACATTGCAGATTCATCTCCCATGTTACATTCTGATGTGTAGGCAGCCATACTTTGGGATAATTCGTGGTTAGCTGCATTGATGTAGTAATGTAAGCCCAATTTTCAAAATTTCATTAATTACGCACACCACCATTCCATTAGAAAATGTACATTCTATTACCTAATGTCAGTGTGCCAATATATTACACCATTCGGTGCTAATTATACCGCTATTTCCTTTTTACTGGTCCTAAATTATTCTTTTATTACATTGTGGAAAATATTTTGTCCCCTTTGAAATATTGTTATTTCTTAAATCAATTTCCTTCTTATTATTTATTTGGTTTCATCTTTAGTGTTTTGAACTCAACCATTTGGGGGTATTATGTTCTAATTAGTGAAGTAAAATACATTAATTCTGTTTCTGAAGGGTCATTACCTGTTTTTTGTCATATCAAACAAGGTTGTACTTGTCTTAAGAGCTTGTCTTTGTCATCTCCTTTCCTACCCACCTTAATCTTTTTTAACCCATTAAATCTAATGTCTTTTTTATTTTCCAGTTGGTGGACAGATTGCGCATGCTAAAGGAAATTTAGCATCCTGACTTCCAATAGTTGCAATGTGCTCCCTTATTCTATTCCTTATTCTAGTCCTCAATTCTTGTATCGTGCTTCCTATGTGAATCTGATCACAGACACATATTATTGCAAAAAAACTAATTTGGATTTACAGTTTATGTTGTCGTCAATCCGTATTCTGGTTTCTTTTTTATCCATGAATACCTCAGAGTCCTTGTGTGCATATCTGCACAAGGTACATGTTCCACATTTTTTAAAACCTTTTCTTCTAGGTTGCAGCCATGCCCTTACTCTTTCAAATGGTGCATCTGGTAGTAGGGATGGATTTAGGCTATTGCTCAAAATGTTTGCTTTGTTTCTTGAGATGTGTGTCCAACCTAAGTAAATACCAATGTTTTTTTTCAGAATCCTTCTTATTTGATAATGGTTGCACCATTATTTGGTCACAAATTAATCTTATAGCTGTCTTCCTTATTGTCCTTTGCTTTATGTTAAGGGTTACATTTCCTGACATCTCTCGTGCTTTCTCCTGCTTTGTTTTGATATTCTTCCTTGGATATCCTCTTGCTCAAAACCTTCATGTTAGTAGTTCACATTCTTTGTCAAAGTCATCTTGTTCTATACAATTACGTTGAGCTCTTATGTATTCCTCTGTGCGGATATTCCTTATTGTGGATTGATAGTGACAGCTGGTTGCAAAAAGGGATGAGTTTACCTCTGTTTCTTTCTTGTATGTTCGAGTATTGAAACTATTCCCTGAAACATATGTCGTCAGATCAAGGAAGGAAATGTATATCCGTGTAACTGCTCTTTCCAGTAAATGGGATGCCAAATGTATTGCGGTTAATTCTGTTTGTAAATTCCTCCAATTCCCCTTCTCTTCCTTTCCATATTAGTAACACATCATCTACGTATCGTGACCATGACACCACTTTACCTTTGAATGCTTGGTCTGTGTAAACAACTGCATCCTCAAATAACCCGATAAATAGATTTGCCAGTGCCAGACCTTATTTAGTGCCCATTTTAATACCTTTTATTTGCTCATAAAAAACATAAAAAATGAATTTGCTGTGTTCTCCAGCTTTCTCTAAGTGTGTATTCCAAAGTCCTGATTTCCAAATCATGACGGATTGAAGTGTACAGTGCCCCGACGTTTAAAGCGGCCAATAAGTGAGGTTCCCATGTTAATCCTTTTAATATCTGTAACACATTTGTAGAGTCCGTCAAATACGCTGGTAGTTTTGCGCTAGTAGGCATATGATAGTATCCTAGTACTCAGAAAATGTTTCAGTCACCCACCCAATTCCGCTTAAAATTGGTCTAGTTTTTGGACTCTCTGTGAAAGCCTTGTGGATTTTAGGGAGAAAATACATGGTTGGTAAAGTCGGTTTTCTGATGGTTAACTATGACCTTTCCGAGCTGGTTATTATGTCTTGTCTATGCCATTTCATGATTAGTTCCCCTAATTCTTCTGTCACTTGTTTTCATGGGGTTTCCTGTAGGATCTTAAAACATTCAGGAGTTTCCAAATGTTTTTTTTACCATTCTAATCTAGTCCCTTCTGTACATCACTACATTATTCCCCCCTATGATGATGAAGAAAGAGTGAATAATAAGACAATGTTATTATTTTCTCACTACCCTAACCAACCCTCCCCATTACTAACCCTTATTGTCTGTCTTGCACTTTAATACACTGAACATTGTGTACATACATATGTTGACATTATCACTTCTGTTTTTATATGATTTACTCCATGAGAACAGCCCGGTTTTGTAAAAGGCTTTCAAGCCGAAACACATGCCAACCTAGAAGGGCTAAAATGAACAAAATACAATAAAATAAAACTAGCAAATCTACTTGTTGTCTGTCACATCCTTAAGAGTACATCTAATCATTCCCTGAGCAACGGAGCAGGTATATCCGTAAGACTCTGGGAGTGCGACTGACTAGAGGCAGAAGCAGGACAAAAAAATATTTCCACTTTATGAGGGTTAAGGCAGAGAAACCGAGAAGCCATCCATGATTTGACGGCAGAACGCCAAGAAGAGAGCTGCTGGTTAATGGAATCTGTAAAGGAAGAACAAGAGATGAAAATCTAAGTGTTGTCAGCATAGAGGTGAACCTGAAAGCCGTGGTGAGAGATTGGCGCAGCCAATAGGGACGTGTATACGGATACTAGAAGTGGCCAAGGACAGAACCCTCTGGGACTCTGAAGGGAAGGGGATGTGATTGAGAAAAAGACTATTTGCACAAGGTGGTGAAATAACGGTTGGATAGGTAATGGGAGAACCATTGAAGGGCAGCGTCTGAACATTTTAGATAGGAAAGTGTAGAGAGGAAGGTAGGTCCACCCACACTGTCGAATGGCTGCACTGAGATTGAGTAAAACAAGAATCGATGATTGTTTGAAATGACTGGCTTGAAGAATTAAACTTAGAACAGAAGGTATGGTAGTTTCCATAGAAAGCAAGGGCGGATCCCCGATGGATGGGAAGGAAACAAATTGAAGAGATTATGGTGCAAGCTAAATTGAGAATGGACAAGTCTCTCGAGCAACTTATATAGATAGGGGAGGAGAGAGATAGGGCGGAAGTTAGAAAGATCAGTGGGATTCAAGGAGGGTTTTTTAAGGAGTTGGATAATCAGAGAAGTTTTAAAGGCAGATGGAAAATAGCCTGAGGATAAGCAAAGATTCAGGAGGAATGAGAGAGGTGGACCTACTGCTGGAATAATAGGTTTGATGAGGGAAACAGGAAGAAGGTCAGTCCAGGCAGCAGTAGGATGAGCTTGTAGATATCCGTCTCAGAGATGGGTCTAAAAGAAAAGTGAGGATGATCAGAGGAAGTGAGAGTAGAGTTTGTAGAAGAAGCAAGGGGAGAAGGAGATGTTGAAGTGAGTGCCTAATGTTCTGAATTTTGGAGAGAAATA
This sequence comes from Ambystoma mexicanum, assembly GCF_040938575.1. Classification (NCBI taxonomy): domain Eukaryota; kingdom Metazoa; phylum Chordata; class Amphibia; order Caudata; family Ambystomatidae; genus Ambystoma; species Ambystoma mexicanum. The sequence continues at coordinate 206,894,503 of NC_090930.1, read as the reverse complement.
AATTGGCAAAATCTTTAGGTGTATAAATAGAACAGATCTAAGGGTCAGGAGAAGGAGGAGCTAGAAGATATTTCAAAGTGGAATGAAGAAGTTTGGGAGAAGACATCTTCGATTGAATGAGATTCTGGAAATAATTGGCTTTAGATTGTATTTAAGGAGAGAGGAGAAAGATTGAAGTAAGGTAGCAAATAGTTGATAGTCAATATTGGTGCGGGTTTTGAGCCATTTCCATTCAGCTCTCCTGAGTTGAATCCAGAGTTGTTTCAGAGAGTCAGAGAGCCTGGGGCGAGGGGCACTGGCCCTTGTTGTGAACAATGTGCAGGGATGCAAAGAATCTAGTGAGGAAGAAATAGAATATTGAAAATGTTTGACAGCAGCAACAAGGTGCAATGAAGAAAATTCAGTAAGATTAGACAGGTGAGAAGAAATGGATGCAGTTAGCATATGTTCCAGATATCATGGTGAAGGAAAGAGGATCTTGATGGGGGGCCAGAGGCAGGAGAGGGGGGAAGAGGAAGGAAGGAAAGAGTAGTTAAGAAATGGTCATCTACAAGAAGAACATGCAGTTTAATGGAGATGACGGGGCAAGCAGCAGAAATTAAAACTAGGTCAAGCATCCCACGTTTAGTATGGGTAGCCAAAGAGGTGAGAAGATTACAATTATAGGTAATTAAAAGGATCCAAGGGCACGAAGAACGTTGGAAATTGGGAGGTGGATGTTGAAATCACCAAGGCCGATAAGAGAGGAAGTAGAAGAAGAGGATAAGGATAGGTGAGAACCAAAGAACTAAAGTCATTGTAAAAGGACCCAAGTGACCCAGGGGGGCACTAGGTTACCAGGATAGTGAGCGGAGTGGGGAGACAAAAAGAGTGAACATAACATTCAAATCAAGTGAAACAAGGGTGACAAATGGAAGAAGGAACAGACTTCCAGCATAGATGGAAAAGAACACAGGTCCAGCCACCACAGTGATGCAGTTAGGGCGAGTGAGAGTCATCTAGTATTGGAATTACAGAGGTTTCCCAGGGTGGCCTGACTGTTGTCTCTGGATTGTTTCCAAGCAAATGAGGATTTGTAATCCATCCACGAGAAGCAAGGGGTCTCATGTACACATTGAAAAGCCACAGTGCTGTTGCTGACACTTGTGGACTGCCAAAATATTGACAATGCATTTTGCGATTTGGAAGCTTTGCTTTGCTCCTTGAGAAAAGAGGAAGGCCGAGTCTAGGCTGATCCTTTTATTCCTAAGGCATGAACCGCAGCAGGGGGATCAGCTGATGCAATGTGAATCCTAAAAACAATAAATCTGCCCCCCGGCTAGGTAGGAGGGGGCCAAAGTGGGGTTCAGCCTGAGTCAAAGAGGAAGCTGACCAATTCAATATATCCTGGTTTGAAATAGGATGGCAAATAATACAAGTATTAATCTAACATGACATTCTATGTGTGTTTGAGTTTATTGCCCTGGAACAGTCTTATCCCTATATGGTACCTGTCATTTTCCAAGTCAGTGCTGGACTCAGTGAGTAAATGCATGCTCGGTGCATTAGGGGGGGAGGACCCGGGGTGAGGGTCATCGCTCTCATTTCCATCTCGACAGGTATCACCTAAAAAAGGGAGACAAAAATCAGGATTTAATATAAAAATCCACAAGTCTTTCAAGAATTCATAGGACATTTGCCATATGGGACGATATCAACAATGCTATGGTTAATGATACTCCTTTATTTTTTACCCTGTAAGAAATATGTATATGAAAAATCTATAAATACATTGATGAGATCACAATGTTTCAAAATTAAACATAATTTCTAGTTGTTAGCGTTGCTTGTTAATCTGAAACTGGATTTTAGTAAAGAAACCAAGCTGCCCTTTGGTTTTGACTCATTTGTGAGTCAACACCTTTGCTTTGGAGCAGCACTCTGCAAACCTTGTTCAACTTGTGGGGCACTTGAGGACACATTATAATTTTGCAGTACACCTGCACGTTATAAGTAACGTACACACATATAAGCTTAGCAGAGGGGCATTACCGGTCAGGTAAATCCCCAGGCGCGAGGGCTTTAATGTTAGCCCCGGGACATCATCTAACTGATAATGCCCCCCCAGCGAGGGTTATATTGCTATCAGTACCCCGGCATGTTTGCCATTTCTCAAATTGAGAAAAAGCTACAAATCAAAATGGTTGTCCTGGATTGTGGCGAAGGTAACTACATGTAGTCCGTTCTCCCTTTCCTTGGTGGCCATTGCCATGATGGAGACGGCCGGCGCTGATGAGGGACAAGGCAATGCTAGTTAAGTGCGGTGGGGGTAGGGCATTAGAGATGTATACAAGGGGAATGGGGGTGGGAATGCGATGCGGGGGAGCGCACTGACCTGAATCCCAGTCAGGGAAGATGGCACCCTCCAGCTCTGAGGAGGCACTTAGTGGGGGTATTAGCGGGTGGTTAAGCCCCCATTCTGAGCCTCCTGATGGGCTGGGAGGCCACCACACACCCCTCGCCGGGTAAAAATAATTGTTAAAAGCATATTTATTCTTCTTTACAATAACATAGAAAATTTTAAAAAAAAAGTGTTGTTACCTTCTACTTTTAATTATATATGCATGCCTGCACGTGCAGAACAAATGCTCTTACTGTATGTTTGGTCTGCATTGGATAAATCAACACGGCATTTCTGGACCAATCCAAGCAAAGTTACTCTCTTGAAGTTTTTATCTCATATTAATGCTAGAAAGCTAAGGTCACACAAATACATTGTGGAAAATGGTAGTAAAATCAAAATAGCTTCATTAGAAATTGGATTATATTTCACCTGGAGCTAAAAAAAACCGCATCAAATTGTATATTTCTACGGTTCATTTATAAATTGTGATGTCTCCTGGGGTGGGCCAACTCTGCTGCCCTCTGAAGAGAACATAGATTTATTGGGGTGTCAGTGGATGCCACAAGGACCTTACAAATGCAATCGCTACAATCAGTGTTAGTTTCCCCACAATAATGCACACATTTTTCTTGGGTCATGATCCCCTTTTTCTCAGCCTCTTGCAAAGCTAACGCTTATCGTATATTTCCACTTTCTGTATCCGCTCAAACATCTCGAATGATCCACGATCAGTTTTGTTTTCAATCCATTTAATTTCTCCAACTCGGTTAGTACGTTTTCATAGGCACCTTGCATCTTGTGCTTAAGTTTATTGAGGAATCTGAAAACATTTTACATATAAGCAAGCTCCAGCGCCCAGAGATTATCAAGAAGCCCAAGTCTGCTGGGCCCTATCAAGTGTACGACTCACAACCACTAAACCCCCGCCCTTAGCTACATCTCATGTGCTACTGTCTGTTGTGTCTCACACTCTTAACGTTAGTACTGTCCTGCTCTGACTGTCCCGTATTGGTTTACTGTCCCAAAAACCTCTTACATATGTCTTGTCTCTTTTTTGTTTCACCCCTTTATTTCCTGTCATGCAACTAAGTAAGTTTATCTTGTAACAACGCCACGATGCTCAAGGGCTTTATAAATGTGAAAAAATAAAATAAATAAAACTATTTTATATAATCTGACTCACTTTGCATTATCACAAATTCTCTGATTTTGTTAAAGAATCAGAATATTCTTGATAAACCTATTCCTATTCAGAGTATTTGTGTGTGAAGTACTAGAGAATGATGTTCCGCTCCCATTTCTTCTCAACGAATTGTAAATACACGAGAATGTAAAGCTTTTGTTTTGATCCAGTTAACCAAGGTAACAAGTTGATCCAGTACTGATGTGAGTTTGTGTGGCAAACTCCTGCCCATCAACGCAATGCAAGACTTGAAGCTTTGCACTTGGTTTTTGGTGGTTTCAGATGAAACGTGTTAAACTTCCATTCATCACAGCACCCCAAAGTGTGTAGATATCTGCATCTTTTCTGTAAAATTCCTTCATTTCATCTGTAAATCGACAAATGTCTTCGACAATTGCTAAGGTAAGTCTTTACAAAAATAAATATTTCATCGAGCCCTCATAAAAAAGCACACTAGCTATTAGTCAGGATTGGTGGGCTGTGGCAGTTGCTAGACAGTCCTTATTATTTTGTGTTCCCATCCACAGCCTCTTACATTTGTGACTCAGCAGCACAAGCAGTCGATTGCTAATCAGCCTTTGCTTTGCATTAGAGGATGTTATTCTGTCTGCTCCTTTCATGATGTCATTGAAAAAGAAACAACAGAATGTGCCTCATTATGAGTTTGGCAGTGAGCCCGGCTGTAATTCCGCCACATTACAAGGTGACGGGAGCGCACATGGACCATCGGCAGTAACTCTAATTCCGTTCAGCAGAATTTCTGCCTTAAATCAACTTTGAATGGTAATTCCACCTGGCATCAGCGGGATTATACGTTTACCACAGTTTAACCCAGTGCTAATTCTGGCGGAAGAATTAGCGCTGGGTCAGAAATAGCTCCATGGTGGAAACAGGAAGTCAGGTGGTGGCCATCTTTAAAAATCCATTCAGCCCTGAATCTCCCATTTCCTGTTGTCATCCGAACACAGGAGTACCTGAGATAATGTCACAGAAGAAAGGCAAAGGCAACGTGCCGGACATAAGGCTACGAAAAAAAACAGAGGCTCAGTGAGGATGAGCTGCAGGTCCTCACAGGTCATGGCTCATGCCGATGAGCTATAAGTGTCAAAGCACAGGAGGACATCTGGGCAGAGGAAGGCTACCATTTGGGCCAGCATTAGGGACAAGGTTGTGGCAGTGGGCAGGGTCCGACAGGACAGTGAGAACTGCCACAAGCATTGGAATGACTGCAAGGCTAGGGTACGCAGCCTCCAGGCAAAACATTGATGTGAGACATCGCCACAGGAATTGGCCCAGTGGAGCCCCTTGTCCTGACCCCATGGGAGGAGAAAGCCAACAGCATCCTCCAGATGGAAGGGATTGTGGATGTTGGGAGTGCAGAAGTCAGGTGACGCTGGTGTGTATGAATGTTCACTCTCCCATGGGAAAGTACTGGGCTAATGCTCATTCCATGCATGCGTCCCCCAGCATAGATGGGCACAATGTGCAGGGGAATGGGCGACCATGTGACAATGTGTACAAAGGCACTGCTACTATATGCATGTAAGTTGGGAGACGGTGCACATAACCATGGACTGTAGGGGAAATGGGTGTGTGAGCCCATGCAAACATGAGAAGCACCCATGTGTGCTGTGAAAGACCCAGTGGCAAAATGAACCCCATGCACCAAAACATGTAGAAGCCATATTGCCAGCCCAACAGGCAATGAGCCCATACATGTGTGGCATACAACCTCAGAACCTTGGATGTACTCCCACCTTGGATTAGCCATTCTCATTGGCCTGCAACTGACCCTGCCCATAAACCCACATGTGGTTAGGATGAGTGACTTGACAGCCCACGTGCAAGTATGCATGATGACTGACAGCATGTCATTGTCCACCCAACAGGTTCACAGTCGACTCAGGACAATGAGGCAGGCCCATCTACATCCCAGGGAATGTCCACAGGTAACACAGGTGACAGAGACTTTAGGTCCCCCTGCTTCAGCCTCTGCCCTCTCCAAAGTCTGTAGTGCATGCCTCAGCATTCTATCCATACAATCTGGTGGAGGCTGGATGCAATGGAGAAAATCATGGAGACACAGGTGCAGCATCGGCAAGCCACCTGTGCAGGGCTCGTCAAAAAGGATTGCAAGGTCCTTGGATCGGGAGTGCTGGCAATCGTTGTGGCAACTGTGCCTTTACTTTTGTGGGCCACAGGATGAGGGAGCTCACAGAGGGCATCTGGGCAGTTGCTAAATCGATGCATGCTCGCATGCTCCTGACCCTCCAGAACATCCGGGCCCAGGAGTCTGACCTATCACCCTCAGTCAACTCAATAGAGGGCTCATTGGCTGGGAGCCCACAGCGCCGCTCAAATGCCAAATGTGACCTATCCACATCTGGAACAGCATGGCAAAGGCAAGAGGCCATGGAAATAACAATGATTTCCCTTGACAGGATTGCACTGGTTGCAAGGGAGGTGTGTGAAAATGGGTGTTGGGGATGGGGGAGGTGGGTGGTTCATGGGTGTTTTGCATGATTCTGAATACAATATTTATTCACTTGAACACAAGCAAGGAATATGCTTTTTGTGCAAACATGAAATATTTAATACGTGGCCATGTTCAAAAGTGTGCAGCAGGTGAAAAGAAATGTGTCTACAAAGAATTGTCTATTAGTCCTTGCCACACCAGTTGGCTGCCCTTTACTTCCTCAAGTTCACTTTGTGGCAGCACTTTTCCTGCAGAAAGTGAGCCGTTGTTCTCTGGGGAGGCATTATGACATCTGGGGGCATGGGGACATGGTGCCTGAGAAAGATGTTGTGCAGCATGGCACAGACATCAACGATTTGCCCAACCTTCTCTGGCCTGTACATCAGGGCCCCTCCAGTCCAGTGGAGACACTGGGAGCATCCCTTCAGTAGGCCAAAGGTCTGCTGCATGCACAGCCTGGTCCAGACGTGTGCTTCATTGTAGGCCACCTCCTGTGGCGTGCGTGGATTGCGCACAGGTGCTATCAGCCATGGCAGCTGGGGTACACAGAGTCACCTGCAAGGGCACAGGTCACAGGTGTCAGTCACATTGAGGGTGTGTGGCATTTTTTATTGCTTGTCGATGGACACTCTCTTGATGCAGTTATAGCGCATTTTTGTACAATATGCTTTTCCATCCCAGTAATTGAATGAAGTGTTATGTCATTCGGGGGTACATATGCATTGCCACTTTGAGAAACACTATGCACACTGTTCATACCCACCAGTTGTTACATACATGGCCTTTGCTAGGATTTGCAATGCCCATGTTATCTGTGTTGGCCCTTTGCAGTGTTGTCATGCCTGTGCCCTGATGGGTGTTTGCTGTGCATGTTTGAGGTTTCTCTGTTACTGCTGTAATAGATACACATACATGGCCTGCCAGTGTTGCATTATCATTGTGCATTGTTGGAATGTGCTACTGGCAATGTAGGTATGCATTCCCTATGCTTGTGGTTCCTGTAATTCTCTGTGGATTTTGTACCTGATGGAACAAACTGTGTTACTAACATGCTACTGCGTTTTCCTGTGGGTTGGTGGATGACATGTGTGGGCTGAGAGGGAATGTCCTACATGTACAGGTCCTTGACAGGGCATGCATTGATTGGTAGTTCTAATGCCCCCCCCTCACATAGCATTTCACTTGTGATGCAAGATTATTATGTGGGATGGCACTTGCACTTACTCAGTATCCATGCCCGTTGGCCTCTGTGGCTCTCCATGCATGCAGGCAATGTGCTGCTCCATAGTACTATGGCATTGTGGGTGGAACCAGGAAAGCGGGTGCATCAGGGTGTGATTGTGAGGTCAGCATCACAGGTCACTTGTACATTCATTGACTGATACTGTTTCCGGTTGCGGTATACCTCTTCTGTTGCTTGGAGGGCAGCCAATGCCACATGGGTGCAGTCCAGAATGGCAATTACGTTGCACAAGTGGGCTGCAGAGTAACAAGGTGCCATAGCGGCCTTTATGTGCCGGGGTGGTGAGGCGGGGTGCATGGCGCAGGAGTGCTTCCAGCACCTGCCTGAGCACAACAGAAAATGTGGGCTGAGAATACCATACAGAATGTCCACAGTGTGCTGTTAGGTGCCACTTGCTAGGAACTGAAGCACAGAAACAAGCATCAGAAACATAGGTAAACTGACAGCTCAGATGTTGATTTGGATCTGGATGTCGTGATGGATCAGAGATAATAGCTCAGCTATGGTCTCTGTTACGCTCACCTGGCTCCCACAGAGGCGTCGATCTGAACTGGACAGCTGCGGTCTCCACCAATGTGACCCGTAGGGCCGAGATGACGGACTGGACTGGCCCACCTAGCTTTGTTTGCTTGGCCTGTAGGAATATTCTTCTGTAAATGGAGAAAGGGAATTAACCACCCGTGGAGTTGAGTGTAAATCCCCCCACGCCCCTGCTGTTCTCCCCACGAATCACCTTTGATGTCCCCTCTTATAGTCTCACTTGATGGTTTGAAAAGATGAGCTCTCCATCCTGCATTGAGCGCAGGGGCGCGTTGATAACCAGTTGCTTCACTGGCTCGAAGGAATTGGTGAGTTCCAGAACAATATTGACTCTGAAAAGTATGTAGTTTGTAAGAGTTCAAATGCCTGACTTTCACTCTTGTCCGATTACTTGCAGATTGCTGCTTGACCCTAGTGAAGAGTTCTCGTGGCAACCGGTAATATTCTGGTAAGGATTTGTATTTCCAACACAGTTCGATAAATAATGTCAATATGCAACCTGTTGCTTTCTCCCTTATTCAGGCACTGAGAGAAAGTATGAAGTCTCGGGGAATAATACCTCCGGCGGTAAAATCAGGTAAGTCTAATGTGGTGAGGAGGGTTCCCCTTGATAGTCCTTTTGTTTCCCCTTAGGGGCCGGGGTTCGGCGAAGATGCAGTGGAAGCTGCGCCGACCCGTGAAGAGGAACAGTACCCCCGGTCGTAAAATCAGGTAAGTCTATGGGGGGGTTACTAATATTCCTCTGTGTATTCCCTTGACTCACCTTGCTGTTCCTGTCTACTCCTTAGGTGCCGGAATGCAGCGGGAACATGCAGGAGGATGCGGTGGAATGTGAAGATGCTGCGATGCTGCGCTGCAGCAGGCGAGGCGACGCGCATAAAATAACTTCTTTCTTCCAGCTCGAAGGCGCGATGGATCGGGAATTCAGGTAAGGATCAAAGGTATTGCTCTTGTTCTAACCTTTTCTCCTTCTTTCTCCCTTTTTCTAGGAGCTCCAAACTAAAGGCGGGCGTGGCAGAAGGCTGGATGCAGACTTGCAGGCACGGTGAGCGTTACGCTGCTGGATGCAGAATAACACGAAGCATGTGCTGCTCTTTGGGCGTGGTTTAAATAGCCTCCAATGTAGTCCCAGGTAAGTATTCCTCCCCAGCCCCGCCCGAGTAAAAAATAGTCCCTAGGTAAAATAGCCCCTTCCAAGCCACATTTGGCTTGGAGCTCTTGCAGCATGGTCTGCATCAGGTAAGCTTGCAGCATGGTCTGCATCAGGTAAACTCTCTTCTATGAGCCTGGCGCCTATGGCGCCAGGACTGACTCTCCATATGAGCTTGGTGCCATAGGCGCCAGGACTGCATCCAAACAGTCCCTAGCAGGGGTTTTTGGGCTTGCCCAAAATAACTTGATGCCTGCTTCCGGGGTTGCTGGACCTGGTCTGGATCCCGGGGGGTAGGCATCATGACAGCACTCCCCCCGCAAGGCCCCTCCTCAAGTCGTTCTTCCCCGTGGTTTTGGTTTGTCTGGGAAATTTCAGTGGAATCTTTTCACCAATCGAGGTGCATGCACGTGGTCACTAGGTTCCCAAGACCTTTCCTGTTGTCCGTAACCTTTCCAGTCGATTAAATAAAAAAGTTTTGACTTCACCATCTTGGAGTCCAGGATGTCTTTAACCTCAAATTCGTGTTCCCCGTCTATAAGGATGGGGTCTGGTGGTTTGGTTAGTCTTGTCCCTGGTTCCACTGGCTTCAAAAGTGACATGAAAGACGGGATGAATAAGCATATTAGCAGGTAAGTCCAACTTGACAGCCACCGGGTTGATAATGGCCTTAATAGAGTAAGGTCCCAAATATCTAGGGTTAAAGGTCCATGTTCCCTTTAGAGGTATATGTTTTGTGGCTAACCATACTTGGTCCCCTATTTGGTATTGTGGAGAATCACTTCTATGCCGATCAGCATCTTTCTTGTATTTTTCTTTCGCATGTTTTAAATGTGTAGTTGCTTCCTTAAAGGGGTGTGTAATCGTAGCGTGCAGATGGTCCACTGCGGGCATTTCTAAGTGTTGGGGTGAGTCAAGGTCTGAGGTTCGATGATGGTGCCCATATAGGGTATAAAAGGGGCTTTGTATGCATATTTTGTGATCCAATCTCAGTTTGATGTAACATACAACGCAGGTATTGTTCAAGAGTCTGGTTGGTCCTCTCCGTTTGACCATCGGTCTGGGCGTGGTGACTGGTCGATAATCTCACGTCGATTTGTGCCAATTGACAACATTTCTTCCAAAAATGTGAAATGAATTGACTGCCCCGGTCAGGGACCAACACGGACGGAAATCCATGTATGCAAACAATGTTTTCGAGGAATTCTTTGTCCAGGATTGAGGCTGAAGGAATCCTTTTAAGGGAATAAAGTGGGCCATCTTGGAAAAAAGATCCACAATAACTAGAATGGTGTTAAATCCATTACAAGGAGGTAGATCAGTAATAAAGTCTAACGATAAGGTGTGCCATGGTGTAGGCGGAATGTCTAAAGGTTGTAAGAGTCCAGCTGGTTTTTTCTTTTGACTTTTGTTTTGGGCGCAAATGCCACAAGACATCACAAATGATTTTATATCCTTTCGCCAGATGAGCCACCACAATTGTCTTTTAATTTTAACTTCAGTTTTTGCAATACCTGGGTGCCCCTCCATTAGGGTATCATGATAATGGGAAATGACTAGCTCTTATAGTTCCTTGTGTGGCAGAAATAGCCGCCCTTGGTAATAAGGCAGATCATTGGTGACAGAGTAGTCCGGGCCTTTCTTTACCCAGTCCTGCAGGGCTGTAGGATCAAAGAGTTGCTGGATCTTTACCTGAATGTCCTCTAGTGTCTGTAGAGTAGTCATGCCAAAAATCCTTTGTTCGGAAATCATAGGTACTGGTTCTGGGTTCACTTCTGCCTCTCCCATCCCTATTCGGGATAAGGCGTCTGCTTTACCATTCTTACAACCTGGTCGATAGGTTATCACGAAATCGAACTCGGCAAAGAACAATGCCCATCGGAGTTGACGTGACGATTGGGCCTTGGCTGTTTTTAAATACTGTAAGTTCCGGTGATAGGTGATCACAGTAATAGTATGCCTGGCACCGAGAAGATAGTGCCGCCAAGCCTTGAAGGCGGATTTAATGGCTAATAACTCCTTGTCGGTAACCGCATAGTTTAACTCGGGTGCCGAGAACTTTCTGGACCAAAATGCTACTGGGTGAAGCCGGCCAGTTTCAGGGTCCTTTTGAGACAGGACAGCTCCCATGGCTAGACTGGATGCATCAGTTTCCACTATGTATGGAAGGTCAGGGCACGGGTGCTTTAATACAGGTGCAGACGTGAATTTAGCTTTCAGCTCTTGGAAGGCATTTTCAGCTTCTTCAATCCACATAAAGCGTTTATTTTTTCGCAAGAGTCCTGTGATGGAATGTACGACAAGTGAAAAATATGGGATGAATCTGCGGTAGAAATTGGCAAAGCCGAGCATGCTTTGTACTCCTTTAACTGAACTTGGTGATGGCCACGTAAGGATTGCGTCCACCTTTCGTGAGTCCATTCGGACTCCCTTTGGGGTCAGGATAAACCCAAGGAATTCAACTTCTGTGACATGAAAAACTCATTTTTCTAGTTTTGCATATAGTTTGTGCTGGCGCAATTTCTCAAGGACTGCTCAGACGTGCGTCACATGGTCAAATTCTGAAGAGAAGTATACTAGAATATCATCGATATATACAACAACACAAACGTCAATGAGTTCACGAAGGACATCGTTCATGAAGTATTGGAAGGCTGCTGGTGCATTGCACAACCCGAAAGGCATCACCTGGTATTCGAATAACCCATACTTTGTGCGAAAAGCAGTCTTCCATTCGTCACCCTCTTTTACACGTACCAGATGGTATGCCCCCCGGAGATCTAATTTAGTGTGTATACAAGCATCCTTCACTTGGTCTAGTAGTTCAGGGATCAGAGGCAATGGGTATCGGTTCTTAACAGTTATCTGGTTCAATGCGCGGTAGTTTATGCAAGTTCTGAGGTCACCTTCCTTTTTGGGCACGAAGAACAAAGCTGAAGATGCAGGGGACTTGGATGGGCGAATAAAGCCATTGGCAAGGTACTGGTCTATGTATTGTCGTAGGTGAAGGTTCTCAGGTTCCGTAAGGGCATAAATCCTGCTACAAGGGGGTTGTGCACCTGGTATGAGATCGATTTGACAATCGTACGATCTGTTAGGAGGTAAGGTGTTTGCCTGTTCTTTTTGGAAGACATCCTGGAATTCTTGGTATTCTGGAGGTAGTTGCATGACTGCTGTGGTTACTGTGGCCAGGCCTGCGCTCTGATTTTTCTTTGGGTAACAGGTTTGTGCACAATCTGGGAAGGTTATTCACTTCTCTTGCCAATCAATACAAGAATTATGTGTTTCCAACCAAGGTATCCCTAGTATTATTTGGAACTGTGGGGCTTTGATTAGATCAAACACAATAGTCTCTCGATGCCCATCCTGATCCAATAGTGTCATCTCTGCAGTGCAATGAGTTACAGGCCCAGAGGCATTTTCAGTTCCATCGACTGTGGTGATGACATCTGAGGTGGTTTTTCGGCAGAGAGGTAGATTCATCCTGGAAGCCAATTCATAGTCCACATAGTTTCCTATGGCCCCGCCATCAATGTATGCCCTTACTGCATGCATACGCGATGGCTGCCCTGGATCTACGAGGACCATTGGTATGATGAAATGCGAGGTCTGAGTATCCTTCAAGCTTGGCAAGCGGACCTCTACGCTTGTCGGGCGTGGTCGTTTCCCGAGTCTGACTCCATATAGCTTTTATCAGCAGCTCCTACCACCTTCTTGGGTGGTTTTACAGGGCAATCCCGTAGAAAATGCCCAGAAGTTTCACAATATAGACACAATTGCATTTGACGTCTCCTTTCTCTTTCCTTCTGGGTTAAGGGTCCTTTCACCCCTCCGATTTGCATGGGTTCTGAAGCATCTGCTCCTTTGGGGTTAGCGTGGGATTTGACCAACACCCGATTCTCAAACTTGGCTCGATCAGCCTTTCTGTTCTGAAGTCTGTGATCTAACTGGACCACTAAGTCAATATATTCAGCGCAGTCTTGAGGTGGGTTCACAACTTGAGCCAAGACATCCTTGAGTTCTCCTCGAAGCCCTCGATGAAATAACGTATTCGTTTTACCTCCCGCCATTCAGTTTCCACTACCAACCTATTAAAGGTCCTGGTTACCCTGTTGTAGGGACAAAAGTTCGTTATCTAGGGCCTGTCCTTGGGAGTGCTGGGCAAATAGTCTTTCCATGCTCGTTTGAAAGCCCCGAAAACCCCGAAGAATTGGGTCATCCTGAGTAACTAGTGGAATTGACCAATCAGCTGCACTGCCGCTGAGATATGACAATACAAAGGCTACCTTGGCTTGATTGTTTGGGAAGGCTCCAGGTCTGCATAAAAAGTGCAAGCTGCATTGGTTCATAAACACAGCGAACCTTTTGGGATCTCCGGCAAAGCGTTCGGGTGGAGCTAATGGAATATTTCCTGGTAGGTTTATTTGCACAGGGTTACCCGATAACACAGGAGCTGGATTTCCCCCGGAACCCGGTAGGGGTGCTTGTCCAGCCTGGCTTTGCAATAGTTGCCTAGCAAGGTCATCAGTTCGCTTCTTTGACAAAATCAGTTCTTTCCTAAGAGCATTGGTTTCTTGACGGGCGGAATGCACTTCAGCCCTCAATTCCCCTAGTAATTGGGCCAATTGGTCAGTCTCTGAGGTATCCATAACGCCCAGGTTAGAATTTGTGGGTAGGCTTCGTGTTCTGTTATGCTCACCTGGCTCCCACAGAGGCGTCGATCTGAACTGGACAGCTGCGGTCTCCACCAATGTGACCCGTAGGGCCGAGATGACGGACTGAACTGGCCCACCTAGCTTTGTTTGCTTGGCCTGTAGGAATATGCTTCTGCAAATGGAGGAAGGGAATTAACCACCCGTGGAGTTGAGTGTAAATCCCCCCACGTCCCCGCTGTTCTCCCCACGGATCACCTTTGATGTCCCCTCTTATAGTCTCACCTGATGGTTTGAAAAGATGAGCTCTCCATCCTGCATTGAGCGCAGGGGCGCGTTGATAACCAGTTGCTTCACTGGCTCGAAGGAATTGGTGAGTTCCAGAACAATATTGACTCCGAAAGGTATGTAGTTCGTAAGAGTACAAATGCCTGACTTTCACTCTCGTTCGATTCCTTGCAGATTGCAGCTTGACCCTAGTGAAGAGTTACTTGTGGCAACCGGTAATATTCTGGTAAGGATTTGTATTTCCAACGCAGTTCGATAAATAATGTCAATATGCAACCTTTTGCTTTCTCCCTTATTCAGGCACTGAGAGAAAGTATGAAGTCTCGGGGAATAATACCTCCGGCGGTAAAATCAGGTAAGTCTAATGCGGTGAGGAGGGTTCCCCTTAATAGTCCCTTTGTTTCACCTGGCTGTCCTTTTGTTTCCCCTTAGGGGCCAGGGTTCGGCAAAGATGCAGTGGAAGCTGCGCCGACCCGTGAAGAGGAATAGTACCCCCGATCGTAAAATCAGGTAAGTCTATGGGGGGGTTACTAATATTCCTCTGTGTATTCCCTTGGCTCACCTTGCTGTTCTTGTCTACTCCTTAGGTGCCGGAAAGCGGCGGGAACATGCAGGAGGATGCGGTGGAATGTAAAGATGCTGCGATGCGATGCGGCGAAGCAGCAGGCAAGGCGACGCGCATAAAATAACTTCTTTCTTCCAGCTCGAAGGCGCGATGGATCGGGAATTCAGGTAAGGATCAAAGGTATTGCTCTTGTTCTAACCTTTTCTCCTTCTTTCTCCCTTTTTCTAGGAGCTCGAGGCGGGGGCGTGGATGAAGGCTGGATGCAGACTTGCAGGCACGGTGAGCGTTACGCTGCTGAATGCAGAATAACACGAAGCATGTGCTGCTCTTTGGGCGTGGTTTAAATAGCCTCCAATGTAGTCCCAGGTAAGTATTCCTCCCCAGCCCCGCCCGAGTAAAAAATAGTCAATAGGTAAAATTGTACCTTCCAAGCCTCATTTGGCTTTGAGCTCTTTCAGCATGGTGTGCATCAGGTAAGCTTGCAGCATGGTCTGCATCAGGTAAATTCTACTCTATGAGCCTGGCACCTATGGCGCCAGGACTGACTCTCCATATGAGCCTGGCGCCATAGGGGCCAAGACTGCCCCCAAACAGCCCCTAGCAGGGGTTTTTGGGCTTGCCCAAAATAACTTGATGCCTGCTTCAGGGGTTACTGGACCTGGTCTGGATCCCTGGGGGTAGGCATCATGACAGTCTCCCTGTTCAACCAGGGTTATCAGCTGGACATCAGTTAATGCCCAGGGTGAGGGTGTGACCCAGCAAATTGCTGCACCCCTTGCATGGTGTCTCCTCCGCCTCTCTGCTCCATGTGCTCTGTGGTGCTGTTCCTGTGTCTGCACCTCAATGTAGAGCAGAAGGTGCTGCATATCCCAGTTTGGAACTGCTAGTAGCAGCATGGTATTGAAAGGTGTGTTTGGGTCCGGTGTGGGCCTTATGTACCATTTGTGAGTGGATTGGGTGCACTTGTGATTTGATTTTCAGAACCTGTGTGCATTTTCATCCCCCTTTAGGTGGAGGTAACTACAGTGTGTTTTTGGCAGAATTACCTCCCATTTTCAGCTGCCTTTCTACGGCAGAAATGGCATTTTGAATCTAGGCGGAAATTCCACCGGAAGAATGAGTGCCCATTTCCACATTCCCCTAATTCAGTGGTGTGGTTAGATTGGCAATAATTCTGTCATCTGCACTTTTACCGCATACAGCATACCACACATCTCGTAAGGCGAGTTGTGCCAATGGGATGGCCATTTCAGGAAATGAAAAAGAGCAAGCTGTCAAAATATAGCTTGGAAACCAGTGCGTATATGTGTTGGTCTCATTGGCTTATTCATGTGTCTGTGTGCACCTATTGCCTCACATGAACACAATGGAGCTTATTTTCAATAGTGGCATAACATGAAGAAAGGCGTAAAAGCCTTGAGTAAGGGTTTTACAACTTTCATTCACGCCACATTTTCATTCATTTGTATGGTGGAGAGGAGGGGTTTCCGTCGCCTCCCTTCCTCTCTGCCATACAAATGCTCCAGCATGGATTTTCATGCTGGCACAAATGCCTGAGATAAATATGGGGTCCACTGGCTTTATGCAATAGCATAAAGCAGACAGACTACAAAGGGAGCCATAGTATGATATGATATCATATAACGCGCCTGTACGCAAGTGTTTCGGTACCCGTTGCCTGCCATGCTCACGTCGGGCAGCTTTTAATTGTAACTGTGAACGGTGCTTACCATGCAAGCATTGTAGGCAGCGTGTACCCCCCCACCAGCTGATATCATTTGGTGATGTGTAGTTGCTACCCTACACAATCGATTCCTTCTTCTTTAATACATGCATTGCCAGCCTGACACTCGTCCAATCCTTGCCATTCTTTGTTGTTGCTGTTCCACACTAATACAATGTCGATCGTAATGTGCATGTGGTGTCCCACGCACACAATATCCTGCTCGTTATGTGCAGGTATTGTTGTCCCACCCTTTCCGAATTGTGGTTGCTTTTGGCAGGTGCTGGCCTGCTTGAGATAATCCAGTCCAGGTTTTTCCCTCGACCGTCTTCAGTGTTGATGGAAAGTCACCTGGTCTTAGCAAACAGAGGAGGAGGTGAACACAGTCTCGGAAAGGAGATTCCCATTGTTTGTGTTGCCACTGGCAGTGATTCAAACCTTTTTCATAATTTACAAAACCACTTTAAGTACCAACTGTGAGAAGTTTAACAAAGGCCTGTAAAAGTTAATATCACGTCAGCCGTTAAACACATTGTAAGGGCGTACGTGAAAAAAAAAAACTTAAATGTTATGTGGAGGTTTAATGTGTTAAAATGTGTTCATTGCCTTGTTGTGTGACGGGTTTCACACTTCATAACTGCAGAAGTAGCCATGTCAACTTTCACTTCAAACATTTTATCATACTAGAACTATTTTACCACATTAATTCTGAAAGAATGAAACTTTTGTTTGAAAATATTGTATCTGTTTTCGGTTGTGAATGTCACCTGGATCTTTGCTGCTGGGATACATGTCCAATCAGGGCTCTAAGGTTCCCTGTAGCCATGCGTTTGTTTTCCCTTGGAATTCTGGGTCTTGTAGTTTTCTTAAATGATAAATGGGGAAGAAAAAACGTCACGTCCCTGAAGCCAAAGGGGTAAAAACAGGACTGGATGGCCTTCTCATGCATTGATACAGGAAATTTAAGGCCTCTGGTGAAGTGCAGTAATATCAAGGATAGTAAAAATAAGAAGCTAACTTCAATGTCATAGAGACAGCGCTGCCTTGTTTACGACAAAGCAGAAAATCCATTCAAATAATATCCTGAAACAATTTCACCGCAATAAGAATGTGTGTTTAATTTTGTGTGGCCTGATAAAGAATCGATCTAGAGTAGGGATCTGCATTTTGAGTTTACAACTTCCACGATCCCTCACCATTGACCATGTTGGCTAGGGCTTTGATTGATTGATTGATACTTGATTTCTTTTTTTTTTTGTTTTATAGTTTTTATTGAAGTATATCATGTACAGATATAAATTCATTATATTTACGGCATAATGCAGTAATCCATTGACTACAAAACCACTTAATGATCAACAGTTAAAGAAATGTTGCTATATATAAAAGTTAAGAAGATTCAGCTAGAGTACTGACTAGCAATAGAAAGATTGTAATAAGGCTTACTGAAACCACAATGAAGTATAGCCATATGTTATGCGCAACTTAGTGTGGAAACATTTCTGCATCCTTATATGTTGAAATGGGGGTGGACAAACGCATGACAAACACATGACAAACACGAGAAGATGGGGGAGATTGGGGAAAGGGGGCTGAATAAGGACGAGAGGCACTTTTGCGATTAATATAAATATTCAATAACGTATCAGGTGTAATATTCATATATTAACAGATCTTTGGAGCATCCGAGGAGTGTTATACATTAGGCAAAATCACCTTCCATGTGTGGTTGCATTAAAGTGATCAAGATAACAAATGAAAAATGACCATTTAGCATTGTATTTAGGTATAGCATTGAGATTGTTAGCCATGCACAATTCCATCCGTTGTGTGAGACAAATGTTATTCCACCAGCTTTTGATGCACAATGAACGTGAGTTTTTCCAATTAGTAGTGTTAATAGCGAGGTTTCCTAAAACAATGTTCATGAAAGAAAGTGGAATGTCTGTGAAAAAAATAGCTCTTAGATATTTCCACACTTGTTGCCAAAACTTGAAAGTATAGGGACACCAAAAGACAAGGCAAGGGAGGGGAACAGGGGAGAACAAAACAGCGATCTTACTAGGCCCAGTGACATTGAGAACGCGCAAGTGCATGGGAGAGGGGGAGGGGGAAAGTGCATGGAAGGAGGGAGAAATGGAAAGTGAGAAGCAGAGGAAAAACAGATAAATAACAATAAATAAAAATTAAAGGCAACACACAGTGGTAATGCAGCCAGCAATTTGCAAGTGCTAGGTTTAAGGCAGACAGAGTAGTTCTGATAAGTGCAGGAAGAAAAAGGGGGGGGGCTGTATGGGTACAGATACAAACCCCAGTGCAAGGGGGGGCCCGGAGGCAGTGCGGGAGGGTGGAAGGGTGAGCAGGTACCTGGGCCCGAAGGACAGAGGGTGGCTAGGTGCACAGTGCCAAGAGAGAACAGATCAGCAGGGGACAGGTGGAGCGAAGGCAGAAGAAAAGAGGAAGGTCTTGAGGTGCTTCCGGAACCGGAGATGGTTCTCCTCAAGTTTTAGAGTGGCAGGGAGGCTGTTCCAGAGGGAGGCCCCAGCCGAAGACAGAGATCTACCCCCAGCTTGTTTCTTTGAAAAACGACTGACCCTAAGGGAGTTGGATGTAGAGGAGCGAAGAGCTCGAGAGGGGAGGTATTTGTGGAGGGATATCTGAAGGTATTTTGGACCCAGGCCCCAGAAAGCCTTGTGGACAATGCAGAGGGTTTTGAATGTAATCCTTGCATCCACTGGGAGCCAGTGGAGAGATTTCAGAGCTGGAGAGATACGATCCCACGGCTTGAGTCCAAGGACAAGTCTCGCAGTCCTGCTCTGGATTAGTTGCAGAGGGCGGATAGTAGAGGCAGGTAGATTTACAAAGAGGCTGTTACACTAGTCCAAGCTAGAGAGAACCAGAGCTTGGGATACCATGAGCTTCTGGGGGAAGGAGAGGAAAGGCAGAGTACCTCTGAGGAGGTGCAGTTGGAAATGTGACTTTTTAGATACCTCAGAGATGTGAGCGGAGAAGGAAAGGGTAGAGTCAAAGATGACCCCGAGGTTCTTAGCCTCACAGGTGGAGGTAGGAGGAGGGCCAAGGGAGGCCGGCCAGAGAGTGAGGGGAAAGGATGGTGAAGGTGGTGAAGATCTATGCCCCAGCGCTAGTGCCGGTCCCAGGTCTGCCAGCGCCCTGTGCGGGATTTGTGCACCCCCTGCCCCGCCCACCACAGATGCAGAACAGCAGGGGGCTCAGATCTGTTGTTCAGGTGATACTCAGTGGAACATCCGAACTGAGCCCCTTGCTGTTCTTGTAAAGTGTGTTTAAGGGCCCCTTGCCTCCAGTTCAGTGTCATGTAAACAGCGCCTATTAAAGAATCACACTGTGAAATCACACTGTGATTCTTTAGTAGGCGCTGTTTACATGACACTGAGCTGGAGGCAATGCACCCTTTATTTGATGCGCCGTGGGGGCACCCTTGTGATGCCGCACCTTCTGAGTGCACCTTGAGCCGGAGCTGCCCAGCCTCATGTGATTCTGTTTAATGGACACGACTGAGAACCATCTGTGGATAGGCCTGTTGTCTTTACATGGTGTAATAGTTTTACTGAAAGTGCAAAGCAGAGTGACTCTGTGCATGCTTGTCCCTAACCCCTGCACAATTTATCAAAATAAATGTTTCTTTCCATGCAATTGATTCTGTCATTGTGCTGGGCCTGGCAGCATATGAGAGCCATAACCCCTGACAGCTTTGCTTAAAAAAACTGTGATCAGCCCTATAGATAAGCATCGCACCAGCCTGTTTTACTCCCAAAAAACAGACTCATACAATAAACAAAAAAGTGAAATACTCTCAAACAATAAGAGGAAATAACTGACACACATGAGCCTCCATCCTGCTTCCACCCACAAACCTAGATGGATATTTAAATTCAGATCAAGGCTACCAACAGAGCAGAAGCCAAAGGAAAGAGCTGTAATATTATTACTGCCTGAGGAGCTTTAGGGTAAAAATGCATCTTTTATTTTACATGAAGCACTAGGTGCAACGAAGTATAGATTACAAAAAGATACCTATATTAGAGTTAAACTCAGAGTTCTGTATCATTATTTTGAAACTTAATTCTGGAATATTTTTTTTAAAATGTATTTATTGCATTCAAATTGTACAACAATTTTTTTAGCAATGACATTTACATGTAAACTATGACAGAAAAGAAAGAGGAGTAAGAAAAAGTAAAAACCTTAAAGGATGCAGTAACAGAACAGATTAGAAGCAATCAGCTGAGTGTTCCAGTATCAAAAAATAATCGCTCGAGGAATTGTACCAGGGCTATAACATACTTGATTTTCGCACCACCAATTAAAAGTGACCACCAAACTTGGGGATCAGAAGCAATGAAATCTGAAAATAGATGTCTAAAGTAAAAAGTGCGAACAATCTTTCAGCCCAGTGCATTTTGTGACGATGTGCACCAATGTTTCAATCTCGTCAACTTGTCTACAAAAGCGACACCTATTGTCTTTTGATAATCCTCGTATTGCCTGGATCTCGTGGGTTGAGTACCAGTTCACCCGGGCTCGCAAGAAATTGTCTCTTACATTTTTGTCCTGAAAATGTTTCAGATATATGCACACACTGTTCAGTTTCCAACTGTCCGAGGGCAAGTGCGTCACCAGTTGACTTTCAGAACCCACTTGCAGCGTTTGAATCCAGTCAAACCTTTTCAATTTTTCTTTCACCCTGTTTGGGTTGGTCAAGAGTTGGTCAAGACGACTGCCAATGGCGTCTAGGCAGCTGGTCATATCCTGGAACCAGTCCTGCAAAGATGGGTTATGTTGTTGTTTTGTCTCGTTGTGAATCAGTTCCAAGATTGAAGGTCTTGATGAGGAAAACATTTTACCAAACAAGGCCAGTCTATTCCAAATGACTGAACACCTCAGTGATGAGAGGCCCATTTCCCGACGAAGAATGGCAATCGGGGTGGATTGTGGGACCCCAAGAACTTGCTCCCATAAGAGACCCTTGAGGCGAGACCAAACGGGGTCTGAAATAGAGAACATGGCGTCAGCCCCATAAACTACTGTCCGGATAACCTTTGCTTTGTAAAATCGGATTACCGGTAGAATGGAGAAATATCTGAATTTCCTGTTTAAGGCACACGCCTGAGAGGTCAAGGTTTTCATTTTTCCTACCAAGAATGACAGCATCGGGGCTTCCGGCTTGGAGTTGCTTAGCCAAACCCCAAGGTATTTAAAGGAGTCCACATTCTCGATTTTTTCACCACCGATTTGCCAGGAATAACGGTTTTTGTCTTTGGTACACGTGCCAAAGCTCATGGTTTTGGTCTTGCCTTTGTTGATTTCGAGCCCATTCTGCCTGATGTAATTATTGAGGGCATCTAGTTGCCGCTGTAGGCCCACCGGCGTTTGGTCGATGAGTACTACATCGACCGCGTAGAGTACTCGAGAATGGTAGACCCCACCCACCTTTAGGGGGAATGATCTTGTCGAGTGAAAAGCCTCGGTCATGTCTTCCAGAAAAAAGCTGAAGAGGCCAGTCGCCATCGGGCACCCCTGTTTTACCCCTCGCAAGATCTTGATTTCCTTGGACAGGAGACCGGCCTTTTTTAACCTGACTATTAAGGTGATGTGGGAGTGCATGGCCTTAATTGGTTCCAATATACATGGCAGGCATTTCTTTTTCTCCATTTTGGACCAGAGCAGGCCTCTGTCTACTAGATCGAACGACTGCACAAGGTCCACAAATACCATGTAAATCTTTATTTTCTGACGCTGAGCCCTTTCTTTCAGGACCTGCAACAAGAGAATGTT
Source organism: Ambystoma mexicanum (assembly GCF_040938575.1). Taxonomy (NCBI): domain Eukaryota; kingdom Metazoa; phylum Chordata; class Amphibia; order Caudata; family Ambystomatidae; genus Ambystoma; species Ambystoma mexicanum. The sequence continues at coordinate 206,872,486 of NC_090930.1, read as the reverse complement.
AACAGCCTTACCCAGGCCTTTCACAAATCCATACTGGAATTGGTCATAACTCGCGGTGGCCCTACACCAGGCGTGGATATTTTCCAGAAGGATCATATCAAACAGTTTGCCGATAACATCCAGTAGGGCGATAGGGCTATAGTTCCTTGGATGCTTCCGATCCCCCTTCTTGTGGATCGGAACCACTATCGCCCTCCTCCATGTGCTCGGAATTTGATGAGTGATGACAATCTGATCGAACAATGACACAATGAACTTGGCCCAGTCTTCTGGGTGCTCTCGAAGCATAACATTTGTAAGACCATCAGGACCCGGGGCACGGGAGATCTTAAGTTTCATGATGCGTGACATTATGTCATTGGTGTTCAAGATGAGACCCCAAAGATCCTCGCTCATAGAGAGCGGGACCTCCTCCACTCATAGTCGATGTGTAGAGCTTGGTAAAGTGAGTAATCCATGCGTCCTATAGGATTAGATTGATCTGCCCTTGAGGAGTTGTCATTTGGTTTGATGAGCTACCAAAAGGCACATGCATCTCTGCTTACCAGTGTTCTTAACATGGCTTCGGCATCATTCTGGTATCTTAGGTGTTTAGATGAGCAGAGCCAGTTTTTGTAGTCGCGCTGGGCTGACCCAGCATCACTGAGTGCTTCGGATGAGTTGGTTTTATTTGCCAGCTGCCTCAATTTTCGGACCCATTTTCTTTTCGCCACCAAGATAGGGTCAAATGCGTGGCGACCAGTTTTAGTAGGGCAACCATCAGATATAGGGCTAGAGAAAAATACTTCCAACAACAGAGAATAGTCGATCGTAGGTATAGTTTTTGCAAACGAGGAAGCGAAAGCCCTTACTCCTGTTGCCGACATCCTCAGACGGAGACCCTTGTTGCAAGAATCAGTCACAATCGGAGTGTAATCGCTAACTAAAGAACCGAAAGTTCACCATTCAAGGAGGAGAAGATTGTGGTCGCTCTGGGGGTGGCACTTATCTGAGGGCTGAGGACCAAAGGCAGGAAGTTAGAGAACACGTAGATATAGTCTACAGTAAGGTAGAACCCCTGCTTTGCCAAGTAGATTGAGCAGGCACATCCCCTGTGATGTTACCATTAAGGTACATGGCTCTAGAGTTAATCAGTGTGTTCCACTTGTTGCATCTTATTTTAGTGAGATATTGCCTCTAAATTATACTTTTGCACATTTATTTGTTGTATACTCTATTTAGGCCAGACACAATCAACAAAGTGGGAATGAACGTAGAGTAATTCCTTTGCTGTAAGCTTAGGCGGGGAAGGCCATATTTGTTCCTGTAGACTTTTACTGGCTCCCATAGAATTTCTGGTTGATCATTCCCATTGACTTCTATTGAAATGGTGCACATATTTTACTGCATTTTTCATTGATCGTTTTTCAACCAATCATTTTTTAGTAGTAATAAGCTCAACATTTGGTTTGGGATTTGCATTTGCGGTAAGCCTGCTGCGGGTGAAGGGTGCTTGCTCTTGCTGCGCACCATCTGTGATATTGATATTGATATTTTATTTGTATCGCGCTCGTACACAAGTGTTTCAGAGCGTGAGGGGGTTTAATCCAAGGCTCCAACAAACAGAACTGAAGGTCCCACTGGGAAAGGGACCTGCCAGCATTCAAAAACCTTCATGCTGATAATGGGCCCATTTACGCACATTTTGTGGGTGTCTTTATGCAGGTAAAGTCCAAAGAAAGCTAAAACAAAACTGTAATCTGAGTGCCAATTGGAAAAGTGCATCACATTGCTGGTTGAGAAATAAATTCAGCATTTTCACTGAAACTACCACCCATCAAAAGGTGGTGCACTGTAGCAATTCAGACCCACTTTTTAGCATAAAAACAAATTTGAGATAATTGAAAGTGTATTTTTATTAATGACTAAAAGAAACAGACAGGTGTTTTCAGTTGTTTTTATTAACAAAAACAATGCCAAGTGAAAAGAAAGCAGAAAATCATCAATAGAAAAGCAAAGTGAACCGTTATCAGTAAAACACACCGTAGGTCAAAGAATAAAAGCTGATGTTAGAAAACGCAATATGTGAGTTCCTTTCAGCCAAGGACATTTGGTGGGTCTATGGGCAGAATTTGCAAATGGCTTCCCCCACTGCAAGCCTGGTTTGTGCATTCCAACTATTTACAACTGCATTAAAATGTGGCCTGCCTAAACGGTGTGGAAAACAAATGTTCACCAGGCCTGCTGCCTCTCAAGACTCTGCTCTGTGCAGGACAAATGGCCCTAGCCAGAGCGTGACTGGAATGTGGTAAGGGGCTACAATCAAGGGAAGCTGAAACTTTGAAATAAATACAATAAAATAGAAGGTTCAGATCGAAATAATGGTCCACAACAAATTACAGGACAGGATGCCAGATGGCAGCAGGGCATTGTGACATCACAGGACCGGCCTAGATCCTTAGCTGCAGTGTGAGATCTGTGTGTAGCTGATGTCTCCCAAGCAATTACGCCTGCCAGTCTACCAACTTCAAACAACAAAGAGGCTAATAAAAGCACAATCCAGGAAGCTCTGGTCATATGCTGGCCAGGAATGGCAAATTGCCTGGAGGAAGGGGAGCTCACATTTGCATAACATGAAGATTTCCTATTAGTTTAAATGGACTATCACAATTGCTGCATTTTCTCAGCAACCACAAGTCACACTGCATACATGTATGTTTCATTTTTTATATAATTTCATGGTGATTTGTTGAAATAAAATGTGTGCACCTGCGACTTAGGGAAATGTAATGGCAAGCTAAAATGTGTTTTTGACTGCTCTGAACATGTCCCGAATTTGAGAATTGGCATGCTGGTGGAGGGTAAAATTATGTATGTGCAGAGTAAATTGCATGTGCATAACTATTATGCGGAAAATTGCAAAAAAGCCCATGCAACATGGTGCAGACCCGGCTGTTTTATTTAATTCCCTATAATAAGCTCAATCGGAAAAAAATAAACATTATGGCAGTTACTAGTAAATCACAAAGTTTTGCCATATAGCTACTTTTTTTGCTAAAGTTGACATAAGAAAAAAAAGGAATTTAAAAGGGGAGTTGCAATATTTCTGATCTAGACTCCTGAACCAATCCTTAGACAGGGGATGGGTTGGGGGTTGGAGAGGAATGTGAAGGACCAATCAAAGGCAAATGAATTCCGGCAGGGCACTGCCCGATATTGAAATCTTGATGTGTCATCACTGGTATATAAAGGGGATGCACTTTGACAGAAGGGGGGAGATGCTAACAATTACCATCTGACAGCCGCAAGGAAACACCAAAAGGAGATTTTGCTGAAATTGCATTTGTGTGGAGCTGTCTATTGCTGGGGAAGTCTAAAGGCTGACTGGGGCTTATGGTGAAAAGCTGGGGTATGCGAGTGTGACTGCACCAATCATGCCACATGATGAAACGCCATTTAATAATTGTAGAGCAGAGGTATGTCAGGCGCTCAGGGTTCAATATCCTGATACATCAGACATGGGTGTGATTATGACTAGGAAAATGGGTGAGAATGAAGATCCTGTTGGCTTTATTCAATATATTCAAGAGCAATGGTGTCTCGAGACGAGAGCACCATGGGATAAAACAGTGGCATTATTTTACCACATTTTATGCAAGGGACTGCCTTGGCCAGATGAAAAAACAGGTAGGGATGGAAGTAAAGCCATGGCCAGATAAACAGTTGACTATTGTGCATTATTGCTGATTGTTGCAGGATAAAAATTAGAAGAACGCTGAGATTAGAAAGTAGGAGGATGTGAAGTTAGTTCAGAAGAATGTGCCAGAATTAGCCATAGAGGGAGCAGTATTGACAAGTGGTGAAGATGCGACAATACAAGAGATATGACCTGCGCAGAAAAGCAATGTAGTGTTACCTATGGATCAGAGTGGGTAACATTTTTGGCTACAAGGGAGAGGAGACAGACCTAGGCAGGGAAGAGGTCAATTTCAAAACCCTCAGGGAGAAGGAGGATTTAATGGCAGACAGCCACAACAATGTTGAAATTGTGGAAGGATGGGACATATAGCCGGAACATGTAGATGTAGCAGGGGGCATGCAGCAAAAATGGCAAACTCCAAGAGAGGGAATGGGCTATGTTCCACAATATAATACAGAACCACAGGAGTATTATGCCCAAGATCACACGCAGAATCAGAGATGTGTGCCGCAAACACAGCTAATGCAGCATGCTCCATTACAATTGCAACCACCACAAGGGCAACCACAGCAAGTGCCTTTGCAAACACAACAAATACAAACACAGCAAGCGCAGACACAACAGGCCATGGTAACACAATGGAATCTGAATACAGAAGTCCCACAAGCACCAACACCTAGAATAGGGAGTCTGACCGTGGAAGGAAGAAATCCTTTCACGGGTACAGGGATGAATTTATATCCACAATAGGACAGCCCACAGGGCGACCTGATGTGTTCCGTACTATCACTGACACCAGACCCCCAAGAGGAACCAAGGGTCAAGGTAACGATAGGAGGCTAGACATTTTTGTTTCTTGTAGACACCGGAGCTACTCGCTCCTCTGTTCGTAAGGGAAAATATCCAATTTCGGCCATTGCCATGAACGCGCAGGGATTCTCTGGGGCGATTAGCTTATTTCCTTTAACAGACGAATCACCAATCTCTATAGGAGAACACAACGTGTCTATGCCATTATTATATTCTCGGCAGACACCAGTTAACATATTAGGGCATGGCTTGATGACAAACCTTGACATGACAATATCTTTTACTAATGAAGGAATATGGTAATCCATTCCAGGGACACATTATATGAATGTGAAAGAGTTTATATTAGCCTTTACAGGTCAGAAGACATAATGAGGAGTCCCTTTAGATCCAGAAGTATTTTTGAATGGAGTGACTGTTTTATTAACGTGGTTACCGAGGTTGGTTGAAGAATGTTTATTTGAACCAGAAATACCTATGGATGATGAAGAAGAGCAAGTTATCCCCTTACATTTAGAAACAGCAGTGGTAAGAGAAGAAAGGGTGGTTGCCCATGGGACAGATGATGAGGGAAGAGGATGGAGAGCATTGATAGCCCTCAGTGAAGGATATAGGTTGACAGACAAGGAACTTTTCAGGGATGAATATACAGATGCTGAATTATTATTCTTCATAAATCTCACTTATTGGATTAAAGTGGAGAATAGACAAATACTGCAGAAAATGGCAATGGTAAAAAAGAAACCACAATTTTTCCAGGAAGGTTTAGAGAAATATTTTTGGACTAACAGTCCATATGACGTGGGTCTGTTGAAAGGAGGAACAGTTAAAATCAAGCTTAAACCAGTAGCAATCTTGCAACAAGCAAAGCAATTACCCATGCCCAGAGAAGCAGATGAAGGTATATTTGAGACTATTTGCGCTTAATATAGCAGGGAATATTGCTGCCATCTGAGTCCCATGTAACACGGCTGTGCACTCAGTGAAGAAATCAACTGGGGGGTCATGGAGATTTATTCAGGATCTCTGTCCCCTAAACAATATTGTTGAATCAGAGTTTCCTTTAGTTCCAAATCCTGCTACAATATTACACAACATCCCATCTAAGGCCAAATATTTTACAGTCATAGATTATAAAAATTCTTTCTTCTCAATTCTCCTTCATGAAGACTCACAAGATTTGACTTCATTTTATTATAGAAATATGCGCCAAAAGCATACTCATTTGCCTGAGGGGTACTGTGAGTCCTTCTCAATTTTTAACAGGGTCCTCTAGATGGACCTAGGTAATGTACAGCTTGAGAGTGCAATAATTCAGTACGTAGATGACATATTAGTTTGCAGCAAGACAGAAGAAATATGCAGAGAAGTCTCAGTTCGACTGATGTCATTACTAGAAGAAAAAGGATAAAATGTAGATGAAGAAAAATTACAATATTGGCAGAAAGAAGTCCTATATATAGGACAGTTAATCTCTCAAGAAAGGAGAAAAGTGACACCTGAAAGAGTAGAATCAATTATGAAGACTTAAAACAGTGAGGGAAATGCAACACTTTTTAAGCCTATGTAAATATTGCAGAGGCTGGTTTTCGATTACAGCACATATATTCAACCACTTTTATAAGGACTTAAGGAAGCACAGGTATTTATTATTATTATTATTATTATTATTATTATTATTATTATTATTATTATTATTATTATTATTATGGTAAGATAAAATGGACAGATGAAATGACTGAAGGATTTGAAGAATTAAAAAGGGCAATCAGTGCATCCCCTATGCTAGGAATTCCAGATTATCATGAACATTTTTATTCATTTCCCCATTCAAATGGAGAAGTTACAACAGCAGTCCTCACAAAGAAAATAACATTAGGACATAGACACAAACCATTGGCTTAATATAGTGAGTTTTTTTATCCAGTAATGAAAGGGAATTGCCCTTACGAGCAAGCATTAGCTGCTGCTACCTTTGCTATTGAAAAAGCTTCAAGTATTACAATGGGGTGTTCAGTGACATTATTTCTTGAGCACGCATTATTTACTATTCTAGAGAAACCCAAAAGTACATTGACTACACAAAGGGTATCAGGATACAAGGTAATTATTTTGAACCCTGCGATCAAAATTGTTAGATGCAGAATAGTAAACCGAGCAATATTCTTAGCAGAACCAGTAGGAAAGGATGATTATGTACATGACTGCACAACATATACTGAATTTTATGATGACATTCCCTGTGTTAGAGAAAAAGCTCTCAGAGGGGGGAAATTCTTTTTATTGACCGTTCTTAAAAAATTGATCAAACGATTGGCAAAATAAAAATACTGGATCAGTAGTAGTAAAGCTGAACCTTGAGGGTGAATTTGAAGTAATGACAAGTGCAAGATTGCCTTCGCATTGCTCAGCACAGGCTGGAGAATTAGTGGCGCTTATCGCCACACTTCAAAGATATGAGGATGAGGAAGTGACAGTGCACACTGACATTTCTACAGTACAGAAAGTGTCGATGAGCTTGCATATACTTGGTAGCACTTTCTGTAATGTAGAAATGTGGCACTGACAATGTGAAAAGGAAACCCATTTCAGGCAGTCTGCCATCTTGTGGTAGTTTAGTCTAATAGCTTTAAAACATATTCTCCACATACAAACTTTCTTTTTTTTACGGAAAAGCATATATTACATAATTAGTGCTGCTTGTTTTCTACTCTAACAACATCTCCAAGGTGCCGTTAATTAACGTCCCTATAGGCTGGTGTAAAAAGGGTGCTCTAGGCCTCAGAATACAGACCTTGCAAGCCCCAAATGGGCTGTTTCAGATCTACATATAGATTATGTGGCTATGTTGCACACATGCAACGGCTATAGGTACATGCTGGTAGTAGTATGTCATTTTTCTACATGGATTGAGGCAGGTCCATGTACGCACCCCTATGCCACACGCGCTGCCAAGTTCCTTGTACGCAAGGTGTTTCCAAGATGGGGTGTGTGCAAAGTCCTGCGGTCTGGAAAAGGACCGCATTTCGTAAATTAACTATTTGAGCAGGTTACTATTTTATTAGGCATAAAGCATAGGTTCTCTTCTGCCTATCACACACAGGCAAATATGATTTGTGTACATTTAAACTGTCTCCTTAAAAAGAGGATAGCTATAATCAAGATTACTTTAAAGAAGGAGTGGTTACATTGCCTACCCCTTGCATTATATGAACTGCGAAATCTGGCCCTCCCCCTGAGTTGGTTACTGAGCACCATATGAGAACACCTCTTGCTCCTCCTACTAGGATAGAAACTGATGCCCACAGTGTAGCGAAGACATTAGGTGGTGAGATGCATGATTAATTGGCAACTACGACTGCTATGGTCTCTTTTATTTCTCTACAGAACAAGGATCGGAGGGAGGGGTCAAAGAGGATTGAAGAAGACAGCCAACCAATTGATCCCGACAGTCTAGTAAAGCAAACTAGTTTATGTGCAGGGGACCAGGTGCTGGTACGAATGTTTGTTTGCACTTGGAATAAACCCTGTTTCGAGAGACCATATGAAGTGGAAGAAGTTACTCCCATGGCTGTCAAGCTACAAGGAAGATGAGCATGGATGCACCTGCATGACATCAAACCGTACAAAGGAGATACCTTATGCCCTCCTGCATCTACTGACAGTGAAGCAAGAGAAGACGTTCCATGCATGCGGACCAGATTGGTTACCAAGACCAAAGATAAAGAATCTATGGAGTATAAAAACACTTGGGAATAAAATTGAAATTTCTTAAATCTGATAAGGAATGAATGGACATGCAGCTATTCAGCTATTCTAGAACTATTTTAGATAGCAACAAGAGTCAATGTATTGACGTACCAGATCCAAAGGAAAAGAGCATACTGCATCTTCTATGCTGCCAATCATGAAAACATTACACACATTCTTGTATGCTGGTTTACCTATAAATTGCAGTCTTACCCAGCTCTTATAAGATATTGAAATTTTATTTATATCGCGCTCGTACACAGGTGCTCGTAAACATAGACATTGAGACATTTCTTGGCAGTCCTAAAAACAGTCATATTATTTTCAAAATCATTATCGCTAATATACCACAGTTTCTGATATAAAAGTGTGATTTTCAAGATGTAATTGGGAATTTTCCAGTATATGAGATGCATACTAACAAGGAGAGCAGCTACTCCAGAAGAATTTGTGTGGCATATGAATGCAATGGTAATACTTCTTAAGATTACATTATGTCTCATGACTTGTTTACATTTTGTGAAATTCTGTTTTCTAATTCAAGTGAAATACTTGAGAATGAGACATCCATTCCTGTACCTGATAAAGGCACAGGTAATATTTTGTCTGATATTTCTGAACAAATTGTTCAAGCCAAAAGAGATGTTGGGGAAGATAATGAAAATACAAATGCATATTTTGATCATTCGGCCCATTTAAAGAATAACCTGTGGTATCAGCACATGAAGGAGGTGGAAGAGAGAACGTCAGATGAAAGCTGCTACGTATGCTCTCTCATCCCCTGTTCCATGAATGCAGCCAGAGCATTCATTGCAAAAGAAATACCTGGACACGATGCAGAGTGCCTCAGTCATCTAGCAGCGTGCACAGCCAGAGGACAATTTGAAGGAAGATGGGTAACCCTACGATGGCGACCAAGGAGATGATTTCCATATGAAGATGCTTATGTGAAAACACAAAAGATGGAAAAAGAGATAGGATGAATGAGCCAGGTACTCATATATTCATCCCAGACTGGAAAAAAAAGTAAGGGTTGTTGAAAAGAAAAGTCTGGGATGTTCAGACATACAGGAAAAACCAGGAGTACCAGGATGCTTGGAGAGACCTCAGCTATTGGTATATGGACGATTGGCCACCAGTACAGGATGGGAAGGAGGAATGTGATCTTGCACCACACAGTTATTGAAGAAAGAGTCAGTAATCATAGTGCAAATAGTAAATTACATGTGCCTAAAGTCATGGGCCAAGTATTCTAAGCTATAAACATGGGTTGACATGAAGCAGTACCAGTGTCCATAATACCTTTACAGATTGTGACAGTACGATTCAGGAATAAAGGCCTTGGCTTAGTTGGAGAGAGTAAAGGATGCAAGCAGGTGTTCGAAGTACCAGGAATGAATGGTGGAACTATTGTGTTAATGGATTGCTATTGGGCCTGTAGATCCAGAGCTTATATGCAGCTGCCAAAGAATTGGGGATGAATATGTTCTATTGTGATTATACATGTTCCTGCATTAGTGATTCCCCAAAGTGAACTCTATATTGAATAGTTTCCAAAGATGGATACACTCCAGAGAAAAAAGAGGTTACCCTAACTCTATCGGCTGAATAGGGAGAACTATTTCTCAGCAAAATCGACAGCAGCCTTTGATGATAATCCAGCTGAGACTAAGTTGTTCAGCAAGACGGCAGCGCTATTTACAGCCATAGTCATGCCAGGAATACAAACTGCAGTAAACGCCAAGTGGCTGCAGATCACTGTGAGCTGCCACAAACGATCAGCTTGACAGTAAAAGGATTTGGTCAAATCAAAGAAGAATTGAGGGCTATCAGGCTTATGATATGATATGATATCATATGATATGTCATTTATAACATTCCTGTAGACAAGTGTTTCTAGGTGCAACAAGACACGAGAGGGAAGACAGAGAGTTGACAAGACAAACAGTCTTACTAGGCATTGTGTCATTCAGATTGTGCAAGTGCGACAGTGTAAAGTGCAAGGGGGAGTGCCAGGAAGGGGGAAAGGGGCAAGTGCAATCAAGGCTGCATTGCTTTAAGTAAGTGCAGCAAGGGCAGCGCGGCTCTGGGTAAGTGCAGGGGAGAATGCTCAAGGAGGAACCTGGAAACCAGTAGACTTTGAGGGTAGCCAAGCAACCATTCGGTGCAGGAGACAAGTAGGTCAGCAGGGGAGAGAGAGAGAGAGAGAGAGAGAGAGAGAAAGCAGAGATGGGAAAGGAAGGTCTTGAGCTGCTTTCGGAACTTCAGGTGATCCGGCTCAAGTTTGAGAGGGGCAGAGAGGCCATTGCAGAGGGAGGCACCAGCAAATGAGAAAAGGACGGTCTTATGACCGTCCAGAACAGGTATGTCCTGGACTTCAATTACAGCAATGTAAGGAGGCTCGTCCGCTAAGATATTGCTGTATATTCAAACCTGCCCATGATGGAGAAAATGGAACACTGACAGAGGCAATAACTATGCTGACAACCCTGCACACAAAGATGGAGGAGGACGTTGATGAGACAGAAGAGGATGATTGGTTCTTGTCTCTGTTTTGATGGATTCCAACTTGGTTGGCGAATGCCTTCAAGCTACTTGAAGCAATACTAGTGATGGTATTGCTAGGATTCTGTCTTATAAGGATTATTATAGGAGAATGCAAGAAGACAGCTAAGAAAACTATTGGGGTGAAGATAATGATTGATGTGAATGGGGACCATAGACCACAGACTGAAGACACCACCCCTGAGAACATAAAGAGGAGTTAATTGGCACACCGAGGGATGCAGTTTTATTATGCTAAGTTCATAAGAACTATATTGGATGTTAGGTATTCAGTCAATCGACTGGAGAATGCTGTCCCATGACCTGGAGTGTGTACGAGCATATAAAGAATGCAGATGACCTGAGGGGCGTGAAAAAAGTATGGATTCTGATGAAACCAAGGTATGAAGAGAAGATGAAGAAGAATGACGAGAAGGAGGTGGTCGAGGACTCGACCAGAGTGAGGAAGGTAGAGGAGCAGGTGGACATGTCATCCCTAGCTCCTGACCCCATCACATCCATCATATTGGAACAGCAGGAGGAGAGCTCTACATGGGACACCAGGTATTGTCCCAATACCATATTGTGTGTATGAGAGACGATATGCACTTAGAAAACCGTATTGAATGTGCCCTCGCACTGAAAGGGTGGACGGATGTCTAGGAACACCATTGGACATCGAAGAGCTATAAGTGAAATCAGACTAAGGCAGAGTGATGTCATAAAGGAAAGACACTAAGATGTACTGAAATGATATGCAAATACTTAAAGAATGAAGATGTTACTGAAGTAACAAGAGCACATGTAATAAAATATGAAGGAATCACATGCAGCAAAGACATTAGTGAGTACAGATGATGTGAATGTATATACGCAGAAACACAAGGTAAATGAGACAAAGTGAGGCTTTCTGCAGAAGTAAATATAACGTGACTGAAGTAGCCATGAGAAAAAGATGGACGCCGGACTCGTTTTGAAACCAATCAAGCTACCTCAGAGACAGACCAGGGCTGCAGAGTTAGAAGATGCTAGAAAAACAGCTTTGTGTGAGGAATAAAGAGGAGTCTATTGGTCTGGGATCAAGGAGGCCACAACAAGGAATAATTGCAAGGCACAAAATGAGTCAAGAGGATAAACCATGCACATAAGACTTATTTCTCTTAGATTAAGCAAAGAAGAAAACATTTGTAAGTGCCAGGTACTGGACAGTAAAGGATGCAAAAAGCTTCTGTGAGGTAGAGCAACCAAGTCTCCAAAGGCCAAGAAGAGTAATGACACCGAGCTTAATTGAATTAAATAGCATTAAAAATGCACAAAATCATGGACTCCTCACACGTGACTCAGAAGTCGAAAACAAGGGCTATTTATTAAGCTCTAGACAAAGATAATGGTGTACCTACATACACTTGAAAATCCCGGAAAAGAGAATAGGCTGCAAGGTCAACTATAAAGGAAGAAGCCTTGGCTTGGGGCCTGTCAGATGAGAGATGATGGACTAATTGGGCAAGTGGGTAGTAGCCTGACTTTGCTCTTTGTACCTTTGTTTTGTTTTGCTTACGTGCCGCTAATGAGCCAAAACTCCAAAGTTGCGAGAGAATGCCAACCAATCATAGGGTCTATGTAGCAACATGCTATACAGTGTTGCACAGGCCAACCCCCCTGCTGTTATTGTGCTAAAATATGTATTATACCTATTTAGAGGTGGTTCAAGGTGTGCCTACCAGATAAGGGGCATCTAGTGATGTTACTAATGCTTAGATGATATATAGGTACATATGTACACTTAACCAATCACTCCCTTCAATAGGTTTTAAGTTTGCCACGTAGGATGATGTCATAGCTGTCATACATTGAGGTATAAAGCCTTTGCATAATCCAAATTGAAGTGTGAGTGCATGAACTACATTTTGTTGTTTGCCAGATTGCCCTACTTTATTTGACTTGATAATAAAGTAGTGCTTTGCCATATTCTTTGAGTCTGTCCGGTTATTTGGGTCTAAGATCATTATAGGTAATTCCATCGAGCACATGAGACGCTTCAAGGTGCTAGCCCACAGGTGAAAGGTGGTGGGGTTGTTGGGCACCATCCTTTCTTTCCCCCGTTCCGTGTTGGGAACTTGCTTTGCCCCCTGCATCGCAGCACCAGTGCACCAGTTAAGAAAAGGAAGACCAACGGACCCTTGTTGATCAAGTCTACCGTGGGTGAAGTGGACCACAGTTGCTGGGTGCTGTCTTTTCTTTCTCCCGCTTCCATGTTGGGTACTTGCTCCGCCCCCTGCACTGGGGTGCCGTGCGCCTGGTAAGAACAGGAAAACCAATGGACCATTGCAGCGTAAGCCAGCCAAGGGTGAACCACGCCTCTGTTGCTCGGTGCTGTACTTTCTTTCCCCCGTTCCATGTAGGAATCTTGCTCCGTGCCATACATTGCGATGCCGGTGTGCCAGGAAATAAAAGGAAGACCAGTGGACCCTTCCAGTGTAAGCCGACCGTGTGTGAAGGGCGGTGGTGTTGCTAGGCGCCATCCTTTCTTTCCCCTTGTTCTGTGTTGGGAACTTGCTACGCCCCCTGCAACACAGTGCTGTGTACCAGGAAAAAAAATAAAACCGACTTTGGGGAGTAAGCCCCCTGAGGGTGAACGGACCCGCTGTTGCTGCGTTCTGTACTTTCTTTCCCCCTATTTCATGTTGGAATCTTGCTCCACCCCCTGCATCGCAATGCATGTGTGCCAGGAAAGAAAATGAAGATGAACAAACCCTTGTGCCATAAGCCCACCACTGGTGAAGGGTGGCGTTGTTGCTGGGCGCCGTCCTTTCTTCCCCCTGTTCCATGTTAGGAACTTGCTCTGCCCCCTGCACCAGGACGCTGGTGCACCAGGAAAGAAATGGGAGACCGACTGTCCCTTGAAGTGTAAGGCCGCCATGCGTGAAGGGCGCCACTGTTGCTGGGCAGTTGGCTGGTGGTGGCTGATACCAGCTACAGATCATGGTCCCTTCAGCAACATAGCCATAAGACCTCTTTCACTGTAAGTGCAAAGGAATGTCAAGGAAGGTGATTTTCAGTCGAAACAGGGCCCTCCCCTTGCTCACTTTGGTGTTCTATTGGTTTTGCTTGGAACTGTACATATATTTTCTGTATTTAGAACTTTTAAGAACATTGCAATTCGGAGATTGTAGCCTCCTGTTGGTGGAAAACTGCAATCTCGCAAACCAACTCGCACACGCCTTTTTTAACATTCTCTTACGTGTGGTGACTTTCTGTTGTGAACTAAAGTTTTCTTCCACATGGCTCTGGTAATACTCTGCGCTAAAGAGATGACTGCGGGTAATGAATGACATTTGAGTCTCTCAGTGACGTGCGATATTTGTGTGTTTGATTAAAAAAATTAAGAGTGAGGCTCTCAAAACAAAACCAGCAACTGCGTAACGAGCCACTTATCCTCGGATATTATCTAAAAACCAAAGACTCAATCAATTTGAGTAATTCCTGGATTTAAAATTATTTAAGAAATTGGCAAAGGAAAGCAACCCAGAGTCCTGTTGCTCTACTGGGCAAGAAATTAAGGAAAGCAGTTGGCCAAAAGTCCGAGAAATCCCAATCATCATTGGACAGTTGCTTGGCAGGCAAATATGACGTGCAAGTGAAAGCTGCAGAACAGGTTTTCTCTGCATCGGAAAATGTCTATATCCGAACCAGACACTGTTATCATCCCTTGAGGACCATAACATGAGAATAACCACCACAGATTCTACACCTTTGGCTGGACTGGCTTCTCATTTGCCCACACTAAAGTCTGTGCAAAACCACTTGCGAAGATTGCTAATGCCTGTGCAAACACACCTAATTAAAGCTATCTATGCAAATAATGGGGCCAAGAGAAGTCCCACTATGAATTACACAAACCCACTGTTTGTTCATATGGTCCATGTAAGAGAGCTAGATCTTGCCAAACTGTGATGACTACCAATGCTAACATATCATTGGCTGAACAAGGAGAGCCTATGTTGCCAACTGTGTCCCTGGAGAGTACTGGGCAAGAAAGTGGCTGGCACCGGAAAACAAGAATTCGACATTGCTGAAATATTGGGCTAGTTTTTCAATGAGTTTAATTCTGCCAATTAAGTTCTTATGGCTAAAATTCAACCCATCACAGATTTTATAAGCAATTTGCAAAATAAAATTTATAGCATGCTTTCAACTATGGACGATTTTTTAAGATCTTTTATATCTGAACTAATGACCTTGATTACTGAAAAACAAAGGAATTAACAGGAGTCTAGAGATAATGTTGACTGTCTTAACAAAACCAGAGCTTCTCCATTGTTATGTAAGCAAATTGAGGCCGTTAATATAGATATTCATGCCCTACCTAAACCTACTATTGGGCAGGGCCAGTTGTTCCATATAGTCATTTGTGAACCTAATGACGTGACTAAGGGACATCTTCCACCAGCTGCATTTGCCCTTGCAGGCGTTATTGTCAACGTCCCGCCGTTATTGCCTGGCACTAATTAGCAAAAGAGCGCATTGGATAAATACTAAGTTAAGGACACGACATATAAACCCCCAACACATACGAATTGCCAGAAGAGTAAAATCGGTGGGAACGGCTAACAAAAGTCTTGAGGGCGATTGTGGTCACTTTTTCTAATCCTATGATCTCTGACTACATAATCAAATCGAGCCTGGGCAATTACACTACAAAGTCTGCTTTAACGATTGTTCCTCTAACCTTTTCTACCCAATGGAAGGCTTTGCACTCCGTCATACGAACCTCAGACCTCAGTCCCGGTACATGATCTATATAATTCTTTGAAGGTACCTGTAACATTGAAAGCTGCCCCTATTGGACCCATGCCATGCCTCACTAATTTCCAGAAACAATCTTCACCTGAAGTGGGAGAGTTCAGCGCATCACTTTTGTCAGAAACCGTTTTAATTGCCTGGCAGACATGGACACAATGGACTGGCTACCATCAAGCTCACCTAATCTTAGACAGCTTTCTTGCCCACTCTTTCCTAAACCCTACCGTCACGCCCAACGGAAACATCAGATAATGACAACATGACTGGGCTTGACATCCAATTCAACCCCCGACATATCGGTTCTCACAGTGACTTCTTGGAATGTGGCAGGGTTAACAGGAAACTAAAAAATCTGAACGTTTTTGAGTTCTCTAACCAAGCAGACAAAATGCTGCTTCAAGAACATGGTCGCAAGAAGACATAGTTATTAACGGATTTTATGTTTACCATACACCGGCACAGAAAATCGTAGGGGTGCGACGCTTTGGAGGAATGGCAACATTGGTTAAAACCAATGACAGCCAATTGATACCACATGGCTTAAATTAAATCATGTAACTCTAATGATGTCCTACTGGTTAATTTGTATAATAGCCCACATCGCCAATATAACAAAGGCTTGTTTATCTGAACGTGTTGTCTTAGACGATGTGTTGGCGAGCTCATTCAACCAAGATTCAATCGTAATTATTTATTTATTTATTTATTTGTTTATATAGCGTTAAAGCCCGCGGGCATCAGAACGCTTACATGTAGACTGGACAACAAAAAAGGAGACGGGACTAGGCGAGAAAAGGCCTAAGTTACCTCAAATTGAGTCGTTATGTTACCGGGATTTACTTAAAAAGTAAGGTTTTCAGTTTTTTCCTGAAGATGAGGTAGTTAGGCTCAAGTTTTAATGAGGTGGGTAAGTCATTCCATTTTCCGATGGCTAATGTCGGGAAGGCCTTGCCGAGGCCATGTTGTTTTTTGGTTATAATGGTTTGTAGTTTGCCTGTATTTGATGATCTGAGGCTCCTGGGCGGCTCGTACCATTTAAACTGTTTCTTGAGGTAGGCCGGGGCTGCGCCATATAGGCAGCGATGTACCATGGTGAGAGACTTGAAGGAGATTCTCTCCTCCATAGCCAACCAATGGAGGGTTTTCCTTTCTCCGGAGATGTGTTCTCTCCATGATTTTCCAGTGATCGTTCTGATGGCGTTGTTTTGGATGGTTTGGCATCTTTTCAAGCACTTACTGTTAGCTCCCAAGAGTAGGGAGTTTCCGTAGTCCAATCTAGACAATATAGTGGCCCTAGCGATGATGGTGCTGTTCTTTTGGTCTAGCAATGGCCTGATCTTTTTAAGGAGAATCTGATGATACTGACAGTTTTTTTTAAGGTAGCTTGTATGTGCTTCAGCGCCAAGAGAGGCTTGAAGATACACACCTAGGGTCTTTACTTTTGTTGATATTGGAATCTGGATGTTTTTGATGGTAAATGAGTTAAAGGCAGGGCTCAATTTTTTTCTGGCCTGTGTAGATCCGAATATCATGAGCTCAGTCTTAGAGCCATTTAAACACATCCAGTTTTCTTTCATCCAATGTTCGATGGTGTTGTATAGGAGAGAAAGTTTATCATTGTCTATTTGGTAGTTCCCACTGAGTTCAAATACCAGTTGGGTATCATCAGCGAAATTGGTAAAAAATATACCCATCTGGGAAAGCATGGTGCAAAGGCATCGCATGTAGAGGTTAAAAAGTAAAGGGGAGAAACTAGCTCCCTGAGGGACCCCACAATCGACTAATTTGGTGTTAGAAGCTTTGTCTCCCCAAACTATCTTGGATTGTCTGTTTTGCAGAAATGAGGCAATCCATTCGATGGCTCCTTCTGAGCAATTGCCGGATTTTTCGAGGGCCTCCCGGAGTTGGACATGATCTAGCAAATCAAACGCCGCCGAGAGGTCCAGCAGTATCAGTAACCCTGATTTGCCTCTGTCCAGGATGGAGAGCATTTCAGTTTGGAGGTCTAATAGCGCCGACTCAGTGCTGTGGCTGGATCTAAACCCAGATTGTTGTGGGTGAAGTAAGTTATTTTCATCTATAAAGCTTTGAAGTTGATCAGTAGCTATTTTATCCATAATTTTCAGCAATTTTGGTAAAGGTGTGACCGTGACTGTTTTGATGATGTTGGGTACAGTATGGTCTCTGAATGAGGCATTTACCATTCTTGTAAGAAAGGGACCAAAGATATCAGGGTTTTCAAGAATAAGTTTAGGGGGAAGAACATTTTCTGAGCACGAGGTACACCTCATGGTGGATAGCGTTTTTTTCATAATGTCAACTGTGGTGGGTCGGAATTTGAATTTAGGGGTTTCTGTCTCGATGTTATGTTCTATGAGGTAAGTTTTAACTGGAGTGTATGTGGTCTGGCAGTTAATGATAGTTTCTCTGGCTTTGGTAATTTTGTTTTGAAATGCAGTCTGAACATTCTCACAGTCTGTTTCGGTTGGCTGTAACGGTGGTGTGAGTGTTGTAGGCTTGTCTATGGATTTAAGGATTTGGAAGAGTGTTCCAGTAGAGTTTGCCGCAGTACTTATGGTATCATTATAGTGGTTTTTCTTCAAATCCACTAGTTTTGATTTATATGAGTGGTCTTCTGTCTTCCAGTTGCTTTTATTAGTTTCGGAGGGATCTTTTATCCATTTCCTTTCAAGAATTCTTTTGTCCTTTTTAAGCTTAATGGCTTCAGTTATGGGTGGGAATTTTTATTAAAAAAATGGGGAATGGCCCACCGACAACTTTTTTGATGAGACCAAATACAGATTGTCTGTAATTCTGAACCCTATTATGTCTCCGAACTGTACTAAAATGTCGGCTTGATTTGTGCGCCCCCGCAGTTACTGCGACTTTGGGGAGGACAAAATACTGACTTCCATTACTGCACCTAAGCAGAACGAAGGTTGCAGGGGTGTCCCCCGCTCTCCCTGGGCGTAGTAACGTGAGTCGTGGTTGCAGGGGTGAAGAAAGTAAAAAAATAAAAAATAAAAAAGCACTCTGTGGCGTCAGTTCTGACCCACGTAAAGATAAGTGGGGTAGGGAGGGTCGGGTACGGGAATGTGGGCCGGGGATATGTATAAAGTGATCTATTTGATCACTGGGCCACACCATAATTGGCGTCGATATTTTCATCAGCGCAGTTAGGGGCAGCGCAGTGATCACATAGATTCTTAGTCTCACCCTAAAATGTGCACTGATGGGCTAAGGCTAGTGACCAGTCTGTATGAATGGGGTCTTAGTGCGGTGAACATGCGCTTCCAAAATGATAGACCTGGGATGCACACGCTCTGTGCTGCACAAGGCAGTTCGTCCAGTGATGATTTCTGCTTCCCTACAAAGTTTTGAAAGTTATTTGTATATTTTTTTATGTTGTGGAAGACATATTCAGTGATCATCACCCAATACTGCTGAAATTTAAAATATCAAGTGGCCTAATTTGAATAATGCACCGAAGCCGACAATGATGTATCCAGCAAATTCTAAATGAAGGGTGAAATGAGAAATGGCCAATCAGGGGAAAATACAAGAATACATAATACAAAACAATTCTCTGAGCGCTGCCATCGGCATTCCCAAAGGGGAGCACATCACTGCCGCCAGGAAACAGGCACATTGGCTCCCAATCAAAGAGCAAGTACTCTTTAAAGCCCTTGCCTTGACCCATAAGTGTAGCCACCAAACTGCCCCTCCATACCTCTCGGAAAGGATACACCCTAATGCATCCACAAGACCGACCAGAACACGTTACACAAACATGCTCACAATACCCAAAATCAAGAGAGCCCGACCAGGAGGTGCCAGCTTCCCATACCTAGCAGCCCTACAATGGAATGCCCTGCCACCATCCCTACGAACTGAAAACTCTCACCTAGCATTCCGCAAAGCTGTGAAAACTGTGATTTTCGCCTGAACTCCACTCACTAATTCTAGTTAGGAAATATACCTGCATGACAAAATGTATAATGTATGATATGTAATGAATAATATGGACAGTACTGCTATTCTCCTTTGTAACTAAGCTCCTCACAAGTAACAGCGCCGTGATGCCCAAGGGCTGCCTGTGCGCTATACAAATGTAATAAATAAATAATTAATGCAAAATGCCACATTATTATCTTATTACTGGAATGGCCTGGTAATCCAATTAGTACTGTCTCTAATTTTGGCATATTAGCATCAAATTTATCGAACACAGTCACAACTATTTTTCGGGAAAAAAAGAGAGGCTAGATATACTGTTTGGTTTAACTCTGAAAGTATGAAAGAAAAAAGTAGGCTGATTACTCGTTTACAATATCTCACTACCCCAAAGAAAGAAATAATAGATGACATAGCCTTTTACAAAAAGACTATGAATTGGGGGAGGTTAAGAAAGAAGGAGGAAGGGTGTGGGCAGGGGAGGGAGAGGATTAGTTGTGTTTCAAGATGTTTGTTAAGTTTCTTGATGTATGTTGAAGAAATGATCAATGTAAATAAAAAATAAAATTAAGAAAGGACTATAATGCAGAGGGAAAAGGAGATATATATGAATACGTGGTCTGAACTCGTAGCTGCATCGGAACAAAAGGATACAAAAACATTATTCTGGGAGAAAGTGACTCGGGGGCGCATTATAAAATATATCAAAGAATGTGCCTGCTTGTCTTGTGGAGCCCCACAGATGGAATTGTTCAACGGCAGAACATTAGAAAGTGTATCGAGCATAAACACAGTAAAGAATGTCAACAAACTCTGGCCGCCATTTTAGGGCAGTGAATGGTTGAGCTGCAGGACAATCAATAATGCAATACGTTGGGTATGGCCAACACATAGGACATGAGCAGTGTGGTTTGTGGGTAGTGCCATCCTGTGGAGAGAGTGTGAAAGTGTTGTTAGTTTCTTTTTAGTCATATCAACAATTTGGATAGAATAAATATTTGTGTGGGAGGTATCTCGCCAAGATGCAGCATTTCGTCTCGCGGTAAAAGATACATTGCGTATTGGCTGATATTACAAATGTTGTGTACAAATACTATATGATATCTAACAACTGATTGCAAGGATGCATTGTGTCCTGGGCCACGCCTAACCGCGTCTTCACACTTCGGCCAACCTCCTTTCCTACAGATTGACGCTTCAGACATAGATTTCGGAGCAGTGTTGTCACAGATCAGAGAGGGAGAGGAAAGACCATTATTGGTTATCAGTCAAACACTGTTACCCAGAAGCAACTTATATTCCCATCTAGAACATGAATATTCAACTGGTGGCAGAAAAAGCTCTAGAATATTACCTCGCAGGGAGACAGTTCACACCGCCAACCAATCATGCTCTCTTAATCTGGCTGGAAAAAATAAGGATAACAATGCCAGAATGCCCAGGTGGTTTTCAGGCACTCAACCATTCAAATTTGACATTGCCCACCTGAGTGGCAATAGAACGCACATAGTGGCTTCCTCTTGCTCTTGCCTGGGTCTTCTGAGGATGAAATGAAGGTGTGGCACCTAAGGGAGAAGGTGTGTGGTGAGGGGCCCCAGAACACTTGGGAATGGAGAGCAATGCAGAATAGAGACATTCTTTCCAGTGGCGGCCCATCCATGATGGGTGGTGGGGCGGTGACCACTGCCTAATATGGAGGAGCCACATCAAAATAGGCCCCTCGGTCTCACCACAGCGAAAGCTGCTCAGGGCCTGCTCTCTGATGCAGCCAGGTTAGGCTCAGTGTGTGCCTGGCAACCCGGCAGAGGTAGGACACATATTACACATGCTCGCTTGCTGCCTGGAAGCGTTTTGAAGCACTTCACTTGTGTATAAGCGCTGTACAAATAAACTATTACAATTACAATGGCATGTTTGTTCATTTGTGGACGTGTGGTGGGGTGGAATGCCCGCGCAGTCACACGTGCAGCCAGCCTGCAGCTTTTCTCTGCCACACATTCTGAATAGCATGCATACCCACATCAGGCCACGAAAGCCTGAAGGGTGACCTGATTATGCTGCCGGTGCATGAGAAGCCAGCACCAGCAATGGTTCCCACCAGACAGAAGCCAGGGACATGTGTTAGTGACACCGCCCTTGGGCCCAGCTTCCTGCATGCACCTCTGCTGACATGCTGGCGGCATGGGAGGTGATACGAGCTGCCAGGCTCTTTACTTATTGTAGCCCGGATTGACACTTTACGTTATGCCGTGATAAACTTGAGGCCGGTCTGAGTGACTGTGTTTTTTATTTCCCGATAAATCTGATCCACGGATTTATTATTGGACAGACTGGTTGGTATTTATGACTGCATTTTCTTTATTGCCGTTGGAATGATCCTTATGTCGATTAATCCACTGCACATCTTTTGCACTTTGCTGTATGAGGCCCTGAATCTGAGCTTGTGATAAAAGTAGTGAAGAAAGCCAACATTCTCCCCTCCAGTTTCCAGCACCACCACTCAGAGGTGGGTGGAAGGATTGGAGGGGAGATGTTGTGCTTTCCAGCAGTAAAAGCTACTCAAATCTATTGTTGTGGGAGAAACGTGTACACCAGTGGCAATGTGAGCTTTTCTTAAAAGACTGTCACTTTTCTAATTTGAGACAGTGTTCTTAAGCTTTCCGCAAATTAGAAAAGTGGTGCTTCAATCTGTGAAATGCTCATTTAATAAAAAAGAAAATGTGCAGTAGAGAGCGAGCTGCACCTAACAGGTGCCATATATTAACTTTATTTTTTGACATGCAAAAGCATGGCTTTGCCAGACGGATCCCTTCTCAGTCCTTGCCTTGCATTCCTGATGGTTACCAGGGCCGATGCCAGGCCGTAAATTAGGTACATGCAAAAGCGGAGGGGTTCATGTCCCTACTCCACATTCTTTCTTTGTTAGAATAAGGTGCATTTAAGAAAAGTGTTCTTCCTTCACGGAAGATCACTTTTCTATTATTGCATGCACCTCAGAATTGGGCCCTGAATGATTCCAAGGTGTACGAGCAGGTTGTTAAAGATAACCCGCGATAAAGAATCAGTGAAGCAGCAGTACGGGGATATCTGCCCTGTGGGAACATTTTGGGTTTCTATAAATTCCTCGTGCATCAGTTTGTCTCTGCCCATAAGGTAGAACAGAGCTCGAAACACAAGCACTGAGGTCCCGATTCTGAGCTTGTAGAAAGGCGACATTCTCCCCTCCAGTTTTCAGCACCACCATTCTGAGGTGAGTGGAAAGATTGGAGTAGAGATGTCCTGCTTTGCAGCTGTAAAAGTTGATGGAATGGAGATTCCATGCTTTCAAGCTGTAAAAGCTGATAAAATCTGTCTATCTTTGTGGGGCCAGCGTGTTCAACAGTTACCTTGCGAGCACTTCTAAAAAGTCTGCCACTTATTTATGAAAGGATAGTGTAATTGAGCTTTCAGTAAAAAAAGAAAAGGGGTGCTGCAGAAATGCCTTCATTACAAAAGGAAAATGTTTGCAGTAGATGTGAAGGACACCTCAAAAGAGCTGTATAGTAACTCACCTGCAAGACCCAGGCTTTATTAGGATAAGCCCCTCGTAGTGCCTTCCCCGCATAGGTGATGGTTTCTATGGCTGTTGTAAGGCAGTAAATCAGGAACATGTTAAAACTGAGGCTATCATGTCCGTACACCACATTGTTTCTTTTTCAGACAATGATGCATTTCAAGAAAAGTGCTGTTCCTACTGGGAACGTCACATTTCTATTTTTACACAGACCTCTGAATCGGGCCCTCAGCTGAAAAGCAGACCCCTCATGGTCATGGGAGAAATAGAGACAGCAGAGGGATGGAGACCTTTGTTATTGTGCTTGCGAAGGGTCCTTTGTCCTTCACGGGAGCACTGCCTTTTTCTGTCTCCAATGCATTCTTAATACCCGGGGAAAGCTAACTTACATCCTCTGACTAGACAGCGTCCCCACGCATATGGAAGTGCTTCCATTTTCTAAAATATAACAGGAGGCATTAATAATGTTAAACATTTGAAACATGTTTGCGTGGGAAATCTATCCTGCAGGGTTTGATTCATGACAAACATCTGTCTATAGGAGAATGGTTACCCCTCCCTCATTATAGGAGTGGAAAGAATTGCCCACACCGTCTAAACTGCACCACTGTGTGCTGCTTCTAGTGCATCCAGCTAGAGAGAGAGAGTGAAGACCGAGAACTCTCAAGTCACTCATTTATTTAAGAAAAACGCATATCCAGGGTACAAGATGGGCCGTAAAAATCGGCTTAACCAAACACCACAAAGAAATCAACATTGACAGTATTTCGAAGACAAATAGTCGTTACGCATCACTGCTTGCAATAAAACCTTTAACGCATACATTTGTGACTCGGGGTTAGCACACTGTGATTTTGCGTAGTACTTCTTGACACAACAGCACGATGCTAAGACAGGCAAAAACACTATTAAATTTGAGTCACTAGTTGTAATCTTGTTTTGCAACAGATATCTCTTACTGCACACTGATTTTATAGTGATACAGTTTTTAAATGCTGTGCTATTATTCAGTGTCTTTTTTTTGTTTGAGGAGCACAAAACAGAAGACCATTAAGTTAGGCTTTCTTTCTCAAGTCGACATGTGTTTCGGCTCTTTGGTCGTGGTACACTGTCACTCGTGCTCACGGTTTACAGAGCCATCTTCAGGACACATAGCTAATTCTAGTACAGGATCAATCAGATACCAACCCATTCACATGATGTTTAGTTAAGGCAGGTAACATAGGGCTTATTTTGGGTGGTTGTTTCCAGTTAGAGTACTTGGTTTGGCTCGATTACTTCTAGCTTCCTTCCAGAGTCTTTTCTTGATTTCCTGGGAGGGTTAATCGGGCGGGCCGGATAGTTTTCAATGGTGCGTACTTGTCAAGCGCATTGGAGCTACCGTGGTCATCGGTGTCTGCTATCAGATGCTCATCTGTAATGAAGGACGCAGCAGGAAAATAAATGTAGAAGTGATGATGAAACGGTCAGTTAAAAAAAAAAAGTGGCATCTTGAGTGACTGTTGTGTGTCTGGGTGACTGTGTGTGTTTGATTGTATATGACTGTCCGCATTTGGGGGGCAGGCATGGAGACCATGCAGGGGTGGACTGAGAACCAAAAGAGGCTCTGGAAAGGGTTAAGAAAGTTGCCCCATATTACACATTTTCAGCAATCCTAACCCTTTCACTATGGGAAAATGTGGAAATACCACACAAAACAAGTCCAGAGTGCCAGGCCTACCGGGAAATCTTCAGAGTTCCCTATAGGCCAGTCCAGCCCTGAGACCATGAAAATGTGTTTTTCTATGGTGTATATTGGGTCCTGGCTTCGTGAGGTGTTCATGAGGCAATTCTATACTATATCAGGCAGTGGCTGCATTACAACATGTTTTACAGGGCATCAGTGGCAAGTATAGGGTAATGACAGCGTTAAAATATGTATTTAGAGTGTTGTGCTGGCATATCCTGGGTACAGGCAGCATAATGTGTTTTTACAATGGTATGCTGGGCACGGCCAGTGTTAACATTTATTTTTACATGGCATATAGGCATTTATTGGGTGCAACCAGCTTGCCTATGTTTTCTTTTCACAGTGGTAATATTGGCATATATTGGGCAAAGGCAATATGAACACGTGCTCTACATGGAAATATTGGAATATGTTGTTGGGCACCGGCAGCATGAAAATGCTGGCAGAGGAGCCTCATGATTTTTCTTTAGACACATCCAGCATGAAAATGTGCTGCAAAATACTCCTTTGGTAAACCAGCAAGGTGACGGCTGGAAGGTTTGGAATGAATCTAAACCACTGGGCATTGCTCTGGGCAACACTCGACACCCAAGCTATACCTCAGTGGCGATGGCCTCTGAGCCTGACACATGTATGGCTTCTGGTTCTGTGAAGGAGGGATGGGATCTAGTGGTTCAGACTGGTCTGCCCCTTTTGGACAGAACAGCTCTGATGTGCATATGGTCTTTCCCCTTCTGTAACAGTTTCGCAGGTTTAAAAAACAATGTTCTGTAGGTTTGCCCAGAGATATACGCTTGCGTATGATTGATTCAAATCTTTTCCAGATATCATCCCTTTGTTTTGGGTGTGTACTGTTGCTGGCATGGTATTTAATGGCGTTTTCCATGTGCTCCTGCAGAACAGATTATAAATTGCATGTATTTTTGAACCTCATTTACCTGAAATTTTTACCGCAAAATGCACCCTTTTAGACCATTATTTACAACATTATCTGGGAGTAGACCTACCAACCCTACCAACCCTCTCACCACTCCCCCAATTGGTAAGTGATAAGTCCATAGATATTAGAATCACAACACCCTCGTCTTAGAGCTATGAGATGCAACATATTGCTTGGGAAGTGAGGGTTTCTAAGACAGTGTTCATCTACCCATGTCAGATGGGTTTCCTGAATAAGAACTATTCCCTTCACTATCTGGCATAGGAGCTGAAGAGTCCCCTTTCTCTTTCTCAGAGAGTTCCACTCCTGGACATTAATGGTGGTTATTGGGGCAGAGGTTGGAGCCCCAGGGTCAGCTAATACAGACATATGAGAGCGAGGGAGTGCTGGAGATGGGAACTGTGCCTATTTGAAGTGTCCCATAGTTTGGAAGTATCTGGCTGCTGGGAAGTGAGAACCAAACCCAAAAGAAAAAGGGGTAACGAAAATTCCCAACACAATAAAACAAAAGTGTAACTTGAAGCCATAAGGGGCCAGGAACTACATCAATAACTATCCGAATGGGGCATTTTTTGGGACGCGCATTCACAAGTGAAAGTATCATATTGAAAATAACAATACAATCCGAGCATATCGAATAGGGATAGAGCCACGGAACGACTCCGGATAACCCAGTGTGCGGATACTGGTGGTTAAATAGTGATGGCCCCGGCTGGCAGACATCCATCTTTCAAGCAGAGTGGGAGTATGCTCGGGAGGGTTGTATGTCACTGTCCTTGGTTCAGTAGAGGTTCCGCTTCACTCAGATCGGAAAGCACTCAGACTTTGTTCCAGGTAAATTGGAGGGAGCAGGCAAAGCCCCAGCCGTATTTGACAGGCCTGTCTCTCAACCAAGCAATCTCTGCTTTGGATGAAGGCCAGTTTGCCATTGTAGCTGGGGCTACATCTTGGAACAGCTGGATCTTAACATCCTTATAACACAGCTCACCTTTGGCACGTGATAAGATGAGAATCACCTCTTTACCCTTGAAGTAATGGATCCTAGTGAGAACATTAGGTGTCAGGTTTTGGACTTCTGGAAAGCTGCCTATACTCGATGGGTTTGATCCAGTGCAATACATTTGTTGACAGGAAGTGCGAGGATAGACTTGAGTCCTAGGGTAACGTTCTCGCGCTCTGAGTCCTGGATATGGGTTGCTATGCTCCTGACCCAGATATTATTCCCCCGTTGCAGATTCCATATCCACTTGTTTCGCTAGGATTTGTTCTGCTAAGGCTTCCAACGACTCCACCCTAAAAGTCACGTCGGCAAGTTCATAGAATGGAGCACAGGCAAAGGGTTTCAAGCTCATTGACATGGTATTCGAGACCAAAGACTTGCTTATCTAATGCTGTGATTTTCTGGCTTAGCTCTGCTGTGCTTGACTTTATTTCATTTTTGATCTCTTGTAGGAGGATCTGGAGATACAATTCTGTGGCTAAGGTGGCAGGAAATTGATCCTGGGCCATGGTTGTGTGAATCTGTGCTTCGGTGCTGACTTCGTGCCTCTCCCCTTTATCTGAGGTAGCATTTATCAAGGTAGGCTTGTTGAGTTTGCGCTGGTTGGCCATCGTGGGCCTGGAGGGATGGTCAGTCAGATCAACAATTAGCTGTTTAGATATGGCCTGTGATCAATTTGGGTTTGGATTGAAGTGCCTCAGAAGGAGAGGATTTTAGGTGTAGGCCACAAATACATTGACCATGAGATGGGGTTTGTGGTTGTATCATTTTGCCCCAGGTCCTTCTGTTCCCCCGCCAGCAGGCCTCCACTATGCTTACGCAGCATCTTTGGGAAACTTGATGTGACCCTGCTCCAAGTCGAGTCAGTTGCAGATAAGAAAGCCACCAGAGGCCCGTAGTCCACCCTCAGCTGTTACTCCCCCAGAGCATGAGGCAAAGCTTGCAGTGCTATGGCAGGGTGCACAGGGTTTGTGGATGAGTCCCACCCAACGTCACCCCTGAGGCGCGAGCGGGGAAGGATGCAGATGGCAAAAGAGGACATGTATTCAAGAGACAAGCAAGAGGAGCGATTGCTATCAAAATGGACCAAAATAGTAGATGGGAGAGAGCAGACGGGCAGGAAAGCAGAGAAGATCAGGTATTGTGAGGGAGTAGTAGTCAAGTACTAGGAGGCCTGGGGGATCTAACTGCAGTAGTTGGAAAATCACACAGGAAATCAAAGAGAGAGCCACTATGATACATTAGGTTCCTCGGGGTGGGAGCTGGGGCTGGTAGCAGTCTGTATGCATCCTGGGGCCCCTCTCAACATGCCAGCGCTGAACGATGCCCTCCCTTCTCAGCGTTGTTCTTTTTAATTGGAAAGATGCCTTTGGTCGGGATTACCTGGCACGAGGAGTGCAGAAGACAAAATAAATGAAACGTGCAGTGTTTCATCGCATTAATTCCTGTATAACTGGTTGGGTGGCTCGACGGGTTTTGAAAAGGCACCCAGCTCCTTGATATATCTTGCTTTGAGCAAAACAAAGGAGGTGATGGCTGGGAGGCTTGTTATTCATTTTACCCTCGGGCATCGCTCTGAGAGACCCTCCAGATCATCATTTGTCTGCCTGCCAAGCCATTACAGGAAGGGGAAAGACATATGCAAATCAGGTTTGGTCCCACCCGTAAATGGGCAGTCCGGCCGGAGCTGCTAGGTCACATCCTTTCTGCGCAAGACCACAATCCAGAGGTGGACTGGCCTATAGGGAACTCTGGAGATTTCTCAGTGGGCCTCTGCCCCCTGGGCCTCTTTTATGTGGTGACCTATTTTATTTCCACATATTCTCATAGGAAAAGGGGTTGGCTTGCTGAAAATGTGTAATATCCGGCCACTTAGAACATTATTTGTAGGGCCTGTTTTAGTTCCCAGTCCAGCCTTGCCACAACCACCCCCAAACATGTTTCGGCCTCTTTTGGCATCATCAGTGAGGAGTAGCTTGGGTCTCTAGGCCCAGCAGGCTCCGGACTCACATCTGGACATACCCGCCCCAGTCGGGGTGACTAAAGCAAAACAAAGGAGCTGATGACTGGAAGGTTTAGAGTTAATGGTAACCTCTGGCATCACTCTGGGCAACCCCCAGAGAACATGAAAAGTAAAAACACCCTAGATTGTTAGTCACTAGTGTGCTCGGATTCACAAAGAATTAGGTCAAAAGGATTTCCAAACCCACTCCATCCAGGCCAACCAGAGCAGCATATTCCAACAGGATCACTGTTCCCAAAACCCGCAGAGTTTGTGCGGGTGGTACCAGCATCCCAACTATGGCCCCCACTTTTTGGAACGCCCTCTCTTCTCATATCAGGTTGATTGACTCTCATGCAGCCTTCCAGAAACCCATCAAAACCAGGCTCTTTGTTTGACACTACACCTGTACCCCCTGTATGCATCTCTGTACTTGCAACCAAGCTGCATGTATCTTTGTATTTGTAACTAAGCAACATGTACTAAGTCATTTTTTTGGGCAGCGTTGCTGTAACCCTGAATCAAGACTTCATACACTCCTGTAACAGCGCCTCGATGACAGTGGGCTGTAGTGCGCTCTACAAATGCCAAAAATAAATAAATAAATGTAAAAAGTAATACGAAATTGAGAGGATGGGATTTACTTTGCTAATCTAAGACATGCGCAGGCCACCATACTCACAAAGGTGACCTACTTATTTCTTAGCGTGTTGTGTGCCAGTGCAAATGGTGCCACAACCAGCCCCCTTGCATACAGGTCTATGCCCCGGTCACTAATGCAGGAGTGGCTCCCAGGGCCTTTCACTGTGACAGGCTCCAAAAGCCTCCCGCCCTATTACGAAATGTGTGACAAAGGCATTTCCACCCATGTTTGGAGCCTCTAAATGTGAGTGGAGCTGCAGTGGCTGATACCCTGATGTGCCACTTTTAAAAAGATGCAATAAAGGGTCTGCTATGGCCCTCCTGAATTGCACAACCCCCTGTGCCTGTTCTCAAAAGGTGCAGGGGAGTGGTGCTTTGCCTTTTTACCTATTTCACAGGCCGTGCCATTTGTAAATCCGAATGTTTTTTTAAATGTGCAGGGTGCAACATTTTTTCACGCAGGGTACCCGGATGCGCTACCACATCCTGTTCGCTAGCACCAGAGTCATCTGGTGGCCACTGCTACACTGAATGGCTAATTGTACTACACATTTGTTTATAAGCGGAAAACACATTTCCCCTCCTGCTTCAGAGCAGATGGGCCATCCCTGGTCCAACATCCGCAAGTAGCCACGCCCAAGTCCGGAAGGAACCCGCAGGCCTCAGTGGGAAAGAATAAATAATGGTTTAAGGCCAAGGCTATTTGCAATAAGCTCAAGCACACCGGGTACTTTCCGAGTGAGCAGTCGCTGTGACCGTATGAAATGCGCCTGCCCGTCTGCCGTTGCCTCAACAGGTCCAGGTTCAAAGTGCTAAATTACAGCCTAAAAGTGACATCAATCTCCCAGTCTAATGCATAAAGGTACATTGCGCCAGTAATTACTTTTCCTTTTCAAATCAAAACATTGAGAAGAAGATAGGCTGTGTGGAACTTGCGTGCGTTCTCCCCAAATAGGTGCAGATGAGTGAAGTCTGAGTGGGCAGGGAAAGGGATTAGGATGATGGAAACCGGAAGTCCAATTAGAAAGCCAAACTGGTCTAACTACATTGCTATTGGTGATGTAACAGCGTTCTTCCAAATGTAGGTTGGTGAAATATCAGTTTTGCTTGCTTCCAAGTAAGACCAAAAAGAAGGTGTATGTACTACACTGGGTTAGGAGCCAAGAGCTCTTAGCTACCTATCCTATATATGAGCATTTTAAATGGAACAGTAGGCCTTTTAATAGAATTTCGCCATATTTGTGTGAGCGTTGGTGAGGGGGGGGATGCGAACGGGGCTATAGCCTCGGATGTTTTGGTTGTAGCCCCGGATAGAAGCTCAGGGGGTACAACCAAAAGGCCAGCTAGCCCCCAGTCCAGTCCCGACAGTCCTGGCATCAGCGTAGCCCCGCCTCTTTTCCAGACCTAGCAACACCCCTTCCCCTCATGGACTTTTTAGAAATCCGATTTTACGTTTTAAAATGAATGTGTTCCCAACTAAAGATGCAGTTGGTGCCAGAGAGGGCATACCAAAAATGAGAGACTGTGCCGGTACTGTAATGTTGTGGTGGACGGCTTAAAGCATCTCTTTATTGAATGCACTGTATTATGAGAGGTACGAAGGCAGATTATTGTGTAGATTGTAATTGGTTATTTATAACACGCTTAATACCCACAGGCTTTTAAGTGCGGACCTAGCAGTCGAGCCTGTGCTGTTCTGTTTCCAAGGCGAACACGTTGCCCCTGAGCTGTCCTCCCGAACCGAAGAGTGATGTTTTAAATTGGGATGGTTTCTCGTTAAGAATTTTTAATTGTTGGCAAACCTCTCCAAGTATTGCTGTTATTGATTATTTAAAAAGGCTTTTAGTATGATATTAGGACAGATTTCTAGATTTGATTTCGATGTAATTCATAGAAAATTTGAAATGTTAAATTTACTTTGAAAATGTTTGTGTGAAAAGTTTGTAAAAACTATGACACTCATAAATAAATAGAAATATGGGTTGATATCCTAGAGAAGTACAGCTGACACTAAACACGTCTCAGTCAGCACTGCCTGCTATTGGAAGATAGGGACTTTGCATTTCTTCAAACAGTGACTCACATTCCCATTGGGAGTAGTATCAGCCGGTAGAACAGCAATAGCTGGTAAGATAGCTCAGTGGATGAAGCGCTCGCTGCTGCAATCTGTGTGTGATCTGCAGGTCGAAGGATCCAATCTTGGCAAGGTGGATTAAGCCTTTCATCCTTCCGAGATCCATACAAAGAGTACCAATTTCGATTGTGTAATAATACATGTATATACAAATGTTCTATGTATAGCGCTTGGCATAAAAGCGCTATTAAATAACAAGTTATTATTATTAGTGAATTTCGCAACACCGTATTCCATTACAATGTTTTAAGAATCAACGTTCCCATTTATTCGCTCAAACTATTCCTTTTCTTTTTCCTTTGTGCTTTTGGAATGGCACCCTCACACCCTCTCAATCCGGACACAGGAATGCCAACCCTCGCGCAGCCCCGCCCACTAGGTGGCTCATCGGGGCAGGGCGAAGATGTGTTGCTTCAAATACTGCATGTGTTTCCATCCACATCATTTCAGGCTTTGCCCCATGTAGTACTTTAAAAATACTAAATGATTAGGAGGCAGAATCGCACCCCAAAATACCATACACTTTTATCTTTTTTTGACTTTAAATGAGGCTACATCAGAAAACTATTTTCCAACAAGTGAAGCAATGAGTGCCGAAATGGCCCCACATTTTGATGCCCAGTGTCCAGGCTGTGCGGTGCACACAAGAACTGTTACCAGCACTCCGGTTCGTTTGACAAATTCAAAGAAATGGAAACACAGTTAAATCATTTTCTCTAATGGGAAAGTTGGATAATATTTCATGTCCAGTTTGGTTTCCAGACCAGGCAGCAGTAAAACCATGAGGTTAAGGAAATGATAACCCTGGAACGCATTGTTTTGTGAGACGATTGGGCAATCTACAATGTGTCTCTGGAGGGAGTCCTAACAGCGAATCAGAATTCAGGCCTTCTGAGGAGCACACATCACTGCAATGGTGATGGCTCTTTATAGCTGTCAGGATGCCATCAACCTCCTTTCCCTGCCCATACCTCAATAGTACTCACTCGCCTCTGGCTGCCTCACCCACGCTTCATGCTATTCATGTCTCCTGGTCACTCCAATCTGTTCCCCTCTTCCATGACTATGTGGCCCGTGCTTAGTGCGCTTCGTAAATTCCTCCTTCAGTCACGGGAACGTGTCGGATAGTCTCAAAGAGGTGGTAGTCGCCCCTCTTCCTGGGAAGCTTGGCCCAGACCAAAACAAACCGAGCAACCAGAGCCCAATCACCAACACACTATCCTTGCTAAAAGTTATAGACCAAATTGCCAACATGCAGTTTCGACAACATCTGGGAAGGTCTAATGTTCTTCATCAAAAGCAATCTGGTTTCCGGGCCTTTCACGGGACGGAGACAGCATTAATTGATCTACAAACCCAAATGCTAAGCACTATGGACAAAGGGAAATCAGCCTCACTGATACTATTGGATTTATGCGCCGCCTTCTATCTGCTGGAGCATTCTCCTCTCCTGGATTGTCTACGAACTTTCGGGCAACGCTCCGGAGAAACAACTAAATGGATCGGCCCCTTCCTTGGAAATAGGAAATCACGAGTGGGTTCGGGAGAGGCAATTTCAGCACCCGAGGCTGTATACGGTGGTGTTCCCTCAGGGAGCCTGCCTAGCCCCACATTCTTTAACTTGTATATCAAGCTCCTCTGTGATCTCCTGATGGCCTTGAATTTACATTTCTCAAACTATGCCGATGACACGCAGCTCCTTATGGAGCTGTGTGGAAACCGTGAGCATGATTTGGCGCAGCGCAATCGCATTTACAGCCTGATCAATGGCTGGATGACTCAAAATGCAATGTTCCTGAACCCATTGATGATTTTTGGCTCGACACCAGCTAGATCCAAACTTGGTCCGGAATACTCCCACATGAATATCAGAAACAACCACATTAAAATTCAAGACAATGTTAAAACACTGGGGGTATAGAGGAATGCTGCAGTGAGCTCAGAGGCACATGTGGGCAGTGTAATCACCAGTACTCAATACCATCTGTAAGTACTGCGGCAGGACAAACCACTCCTATCCCAAAAAAGAGGATGACTTTGACAAGAGCAATCATGATGCCCAGTATTGGTTACTGCAATGCCCTCCTGGCGGGCGCAAATATGTGCAGTATAAAAAAACTACAGATTATAGAGAACGAAGCTGTACATGACATCTATGACATCCCCATGAGGGAACATAATACCAGGGCCAGAGGAAATCTACATTGGTTACCAGTGTCAGCCAGAATACAGTTCAAAGTACGTATTTGACACACAGATGAATTCATGGAAATGCCCGACATACCTAAGGGAGAAAATAAATCCTTATATCCCCTGCAGACAACTCGGCTATAGTAACAGGGGCATGTTGACTCTGCCCGGGAGTAAATAATGCAGGGGCCTGGGCAGATCCTTTGACATACTTGCAATTAAGTTGCTGGCTAACCCATGCATGACCTATAATTTTATTATACTTTACAGACACCCTTGAGCTATGCCATTATTCGAAGAACAAATGATAGCTCCCTGTCAACGCTTTCTGAAATCAGATTACAAATGTATTCTTCTGGGAGATTTCAACTTGTGGTTTAACGACCCGCAGGATGGTGCAGCCTTTTTGGTTAATCAATCTTTAGAAGGACTGGGGTTCGAGCAGGCTAATAAGGAACCTACCCATATAGATGGACATATCCTGGGTTGGCTATGCTCTTCGGGTTTAGTGGTGAACATATAGGAGATTAAAGCCTGTCCGTGGTCAGACCATTTAATCTCTCTACACTTTGCTTTACCAATCCCGGATTTACAGCGTTGCTCGTATCCAACTAATGTTTTGGTGCCTAAGCGCAGTCTAAGTAAATTTACTCCTACTGCTATTGTACCGTTTTTGGCACCTTTGTCGAACATAACATCTCAGGGGTATACAGATGACTTAGTCGCCTGTTATACTCAATGTTCATCCAATGCCGTTGACAGTATGGCCCTATTAAGATTGAGTAATCATACAGGGGGAGCTTCTACGGCTCAGATGCGGTATAATCAAGAACCAAGGAGTTTAAGGTCTGCGAAGAACAAGGCTTATAGGCAATGCCAGGCTATGCCAACAGAAGCAGACAAGGACGTATACAAGCAAGCTGCAAGTCAGTATAAAAAAGCCATCATGCAAGCAAAGAAGTGCTCTTATGATGAGCGTATATGCAATACTAGCTCTGGCACTAGAAATTATTCAAAATCCTGAAGAAACTGGAAAAGCCAAATGTGGTGCCAGAGCAGCATGTTGTGAAGCTCTTAAACTGGAGTACTGCTATACAGCAGGCACTTATGAAGAAGGTAGCTAATCTAAAAATGGCGGTTGATGTCAAAAAGCTGTCATTGCAAACACAGGAACAAGGCTGTATCTGCTACAGTGCCGTTATTCAATTTCCAGAAAGTTACCGAAACTGATGTCTTACAAGTACTCCAGAATTTAAAGCCCACTGGCAGCCCAGGAGCCCACGTCCAGAGAAAGTTGTACAAAACGGTGCCGTCAATGTTGCTCTACCAATCGCTAATTATATCAATGCAGCCTTTGAATCCGTGCATGTGCCGGCTACGATTAAGCAGGCTTGGATTACCCCTCTATTTAAAAAAGTATCTTTGGATCCAGGCAGGGCAACCAATTATTGCACTATCACTAATGTGCCTTTTGTAGTGCATATTTCTTATAGTATGGCATATCCTCAAGCCTATATTGAAGAACAGTCTGGTTGTTGTGCCCACAATACCACAGAATTGGCTCTTTAGCCTCTACGTGAACATGATGCACACCTCATTGCTGATTTTATTGGATTTTTCAGCTGTTTTTAACTTAGTAGATTTTATTTGGGCGGGTGCAATCTGAGGCCCTTTTATCTAAGGATGCTACCGATTGGATTTTATAATTTTTCTTTTTAGAGGGCTGTAAGAGCTTTTAATGCGGACATGGCTCCTAACCCTGTGCAGCTACAAAATTGGGTACCAAAAGGCTCCTGTCTCGTCCCTCCCCTTTTTTAATGTTTATATGAAGCCTCTGTTCTCAATGCTTTAAGCTGCAGTGGTTTTCTATACTAATTACACTGATTATTCGCAGATGATGGAAAAATTGTCAGATAATTACACCGTGGACGCCGCCATGGTTAATACTATTTTTGATTTGGTCCAATGTTGGATGGCACAAAATGGTCTTGCTCTTAATGAATCTAAAACAGAGTTAATACTTGTGGGCACCCGCCTAAGGCTTGAAAAATTGCCGGCCACATGCAAAGGATTCACTATTGCTGGATGCCAATTATAGTTACTGTTAAAGGTCAAAACACTGGGAGTCTACTTGGACACTAGGTTATCTATGAAAGATCAGGTTAACTCTGTAAGCTCCTCAGCTGCTTATTACCTCAGTTTATGGGCCAGATACGCCCTAACATATCTGAAGGTAATGCTCCCACACTGGCCCGCGCCATTATTGGGGCACAACTTGATTACTGTGCTACTTTATTCGCTAGTTCACCTCAAAAGAATCTTTCTAAACTGCAGGTGATACAGAATAATTTTGTGAGGATAGTAGCCTGCCTTAAGCATCGGGATGATAATAATAATTTAGGGCTACAAACACTCAGGTATCTGAGTGCTCCTTATTATTACTCACGGTGTGTGGGTGCTCATTTATCGACCTCGGAAGAATGAAAGACTGAGTTTGGTCCTGCTGGGATTCGAACCTGTGTCAGCAGGCTCCGCACAGATGTCAAAGTGAACGCTCTGCTGTTGTGCTATCGGTCCGAATGATGTTACCGAGAGCAGATGGGCCCTAAATTGGCTACTGGAGAGAGAGCGGATAAAGTTCAGGCTCCTCACCATTACCCACAAATGCCTGTGTAGTAAAAATCCCAGCTATTTAAAGCGAAGGTTGTCAGTGAAGCAGCATGTGAGGACACTAAGATCTAGTCATTCAAATTCCTCAGTGGTTGCACGTTTTAAATGGGAGAGAGCGGGTAAGCTACCTTTTAACTTTCTCGCTTCAGACCTTTGGAACCGTTTACTGACCCATTTGCAGATCGAGTTGCCATTGGCTGTGTTTCAGAAGGCTCTAAAAACCTCCATTTTACTTAGGCCTTGATTGGCGGTTTTATCTCTTTTAGGTTCTTACTTGTCTTCTGTAGTGTTTTGATCCTTTTATGGCTTATATGTTTCTTTTATGATCATGTTTTGTGGTCTTTTACAACTGTGTGTTTTGGTTGTAGTATTTTTCTCACCTCTGTCCTTAGGCCTTGTCTCTGTTTGATGCCTGGCGCCCGTTTGCCCGTTTGTCCGTGGGACTAAGGCGCTCTTAAAATGTTTAAATAAATAAATAACTTAATAAGATCCTGCTTCTATGTTAGTCGTTCATGCAGATTTCTCGTGCAACTAAATGCTATG
This sequence comes from Ambystoma mexicanum, assembly GCF_040938575.1. Classification (NCBI taxonomy): domain Eukaryota; kingdom Metazoa; phylum Chordata; class Amphibia; order Caudata; family Ambystomatidae; genus Ambystoma; species Ambystoma mexicanum. The sequence goes on along the minus strand of NC_090930.1, from coordinate 206,835,543 downwards.
ATAATAGGTGTTATTACCAAATTCAATGGTATCCACGTTATCGGACATGCAAGGATAAGGGTCTGAGTCGACTCTGCCAGGATTATTTCAAACCTGTGACTGAGGGTTGTACGAGACCTGAAGCAAACGGTTAACTCGCCAAACCACCTAGCTGACTCTTCTCAATATAGGTCTCCAATACCTGTAGGATAAACTCTTATCATACAATCCAGTGAGGGCAAAAACAGGACTGACGACAGGGTACAGAAAGAGATGTGATGGTTTGACAGTAGTTATGTTGGTGGAACTTTGCCTCTTTAAGACTTCTTTTTAGTTTATTTCTTTATTTCTTAAATGAGATTGGAAAAATTGCTTTTTTTGAGTATGTTTTGGTATATGGTTGTACTTATATTGTTGCCATGGTTTCTGGAGACAGTCACCTACTAAAGACCATTACATTCATTCAGGGATTCTCAGCCATGGTACAGCCGGGCCAATGATCGGAACATAATTGGTGGGCATTTACCCTTTAGGAGAGTTTCAAAGACATGGCTCTTGTACACAGCTTTTGCTAGTTAGAATCATCAGTCTGGGTCTGTCCCTGCCAGTGGTCTGGGAAATGCTGCTTCAGCATGTCCAGATTTCAGCTGCATGGCAACATAGCCAATTTTACAAATAAATGACATGTAAATGGGAAGACCCATGCTCAAAGGGCTTAGGCCATGAATAGCTATTATTTTGTACTGCTATAAAAGGGCACATGGCAGTGCAACAAAAGACCTTCTGCCGATCCCTCCTGTCTGGCAAACTACCGCCCTATCTCCACTCCATGGGCAAACTCTTGGAGAAGCTGTCCATCTCCCAGCTTGTCAACCACACTGACTCTGTTGGTTGTCTCCACAACCACCAGTCTGGCTTCAGAGCTGCCAGAGGCATGGAAACTGCTCTCCTGAACACCTGCGAGGACCTGCTCTCTAATCTCGATTCCAGCTCTCCCACCGTTTGCATCCTTATCAACCTTTCCTCTGCTTTTGATAAGTCAATCATACTACCCTGGTAAATGCTTGGCATCACAGCGCTATCTCTGGACTGGTTGACCTCCTTCCTCTCAGACCGACCTTCCCAGTTTCAACTGGGCTGTTTTCTCTCCAGCATCTCATTCTCCACTAGCGGAGTCCCTCAGGGCTCTAGCCTCTCGCATTGGCTTTTCAACATCTACCTGGCACCTCTAGCCCATCTGATTGCCACCTTCTCTCCTAAATTCCAGTGTTATGCAGATGACACGCATGTCTTCTTCAAACTTCCCTCCTCTGCCTCATCCTCTTCCTCCTTCATTCCTGACTGCCTGTTTGCTTTTCAGGCATGGTGCACTGCTAACGATCTCTGCCTTAATGCCAGTAAGACTGAGATCCTTCTTATTGGGACCCCTGCTCCCTCTTTCCCTCCCACACTCTGGACACCCTCCATGGGCCCCCTCCCCTCATCCTACTGTCAGGCAAAAAACCCTATTGTTATCTTTGACTCCTCTCTCTCTCTCTCTCCTTCTCTCCTCATATCACAGACCTTGCCAAGAAGGCCCACTCTCTGCTGCACCTCCTCAGAGGCATTCTTCCTTTCCTCACCCAGAAACTTAATGAATGTCTCCAGAGCTCTGGTTCTCTTCAGGCTGGACTACTGCAACAGTCTCTTCCTTAATCTGTTTAACTCCTCCCTTCGCCCACTACAACTAATACAGAATAGGACTGCAAGACTTATTCTTGGTCACATGCCAGGGCCTGCATCTGTCCAGTCCTATAATCTCTCCACTGGTTCCCGGTTGCTGCGAGGATCAAGTACAAGACCCTCTGCATCATCCAAAAGTCTTGCTGGGGCCTAGGACCCATCTGCATCCAACTCTCTCCCCCTAAATATCTCTGTGCTAGCAGCCTTTGTTCGTCGAGCTCTCTCTGCAGATAAGCCATTTTTCCAAGCAGAGAGTGGGGGGTAGATCTCTCCACTGCAGGTGCATCCCTCTGGAATGGCCTCCCTGCCCCTCTCAGACTTGAGCCAGATCACCTTAAGTTCTGGAATCTTCTTAAGACCTTTGTTTTCTCTTCCTCCTTCCCTCTATCCCTCCCCTGCTAATGTCATTGTCTGCTTCTTGACTGGCTGCCTGGTTCCCTCAGAGTCCTACCGGGAACCAGGTCTCCCTAATCGAGTTGACCCCTGCACTTGGTCACCCCTGGCCCCCCCTTCTGCCTGCACTTGCCATTCTGGGCCCCTCACCATGCACTAACCTGGCTGGGCCTGCACCTGTGTAGCCCTTCCAGCCCCTTACCTCGCACTTAGCTTGTGGACCATCCTTCCCCTGCACTCTCTGCCTTCCCCTGACTCTGTCCACCTGGCCTTACCTGGCACTTGCTCTTCTCAAAGGGCCTGCCAACCGGAACAGCACTTCCCCCACTCCCCTTTACCCTGCACTTCCCTCTACTGCACTTGCACGATCTGAACGTCAGAAGGCCTAGTAAGATCGTTTTTGATTTTGTCCTGTTTCCCCCACTCTATTGTCTTGTTGTGCCTCAAAACACTTTGTATTTTGTATTTTATTGAATTTATATAGCCCTTTACTCCAAAGTTCTTTACATGAGAACAATTAAACAATACAGAAAGCATAAGGTGACAATTGAACCGCAACCTGAAAACAGTATAAAGAACAACTTACAATAATGCAGAGGTGAGGAAGGTGTATGGAGGGGAGAGGTGTGCAAGGGAGTAGTAAATGTTAGAGTAGGTAAGAACAGGGGAAAGAGGGAATGCAGGAATGTGAGGGAAGAAGAGAGGAAAAGGTGAGACTAGATGCGAGCAGGGTGAAGGGAGGAAGGAGGTAGGTGAGATGGAGAGGGTAAGGAAGAGCAGGAGTAAGAGGTGAGAGTAGAGGGGAAGGGAGGAGGAATGTGGGGTGTTAGGCAGATGAGTGGAAGAGATAAGATTTTAGGGAAGAGCGAAAGGAAGGGAAGGAGGCAGAAGAGAAGATGTGAAGGGGAGGCGGTTCCAGTGGAAGGGAGCAAGGAGTTGGAAGAGCGGAAGTGGGAGGGTGTGCAGGGTGGAGGAGGAGGAGAGAGTAGGAAAAGATTACCAGACCGGAGAGAACGAGAAGGGGTGTAGAAAGAAAGAAGGGAGGAGAGGTAAGGGAGGGCAAGACCATAGAGGGATTTGAAAACAAGACAGAGGAACTTGAACTTAAGCTGGGAATGAAAAGAGAGCCAGCCTAGAGAGGTGAGGGAGGAGGAGATGGAATCAAGAGCTGAGAGAAGACATAGGGAGCGGATGGCAGAGTGGTAGATGGATTTAAGAGGGGAGAGATGAGAGGAGGGGAGTCCGAACAGAAGGGAGAAACAGTAGAAGAGTCTGGAGAAGATGAGGGAGGTAATTAAAAGTTTAGTGGCGTGAAAGGTAAGGATGGGTTGAATTTTACGAATGTTGTAGAGGTGAAAGCGACAGGATTTAGCAGTGAGAGAAATGTGGTGAGATAGAGAGAGGAGAGGGTCGATATGGAGACCAAGGTTGCGGGCATGGGGAGAGAAGGAGAGCTGGGAGGGGGGAAAGAGAATGGAGGGGGGCAGGGGAGGGAGGAGGAACAGTGTTAGCCGGGAAGAAAAGGAGTTCAGTTTTACCAGCATTCAGAGTAAGGAAGTGTGAGGACATCCAGGATTTAATAGCCAAAAGGCAAGAAGAGAGTTTATCATGAATGTCAGGAGAGAAGGAGGAGAAGGAGAGGAAGAGCTGGGTGTCATCCGCATAGAATTAGAAATATACTTTGTGTATAGGCGCATTATAAATACCCAATTACAATTACAACACTGATGATGTCAATCGATGGGGGTGGGAGACCGTATGGAAAAGTGAATTAAAGATATGCTGTCATGTTTTCTCATGTTCTGTTGTGAGGGGAAGCCACTGTGACAGGATGTATATGTTTTCTTCGAAAATATTTTACCTAATGGAGATTTCACTGAATCTATTTCATCAAAAAACAAAATTACCGTTTTACTTTTTATACTTGTTTTTATAATGCAGGGGAGACCACCCGCAGCCCCCTTCACTCCTCCCTTCCCTAACCTATACCCTTACCACGCACCCCACCTATTATGCACTATACATATACCACTTTACCTACCATTTTCGGTGAAATAAATTCAGTGAAATCTCATTAGGTAAAATTGCATTCAGTGAAATGTAGGTATCGACTGCATCTGCAGTATCGCAGCCAAATACTGCCAATTTGTATTAACTAGCGTCTCTCAGTAGCAGAGCACCAGGTGTCACCTGGGGTACTTTTAAGGTGGACTGTGGTGAAATCTGTACCCAGATCACAGTCTAAACGTGATCTCTGCATTCACGGTGATCGTGATCCAGTGTGATGCTTGTAATAGCCTCTTCAGCACACGTGGATCTTGACAAATCAACCATATTAAAAATTAAATGGCTGCCAAGATCCCTTGGGTGTGCTCAATTTAGGAGTAATGCAAGGACTGATATATGGCCCAGGGCTACCTTTGAAATGAGACAGTCACCAAGTTAACCATTCGCCCTCCGGCACTGAACACAGAGTAAAACACAGATACTCCCGAGTGCAACATTCTACCTGGCTAGACTTCGTGCACCTATTACCTGATGTCCTGACAAATATTGACAATCATCCAAATGGCACATGCAGCAACGCTTTGTGTACCAAAGGCAGAGGTAAACACAAGGCAGACAAAGGCATGACGGCAGCCTTCTACATGAAGGCACAGCTTCCCTGGTCCAGGCCAATGTTACATCTTTGCTAGAGAATTCCTTCTCCAAACTGCCTGTCTTTTATTATTTCAATACCTTTATTGAATTGCATGAAACTGGCACTGACGATTATTAAGCAAAGAACGCAAACTCTTTCAGATTAAATGTTTTCGTTTCTATATTTGAAGGATTTCATTTCTTGATGTAATCCTGAAGTATTGCACAGGTAAACCATTGCCTGCAGACCACTGTTAAATTGTAACGTGAAAGACCCTTGCCCTCATAAGACACATGATCCTTGGTGCCTGTATGCCACCAACTGGCCACAGTATATGGGCTCATGTCCTGTCTCAAATGTTCTAAAATATGCCAATCAGCAAGTGACTTGCTGGAGCGTGTGGTCGTGTGCCTCGCCTCACATACTCTCAAATAAATTGCTGAAATGTCTGGGGACAAGCCTTGCCTCAAATGCTCTAAAATATACGAATCCTCCAGCAACTTGCAGAAGTGTATGGGGATATGCCCTACCTCAACAGCTCTAAAAGATACAAGTTACCCAGCAACTTACTGAAGTGTGCCCTGCTCAGCCTCAAATACTCTAAAATATACAAATCCCCCAGCAACTTGCAGAAGTGTATGGGGGGGGTATGCCCTACCTGAACTGCTCTAAAAGATACAAGTTACCCAGCAACATACTGAAGTGTGCCCTGCTCAGCCTCAAATACTCTAAAATATACAAATCCCCCAGCAACTTGCAGAAGTGTATGGGGGGGGTATGCCCTACCTGAACTGCTCTAAAAGATACAAGTTACCCAGCAACATACTGAAGTGTGCCCTGCTCAGCCTCAATGCTCTAAAATATACGAATCCTCCAGCAACTTGCAGAAGTGTATGGGGGTAGGCCCTACCTGAACTGCTCTAAAAGATACAAGTTACCCAGCAACATACTGAAGTGTGCCCTGCTCAGCCTCAATGCTCTAAAATATACAAATCCTCCGGCAACTTGCAGAAGTGTATGGGGGGTTAGCCCTACTTCAACTGCTCTAAAGGATACAAGTTACCCAGCAACTTACTGAAGTGTGCCCTGCTCAGCCTCAATGCTCTAAAATATACAAATCCTCTGGCAACTTGCAGAAGTGTATGGGGGTATGCCCTACCTGAACTGCTCTAAAAGATACAAGTTACCCAGCAACATACTGAAGTGTGCCCTGCTCAGCCTCAATGCTCTAAAATATACGAATCCTCCAGCAACTTGCAGAAGTGTATGGGGGTAGGCCCTACCACAACTGCTCTAAAGGATACAAGTTATCCAGCAACTTACTGAAGTGTGCCCTGCTCAGCCTCAATGCTCTAAAATATACGAATCCTCTGGAAACTTGCAGAAGTGTATGGGGGGGTTAGCCCTACCTCAACTGCTCTAAAAGATACAAGTTACCCAGCAACTTACTGAAGTGTGCCTTATTCCGCCTCAATGCTCCAAAATATATACATCTTCCAGCAGCTTAGTGAGGTGTATGGGGTATGCCCTACCTGAACTGCTCTAAAAGATACAAGTTACCCAGCAACTTACTGAAGTGTGCCCTGCTCAGCCTCAATGCTCTAAAATATACGAATCCTCTGGCAACTTGAGAAGTGTATGGGGGTATGCCCTACCTCAACTGCTCTAAAAGATACAAGTTACCCAGCAACTTACTGAAGTGTGCCCTGTTCCGCCTCAATGCTCTAAAATATACACATCCTCCAGCAACTTGCAGAAGTGTATGGGGGTATGCCCTACCTCAACTGCTGTAAAGGATACAAGTTATTCAGCAACTTACTGAAGTGTGCCCTGCTCAGCCTCAATGCTCTAAAATATACGAATCCTCCGGAAACTTGCAGAAGTGTATGGGGGTATGCCCTACTTCAACTGCTCTAAAACATACAAGTTACCCAGCAACTTACTGAAGTGTGCCCTGCTCAGCCTCAAATCCTCTAAAATATACGAATCCTCCAGCAACTTGCGGCAGTGTATGGGGGTATGCCCCACTTCAACTGCTCTAAAAGATACCTGTTACCCAGGAACTTACTGAAGTGTGCCCTGCTCAGCCTCAAATGCTCTAAAATATACAAATCCACCAGCAGCCTGTGACAAGCCCTGGCTCACATATTCCAAAATATACAAATCTGCCAGCAACCTGCAGAAGTGTATGGTGGTATGCCCTACCTCAACTGCTCTCAAATATGCAGGTTACCCAGCAACTTACTGAAGTGTGTGGGCACATATCCTGCTTCCTCTCCTCTAAAATATACAAATCTGCCAGAAATTTGTGACAAACCCGGCCGTGTGGGCACAAGCCCTACCTCAACTGCATTAAAATATACACATCTTCCAGCAACTTGCTGAAGTTTGTGGGGACACGCCCTAGCTCAACTATTCTTAAATATACACATCCACCAGCTGGGGTGCATGGTAGGAAACCTTAGCACACCCACCACATAAGACACCAGTGCCACAAAGTTCTTTCTCAGGTTCAAAGCCACGAAAGATAAAAGTGTTGTCTAACTGTCCAAAGCGCATCCTAATATGGATACATCCAATCTCTAAACCATCAACTGTCTATTCAAGATGGCGCTCCGTTTCAGAGATAAACCTGCAGGGGTCCCCTTCAGATACACAGCATCACAGCGTATCAGAATAGTACACTGCATTATGGACCACTGTGTTGGTATCCTTGAGCTCCTCAAGTGGCTGAAAGCATTACTACCCTCAAAGCTCATTTTAGCAGCCATGATTGTCCACTGAGACAATCTACATCGCAGCTCATTATAATTGATGTGCATGGCCATACATGACACTGACCTCCAAATTAAGTATAATAGATAGTATCAGCTGTTAAGATCACTTGCACACAACAGTAATGCGATTAAGTGCCTCCATCTAGCGCTACAAATACACACACAAAGCGACTATCTGTAATATGCAAGCGCTGATGGAAGCAGAAACACAGATATAACCTGGGATAAACTAGGAGAACAGAGAGCACTGATCACTACATTTAGTGGAAAATGGAAGTGAGATCCAAGATGGCAGCCTGAGTTTTTAGAACCTCCCATCTCTAGGCCACGAGACTAGAGTCCAGAGAATGAGGAGGAACCAAAGACCAGTAGACCAATGTGCCTACTGAGAACAGGATTCTCCACCAATGGGGGTAAGACATGGGATTTATGAGAAGGGCAAGAGGCACACCAAGAGGAAGTGTGGAGAACTGAAGAGGTGACACTGAGGCACACAATTCTGAAGCCTTCAGGAGAGATGGTTTAGAGAAGAATTTGAGCAGATGGCACTATGACTTTGGTTGGGCTGAACCCTGGCACAGAATTATACCAGAGACCACAGGTTGTCAGAGAGGTTCTGAGGATCGGAAAACAGCAGAGGATCTAGCATTGTATGAGGAATGAGGGACACGGAAGAGATTGCCACCCAATCTGCCAGAGGTCCTGCGAGAGCTGAAGAGATGTGGCTGATATGCAGAGAGGAGAATGTTGTTCCCTCAGAAACCAGAGAAGTCACCGACATTGGACATCCACCAGAAAACCACAGACAGAATGAGAAGTCTTTCGAAGGACAAGGATAAGTGGAAGAGAATCCTTGAAGGATGCTGTATATTGTAAAATGTAGCCTAAGTACAAAAGCATTCATTAACGTGTGTTAGAGGAGAGCTTGGATGCTGAATTGTGAGAGTTGTAGGGCAAGAACCAAACTGTTCAACAAAGTCTTTGAGAGAAGGAATGATCATACCCTTAATTATGGGAGTTGTCATCAGGATTACCAAGGCATCTAATAAAGGATGTGAGAGAAAGTGAGCTCTGTAACAGAATTCTGGGGGGAAATATAATCAAAGTACCAAAGTGTCCAACAAAGATTGTGAGATAAGGAAAGTGAAGACACTTAATCCTGGGAACTGCAGCCAAAGTACCAAACTGTCTGATGAATACTGGGAGAGATGGGGAGCTCAGATTAGATTCGGGAAAAGGTACGCAAAGTTCCAAACTGTCTGAGAAAGACTGTGTCAGATACTGCATTGTGGGAAATGTAGTCCCCATACCATAAGGAAAACTCACACATTGCATTCTGGGAGACAAAGTTCAAATGATTTAATTGGAGACTTGGTGAATGGGCCACTGCACCATAAATTAAATACATTAATTCTTTCCTCAGTGAACCACAGTAAGAACATTTTGAAACATGAATATGTGTTCATATTCAACTCAAATATCAGGACCTACCCAAAAAAAAAACATTCAGACAAAATCATGGTGATCTGCTATACTCAGATTAATGTGGTCAAAGATTGATCAAAAGGGAAAGCTACAAGACTGCTACTAGGAAATCCTCAAGATCGGTTACTTTGACGGGGGCTTCACACTCAAGCTCACCTCCTGCGCCAAGTCCCTCAGGTTCCACATCCACAACCACTTCTCCTTTAAGACACACATAGCTGAGAAACCTCAGACAGCGTGGTATCCGCTCTCCCTCCTGTGGAAAGTCGAGCCTTCCTCCCTCTGGGCAGCTTTAGATCCACTGTTAAAGCACCGCTCCTATCCCACCTGGATGGGGATAATGCTCTCCTTGAAGGCCTCCTGCCATCCTCCCTTGTGCCCCTGAGAAGTGTCCTACACGCAGCTGCACGAGTCATCAAGTGTGTACGCAGATTTGAACACATCACACCGGCCCTCATCGACCCTCACTGGCTCCCACTGCACACAAGAATCATCTTCAAGTCTTGCTGCATCATCTATAAGGCAGTCACCTTCAAGTCACCCAGCTACCTCGCAGAGAAACTCAGCATCTCCATCTGAGCCTTTTATGTCTACGCCCTAAGACTATGGAACCTCCTCCCTGTCAGCATAAGACTCACCCCCATGCTCTTACAATTCAGAAAAGAACTCAAGACCCACCTCTTCAAGGAGTCTCTCCTCCTCAACACCTAGGCCATCACGCCACCCCCCATGCAACCTGATTCGCTAAAAGCCGTCCGCCCCTCTCCTCCCCACCACCCTGTACAGCTCTACCCCTCTTCTGTATCCTACCATCACTGTATATCTCTTCTGTTACCTCTGAAAACCGCTCTGTTATGTATATGTACTGTGTACACCTCTGTAAAGTGCTCTGTTGTATATCTGTATTGTTGTATACCGCTGTAAAGTGCTTCCTTGCTTCTCAAAGCGGTATCAGGTAATAATATCGCCATATATATGGTCGCCGTAAATAATATCGCCGGGAAATTGTTGTGGCGATATTATTTGGATGACCATATATATGGCGACAGGGGCAAAAAAAAAAGTTTGGGGGTTGCGGGGGTGTCCCCCGCATGTTCCATGTAATAATGTCGCCACAAAAAACTGCCATTTTTCGGCGATATTTTTGCATGGCGAGATTTTGGTGGCGACATTACTACATGGAACCCTCAAAGCTAGGTCCACACTTAATAAATACAATAATAATATGATAAAGTATGGTAAAGTGGTCTTCTGCCAATAGTGTTGGCCTCACTGTGCATGGCTCTGTAAAAGAAAAGAGGCGGGGTAGTTGTGTAGGTGAGGATTTTTGGGGCTTTTGTGTTGATGAGTGCAGGTCGTAAGCTTGTGCTACCTGTGTGCTGAATATGGGTTGTGCTGCATTAGGACGGGTAACGAGCCGTGGGACATTTAAGCTGTGGTCATAGGTTTAGTAGGATTGTTGTGGGTGCATTGGAGCAGAGGGAGGTTTTTATAGGTAAAGGGTAGAATAGGAAGCTGCGCATGGTGTGCTAGGCCCGGTGAGTCATCGTATGGGGATGGAAGTGTTGTAAACAGTTAGGAGTGTGGCGGATGCAGGGGGCCCTTGTTTAGTGAGTCCTTCAGAAGTGTTTGTTAAATATTCACTTTGCTTCAGCAGACTAGACTCCTTTGTCAGAGATTTCAGTTGTTTTGGGCGTTTGAGCTGAAATCGGATTCATGAATTTGAGATGTATGGAAGCCGGTGAATCGCGTTGGGTTAAACTGGGTTTGTTGTTTTATAAGTGGTCCGCTAAACTGGAGAGTGATTTTTTTCCTCAAGGTCTGGTGGTTTGCTTCCATGTGAAGAGGTTTGAGTGGGGAATTCCAAAGTTTGGTAGCCAGTACGCAGAAAGAGGACGCACCTCATCTTTTTCATTCGAAGTCAGGAACAAGGACTAGTGGTAAGCACAGTGGGCAAGGAAAAATGTTTTGAAGAGGAGGGGCCATTTGTTTGAACCCTCTCATGCTAAGGATTAGCCTGACCGCTGCATTGTGTGCACTTTGTATGTTTTCCATGAAGTACTCAGGCAGTCCTACATAAAGGCCGGTTGCATAATCCAGTATATTGCCTGTTGGGACAAGCGTTATTGCGCCCATGGTCCTGCGATTGAATGAAAGGTGTGTTAGTATGCGTCGGAACATGTGAAGTTGAAAAAGGGCTTGGACACCTCAACCACTCTCTGTCCCAACTGCAGATGTATGTGTTGTTAGCCCTATGGAATCTTTCTATGTATCCTATTTCTTAGATGTTGGGCCCGGAGTATAGCTCAGGGGCAACACGCTTGTCTTGGTAGCAATCAATTAATGCATCTGGGTGTAACCTGAAAAGTTGGGGGTTTGAGCACATCTCCAATGTTAGAGATTATTAAGTTATTTGGTTTATGAATGTTATGTTGAATTGCTGCTGATTGTGAAAATGTAATCTCTTCATGGCATCAGGCTGGGATTCTGGCAGTGGTCACCCTCCCTTTCCCAAAATCGGTATGGGGTTTTAAAAAAACAAAAAAACTTGTGCCTCTTGCCCAATTCCAGGTCATTGCCAGTAAAACCAAGACGTGTGTTCACCCTACTACTGGCAATATTTCATGATATTTCCACATCTGATTTATTTCTACTCACCAAAGGTCCCTTTGCATCTCTAAATATTCAAATACCAAAGAGTGCTTTCAGGAAGGGGTAAAGCAAATGCGTCCAGAAAAGCTAAGGATTTGGGATCAGAGGCATGGCTTGGAGGTGCAAAAGAAGGTGAGAGCAGACGACTTGCTTGCAGTGACTAAGGGGGAAGAGGATCGGCTGAATCATTTGCTATGAGTAAGGGTAGTTGGGAGAGGGGCTGGAAATCTGGGAAAGGTCATGGGAGTGTGACAAAGCTGGCTAGAGCAGTGGGGTTGCCTCAGCAAAACAACATCAGAACAGTAATAACCCAAGCCTCTTCAGACACTCTCTACTCACCATGATGGAACACGTAAAGAGACTCTACCAGAGGTACAGGAATCATGCGACGATGGCCCACCCAGAAACCAAAGCGCCTCCCCATTGGAAGGGAAATGGGGATCTTCAGGAGCCCCCTCTGATAAACTGGCCTGCCGCCTTCTTCAAAGGCGTTATAGACTCTGTATCCGCTCCAAGAAAAGAGCCTATATGGAAGCCTGCATCTCTGTGGTATCTGACAACATAGACAAACTTTTCAATGTCTGCAAGGAAAGGGGCCAATCCTACCACAACCGCATCCTCTACTGCACCCACCCAGGCCCTTTGCTTAGCCCTGGCATCACACTTCACCGCCAGAACACAGTACCTCCTGTCCTCTCTTTACTCTGCACCCCCTCCTTCACCAACATCTCTTGCCCCCCCTCAACTGTCCCCACCCATCCCCCTCCTCTCCTATACTCCCCTGTCACACCTGATGAAAACCATCAAGGACAATATTGAGACTATCGCTTCAGCCTTGGATGACCTCTGCAACCTCTCCCTCACCACTGGAGTTTTCCCCACTTCTCTCAAGTACTCTCTTGTGCACCTCTGCTAAATAAACCTTCTGCCGACTCTTCTATTTTGGCAAACTATCGCCTGATCTCTGTCACTCATTTCCTGGGCAAACTCCAGGAGAGGTTGGCTATATCTCAGCTTACTCTTAACACTGAATCTGTTGGTCGTCTCCATGGCTTTAGAGCATCCAGAGGCACAGAACCTGCTCTTCTGAACACCTCTGAAGACCTGCTCTGAAATCTTGACTCTAACTCTCCATTTGCCCTCATTCTTCTTGACCTCTCTTCTGCTTTCAATACGGTAAACCACAACATTCTGATCTCCTGTCTCCATAATCACAGATCAGGCCCTGGCGTGACTCGTCGCCTTTCTCTCTGACCATCCTTCCAAGGTGGAACTTGTGTCATTTCTCTCCTTTAGCACTCTTTCTACTTGTGGTGTCCACCAGGGATCTCACCTATCCCCCTGGTTCTTCAATGTCTACATGGCCACCTTGGGCCACAGGATCTCTACCTTTACCTCTAACTTTCAGTGTTATGCAGATGACACGCAGCTCTCTTTTAGGCTACTCTCGGCATCCTCCTCCTCCTCCTTTCTCAACCCTGAATGTCTGTCCGCAATTCAATCCTGATGTGCTGCAAATGATCTCTGCCTCAATGCTAGTAAGACAGAGATCATACTCATTGGGACCCCGGCTCCTGCGTTCCCACTTTTGCTCTAGCCGGCCTCCCTTGGCCCTGCGCCCTCACCTGCTAATGAGGCAAAGAATCTAGGGGTCATCTTCGACTCCACTCTCTCCTTCTCTCCTCACATCTCTGACATCTCCAAAAAGTCTCACTACCAGATGCACCACCCCAGAGGTATGTTACCTGTATTCTACCTTTCCTCACCTTCCCCCAGAGGCTCACCATCTCTAGAGCCTTGGTTCTCTCTAGGCTGGACTACTGCAACAGCCTCTTTCTCAATCTTCCTACTGCTACTCTCCGTCCTCTACAATTCATCCGGAATAGAACCGCAAGGCCTATTCTTGGCCTCAAGCCCAGGGACAGCATCTCTCTGGTGCTGAAATCCCTCCACTGCAGTCCCTCCCCATGACTGCAAGGATCAAGTTCAAGGCCTTATGCATAATCCACAAGCCTTTCTGGGGCCAGGCCATTACTATCTACAACGTTCTCTTCCTAAACACTCTCCCTCTAGGGCCCTCGGCTCATCCTCCTCCAACTCTTTGTGGGTGAGCCATTTTAACAAACAGAGATCTGGGGGTAGATCTTTATCCGCTGCCGGTGCCTCACTCTGGAACAGCCTTCCTGCCTCTCTCCATATTGAGCCAGATAACCTTAAGTTTCGGAAACTCCTCACAACCTTCCTCTTCTCTTCCTCCTTCTCTCTCCCTATCCTCTACTAACGTCCTTTTTGTTGTCTCCTGCCTTCCTCCTCCTTCTCTTCCCTAACTCTGTCCAGCTTCATGCTGACTGGTTTACTGGTTCACCTCCAGAGCCTGACAGGTCCCAGGCTGCCCGCCAGTCTTGCACTTGCCTCCCGGTCTCTGCACTATGTTCAGCATTACTGCACTTTCAGCGTATGCTCCAGGAGAGTGGCAACCTCCATGCACTTAACCAGGGGCCTGGGCTCACCTGTTTCACCACTGGCCCCCTTCCTCACACTTCCGTCTGTACACTTGCATGAGCTGAATGTACTAGAACTAGTAGGTTTGTTTGTCCTACCCTCCACCCCCCTTATTTGCCTCGGGAGGATAGCTCAGTGGCAATGTGCTCGCCTTGGAAGCAAGACGACACAGAGCAACACAGGTTCGATCCCTGGGTCCACGCTTAGAAACCTCTGGGTATTAAGCATGTTATTAATAACCTATCATATCATATCCCCTCCCTAGTCTGATCGTGCCTGATACACTTCATGCACTTGAACTAGGAGAAATGCTGTCAGGCCTATCACGCTAGTTTTTGTTAGATCATTCGGGATCTTCAAGGACTAAGAATGACTACTGTATTGCCTTGTTCCCTACCCGGCTTGAAGCGCTTTGAAGCACTCCATTTGTGTATAAGCGCTATATAAATAACTATTACAATTACTATTACAATTGGGCAAATTGGGACAAGGCCTGAAGAAATACCCTGCTCCAATTTGATAAGGAGATAGAGGTGCCAATTCTACAAGAAATATACGTTTTCTGATTGGTGGACCATACAAACGAACTGATTTTGCAGTGAGGGCCATTCTCATTGGATTCTGATATTGGGTTGGCTCAGAGTCAAGAATGTTCCACCAGATGAGACTATACCACTCTAGGTTGAATAAGAATTAACCTACAAAACGTGCTATTTTTTAGATAAACATATCACCTATCTTACGCAAGGAACTTGTAGCTCAGTAGAATATCAAGCTGATCTCTGTAAATCAGACAAAAGCTATTACCTATTGTTAATCCCCTTCTTCACCTGCTACCAGAACTCAACCGCAAGCGTGGGTGATGGGTGGGGATGATTTATATAGCAACAGTTCTCCTGGTTGCTGTCTAATGTGGCTACACGTCAACTTTAATTCTTGTCTTGGGACTTGTGGTGCAAATGTTTCCATACCGGGACCATTTGTGCCCTGCACATTACGACTGGTGTATAAGGTCTTGAACATCAGTAGGTCTTTGCTGGCACAAGATACGGACACCTAATGGAAGAATAACAGGATTTCAATGCAAAGCAAATCTCAGCAATAGTGAGGCAACAGGTGGAATCTTATATACCCAAACACCTAGCCCTGAAGGCTCTGTCCTTAAACCACTCCTCTTCAAACTCTACACCTCATCACTTTGCAAGGTCACGTAATCTCCTCCTTGGAGGTCTCATATCATTGTGTATAGAAGGAGCAAAGTACCGCCACTAAAAGCTCCGCCTCCAAGCTGCCTATATGTTGGAAGCCAGAAATTGAGACACGTGAGAATGCCTATACCGCAGAAAATCCTGGAAACAAGGTATCAGTTGAGAAAACCCTATATGCATTCACGAAGGAGTAATGACCTTTTGGACAAAGTCCCAGAAGAAGTGTGAAAATGAGTGAAAGAACAGACTGGAGAAGTCATGTGAAGCAGAGCAGACACACCTAGAAAAGATACACGAGGTAAAAGAACATAGAAGTCTATAAGATCTGAAGAGGATGTGTCAAAGATGAGCAACATTTCGGGATCGAGGTGGAGATGCTCATGCTACAGAAACGTTGAAGAAAATACACATCAGTTTACACTTGTACAGACGCAGTAACGCAAGTGGAAAAAGTGATCTTAAGGCTGGCTACGTAGTGAATAGTTTGCAGCAATGCGCCAATGAATATACATAGGAATGTATAGAACCTGGATATTCCACGATGCACTTTAGCAGTGACTGAAACCCTGTGATTGGAAAGAGTTTTCAGTGTGGCGCAGTTGGAAAATTACTGATGGCAGAGGAGAAATTCAAGAAAGGCTTGGGTGACCCAGCGGAGAGGAGAAATTCAAGTAAGGCTTGGCTGGCCCAGCACCAAGTCGTCGATGGCCACCATGAGCCTGGTTTTCCATCCAGTAGTTACATGAACGTGAGAAAGAAACAAACTTCTGTTTGAGGTGAAATGGAAAAACACTGAAGGCATCAAAAGTTAATTATTTAATAGAATTTAATACAGAAGAGAGCTCAGAAACGCGGTCTCCAGTCACATGGTCAGATCAAAATAGACATTGGGTTGAGCTACACTGAAACCAAGAAGATACTCACTTTTATTCTCAGGCACAGAGAGCTTCTGCAAGGCCAAGTTCAAAAGCCTTAATTGACTGGCAGACTGCAAGAGTGATGATAGATGTTGGGTTAATTGGGAGGGAGGCATGATCACGCAGACCCTCCCTGCACCTGGTATGGTAGCATGCGTAAAGCTAGCGTGTGGAATATTCCAATAGGGTACAAGGGTGCCAAACCAGTAGTAAAGAGCTATGTATCAAAGAGCCCTATAGTTTGTGTAACCAATAAAGTGTTGAGAATTAGTGTGACATGGAAGATCACATGCACTTGGGATGGGCGTAGTTGCCCATCTGACAGTAGACACCCAATCACTTCCCCCATCAGTATGGAACATATACCTAGATGTTCCCTCTAAGCCTATTACATGCGCAAATAGGTTTTTGTAGTTTGCCACATATTGTGACGTCACTAATGAGGAGTTTTGACTAGAACAGCTGTGTTTTTTATAATATTTGCTGAGAATAATTGTGTGAACGTCCGCTGATGTCTGTTTTAACTCCATGTTTTAGATAATTGCAAATAAAACAGACCAAGTTTTGCCAACTTCCTGAGTCGGTTTGATTATTGAGCAAATTCTGCATCCCCATCTATCTCTAAGTATTGCTACCTCGTCTTAAAGGGCCCTAGGTCTATGGGTTCAATTGTTCTGCTGAAGGCATCCAAATAGTTTCCTCCTTGGTTTCCTTATCCCAGAGCTTTCTTACCACATCACATACAGTCTGACCACCATCTGACAGTAGAGGGTGCTTCACTTCCGGATGCTTAATTCCTTCAAACTGAGTAATCTGCCTCCTGGCCTCTCACGCCCCTTTCTCCCCTCTATTCCTCTCTTTGCCCCTTCAACACTTACTCCATCCACCATGGTTTGCACATTGGGAGCAAATTTTGACAGTGTTCGGAAACTACACTTACTCATGACCTCTTTCTCTACCACTGCCAAACTCACCTTTATCGACATCCACAAAGTTTACCCTTCTCTCACCTTTCACTCTGCAAAGACTCGCCTCCATCCTTGTCCTCCACAGGCCTGACAACTGCTTCAGCCTCCTTACTGGACACTGTAGAGGAGCAGGAAGATGTTATCTTGCCAGTTCTTGCCCCCTCACTGCCGTCATATTGGAACAGTCAGAGAAAAGCAATAAATGGGACCTCCTGCATTGTTCCCATACACCATCGAGTGTATGAGAAACGGTATGATCTCAGACAGCCATACAAAATGTACCCTCACACTGTAAGTGTGGAAGGATGTTGCAAGGAAGACTGCTACATGGAAGGATGCCGCTTACCAAGCTGTCAGAATGCATCAATGAATATTATGGACAGACGTTAAAGGTATATATGATAAATACAAAGTGATGTTATAAAGAAGATATATGAACCTATGCTAAAACGATATGAAAATACTTAGAAGTAATGATGTAACTGAAGAACTAAGAGTAACATGTACCTAAAGCTAAAATAATCATCAATCTCAAGAAGATGAAGTAACATACTGACCAATAACTGTAAATATGCAGTAATGCAAGGTAGAAAGAAAATGTATAGAAGCTTGCTCTAGAGGAATATATAATGTGGCAAGGACCGCAATAGAAGGAAAATGGACACTGGCTCATGTTGAACTTAACCAAGCTACCTCAGAAACAGGCTGAGGCAGTAGAATCAGGAGACGCAGAAAAACAGCTCTGTGTGCAGAGCCGACGATGAGTTAAGGTTGGTCCAGAGTTAATGATGCTATTTTCAAAGGATAAGTACGGAGCACAAAGGGAGTACGTGGATAAGCATTGAATGTGGGACATTCTTCAAAGATGGAAGACGAAACCATCCATGAGAGCCAAACTGCTGGTCAATTAAAAGTATACAAAGTTCATATGAGCTAGAGTGAGCAAATCTCTAGAGACCATGGGGAGAAACTGCACCCTGCATAATTAAATCAAATGGCCTGCCGATTAGAGATGATGGACTGATTAGGAAAATGGGGAGTAGTCTGATGGGATTCAAACACCTAAGTTTTGTTTCATGTAAATGCTGCTAAAGAGTCAAAAGTCCAAGGTTGGGATAGTATGCCAACTAATCAGTGGGGTTGAGGGACAACCTAACGTGCAATGTAGCATAGACCAACCCACTGTTGGTTTGTCCGCTATAATCAGTACTATACATATTTAGAGGTAGTACGAGGCATGCCCTACCGATAAGGGGTAGCCAATGATGTACTAATCCTTATATGTTCTAAAAGTAGATATGTTCCTCTTAACCAATCCTGTCCCTTGATAGGTTTTTTTATTTTGGCACTTAGAATGACATCATAGATGAAGGTTATTGGGGTATAAGAACTCCATGTAATCAAGCTGATGTGTGCGTGTGAATGCATTAGTCAGATGCCTGCCAGTTTGCCCTGCTTTATTAAATTTATGATAAAGTAGCACTTTGCCATATTCTTTGAATCGATACAATTATTTGGTCTGAGATCATAATTGTAATTCCATCTAGCATAAAAATCCTCTTCAAGGCGCTAGAGCACAACTCCCTCTTTGCTCTTTACCCCACTTCACATGCCATTTCATTTTTGAATAAGCACCTGTGCTTGAGAGGAGGCTTGCTGGATTTGTTCTGGAATATTCTAGCCGCTACAGAGGCTTTTGGAAGGCTCTAACTAGCATATAGGAGGCAAGAACCCCAGAGAATTCAGTTGGGGAACACTTAAACGGGCACATTAATTGTTAAGTTTGAATATGCAGACCCTCCAGCTTATAGCGATTTTGCAATCCCGCAAAATGCCACGAAAAACTGCAGTTTAAAAAAAAAAGCACTAAAATTGCAGTTTTTGCAAAAACACACACAAAAAGGGCAGTTTTAGCAAAACAATGTTTTTTAAAAAAATACTCAATGGGCAAATTTCTCAACTCTTTTTTTTTACTCAAGAAATGAAATGCCCAAGCAAATCTCATCACTTATGCAAAAAAAAAAAGCAGTCCAATCCACAAAGGACATGAATGCAGGCTTCTTATATGCACCCATTCAGATGTTCTTTTTCACCACCTTTGGGCAAATCAGGGGACATTTCTGCGCATTTAACAGCGCATCCCAAATTGACAAACAAAATGCGCTTTTAAATGTACAGAAATTGTAGGCATCCCTATGCGCCCACTTTGAATAGGTGCACGACAGGTGCCACTGCATTACAGGGTCTTTACTGACCCTACTGACTCATGCAATGCAATGCAATACTTTAAAAAAAAAAATCTTTACGTGTGACAGCTGCTGTCTCACTTACATTTCTGTTCCCCAAATGGGATAGAAATGTGTTTTTTTTGGGTTGCATTTTACAGTGGCAGGATCTGTAAGGGCCAGTCATGGTGAAATGAATTGGGAACCTGTAGATCATTGTCGGGAGAGCGCTTCCAACACAAACATATTCAAGGCGGCTGGTCAGCGCATCATTGGCGCTACAGCTCAGCCCCGTGGAAATGCGCAGGTCACCTTTGAGAATAAGATGGCCTGCTCATTTCCAAAAATGGGTTATCTAAAAACAGCACATCCACTGCTCTATTTTTATATGCCCCATTTTTTGAGGATCTGGGCCAAAATCTAGTTTTCAAAAATAAAAAAAATGGTCACAATATGTGAGAGAAAGGAGAGAGCGTGTGAGTGATGGGTGAGCTGTGGATGGTAGGTAAGAAAGCAAAGGGAGATCAGAGGGAGAGCAGTTGGTCAGAGGGGGAAGCGGTGGGCAAGAGTGCAGAGCGGATGCAATGGGGCGGTGGGCCAAAAATCAGAGAACGGAGGTACAAAAAGTGGAAGGAGCGTGGACTCAGGGGTGGTAGTGGGCCAAAGCAGAGAGGGGTCGGCCAGAAAGAGGCAGTAAGCTGCAGATTGGGAGAAAGGATGAGGGAAGAGTGTGATAGAATGGGAGAAAGGATGCAAGATACAGATGTAGCATGCAAGAATGAAGCACTGTATACTGCGGGAGAAATTGGGGAACTTAAGGTGTGAGTTGGGAGCATAATTTGGAGTTTGGCAGGGGCCGGAGAGCGCAAATTGTGACTTGGAGGTGTGACAGATCATGAGAGTATGTGTATGACTGAGCTTGAGGTTCGAAAACACAGGTTGTGATGGGGAATTGGTGAGACGTGTGAGGTGTGTTGGGTGAGAGAGGTGTGTGGGTGTTTGGGGGATTGGAGAACATAGAAGGGGAATATTTTCAGCATTACAACTGATAATGATTAATAAGATTAATAATATTAAATAGGCATGCACATTAAACCAAAAAACCTAGCCAAAACAAACACTGTTCTGCCAAGCCAGAGACATCTAAGACTCTTACTATTAAATTGATACAAAAGATAGATATAATGACACCCTGTCTCCCTTGAAGCCTTGCACACAGCCACTTTCCAGCAATGTACCAAACTTGCACCCTCCCGTCAATAAAAATGGTGTTGCAAATATGCTGCCATAAATAAAGGTTTGTGCCGCAAAACTTGCCATTTCATGCTGCAAAATTTGCCATTTCATGCTGCACAATCCTGGAGGGTCTGAATATGGTTGGTCTTAGCTAAATAAAAATCTTTATATGGTTGGCAGTGCATCAAATAGTGACTCAGAGGTACATCTTTCTAACAGATACAATAGGAGATATTCTGCTAAATTGTATATCTCCTCTCAGATGTGCATGAGGCACATATGCCGATAAGCCTTTGCTTGCCACGTGCTGCTGCGTAGCTTTGCACGTTGCTACTTTACATCATCTCCCTTGCTTCCTTGGAGAAGGAGGCTGCAATATTATTTTTATTTTTCATTTACATAGTTCTATCCCAAGATTGCATGGTCCCATTTTAATTGTGATTCAGACCCTATTTTGCTTGTCTTAATCACTCAGGCATTTTTTATTATTACGCTTCCCCCCACCCCCCTCTGTGTTGTCGCTTGGAACCTTTCTGCAGTGATACTCGTTAGCCCCATGTTCATGTGCGGCTGCTACAGGTGTTTCTTCCATACACATTTCTATGGCGGACGTGAGCCTGTCTGCATCAAGTCATCGTCTTGGGCCCAGTATCCTGCTACTGCTAAACACTACAGAAATTCCACTTGTCTCTTAGGTGTAACGCACCCCCAACACCACCCTGTTATTGCACTCAACAAAATCAACCAGCTGGTTATCACCCTTGCCATGATGATTCCCTCGTAGGCCCATTGATCTGCCTGCTTCGGCGACACAGTTGCTTACGGACACTCCATTATATTGCATTTTGGTCAATGCTTGCTCTCTGATCAAACCCTGGCATGACTTTACAGATCTTACCTTGGAGTCAAGCAGTGACCTTAATTTTCCACCACAATCTGGATCACCCTTATTCATGCCATACTGCCCCCCTACAACATCACACACTACTTGCAACAAAATTGCCTTTAGCTCTTCCCGGTTGCGTATTGACCTGTTAATGTATCTTGTGGAACAGACACGTGGTCTGCAAGTGGATTTGCCATTTTCAAGGCACAACTCTTGGTTGCATTCAGATCCTCACTGTGATGTTTTCATTCATAAGTGTTCAGATGATTTTCAAATGAACAGTTATTAAGCAGCGTGTCGCAGCGCAGAAGGAAAACGCACGACCGTTCGTTATGTTTCACACACCCGGACTGCTGTTACTACGTCAGATCCGGTTGCCTCTTTATTTTTCTTCTTCCTTGTTTGCTAATGTCACGTGACTGGCTATTCTCCAGTCACGTGACACCACACTCACTAATCATCAGTGATTTCAATTTGTGGGCAGAGGGTGTGAAGATTCCCCCCTCACTGATCCTCATCAATAATCTAGGATCACTGGGGCCTAGGCAGGCCTTACACACTGGATCAAATCGTCTTCTCTGACAACTTAGTTAATTCTGTGCTTACATCCCTCCGTCCGGGACAGATCATTGTGCGATACACTGCCCCATCCAATCCACAGCCTCCGACCTCACTCTCATCTGTGCGGGAACTAGAAAAAGGGCAACATCACTCATTTATGGAAGTCTCTCTCCATTTCTCACCAAGTCAACTATAGTGTGGATTTTTCAATGCCTTCCTCCTAGTGTTCACTACATGTGTGTGTCCTGTCAAGACTGCTGGATGCTTTACCCCCATCTCAAGCAAATGAGGATTGTCACACACACATTTGAGTGTAAAGCACCTGCATTGAGACTATGAGGCGAACACTCCCTATTAGGATAATTTCATTTGCTCCAAAATATCCATTCTCTAAGCAAAAAAGGGCCACTACTCCAATAGGGTCCCTAAAATGGACATCACCAGTAAAGAAGGGAATTCCACATGCAAAGGGAACTCGCCTCCACAGCACTGACTCAAACACCTGGTTTCTCCTTCCCTGGAAATGTGTAATACAACAACAGCATTTTTTAAACAACAACACTCCAGTCTATGCTGGATCAGACCTCCACTCTATGGCTTTTAGAATCGCCCACCACTCTCTTCATCCAATTGTCAGGATGTTCCCATTCTAGAAAGATAGATTCTGTCCCCTATTGGAAATTGGGACATCGTTTCTTGTTGTATGAACCAAGAGTGGTCAAAGTTGCAGAGAGGGCAGTCAAGGTGATTCAACAGTTGTCAGATCAACTCATTTAAAGGACACTCAACAGGCTGCATTCCATCCTGCCTGAGGAACTGAGTATGTTCTGGTATTGGTATTGGGTGACTTGTGTATGACGGCTGTAAGCCAGGATTTTACATTGTGCTGCTTTTTTGTGTCACTTTGTGAGACCCCCAGTCTTTTTGCTGGACGTGTGTGTCTTTGACTTTTTCTTTTGAGCACGTTAAGATCCTATCACTGTAACTTATCTTTAATGGGAAGCTATGGTAGTCCCTAGGACTACTCGGGCAAGGGGTACACCTTTGCCCTGTTTATTGACGCTTGGGAGAGTCCACTTCACTCAGGTAGTGCCCTAAGGTGCAGGCGATGGCAATTATTTCTTCTTTTTTCTTCAACATGGATACAGTACTGTGCACCATCTTTTTGCCAATGTCATGATATGTTAATTGGGCAAACTGTGAGCCCACCCAGGGTGTAAACCAGACCGTGGTCTATGGGGTGAAAAAGAAACAGTGAAAAGGTAAGCATTAATGGCTACGATAGCCTTAATTGTGTTTTGTGCCAAAAAGGATACCTCATTTTTATGAGCCCTGCAGCCTGGTCCACTGGCTTTGTTGGCGTTCTTCCTCTTCTTTGTTGCTGGGAATGGCAATGTCTGGTCATTGCATGAATGGTTCCCAGTTTAGCCTGGGTATGGGTCTGCCAGCTGCTCTAAACCACATCACTGAGTGTCATGGCACAAGAGAAGGTTTGCTTGACATTCAGGATTGGATGAGTGTCAGTTCTTTGAATGCTGCATGGCCATTCGGTCCCAGTCCACTCAGGGGTGGACTGGGAACAAAAGGGGTCCCTGGACATGTTTCTCAAAGTGGCCCCACAGTACACCATGCGAGCAAGAGCAACCCCTTAAATAGGGTTCGGTGGCAGGTGGGAGGGAGTCAACCGCGACAACATTTGGAAATAATGTGTCCGAATAGGGATTTTTAAACATAGACATACAATATTTGTTAAGAGTGAGGCATACCGTACTAGAAGCTTTATAACCAAGTCTTTACTTCTCAGGAAAGTGGGGGATGAATAGAGAGGTCATGTGTAACACATCTCCTGCCCTTTATCCTATATGCATGAACCTGCAGTATTGCTGCAGCTGACAGGCCCACCTGTCATCTTTGCCACTCTTTCTTTGTTCCACACTTCCCCATTCTGAACCGAACCGGCTGACTGTGCTGAGGTTTTTTCCTCCTCCTGAGTCACTGGTGGCGTGTTGCAAGGATCATCCCCAAGACTGCTCCATTGCTGCTACATCTGCTGTGTTCTGTCCATCAAGGGTTGCCTTGAGCAGGTCATCCATCTCCTAGCTAGACCCAATCCAGACCCGAATCCCACCTCGGCCTTTTCTGCAGCTTTTTTCATTGTGAGTATTCTTCCCTTGGTCTAATGGCCAACAGTTGTTTATGGCCTTCCACATCTGGCCTCCAATGATGGGCATACCCATTTAGAGTTTGTGCTGTTAGGTGAACTATTGCATTCGAGTACAGATAGGGAGATGTAGCATATTAGGAGGGACACACAATCTCTAGGTGTTGTTTGCCTATTTGCCCACCCATTGACTGCCTATGCCCATGCTCATCCTATTGGCCATTCCCACCCAGTTCTTGCCCCTCCCCACCCAAAACACCTTATCATTAGATTTCTTTGAGCTTACTTCAATCAAGTCTTACCATCAAACTTTGCACTGGAAGTGCCTGCCATGGTTTTTCAAAAACCGCCTTCTCAGAGTACTTTTTTGTTCTCTATTTTTTTTAATTGTTTTTTTAATCATTAATTTATTACAAACCTTTGACACATTTTACAAAAGAAAAAAATTATAATAATAAAACAAGGTTTGAGCCAAACATAAACACACAGCTAAAGATTAAAAAAAAATAACCTATAATCACACTAAATTTCATTTCAATCCCAGATTGTTCATTGTGTCTAATGAATAAAATTTACTAAAAAAGAACTTCAATTTGCAAATTTCTTCGAGGCCTCTTTCCAAACATTGAAAGCAGCAGCTGTTATAACAATCGATGGAGCACCCGGTATAGTGGACCAAAACTGGTCTCCAGTGCAATTATCAATGTTTGTTAACAAAGTTTATAACCCCGTAAGTAGTGAGTCTGCAATAAATTACAATCCGTTAAAACATGGCGGCTTGTCTTAATCTCCATGTGACATAACCGGCACAATCGATATTCATAAGAGATTTTTTGCCAAGCTGCAAGCAAGTCCATTGTAGGGAGCAAATTGAAACGTAACAATAAAATAGAATGTTTAAGTTCATTTGTACATAACTTCGTCAGATATGTAGCCGGTGGATGTATATGAAAATTGAGTCTTGAAAAGTCAAAATAGCTAGTCTTACCATGTAGTTTATTGACATTATTTGCAATGTCCCAATGTCTTGCTTTTCTTTTGATTGTATCTATGTAATTAGGTTCAGATGTCAGTACATCGCCGCACAAACTCAGTTCGGAAATCAAGGTCATCGCAGTGCCCTCGAGACCAGCGAGGAAACAGTTTTTAGCACCATAGCCAGAGTCCTTGCCCAGAAGTAAATATAATGAATTTGTGGTCATTTCGTTTCCTAGAAACTTCATGTATAAAAACGTTCTCTGTATCAACCACGAAGTTAACAGTGAAGTAACCACATACTCTAGTCGCAGTACCTCTACGGGGACACAGTTTGGGACGTTTATGACGGATCTCAAGATTTTACCTTCCAACTGTTCTAACCAGGCAACCTCATTGTTTTCCAATGCCGCCAATCCGTATAGTATAGTTGCCACCATACTAATACGATATACCTCCAATAATCCTTCG
The DNA here is from genome assembly GCF_040938575.1 of Ambystoma mexicanum. Taxonomy (NCBI): domain Eukaryota; kingdom Metazoa; phylum Chordata; class Amphibia; order Caudata; family Ambystomatidae; genus Ambystoma; species Ambystoma mexicanum. Next base: position 206,809,784 of record NC_090930.1, on the reverse strand, counting down.
ATGTTATTTACACCTCTGTTCTTTATGAAATGTTTAAGGGCTAACCATTTACACCATGCTTTCAGAACAATTCTTTCTTCATAATAATAATTGCCAGGATTTGAAATGATTGAAAAACCCAACTAATTGTACTTGGTTACTCTATCCAGTTGGGTGTCATCAAAGTACCAACTGCAATTATCCTGATCACTACCTTTGTTGCTAAAACGCAGTACTTTAGGTTTAGATATGTTAATCTCCATTACATTATTTTTGGCATAAGCTGGCAAAGCTTTTATTGAGCGCTGTAAGCAGACTGGGGTTAGATTGAACATCACAATATCGTCGGCATATGATAGCCAAGGTATCTTTGTACCATTTATACTCACGGGAAAGTTGTTAATAGGACAAAAAACAGTGCTCAAATCTGCAGTGAACAGATTATACAGGGTTGGTCCCAATACACAGTATTAGACGATGTATAGGTCTTCTCGGCTTGAGTGTTATGATGGAAAGCCAGGATACTCATCTCATGCCGATCCAAAAAGGTAATCCAGTCATTAGAGATGTCTAGTACACAGCCAGTGGAAAGGTGCAAATCCCTAGTATTTAGATCCCTGATATGACCACAGGTCAACTGCCCGTGAAACTAGACCATCTAAGGATTATATCTTCTATAGCTGTAATGATAGTTTTGGTGTGCGACCCTCCTGGAGGGTCGTACACATTTACTATCAACATTGGTCTAGCAATATCCTCATGCAAATGTAAAACAGCAGGCAAAACATATGGTACAACTTCTTCACAAGGAAAGATTTGCAGATTGTGAATGACTTTTGTACCTATTGCGAGTTGCCCCCCTCCCCCGCCCCGAGGCCTTTCCTGGACAGAGGAGATAGCGGGGTTATGCACGATCTGATAATCATCAATGTGAAATGACATGGGACACCACGCTTCCTGTAAAATAAAAACATCACTAGCAACTATGAGAGCCACCCCATGAGAATGGAAAAGAAAGGACCTGTAGCCCTTTGTTTTCCAAGACAGCCATTGCCCTCTGAGAGTTAATGACTTAAATGGAGTTGTCAACCCTCCACTGGTGTAATAAGAACATGTCTTAACCAGGTCTGCCTTCAACCACTCAATTTATAGGCACACCGTGTCCTGCACTGACGTCCAGTTAAAAACAAGCATTGACAAAGCCAACAGTTTTGGTTTGTGTATAATTTTTTGCCATTTTCCAGGCACTGCTATTAGAAGCCCAGGTACTCGCACCATTTTGCACCTGCTACCATCAATGGCTAGTTAACATTACTATGGCAGTGCCTGGCTAGTTCCTTTCCCATGCCTACACAAAAGCCCAAACGGTTGGCATTGACAATGCTTGTTAATTCTGCTTTGACCACAAAGTTTTCCTTGTGGGACGATGTCCTTTCTCTGCAGCCATCCCTACTCTTGTCTTAAGCATTGGAACCTGGGCTTGAGATTCTTCTGTGAGGTTTTGGGTGGTTGCAGTCTTCATGGCTCCTTGGGCTTGTAAGGCACATTTAAGCTTTGTTTCAATATAACTGTGACTTACTTGTTTGGCTTTTCCTGCTATTTCCTATGAGAGAAAGTGTCTAACTCTTTAAAATTGCCCGTAAATCGCTGATAACATAACTTGACTATGAACATTGACTTTATACTTGCCTAGGTACAAGAGTTGAACTTTTTGGAGACAGGAGAATTTTCCCCAATTTCCTTATATTTTTAAGGGTAGGGTGTGTCCTGTGTTGTGTTGCATGACATAATTACAGTAGTTTCCCCTATTTACACATTTGTTTTAGATATATATGCATTGAAAAAGTGCATGAATTTGCAGAGCTCCTTGGTCAATATACTCTTAACTTACTGTGTGTTTTGGTCTTTTTTTTCCTTATTGAAGCTCGAAGAAGATCAGACCCGTGTAAATCCTCTTCAAAACGCTGAGCTTTCACATCTTGAAACCATTCTCCTGTCACAAACTTTTTCTTCTTTTCATCTTTTATTGAGCCTTTCAATCGCCTACAAAAAATTGATTCTCATGAGTTACTTTTCACATAGCATTCATCCTAGAAAAGCTGAAGCGGGTAATAACCATTGAGGAAGATACTTGGAAATACATTTACACATATTGGTGGTGATGTAAACGCTGCACCAAATCACACTCTCTAGACCAGGGTTGTCCAACTCCAGGCCCTGAGGGCCTCATTAATATTCATGAGAAGAAATGTGCATACATTTTACATGTACACTTATCTCATGAATATTAATGAGGGATATCCTAAAAATCAAACATGGTTCCGGCATTCTAGACCTGGAGTTGGACAACCCTGCTCTAGACTATGCTGATATATTCATTGAGGAATGGTATTTTTTGCTAGATTGAATCCGACAGCTTTACTCCGTCTCGCTGTTTGTATATACGCATACAATGATTTCTTCTCCACATCTGAAAGAGAGCCTGGGCACACAGATCACAAAGCAAGATAAAATCATGCATTCTCACATTAGAGAGACGGTGCTGAGGGTGAGGGGAGATGGCCTGCAGGCCAGTAGCTGCAGCCACATGTTACAATAAGCACTTCCTCAGACTCTTTTTACAAAGGGTGGACCATTTAAATTCCCTACCCTTGAGCATCCTGAACATGGAAGTAATAATAATACAAAAACATGCTTTTTCCTCCCTCCTTAGACATTTAAAGTCTTTTTATCAGTGTTTTATCCTATTTAATCACTTGTTTTAGGACACGCTGTATCTAGTTTCTCAAACCATACAAATTCATTATGAAACATAATTAGAAATAATTAATGTATGCCATGTAAATCACAACTTGAACATCTAATTTTTTAAAAATATTTATTGTCTGGGCGCATGGTTTATAAAAATGTAATATTATAACTGCACATACTGACTTTTCAACACAAATAGACAAAAGATTGTGATATTTTTAAAACACTTAATTGTCACTTTTAATGCCATAGAACACATATTCTCAAAAGGCTGTAGGATAAGCCTAGGGAAGAGAGGGTGCACAACCCCACATCTGCTCCAGTGGATCAAGTTAAAGCATCACAACTGGATAATCTATTTCTAATATCCTGGGTATAGTGTCATTTTTTCAGAATCTTGATTGTAAAAACTGATCACACATTTCTTGATATATTAACATTAGCATCCAAACTTTTACATTCCGAACAGCGGGCCTCAATATGAGTTTGGCGGTAGCCGTGCCTGTTTTACAGGCACGGCTACCGCCAAACTCGGTACCGGCACCGCCACCCGCGATTGGGCAATAACCAGCCCATTGCGAGTTGAATGGGCCGGTAATTGCCCATTCGCGTCTGGCGGTATTGCCAGGCTCCCGATCCCCATTCTCCCCCATAGGGCAGAGGGGGGATGAGAAGCATGGATGCACCGGCACCGTTGATAACGGTGTCGGTGCAAACATGAGCTCTGCTCGCGGGTGCCGGTACCCTAGAGCAGAACTCGTAGAATGGCAGTATGGTAACAACGGTGCCAGTACCGATACCGGCGCCGTTGTTGCCTTACCGCCATACTCCTAATGAGGCCTAGTGAATTCAGAGAAGGAGTGACATGCTGCTTTACTCAGGATAGAACTCCAATCTTTTAGAACATGGGTCAGTTGTGTGAAGAAGTTAAGGATTCATTTGTTGTGAGGGTGCAATATTTATGACTACAAATGTTCAATTTACGTTGAGTTTTTATGTAAATATTAATTTTGGCATTTCTAATGTTTGCAAACTTTACTTTTTATAGATAGTATCCTTAACTTTTTTGAATAAAATTTCTTTTTTACTGATTCCTTTTTTTGGGTTACAGCATGTGTGCATATTAAAGTATCATGGGGGTATTGCGTGAGAGGAAGGGGTATGAAGATAAAAGCATTTGTCAATGAACAACTACAAACCTAAAAACTACTGGCTCTGCCAATGCTTTTTGTATGTGCAACTGTCATATTATACTTTGTGAAACGGTATACAAAGCTACAACCATTTGTTTGTCAATGAACAGCAGAAATACCAAAACTATTGGGTTTGCCAATATTTGTTTTTGGTGGATTTTTATAGATTGACTGGTAAGAGTAACTGAAGCTATGATAATTTGCTTGTCAAAGAGCAGCAACAAATGCAGAAAGTATTTTATATTGTTAATGCTTGTTATTTACTAGAAATGGAAAAAGATTTGGCTTTCAGAATGCTTGATATTTCATACATTTGTACATGAGTGATTGGCCATAGTAATCAACATAACAACCATTTGCTTGTGATTGTTGAAAACTACAAATGGTTACAATACATTTACCAATGCCCGTTCTCCGTATGTCTTTACACTAGTAATTGCTCATGATAATTGAAGCAGCTTTAACTATTAGGTTTTCATTGAACAATACAAACAGCACAACTATTTACTTTGCCAATTCCTGTTATTTTGCCAATTTTTACTGAAGTGGTTGCTAACGGTAATTAAAGCTATGACCATTTGTCTGCAAACAAACAACTACAAACCCAAAATTATTGTCTTTGCCAATGCAGGTTATTTTGCACATTTTTAACTGTAATTTGTCATAGTAACAGAGGATATCACAGGGGCAACGTGCTGGTCTTGGAAGCAAGACCACGCAGAGCAACAGAGGTTTGAAACCCGGATCCGCGCTTAGAAACCAAACTCAAGTATGGTATAAGGCGCATAATAAAAAGCCAATTAAATAAATAAATAGTTATTGAATGTACAACCATGTGTTTGTCAGGGAACAGCTTAAAATATAGAAATATATATTTAACTTTTTTTATTTATAGAATGTTTAATTACAAAGTCACATATAAGACCAAGGACTAGAGATGTAATACATAAACATAAACACCTGATTAAGATCAGTGCATCTATAGCAAAAACAGGAGTTATAAAAAAATCAGGAGAAAAATAGAGCGAAGAGGAGAGGAAAGAAGAGGAAGAATAAAGTTAAACAGTGAGTCAATCCTGAACAAAATATACACATAATAATTTAAAAGTAAAAAACAAACCTTTTACAATATACATAATTAAATATTGCATTATAATCATCTCAAATGGTTTTTTTCGTGTCAAAAAGACATCTTTTCCTTTGCTGGCATATATATAATAAAACCATACCATGAATCCATTCTTCAGGCAGCGGCTTATCTGAGCTCTACCGTTTTCTTAAGTCATTTTCTGGGACATTATTAAAGCTCTGTAAAACCAGTATTTAGCCTCATAAGACACATTCTGAATGACAATTGACCCAAAACAACGTACCTTGGTGAACTAGGAATATTACAATTTGTCACTATCTCCAGTCTATTAATAACATCGTCCCAATAATCGCCAACTTTTCTAATTCCCAAAACATATGCAAGTTTGTGCCCCTTGGAGCTTTACATGACCAGCATAAATCCGTTGCTAACGGTTAAGAGTCTTGCATCTTCCATCGCATCCAATACAAACAATGAACAATTCTCTGCTGGCTGTATCTCAGATCCAGATCCAGCTTCACTCAGAAGATGTTTCTATATATGTCTGATCAAACAACATCTGTACATTTTAACCGAGTGATTCTTCATAGTAATTGTATTAAGCATTATACTTCATAGTAAAGGGTGCCTTGTGAATTGTTCATTGATGTTGTATAAATTTGAATTTGTCTTGTATATAGCTTGCACAATGTTATACTATGAATGTCAGAAATATATATACATGTAGATAACTGTGCCCTTTTTCAGAAGTTCCTATCTCCTGTTTCACGTATGGAAAGTATACTTTACATTTTGTGGAAACATGTGAAATATCGAAGCAATAAAAATTCAGATTTTTACTGAATATATATAATTATATTCATTGAAAGAACTATAGTTGAATGTTTTGGGGGCAGCAGCTCAAAATCTAGAATGCTTAAGAATGTGCTACTCAACCATACCTCACACGGCCAACATGCATTGTTCACACTGAAACGAGCACCATCAAAAATTACATCACAAGCAGCATTGTCAATGACATTATTGAAGACATTACTAATGACATTACCAATATGCAAATATCATGACAAAGTCCTTACTAGGAGTTATGTCTAGGGTCCAGCAGCCTTGTAATAAATGGCTTAGTTTATGCCTTACAACTCAACAGGGCATGCAACCGATTGTGTAGCATGTAAACAGGCAGGTCTACTCGACCTTTCAAAATCCAGATTTGTTGGTTTATATCTTCTATAAGAACTACCTAGAATAGTCAGGGGCAAGACGTATTTATATTTTTGTATTTTATTTGTGTTTTATTAAGTGCCTTAAACCAAAGCGCTGTAACATAGAATACAGATCAGTACAGTACAATACGCTGCTAAATGCTTGCCATCTTTCCTAAAGACGATGGCCATTAAGTCTCATCTGGGCCTTAATTTCAATGGCTCAGAAAAAAACATACTGACAAGAGATGTTTCCCCTGTCGTAGAAGATGATGAATGCCTGAATGTAACTTATTCCATCGATGAAGACCTTTACACAATGGATGATGACAATGTACAATTCAAGCACAGTTTGCCAATGGCCCCAGACTCCTCTGAAGTTGATGATTTTGAAAAAGTTAATTCGCTGGTGGAACACAGTTAATCGAGGATCCAAGATATCCATTCAGCCTTACATAAAGCTCACTTTGTCCTTAACACCGTCTCTGAGCAGTTCACGACCCTGGCAGGGAAGCACCAGAAAACTATTGCCTCTCAAAAACGATCAATGTTGGAAAGAAGAGACTCACATCACGCCTCGGTGCAATTCTCTGACAGAGATTCCTTTGGCAACAGATATAGCTACCTGAGATCAAAGCATGAATCACCAGGAATCAAAGCTATGCCTGAACATCCTGTCTTTATGCTAGAAAGCTTGTTCCCGGTGATGGATGACTTAATCTTGAATTGCTTCAATTTCGTGAATCTATTTCATATGATTCCTTTTTTATGTTTCCTGAGATCTGATGATATCAGGATCATCGAATTTCCTAAGGAAACTGTCATGGATAAAGTGATCCTACATTTAAAAATGAGCCTGATTAAGATCTCTATATTGGAAATGGCTCACTTGTTGCTCCCAACAGAATTTGATTGTAGAGAGATTCCTGTCTGCACACGGAGAGGCTTCAGGCCTCCTCCGGAGGTAAGCACACATCAGCTTCCTCTTTACAAATCGGACCCTATCAAATGACTCGCTCTTCAAAATTCACTTAGATTGTTAGCGACAAGTTTGTACTGCGCCTTTACCATAAACTAGAAGAGCCAGCCCCATTTGAAGAGCCTAATAAGCAGCTTGTCATCACGGCCCCCAAAGAAACATCTTTCAGAAAAGTTTCATTCTTCAACCAAGTTTTGCATAAGCATAAATCTTCTCTTTCACAAATGCCCAAAGGAAAATCGGCTAGATTTGGAAAATGTGCATTAACCACGGCAAACACTGTGCAAAGCAGCGTATTGGAATACTAGAGGATTTACACATCTTCCCAACAATGCTAATCTATTTTCAGCAACCTTTCAATTCATCTGCCTACGAGAAACCTGGCTATTATCTAACCCACCACTTGATGGATATACATAGTTATTGAACTCGGCCTATAAAGGATTAATGGGCTGTCTGGCTGCTAATTATACTACGATCGAAGCTTTCGTATGCCAAACAACTTCTTACAGGCCACAGGAATCACATTAAATCTGCACACTAACGACCAGCCTCAACGTTACCTTACTGGAATCCTGTGGCAATACAAAGTGATTAATTAATTGCTGCTTTAATCACAATGATCGAAGAAGGAACTACTACCTTCAATCCCCATTTCATCAGCGTCGGGGGAGACTTCAACTGCTCATGTATCAATAAAGGCGCACAAAAGTTAACTCAAAAGAAGGCAACCATGCCACTGATCTGATTGAAATCTTGGCAGCTCGATCCCTGCATATGATGAATGGCTACCCAAATGGAGACAACCCCTATAAAGCCACCTGGTCCAACGGTAAGTCCAATAAGGTACTCGACTACATCTTTATTTCCAGCTGTCTCTTGCCCCACGTTAAAACCTTTGAAGTTATACAAAAAGCTGCCAGTGACCATGACCGTCTACAACTCTCCTGGTATGCTAACATGTCCAAAATATCTGACCATAGGACGGTTTTGTAACACATATATCAGAGTTTGGGTGAGAACCTTCCACCACCAGTTTAAAAATGGAGGTGATGTTAACTAACTGCCTCTATTGCTACCGTTTCAATTCATCTCCCAAAAAGTGAATTACACAAAGATGACTCACAACCATGCCTCAGATAAGATGGTCACCCAAGCAAAGAAAATTCTTAACAAAGAGCTAAAACAGCTCAAATATTTACATGACGATCCAAACGGGTCAAAGTGAAGGAAAATCAGACAACAATACAAGAAATGACTTAAAAGACATACAGCTGAACTGATTTAAAATGATGCTGAAAGGATGCTTCTATTGATCGAAAAGAAGGATGTACGAACAACTTGGCAATTACTTAATGGGGCTGGCACACTCCAGAATTCACACTTATCAAATGCAATTTCTCGAGAAACATGGGCTGAATATGATCAGAATCTCTTTGAATCAAGAGTGGAACAACTCTTTCCCAGACCCTCCAAGCAAAGAAGGGCTGGCACCTGCCGATCAATATAGATGACATCATAATATTGATTAAGAAAGCAAGCAAATCCAGAGCACAGGGGACAGACGGTCTGACCAATTCAATGATCATGGCAGCCCCTAAGGCATGGGCACCCTTGATACATAAGGTATATATTCATATATTGGAGACCAAATAGATCCCTATTCCCTGGAAGTCTGCGATTATCATACTGATCTACAAGAAAGGCCCCTGAGAGAACCTACCTAATTACTGCCCTAGTGCCCTTTTGGACGCCCTAGGCAAACTGTTTGCCTCTTTTTTCTGTTGAGGCTCTTCCAATCATGGATATCAACTAATGACAGAGAAGATCCCCGGCAATCCGGCTTCACAAAAAGAGTCGGCATTGAGCTAAATGTATTTTTAATAAATACACTCAAGTTGAAGGCTTATCATAACAATAGACAAATATACTTGGCCTTCATTAATATCAAAAAGGCTTTTGATACTGTGAATCGACAACACCTACAGTAGGATACGCATTAATGCCCAGGGCCTCTTATCAACAAAAATTAATGCCAATAATGGTCTAAAGCAAGCATGTCCACTCGCAGTAACTCTATTCAATCTCTTTCTGTCTGACATGAAGGATGAATTGAATAAAACTGGCTTATTTCCACCAGTTGGTGCTCATCATATACCATGTTTGCTCCATGCGGACGATCTTGTCTTGAACGATAACACACCTATAGTTCTACAACGAGCTTTGAACTATCTAAAGCAATCTCTGTCTGATAATGGACTCGAAATTAATCAGATGAAAACCAATATTATGATTTTAGGTCCGTGTGGGTGCCGTCACAGTCATGCAGTCTCAGTCATGCAAGCAGGTGGTTCCTTAATAACAAATCGCTTTCTATTATTAATGAGACTTGCTACCTGAGAGTTTTAATCAATAATAGTAGAATTGATCAGGCTTAGAAGACCAACCTGAAATAAAATTGACATCTCTTCTGACGCAAGGGCATCCGATACACAAACAATTTGATACATTTTCTTTATGTCAGATTCTAACATTTTACACTGCGAAAGTCTCTCCAATTCTCCTACATATATCTGAAGGCTGCATATCTACTCCCTGGGAACTTTGGTCAACTCTTGAAGGCTCATTCTCGAAGAAGCTCCTAAGACTTCCAAATATCATACCAACAGTGGTTATTCAGTATGCATTAGGATTGACCTCACTTTTTGCAAGATCACAGTGGGAAATGCTTATCCTTATCCCGCAAGTGCATTCTCTCCCAGGTAGCCAAACCCTATCTCATTTTAAAATTAGCCCTGACAAGTGGTACGTATTGAATGGTTGGTTTAAGAGATATAATGTTTTGCTGCTAGAAATAGAATCAGATCCTGATGAACTAGACCAGAACCAAGCAAAAGTGAAACAGAAATTGTGGAAGGATGATTGGATCAAAACCCAAGACGAGAAGAACACATTTAAGCTCTCACAAACCTAGAAACCAGCTGCCATGATACCTCAGCAAACTTCCTGATATAGGAATTATTTCCTACGTTTTAGAACATTCTCCGAACCAATGAACTACTTAACATTTACAAACAGTCAGTAACTGTTGGTTGTCGCTTTTGTAAGAAAGCAGAAGAAATTAATCAGATGAAACTGAAATGCTTAAACATATAACTCTGTTCTGTACGGCGTAGACTGATTCTAGAATATTCTATTTTGAAAAAATGGATCATGACGACATACAAGACGGATGAATAACCTTCTGATTATTTTTTACCAAATTCAATTTTTAGACAAGGCTTTTAGTGACCTGGAAAGTCGACGCCACAAAATAGGAAATTAAACCGATGAACAATGATCTTATCTCCTTTCTGTAAATGGATCATTTGAGATCTTTTTTGACATAGGTTTTACTAAACCATAAGTTTCAAAAATAAAAAAAGTGGAGAAGGAAAGGTTTGTGTCGAAGTAAAGATAAATATTACGGGCTGTAGGTGAGATTCAAAGCTTAGATGGCGGAAAGGATATAAAAGAAGGTGGAAGATGGGGAGGAAGAGTGTTGGTGGGAAAAAACAGTACTTCGGTCTTTCCGGCATTGAGGGCAAGGTAGTGAGAGGACATCCAAGATTTGATTGCAACCAGAGACATTGTGATGAATTTCGGGAGAAAAAGAAGAGAAAGAAAGAAATAGCTGGGTGTCGTCAGCCTAGCAATTGTGAGATATCCCAATAGAAGAAATGATAGCCGCAAGATAAGATAGATGCATAGAGGGAGAATAGAAAAGGGCCCAGCACCAACCCTTGAGGCACCCTGTGAGCCAGCAAGAACGACTTAGAGGACTTACCTGCCCAAGAGACAGAGAATGTTCTGTTACAGAGGTAAGAGTGAAACCAGGACAACACAGGACCTGTGAGACCAAAGATGAAAGGGAAGCCAAAAGTAGAGAGTGATCAACAGTGTCAAAAGCGGCTAACAGGTCTAGAAGAATAAGAAAAGAAGAGTGCTTAGAATAGCGTGCAGAAAGAAGGGAATGGCATCCAGACATTTAAATACCCCTGGGTGCTATGAATTAAGAACGGATGATTTTCGAAAATCAGCATTGGAGCAAGTTGAAGCGCACATACTCAATTGGCATAGAAAAGGATTGATAACGGATGATGAACGCACTTATTTATGGATAAAAGAACCGGTAACTCCAACAATGTACTTCTTACCGAAAATACATAAACCCTATGAAAGGATACCAGAGGGCCGCCCGATCATGAGTGGGATTGGGTGGGTCACAGAGAATATCTCGGAATATCTGGATCTATTACTCAAACCAAGGGCTATGTCACTTCATTCATATTTGCAAGATTCCACCAGCCTTATACGGAAACTAAAAAACTTTACTTGGCAGAGTACCTTCCTTCTAGCGACTCTAGATGTGAAGGCACTGTACACGTCTATTCAGCATAAATGGGCCATGATTGCAGTTGACTACACTTTCAGGCATGAGTCAGCCTCGTATTACAACCATTTGAACATGATTAAAGAAATGTTACATCTCACGTTTGATCTCAATGTCTTTACCTTTGACAACAAGGTATACCAACAGACCAGGGGGGTAGCTATGGGTACTAAATATGCCCCAGCATTGGCGAATATCTTCATGGGGATGTTGGAAGACAAAGCAATATACACTGAATCATTTTTCATTGAGAAAATCCAATTTTGGACAAGGTACATCGACGATGTTTTTTGCATCGTCGATAGTAGCATAGAGGAATTTCACGCATTTGTGGACAAGTTAAATCTTAATTGTTTTGATATTCAATTTACTGGAGAATGCAACAAACAGCGGATACATTTTCTGGACTTGACAATATATTTGGAAGATCAAGTACTACAAACAACTACATTCAGAAAACCAACTGAAGTTAACTCAATATTACATGCTAAAAGTTGTCATTTTCGACCAACTATCACCAATATACCATTGGGTGAATATATCAGAGCGAGACGAAATTGTAATAGTAACTTAAAATTTGAAGAGGAATGTAATCTATTACAACGACGTTTTAGAAGGAGGGGATATGCCCAAAAAGATATAAGTAAAGCATACAAGAGAACCAAATTGATGCAGCAGCAGGATACTTTGAGACAGAGACAAGGGAATAATTTGGAAGCTAACATGCCGATTAGCTTTATCACTCAATATTGTTCAGACCACCAGAGATTACGAAAAATTTTGAACAAACATTGGTACCTACTTAAATTGGACAGTCATATTGGTGAGTTTGTGAGTGATCATCCACGCATTACCTTCAGAAGAGCAAATACACTTAAATCTATCCTTAGTCCATCGTTATTACCGGACATTGAGAGCACTACTCAAGGTACATGGTTACACAAGAAAGATTCTGGTTTCAGGAAATGTGGAGTCTGTCCACAATGTAAATATGCATACCAAAGAACAACGGAATTCGAAGATAAAAATGGAAAATGTTGGATCATTAAACAAGGAATTAATTGCAAAACAACTTTTGTAGTATATGGCATCATCTGTGTCTGCCACAAACTATATATTGGTAGCACCAAGAGACAGTTGAGAATCCGTATCCGTGAACATTTAGCCAAAATTGGCAGTCAAGACCCATCACTTCCGTTAGCTGAACATTGGCAAAAAACACATCAGCTACATCTCAAATCGGAAATCAGATTCATTGGTCTTAAACAAGTATCCTTGAACAAAAGAGGTGGTGACAGAGTGAAGGCGTTACGACAAGCGGAAGCAAGAGCAATTTGTTACTTCAATTCGACAAATACAGGACTTAATACAGATAATGAAATGGTTTCATTCTTGTGAGATGTAGTACATTGCAATCTGGCTTCTCAAGCTCGAATAATTTTCATTGTTATACTTGATTTAGAACACGGCTCATTGTTTATTAGGAGGTTACATGTATTTCAGGGTGTTGTTAAAGGGATACCCCATCATAATTGGTAGCTCAGTATTTTATTTGAATGTTGCGTGTAATGCTCACCAACCTTTTGTAGTTAGGTGCATTAGTGCCCGTGATTATACATTACTGTGATAGTAACCATTTAAGTATTCAACAAATATAAATTGGGTCAGGAGAAGCGTATACATGCTTTGTTAGTTTCTCAGGCTTTATTCAAATATTTTGAATTATATAGCATATGTAATTTGTAGAATGCTGGGGGATAGAATGCGGTTTTCAATGACGACGCTTGTCCTTGCGTCGCCGTGGTAACCGCGCACAGTGATGACGCCTAGTATAAGAAGGCATACCTGGTAAGCGTTCGGCTTACCTGCCGACGCGTGTGACTGTTTGTGTTCCAGGAACTGGTAAGAGAGGACCGCTTATCTCATGGTTTACTTTTCAATGAGATTTAGCTTTAATGGTACTTGACGAGTAGCAACAAAATAAGCTATATGTTGTGCTTTCCGTACTTGATATACGTGTTCTATAATTGGAAATGCGTCATCATTTCACGTAATGATGGTTAATTACAATTGTCTTCACTACGGAACTTATAATGAATTGTTTTGAATAAGGCAGAAATGGCCTGTGACCATTAAGAAGAGTTGTTTTGCCCGTTTGGTGAAGGGCGGGATTTATTCTCATGAAAATGCCTAGTTGCCACAGGCAACCTTGATATACACAATTAATGTATATTCTAAATTGGACAATCAGTTTTATTTACCTTCGCTACTTACATTTTTTGTTTAGATTGATATTGGGGATTGCACCCCGTTACTACTACATGGACAAATAGTCATAAGAACTGGTTACATCAAATTTCGGGTAAGGACATCCACCAAGTTGTCAGTTTGTCTCAAGGGACCATTGCAGAATTTGGTTATATTATTCAATGAATTGAAGAATAATGATTACTAATGGGTTCTTTTTTCTTTTTGTTTGTGTTTTTGTTTCTGTTTTTTGTGCTCTTTTTCTGTTTACTCAAACATAACAATGTATTATGATATGTTTGCCTATTTTTCTACACCCATGAACCCTTCCCTTTTGCCCATCCTTGTTTTTCTGTCTAATTTCTTTCATGTTATTATGCATATTTTGTGGTCACGATATTTGAAAACTGGTATTATGTTATACTTTATGATGTCGTTCATACAAATTGTTTTTTGACTATGATATATTGTATGTCCTATATTACAATTATGGGTAGCCCGGATTTGAAAAAGGCTCAGTGGAGCCGAAACATGTTATCAATTATGGGCTCAATGGTCATGGATGATCAATAAAGCATAGTCTAAGATTTAACTCAACTTGAGTTGTTGGCGCAGAGTCCTGTATTTTCATTAATTAATTTCTTCAACGTATGGGACTGTTAGGCTTTTTACCGTCCTTATACAGTTGACCTGCGACTTCATTGACCGGATTTTGAAACTTTTAATCTTGCACGTATAACTATCGGGATTGTAAGGAGTCGCCCTGGTGGAGCAAGGTTTTTCAAAGCCACAGTTTTTCAAAGAGTGAAACCAGGACAACACAGGACCTGTGAGACCAAAGATGAAAGGGAAGCCAAAAGTAGAGAGTGATCAACAGTGTCAAAAGCGGCTAACAGGTCTAGAAGAATAAGAAAAGAAGAGTGCTTAGAATAGCGTGCAGAAAGAAGGGAGTTCAGCACAGAGAGAAGAGCTGTTTCTGTAGATTGAAGAGGATGGAAGCCAGACTGGAACTGGTGAAGAATAGAAGAATTAGAAACAAACGTAGAGATCTGAGAATAAACAAACCGTTCCAGAAGTTTAGTAAAGATAAGGCAGTAGAGCTAGGACTAAAATTAGAGACAATCAGAGGATCAGCAGTGGATTTCTTTAGAATTGGAATAATGGAGGCGTGCATAAATGATGCAGGAAAAGTGGAAGTAGAAAGACAAATGTTAAAGAAGCAAGCAAAATAAGGTACAAGAAACAGATAGACCATGGGAATTAATGCAAAGGGGATGCAGCGTGACCAGTAGGCCTTTCATGAACTAGGACATGCTTCACCAAATATACTTATTGTGAGAGAAACTGTTTACTGGGTTTCTGTTAAGAATAGAGCCACCTCGTAATGCATTTTCGTAGGCCAAAGCTCCCGTTAGGAGCATGTACGCCTCATATGCAGTACTCGGGAAGCCATATCCAGTCCCACCAGAACTCTGAGTGAGATCAGCTTTGGGCTCAAGATCTAAATAACCATGAAGCACTAGCCATGTGTATGGATATACAGAGTATGTTTTTATCATTGGTGCATACACATCTGATGCACAATCAGGTAATAGCTGGCAGTGAGGCGATGGCCAGATCATGAACATAGGATCAGTGCTAGTCATATATATATCGTCGGAGGTTTACCTTTGTGTTGCTGGGCGAGGGCAGGAGGTTTCCACATGGAATTTTTTAAATTTTTTTTTCAATAAAGAAGACACTTTTTTTATCGAACTTTGGTACAGCTGGCTCTTTGAGAACGTTAGAATTAACTTTGAGACTTTATTGCACGACACTCCGGGAGTGCGGCTCAAGACTGTGCCGGTTCACGGTACAGAAATATATATATGGTGTTCAAATGTTATAACCTGCCTGTCAGTGCTATATAGTTCCGTTTCTGTGTTCCTTGGGCACAGTCAAAATCCTAAGGACGCTGGCATAAGTTGGGTCCCTGAGGTTAAGGCCTGCATATACAGCACTTCTAGTAAGTATATCGTTATGCCATGTCCTCAGTGCTTGCAGTCAGTGAACAAGAAACGCTTCCTAGGCCATAGCCAATGTGTGGGCCGAATCTATTGTGTGTTTGCAGAGTAGACTTAAAGTGTCACCATGTACATAGGATGCAACTGGCCATGTCATGTGTGACATTGGCAGTGATGTACCTTATCAAGAGAAAGTCAGTGAAGGAAATGAATGCACTATTGTGATGGTGGCGGCGATAAACAATGTTAACAGTCCGAAGAGAGAAAGTTGGCCTTGAAAATGAATTCTGCTGAAAATGAATGAATGCAAACATTGTATTGCTGCAACCTATTCCTTAATCTTGTTCTTTCACACACTGAATGCATTTTCTGAATTCACATACATTTAAATTGCCTGGCCTTGAAAAGGTGCCGGTTTCCCGCGAATAATGTGCCAACAAAATGCTTTGTTTTCAAAGAAAGCAGACATTTTGAAAAATAAATCAATTTGGATGAAGGGAGCAACTACTTGTAAATGTTTGGCGTCTTATGCTCAAAGTGATCTAAAATCATGAATGCCTACTTTCTATCAGGCATTAAACAAATAAAAAAAACACAGATTCAGAATTAAGTGAGATTCTCTAAAGGTTTTTTTTTCTCACACGTGACAAAAAATGAATATGTTTTTCAAATGCAGGTTCTGGTGTTGCAGATCCACACATGCTGACCGTCCTTTTTAGTAAAGGAATGCTTGGGGGTCGGGGGGGGGGGGGGACAAAGATGACGATTCTTCCGCTCTACAGTACCCCAACTAGCTGACCATGACAATCTGGAAATTAGGAATGATGAACAGGGCGTTAGAGTGAAAGCAAAGGTTCATGGTTAGTTGGATCATAATGCCGTTGTGTTGTGATCGCAGTTTTGTTGTCCTTATATCGGGAAGTTTTAAGGAAATAATTTCCTGGGAGTAGAACATATGGAGAACTGCATTAGTGAAGTTAGCTGGTAGTCCAGTATCCCACATCATAGACACAAGCAGTTTTGATCACTGCATTAACCAGAGGATCAAGACTCAGATTAGAGTTCAATCAAAATTCTAGCTATTTAACAGGGGTCTTCTATGGAGGTCATTGAAAGGTAGACATTTGGGGTGACAATCAGTCCATCCATTGTGGTTCAAAGGTGACACTTTAGCACAACTTGTGTCAAAAATCTTTGGGCCTCATCACGAGTTGGGCGGTAGCCCTTAAATGCGGCAGCACCACTATTACCGCTGCAATTATGGGTCCACCCAATCACTGGTCTGGCAGCATTTACCTACAGCTCTAAACTGGGGGTAAATGCGCCAGAAAAATGCCAATTTCCAGCACAATTACCGTGAGGTAATACTGCCGGCGGTAATCGCGCTGAAATTTCACCATTGGGTATGGACCCAATAGGGAATGGGGAATTACATTTACCGCTCAACCCAAGATTGGGTGGTAATACCACCAGACAGGTGGGCGATAAAGCAAATACAGTTGACCGGTAGACAGTTGTAACATATTAGTAATCCTATGTACCAATATGGTAGCCATTGCGGTACTAATGAATATTTTAAGTCTAACTCTTGGCCATTTACTTTTTCCTATCCCGTTGTCTATGGGGACCACGACGTGGGCCTAAAATAGCTGCTGTGCTAACATGGGCTCACCTTAACCCCAACCCTTCACTCTCTAGTGTGATTTACACCTGCCTAGCCACAAACAGCCCTAGTACTCATCCTATGGGCGATTATGGGTACAAGGCAGAATTTCTAGCTCAACCTAACTGGCTAGTTGACAAAACCTTTGTGTGTCTGGCTGGTGTGTGATTGGAGGGCTGGCTTAGGCCAACCCATGTGTGAATGTGCATTACTCGGTTCAATGTATTATTATCTGAATTGCTGGAAGGATTGCGACAACAATAGGATGCTTATTTTCTAGGACCAGCTTTGGCCATACTGGCTGGCCCTGGGACCTTTGCTCTTGCCCAGATTTCCTATTTTGGCTGGTGGACATCGTTCCTGTAATTATCCTGATCCACCACCTGGACCTTCTTGCTGACTGGATTTGCATGCTGAGGTCATTGCAAGGTTGCTGCAGTGTTGCTTCCCTGCAGAATCCTCTTGCACCAACAGCCTTGATGAAGGAAGCCTCTGCTCCAGCTCTCGCTGTATCGTCCTTGGTTGCCCCCAACGATTGCTCCCATGCTGGGGCCCTTCTTTGTTGGCTGGTTGGCCCAATTTACTACCTGAGCTGATCGGATCTATTTGGTCAGGTTTCTACAACCTCTTAGTGCCTTTCTCATTGTTGCTTCAACTTCTGGTCAGTAGGCAATCATCCGGAGTACGTCAATTGCTCGTTTTGTTCTCCATCAGGGTCATTTTTGGTCCAGGTTTCAAGGTCCTGAGTTCCAGATACCTGTCTCCAGCCCTGTGGAAGACACCATGTACTTGCTAGGGTCTCCAACATCTTCTGAGCTAAATTCTGAGTGACTGGTACTTTGGGTATGTGTCCCAGAGACCTTTTATATTATTCAGAGCCATCTCCAGGATTCCTCTGAATTCATGGGTAGTTGGGTTTATTTGGCCTCATTTTACTGTGAATTACCATTGTCCTACATTGGCCCAAATCCTGCTTTCTGTTCCTCTTTCTGTGGCTACCTGGAGCTCTTTAATGGGATCCCCCCTGGAGTTACCTGGTTTTAGTTGCTTCTTTGTCCACACCTGTGGGGTAGAACAAGAACCTACCAGGACGTACCCTATAACTACAGCTCTACCTATGGGCTTTGTACTATTTATTCTTCTGGCAAACATTTATAAACGTTTACACTCCTTCAGAAAACTTAACTGGACTTTTCATGGGGCCGCGTTGGGTGCCTGGAGTTTTAAACTAAGGAATAGAATTTAGTTAATAATCTTGATTTACAACAGTATTAAATACATACAATCACTGCACTGAACTACTGACATAGAAATGTATAAGGATACTTTGCCTAACCTGGGATGACTTGTATATATTCATTACTATAATTGCAAAAGGACCAGGTATGTCTGGTAATGGTATGATATACCTCTTTTCTGAATGGCGGTGGCCCTGTGGGGCATGGTTTAAAAATGTTAACATCTTCTCTCCTTTTAGATACAACTTAAGTAGATGCCTTAGCTATGTGCAACCTGTTTTACTGTATACTAGAGGTTGTGAGGAGTACTTGGATTGCTCATATATGGGAATATGACTTAGTAAGGTGTGCTGCTAGTGTCTAGGGGTCCCCTTTTCTCTCCTATAATGTAATGTGTTTAGCATGAGGTCTGGGTCATACATTTATCTATAGAAGGGGGAAATGTCTGTCTAGGCCCTTTACTGTTTCAATACATATATTGCTTTAGTGTGTTACATCCCAAGCACTTATATGAACTTTCGGTATTTTTATGTGTAACTGTATAATAAACACTATACTTTTCCAGTATATCTGTGTAGTGTACTCTCTTGGAGTGTCTACTGGGACAAACTGTACCTACCCAGCAGATTTACTTCCTCCTTTGAGTGAAGCCTGTCTGTTCACCCTTACTTAAAAGTGGTTGATCTTTTGATTGGAGTCCTGTATAACCTTAGGATAGATGGATTCACACACCCTAACCAAAGGGCTGTGAAAATATTTCCCTAACAGCCGTGGTTCCCTATTTCTACTCGTTCCAAGAACACATAAGGTGCTAGCTACAATATTACAGTAAGTATGTCTTTTTGTCTTCGGTATATTTACTCTCTCCCCTAAACATGTAACTATGTATGATTTTTGCATTTTTTTTTAAATTAAACTCATTAAAGTGCATTACTTTACATATAAACTTTAAGCACATTACAAAATAGCAGTTGAAATATCAGTTAACACATCAGTTTACACAACAAATTACAGCATAAAAATAGAAAATAGAAAAACTGACATATAATTCATGCATTCAATTCTGTTATTACAATGATACTATATACATGTATTGTACTAAAAACATTAAATTCATAAAATAACATTTTAGATTCTATAGTCTTGTGACCCTATTCCAAATTTCATACGCCGCTGAGCTCATTATCACTGACTGAGCCCCTGTTAATGTGGACCAGAATTGATCTTCTCTGATGTTTTCCATAGAGCTTACAAAGTTTCTGTACCCCCTCCTGTAGAACTAATTCAAAACTGTGCACAATGTAAGAACATGTCGAGCAGTCTCGATCTCTAGTTTACAACATCTGCAGAGATCGTCCTGCAAAGCAGAGGCTCCCAGCAACTGATATATTCTTTGGCGGGAAGAATATTAAAGCACAGATACAAAATAAAGCGTTTTTACTCGATATTACAGCATTTGGTTAAGTAGCTACGATGCATACCTCCACAAAAGCTCTGATATGGATATTCTTTATATTGTACATACCGATGCAATTTCTCGATATTCAAAATCAGGTCCCATTGTTGAAACTTCTGCTTGATAGTTTTTTCACAGTCATGAGATTTTACAAGTACATTATTGTCAAGACCCAACATTGCCATGTGATCTTTAGAGATTCTCTGCCATCCTGAAAATAAAAGGATTCAAAGCGATTGGAGGGGGGGCGTCGCCCAACAATTGTAAGAGAGCGTTTGAGCTACGATCTTATTTGCCCAATTTGGCGTATAATAGTACTCTTCTTACACTCCACAATGAATATAAAGAGGGCAGCCCATATTCAAGCATCAGAGCCTTAACCGGGACAGCTTGAGGGAGGTTTATGATAGTTTGCAGTATTTTTGCTTTGAATTTCCTCAACCACGGTACCTGCTCAACTGACAGAACTTCAAGGGCATATAATATAGTGGGAATTATGCTTACCCTGTAAATCTCTACAAAGCCACTAATGTTCCACCCACCATTATGTTCAATACAATTCTTTGTGACTAATCATCTTTTCCACACTTTTCCGCAAAGCAATTCGGGAATCCGAAGGAATACAGGGAATACCGTTTGGGGGCAGGCAGCACAAGGTGGCGGCCGTCGCAGACGACATGTTGCTTGCCCTGACCAATCCCATAGAGTCGAGTATGCAATGCAGGCTACTACTAGAAGACTTTGGGGAAGCATCCGGATTACGCATTAATATGCACAAGTCCGAATTGATGGACCTGACATTGGCAAGGGTAGAGAGGGAGGAGTTAAAGGGGATGACGCCCTTCGCCTGGCGACCGGGGGGAATTACGTACCTGGGGGTGAGAATCACTCCGGCTCTACGAGGATGGTATGCAGAAAACTACCCTCCACTCCTGCAAAGAATTAAAAAAGACCTCCTTAAATGGCAGAACTTGCGGATCTCCTGGTTGGGGAGGCTAGAGGCACTTAAAATGGTTACCCTGCCGAGGCTGCTCTACCTCTTCCAAGCCATCCCTCAAGCAGTCCCGGCCAGCTTCTTTAAGGAGCTCCAGGTGGTAACAAATGAGTTTATATGGGAGGGAAAAGGGCAAGGGTGAGTAGGATGCAACTTACGGCCCCGAGAAAAGGGGGGGGACTAGCTCTTCCCAACTTCCGTCAATATTATGAAGCGGCCCAACTGAGGGTGATTAGGGAATGGCTCCGGGAGGGGAAGGAAAACACTGGGTTCAGATGGACAGAGCGGTCACGCGACACGAACTGGGGGAGGTTCTGTGGCTACCCAGACAGCATCGTCCGGGCCATATGTACCTGAGCTCGATCACCAAACTAGTTGCAGACAATTGGGACAGACTGGTCCAACGTAAGGAAATTACAACCTACCCGTCCCCCTTCTCCCCATCTTCAATAATAAAGACTTTACCCCGGGGTTGCAAAGAGGGGCATTCCGGAACTGGCGGGAGGGAGGATGCCGTTGGATGCGGGACATGTTTATAGGAGGGGAGATCAGTTCTTTTGTAGATTGTAAAAGGGATTTCGCACTGGGGGAAGGCGAAAGACTGAGATACTCATAGCTGCGACACTGGCTTCTATACCCCATAAATAAGGAGGCGGCTACTAGATCACCGACCCTTTTTGAGAAATTCCTGATGACCAACGACGGCTCGAAAGGCCTTATCTCGCAGCTTTATAAGATCTTGGATGAGGATACCCCGAGGCCGCAATGGGCATATATGGGAAGGTGGGAAAAAATTCTGGGCAGGGAAATAGAGAAGACAGAGTGGGAAAATCTATGGAGGAAGATCCCCAAACTAGCGAGAGCCTCTCAAACCCGGGAGGCCTGGTATAAGATATTATATGGGTGGCACTATACTCCAGTTCAGCTGCGCAGGATCTACCCGGATTCGTCGGGAACTTGCTGGAGGGGATGCGGCCAGGAGGGCACTGCGGAACATATTTGGTGGTGATGCCCACAAATAGTCCCGTTCTGGGGAGATATCAAGCAGGTGATGGAAGAAGTGTTTGGGACAGAGGGAGGCATACCCCCGGAATGGTCACTATTAGGCTTGAGGCCAGCAGAAGGGCCGGCGGGTTCGAGGGGCAGGGAAAGAGCGAGGGTGATGCTCAATCATAGCCCAGAGATGGAAGTGCTCGAACATACCAATGTTTTCAAGACTGGTTGCGTAAAGTCTGGGAGATAGTAGCGATGGAATGGGCCTCCTATGCAATGAACAATACAGTACAAAACTTTGCGGGCGAGTGGGGTGAGGTCCTTTCCTTTCTCAGAGATGATTTCAGGATCGGGTGGCGCCCGCAACGTTTAAGACTTTTGGATCTGGAATTACCCCGACTAGACACTTTGTGGTGACAGGAAGCTACGGAGACTTTGGAACAGCACCGGGGGGAGGGGGGAAGGGAGGGAGGGGGAAGTTAGGGGGATTGTTAAAGTTGTTGGAAAATTCAATAAAGAGAATTTAAAAAAAAACATGTGCTTCAAAAAAAAGGCTGATGCTCCAATCTTTACAGGGAAACCCAGATATAAAAATTCTTCAATTCATTAATGACCATATTATTAGTCTCTGCATAATCGGCGACAGCAGCTAGTGATCACTCCAAGCCAATGTGTGTCTGATCAAAAATAATAATGTCAGCGCATGCTGTTTATTTTGGGCGGGAAGTTACTTATGGTATTCAGTACGGGGACTAAGTCAGCTGTGTATAAATTGTACAGAATGGGACCCAATACGCATCCCTTCTTCAGGCCACCATTAGTTGGACTATAATCTGAATGGTGACCCTCAGAGCTAAGGCGTACAGATATTGAAGTATTTGTGGACAAGGATTGAATAAAATACAACAGCTGTGGCTCTATGCCCCATTTCTTGAGTTTTTCCCATAGCTTAACTCTTGAGACCAGTTCAAAGGCCTTGGTAAAATCCACAAAGCAGAAATAGGGCCGGGAGGATAGCTCAGGAACAAAACGTGTTTGCCTTGGAAGCAAGATGACGCAGGGCATAAACCATTGCTTTTATCCTTCGAACATGATGAAATCAAAAATTGTAACATGGCAATATTGGTTGTAGTATTGTAGGCCATCCAAAAACCTGTTGCCAATCGTTTTTGCCATTTGCAAGCTGCATAAAGGTTACGCTGTCCCGCTCTTTTTTAACAATATAACGTACATAATAGAAGCAGACCACAAAATGACACTGTGAGTGAAGCCTCCCAGTTACCTCACCTGGCCATATAAAAATATTTTGTGAAGGACTAATTAGTTCTCATGACAACAGTGACCCAGCAGCCATGAAATTCAATGAAATCTATGTCTATGGTTTTTCAAGAGACTAGAACCTGGAGAAGAAAGTATGCTCTGCCGTGAGCATGGCCGATGTGTGCCCAAAAGTCTTGCGACTTTATAGACAAGACATGCTTGTGTGCTTTAAATGATCAGCATTCAAACAATCTCCTAACACCTGTCTATGCTTTGAGCCGTTTCTCTGTTTCCTCCTTTCTCTTTCATTGCCCCCTTCTCCTTCATTTGCCCCCCTCGCTTCCACCTCTATCACCTTGCGCCCCATCTCTATGCACGCAGTGGCTTTCTGCACAACACAGGCAACAGTCCCCTGTGGGGAACATGTGGGTATCATGACACATTCTTAGAGTAAGAACAGTTTAGCTTGCCATGTGGAGCCTTCCTCCAACTACTGTCATGTATACTGCCTTTAAACAAAAAAACATCATTGGGCCCCATTATGACTCAACCAGTCCGGTAAAAAAGTGCTGGCATTTACGTATACTGGCACTTTACCAGACAGGCAGATTTCAAGTATCCCGGTGTGGGTAACCTGACTTACCTCCAGCCAAGAGTTGGAGTTAACTCAGGCCCCCAACGGCATACAATAGCTGGTATTTTCGGCTCTGGTATTGCTGGTGCCGATATTACTGGCAAATCCCCCCCAAGGGGTTTTATGGGACTACATAGAATGGTGATTTACCGGTGGTGCCACCACCTGTAACATTCTGGTATTAAAGGGATATCAGGCGGCAGAAATGGTAGGTGCGTTTGCTCGTATCCAGCCGGATAATGAACCAGGATACTGGCAAACTTGGAATTAGGCCCATTGAACGGCAAAGAAACTATCCAAATCGGTAAATTGCGTTCAGGCTGTGCTTCAAAGCCGGTCCATTCCTCGATAGCCGACATCAGGTATTACAAATGCAGTCACAGTCTGACCCACAAATAGCAGGCAATCGCATAGCTTCAACCACAGTAGGGCACTGTGACTCCACCCTAGCCACCAAGGGTGCTGTCCAGGGTGAAGGGATAGCATCCGGCTTCAGGTTCTGGCAGACCAGATGAGCGCATGGTCAATGCTGCCCGACATAAGTATGGTATGACTGTAAGGACCCCTCAAAGGACAAATGCTGCATTCAGAGAATGCAGTCTTTAATGTCCTTATGCCTCAGTCTTCTCTCTGTTTCTATGTACTCACTCTCCATTGAATCTAGTGAAGAGGGAATCATCCTTGATATCTGAAAACCTTTTAACTTTTTTGCTTAAGGCAGCCAAGGCTCTTAATTTTCTGGTTACATTTTCTGGAGTGAACTGCTCCTTCTGGGACAAAGGACATCTAAATGATCAACCATCCGGTCATGACTACCTTCCCTAAATCCAGGTTAAAGGCGATATTTGGGAAGATCAGAAACCTCACAATCATATATCTTAATTTTTGTCACAATGGAATGGAGCACTTTCTGCGAAATGCCTGCTGAGTGATACACACAGTCATGAACTCTATTCTCTTAGAGCACACTCTAAAGTCTTAGAGACTGGTGGAAAATGAAGTGTCGATAAGGCAGGAGTCATACGATCTCTGAGTGGGCTTAGTTTAGTTTTATTATTCATAATGCGCACAAGGCCCAGGAGCATCAGGGCGCAGCAGAAAGGATATGTTCCACTTAGTTACATGGCCAAGCAGGCCGACATATAAAATAACACGTCAGTATATACACAGTAAATTACATAATCACAAGAAAATGCACTGAAATTACATGTGTCCATGAGGTACAAGACAAAGTAGGCAGTGGCATGTCAATATATACAAATAGGTTCCATGGTTTAGGTAGCATGGAATGAGGGAGGCGCAAGTTGTCCAAGTGGACTGGTGCAAAGTAGGCAAATCCATGGGCTGGGGATAGGGGCAGAGCACCGCGACGGTGTAAGATGATCCATTCCGGAGCCACTGTACATTTGCAATAAAATGGGCGGGCAGGCAAAGATGCAACCTTTTACAAGATCTGATTCCAAGTTTTCAAGCAGAATAAACAGACAGTAGCACTACTGTGACCTATGAACCTATGCTTTTCAAGACCCACCGCAAGTAGTAACCCTTATGCGTGGTCTTGCACTTTGTAGAATGTCACTCTGCACTTACCGTAAATAGCACCTAGATGCCTGAGGGTTTGGTGCGCTGCTATTATGCAAAATAAATAAACTAAAATAAATAGTTAAAACAAGAGAAGACTTTCTAGCCAAGATAACACCCACATGAAGATGTTGGAAGCAGTCGTTGGTTTCTATGACTCTCAGAAACTTCCTACGGTGATGGTTTGATGTGCAATGCGACGTCCCGCGGTCCTTTACTATAGTGCTTTAACGCTGCACTTTTTCGCCAGTATATCGTGTACCGTGTTTCCTCTATGAACACACGGAAATACTCGCCGACAGCTGCAATTCTTCCCGAGGCGGCTGGAACTGCTGCGCTAGTGGACGACAACACGAAGATACACGCTGCCCTTTCACTGACCTTTCACTGGAAATTAAAAGGCTCCTTCCCGAAGCGCGAAAAAGGGAGAGGTGACAAGACTGGCTAAATCATGAAAGGAAGGAGCGGAGATACGCTGGATCGAATTGAAACGCTGGATAAACTGGCAGTCGGATCTGGAGCAAAATGTAAACGTTCCTGAGCTTTAATGCCAAGTGAGAAGTTGTTACTTTCATTTTCTGCTATTAAGTTCTACGTTTGCTGCTACTAACAGACATACCCTTTGAGGGTTATAGATCTGGGAAGAGAAGGCATAATACAGCTCTGCTATACTTGCTGGGAAGCAGATTTACTGGGAATTGCAGCACTAGTGAACACACTGTCTAACCCAGATCTTTCTACCATAATAATGACACGTAAAAATCAAACTCGGAAGGAAAATGTACAGCACAAGCGCCACAACCTATGTAGTGGCAACAGGTATTCAGCTTTAAAAAACCCTAAATGTGACCAGCCATCTCAAGCAGACATCACAGCCTTTTGGATCCCAGGACAAGCCTTCGCTCAGACATTCATCCGAAACAAGAGAGTCGGATAAGGAAAAACGCCTGTCTGATACAATAGATAACAACAATTCACTGTTCAATGTAGTAAATAACTTGAAAAGAGCTTCATTGGGGGAAGAAAAAAGGCTGTCAAACAAGAAGTGCTGAGCTTAATGAGGGCATAAGTTTGTCTGACTCACCTGTCATGTCAGTTTTTGCTACACACTCGGACTCATCACATACATCTTTTTCCGAGGAGGGCACTGAGTCCAATATGGTGGGTCACACAACTATGGCTGATGACCCTGATATAAAGAGCTATTTGATGGCATTGGAAAGTCATCTTACTTGCATTAATCTTAATGCACAAGCTGTACTAATTGCTTCCATAAAATAAGACCTAGGAGTTAGCCAAAAGATCTCTATAAGGCTGTTAGGCATATCAACAGCATTGTTCAAAAAATGAATACATTTTTAAATGACAAAACCAAACAATCTGGAAGCGAACAAGGTAAAGTGGTCGCTAATGATGAAAAAAATAAATCGAAACAAAAGCAAGGAACCTGCGATCCAAAGAAAACAGGGGAGGATTGTGGGCAGCCCGGTAAGAAAAAAATGGATTGGGACTTCGAGGAGGTCCAAATATCCCCACCCACTGAACTAAAGAGGGTTCTAAAAAATAAATAATCGCCTAAGACACACCAGGTTATGCCATCTTATAAAACATTGTAGCCTCAAAAACAGCAAAGGTTGTTTGAGTGTAAATGGTTTGCACACCAGAAGAAGGAAGGCACAGGATTAACGCAGAACAAAGGGTCGATAGGGAAATATGATATAAACACCAAGTCATTGGCACAATGAGAAGCACCACCTAAGAGTGATTTGAAGAAGGACAAAACTCTGCCACAGCCTCAGAAGTCAGTAGAACTAGAAGGTGTGAGGACTGACATGCCAGAAATCGCAGAAGATTCATGTAGCAACCAGATCTTGACAGAGGAAGTCTTTATAATGCCAATCATCCACCACGGTGCCTTGAAAGACGGGGGGACATGGGTAATACTGGCGGAAATTGCACCTACCTCACAGAGCCCTTTCCTAAATCGATCTGTACTATTGGCGATATTTAAACAGCTAAAATGCATGGAGTACATTCAAACTAAAGACATTTTGGAAATTGAGTTACCGGAATGGAACAGTGAGACAAACTGGGCATTGATCGAGTTTGCGTCACCATTAGTGGTGGCTTTATTGAAAACACACTCAGAAGCCTTTCTGAGAGCAGGCTTTATATTAATATCTGCCAGAAAACTGCAGGCACAATAGCTGTACACGAAGGCCACATAAAGAACACAAATACCACCTTAAATCTGCCAACAGAGAGAGAGGCATTGAGAGCATTACAAGAGCAGAAGGCACGGGCTATGCCCCAGGTCATCACTTCCACATTATGGATGCCCATGAACGCATGCAGTGCGGCCAACTGACAAGTGAAAGTTGCTGGAAAGTTATCATGGGCTTCTTGGAACACAAGAGGTCATAAATCATACTTAATCCATCCAAAGAGCCAGCAATTGATGAAGGAGGTGGACATATTTATGTTCCAAGAAACTTGGTGCACAAAAAATGTCCATATTGATGGGTATCAAATTCTATATAAGAAGGCCCCCAAATACAACAAGGGCAGAGTGAGTGGGGGTCTTGCTATTGGAGCTGGGTCTCACTCAAAACTGGAACCTTGGTTAAGCGAATGCCAATCCCCAAAGGTGCTAATGGGCATTCTGCAACCCTCCAGCATGCCCTCTGAGGGTAAAATATTAATTATCAACATTTATGATCCTCCAGGGGGCCTACAGACTAAACCTATACAAGTGGTAATTACAGGGGCTATCACCAGCTGGATGTAAAACACCCCCACAGGTGGCATCATATTGGCGGGAGATTTCAATAGACGCATGTTACATGCACCACACACTTCTAAAGTGGGGCCTAAAAACAGTTAGTATTCATTATTTGAATTTTTCTTATTTGGATCCTATGGGAATGCAAACCAGTGAGGCAACTGCACCAATAGATACATGGTCAAATGGCATAGCCTCCTCCCTAATCGATTGCGTGGTTATGAATAAGGTAATGTGGGAAATATGCAGCAATATAAAGGTTACTCACAGCAGGGTTAGCGATCATGGAATATTATGCTGGACGTCGACGCAAAATGAAGGCCAGGAAGAATTGCAAAACTGTGTAAATGACATTCCAAATAACTCAGGAAATAGACTGAGATGGTCACATAGAGATATAGGGCCTCATTACGAGGCTGGCGGTAGCCATGCCTGTAGTGCAGGCACGGCTGCCGCTGGTATCTATTTTTTTTCCGGCACCCGCGAATGTGCAATTACCGGGTCATGCCGAGTTTGGCAGACCCAGTAATTGCCCATTCATGGGTGCCGGTAATAAGGGACTTCCCATCCCCCCGGCTCTATGGGAATGGGGAGGGTGGTAGCACCGGTACCGTTTATAACGGTACCGCTGCTACCATCATGTTCTGCTCGCGGGTGCCGGTACGGCCACCAGGTCAGACCTGGTGGCTGCAAGGGCACCCGTGAGCAGAACTCCTAGTATGGCAGTACGGTAGCAACTGTGCCGGTAGCGATACCAGCGCCTTTGTTGTCTTACCGCTATACTTTTAATGAGGCCCATAGAACATTTAAATGAAGCAATAAAATCTAATGAAGGAAAAATGAACCACATGCATACTCTAGGGGATTTTGGAAGAGATAATAAAACAGGTTATCGCACCTTACTAAAAAAAAAAGGGGAGGTTTTGAAGAGGGAAAATGGGACGACCCCTTCCCCCGATTCTCATCCAGACCATGACCTATGACATCATGACACAAGCACCCACCGCTGGAGGAGTTCGACCCGCTCACTGCTGCCCCAGACGTCAAGATCCACCGCTGCCACGCCCCGCATACCCAGGCAAGCTGCGCGTCATCCCAACCTCGGGCTGGGACCTCGAGTGGAGCTGACACCAACCACATGGACCAATTCAATTAGACATCACCCATTAATATTGCCATCGTTAGAGATGCCATGATGACATAGCCCGCGGACAAGAACACATGTGTCACCAAGCACATGGACCAGACACACACCAACCCACACAAAGAAAATACTCAGTGTGATGACATAGAGGACCACTCACACTCACTTATGCATCGTTATTATTTTTCACATAGGCCAACTACAGCACTGCAGAAATGCAAGACGCCAGAAGAGCTCCTGTATATGCTTGCACACGCTTCCTTGCTATTAAAACCATGAAGATGTAGCCCTGTATGTGGACCAGTTCATAAGAACTCTTGTTGCCCCTCGCGACCCCCACATTATGGACTGTATACCGCCACCCAAAGTAGGCTGCAGAGTCCCCAGGCCGGAGCAGCTCAGACGAAGCTGCAAGACGCTGCTCATGCAGAACGAACCCTGACGAGAGCCCCAAAGCCAAGGCCACAAAGTTGCAATTTGCACGCCGCGGACCCTGCGCCAAGGTTACACCTGCTACTGCTAAACGCTCCACAGAGCCGAAACGCAAATCAAATACCAGTAATTCTGCCCCAGCCACGGTCTCCCAACACGTGACCAGGCCGACCTGATACGATGCCAAGCCCCAAGGACCAGAGAAGCTCTGGGGTCCCACGTCTGGGACACAGACTTCAACAAGAAGTGACAAGTTGGACACTGACAGCGATGGTAAAGTGACACCCAACAGCCAATAGTCAGACCTGTCCATTGTCCGCCACTGACACATAGGGCCTCATTACGACCTCGGCGGTAGCCATGCCGCTATTGGCGGCATGGCTGCCACCGGAATCACGTCCGGTTCCGGGTTTCAAGAATGGGGAATTACCGGGCGATTCCGAGTTTGGAGGGCCCGGTAATTCCTCCCTCCAGGAACCCGGTCCCGGACCTTCCCCATTCCCATTTCCACCCCCATAGGGCTGAATGAGAATGGGAGAGGGAGCAAACAACGGGCCGATTACGAGTGGCCCGTTGTTTGCTCTCTCTTCCCCTTGCAGGACCCGGTAAAGACGCCTGGTTTTACCAGGCATCCTTACCGGGTCCCGCGAGGGGACCTCGTAATGTGGCGGAACGGGTTCAACAGGTCTGCCTCCTTTTGCGGAGCCCGTTAACCCGTTCCACCAGGCTCATAATGAGGCCCATAGTCACACATTGTTTCCAGCACCAAGTACATTGCGATCTGGGAACAGCAATGGTCCCAGGCTTGGGGGCTCATGGGTGAACCAATCAGAATACAAGGGGCTTACCACTGACGCCACTATAGTTTAGCCAATCACAAATTTTCCCTTTGTTACAATTCTCATGTAGCAACTATTAGGGACAACCCAAGCGTACCACCTGACCCCTTCTCCACCAACAACCCTTTCTTCTATACGGATCTATACTGACCCTATCACTCGTGGAGCCAACCTGAGATATCGTTAGGTTTAGGGGCTAGTTTTCCCAGGTGACGCACATGGTCGCGTCATCCTGCTAGAAAAAGGGCCTGCGAGCCCACCATGGATGAGACGTTTCTTGGGTACCTGTGATCCGAAAACCTGTCCCTGTCTGTTTTGTGCAATAAACAGCAGTAACTCTTTGCTCTTGTGTGTGCCTCACACTCCTTTGGAACGTGGGAGGAGTTGGGGCCTCCCCAACCACGGAGGTCTGCGGACTGCCCTGCCGACCCCGGGGAAATTACCTGCTGAGATGTGAGATAGAGCAAAGCGAGGCCGCTTGCATCAAGG
Source organism: Ambystoma mexicanum (assembly GCF_040938575.1). Taxonomy (NCBI): domain Eukaryota; kingdom Metazoa; phylum Chordata; class Amphibia; order Caudata; family Ambystomatidae; genus Ambystoma; species Ambystoma mexicanum. The sequence continues at coordinate 206,778,403 of NC_090930.1, read as the reverse complement.
TTGCCCGGCAACGCGGCCCCCTTTGCCGTTGCCCCCTTTGGAGGACTGCAGGACCATTGCGGGACTGCGATATGACCGGACAGTGCAATCCAGAGATTGGCCGTCGGGAGCCGACTTTAGAACTATCCCGCCCGCGGTTGGCGAGTGTCCAGATGTGGTCCAGATGAGGGGAGGCGGGGAGCTGATTGGAATGGGAATGGGGAGGGTGGTAGCACCGGTACCGTTTATAACGGTACCGCTGCTACCATCATGTTCTGCTCGCGGGTGCCGGTACGGCCACCAGGTCAGACCTGGTGGCTGCAAGGGCACCCGTGAGCAGAACTCCTAGTATGGCAGTACGGTAGCAACGGTGCCGGTAGCGATACCAGCGCCTTTGTTGTCTTACCGCTATACTTTTAATGAGGCCCATAGAACATTTAAATGAAGCAATAAAATCTAATGAAGGAAAACTGAACCACATGCATACTCTAGGGGATTTTGGAAGAGATAATAAAACAGGTTATCGCACCTTACTAAAAAAAAAAGGGGAGGTTTTGAAGAGGGAAAATGGGACGACCCCTTCCCCCGATTCTCATCCAGACCATGACCTATGACATCATGACACAAGCACCCACCGCTGGAGGAGTTCGACCCGCTCACTGCTGCCCCAGACGTCAAGATCCACCGCTGCCACGCCCCGCATACCCAGGCAAGCTGCGCGTCATCCCAACCTCGGGCTGGGACCTCGAGTGGAGCTGACACCAACCATATGGACCAATTCAATTAGACATCACCCATTAATATTGCCATCGTTAGAGATGCCATGATGACATAGCCCGCGGACAAGAACACATGTGTCACCAAGCACATGGACCAGACACACACCAACCCACACAAAGAAAATACTCAGTGTGATGACATAGAGGACCACTCACACTCACTTATGCATCGTTATTATTTTTCACATAGGCCAACTACAGCACTGCAGAAATGCAAGACGCCAGAAGAGCTCCTGTATATGCTTGCACACGCTTCCTTGCTATTAAAACCATGAAGATGTAGCCCTGTATGTGGACCAGTTCATAAGACCAGTTTGGAGGACTGCAGGACCATTGCGGGACTGCGATATGACCGGACAGTGCAATCCAGAGATTGGCCGTCGGGAGCCGACTTTAGAACTATCCCGCCCGCGGTTGGCGAGTGTCCAGATGTGGTCCAGATGAGGGGAGGCGGGGAGCTGATTGGAAGGGGTGACCGCTGCTGAGCGGCACTGGCAGGTGAGAGCCCGATCTGAGTATGGCACACACAACAAGCAGCGTGATGTTGTGCGGGTGGCGGGAGGCATTGTAAACAGGGTGGCGGGTGGTTTTCGCAGTATGTTCAGAAAATATTTTGGTCTTTGAGCAGCAATCGATGTGTAAGGCGTGGTGGAGATCGGAACGAAGGCCGTCCCCTCTAGTGTTTCAGGGCAAGCTGGGTGGGGCTTCAAGCCCCCACATGTGACTTGCGGATTGCGCTGATTGATCTAGATCGCGGGCACCTGTATAAAGGGGTGTGGCATTCCTATGAGTTGGCATTGTAGATCAATCAATAGATGAGGATTCCTATTGATTGGTGTTTTAGCTCGGTGAATAGATGACGTATTCCCGCAGGAGGTAGCTAGATTGTTTCTCAGTGCGGAAGATAGTTGGCTGGTTAAGTTCCCCTAGTGAGGGAACGTATCACACGCAAGGTGACGCAACATGTTCAGTCCAATTGTGATAACAAAGTGATTAATGAATACTCCACTCCAGGCGTGGTGGGAAGACAGCTGTGGGGATTGTGGGGAATAACATTGTGAAGACTAGCGCGCATTTCCTTTTCATTATAACTGTAGGTACCGGTAACCCATTGTAGTAGTTGGTGACATCACTCATAGGACTTGTATAGGACATCATGGTCTTCTTAAACCACGAAGAGGGAGAGGCGGCCGCACACGGAGATCGCCGTCACGTCCTTGCTCAAAGGGGTTACACTGAGAGGTGGTACAAGAAGTGGGAGGGGGAAGAGAAGGATAGCACTGGAAAGGCGGGGTGGCTCAAAAGCACACTGCACCGGACGCAAAGCCACAGGGGGGCTTTGCATGCTACGGGTTGAATGGGGCCCTAGCTCCGAAAGGAGGAGTGCAAAGGAAGGTGATAGTGTTGTAAAGAACAAGAGGGCGGCGGTTATAATAATAACCTTGCCTTCCATTAAAGCGGAGAATCAGAAGTCCCCAAACTATGGGGCCAGTTAACGTTGGTATTGAAAAATTGAAAATTTTAAAATGTCTATGTATTATGGGGCAGGGGCGGGATACAGAGCCAGCACCTTAACCACACCACTCCAACACATCTGTGCAACACTAATACCGCATAGAGATAAAATAGCAAAGTACAGTGTCGAATGGACTCAAGGGGCGGATAAGAAAAATTCGGATACCATGGCTGCCCAACGGCAGCTTTGACATTTCCACCCAACATTCATTGCTAGCATATCTGCATAACACATATAAGGGGAAGAAGTTAGCGAGCCACCTAGATGTTTTCGATCTCTGGAAAATGTTTCAGGGATTTGTGCCAGGTGTACCGGGAATGTTCTGCATGCTGGGGGTAAAGGAGGAGAAGGTGAGCAAGAAGACAGGGTGCAGCACACCCCAAGCTCCTTCCAGCACTGAAGAGAGTGAGGAAGAGGCAGAAGGATCATACCCAGGTGCAGAAGTAAAGAAGGAAAGCGAAGGCGAGGCATCCACAGTTAAAGAAGTAAAGGAAGAAACAGAAGGGATGTATCCAATAAGGGAATTAAGAGAAGTGACACGATCACAGCTGACGGCAGCTGAAGGGTACTCACACCCTACATACAGCCCACCGCCATATGCACCAACCGACCACTACCAAAATGGGCAGGAAGCGGGGAGCGCAGCAGATACAAAACTGCCACAGGTGAGGTCAGGGACCATAAAAAAGGCACAAATAGACATGGCAAGTATAGGGCCAGACGAATGGATAGCAGCGCAAGTGTTACTGAAACTTCGGGGGACACTAACGGGAGAAGAGGAAGAAGCTGTAAAAAGGGTAGGTAAGGAGGAGATGGGACACGCGCATGGAGGATGCGAGGTAAGTACGAGGAAAGAGGAAGAATGGAACAAGCCAAGCACATGAGGCTGAGACACATGCGTGTGACAATAAGGGGATAACGATAACACAAGTACAAGGAGACACAGAGAAGACAGGTGAGTACACAGACATAGGGCCTCATTACGAGTTTGGCGGTAGCCATGGAGCTATCAGCTCCATGGCTGCCACCAAACTGTCTCCTTTACCGGGTTCCTGCAATGAGGAATAACCGGGTTATTCCACCATTGGAGGACCCCGTCATTTCTCCTTGCAGGAACCATTCCCCATTCCCATTTGAGCCCCCATAGTGCTCAATGGGATGGGGATGGAGGTAACAACGGGCATATTATGAGTGCCCCCTTGTTACCTCCTTCTTCCCCTCGCGGGACCCAGAAAGCACGCCTGGTTTTACCAGGCATGCGATACGGGTCCCGCGATGGTAAGCTTGGAATTAGCCCTGTCGGAATGAAGGGGGCCGGTCCCATACCTGCCCCCTTCATTCCGAACCGCACGGGTCGTAATGAGGCCCATAGACTTAGAAACAGTAACAGTGGAGGAAAACGCCTAAACACAAAATTGACATTCTCAGATGGATTTTGCAGTGAGGAGGAAGAGGGATCTTGTGGAGGACAGAGCGATGGAAGTGGGGAGGGGCTAAGTAAATTATACATAACACGCACAGACTGCGGGTAGTCATGGGAGTGTAAGACACAAGAATAAGGCAAGACAGGATGGGAGGGCAAGAGACAACAAAGAGAAGGGACACAACGGCCACTGACACCACCAGCACAACACACGCCCTATGTTAATAGACTTAGAGACCTCCCGGCATGCAGAATGGAGGGATCAGCCACCCCACACAACAAGGACCAGATGGGTCAACGAAGAGGACATAAGGACATTGGAGATACTCGGCTCACACAACACCTCACTGACTTTCTTGAAGAATTTTCTGACATGGAAGAGGAGAGCGGGTGCACGCACACATCACCACACAGACGCACGCAAGGGGAGATAAGAGAAAACACACAAATGCCATTACAAGAGATAGGAGGGGCAAGGCCACAAAATGTTCCATGGAAACATGCAGACAAAGAAAACATTAAATGTAGATTACCATCTTTGAGCGGAGGGGTGGGGAAATGGATATATGAAATGGAAAAGCAAACTGCAGGACAAAGGCTAGCAGTGGGCGATGTCAAGGGGTTGTTAATTTCCATACTGTGTGACGCAGCAGATGACATTTGGAAGAGGGGGGATCCCCAGGGGTGACAATCAATGACACGTTGCATGATGGAGCGCCATTTGCAAATTGTAGACATGCATTATGGCAGGTACTGAGGGTACAATATCCAGACACTGCAGACATAGGGGCAATCACGTCACGCAAGATGCGTGAGAATGAGGACCCTGTTGATTACATCTAGGAAATTCAGGAGAAGTGGCGCCTGGGAACGCGGGAACCGTGGGACAAAACACTAGCAATATTTTACCATATACTGATACATGGACTCCCAGAACCAGTACAAAGGCAGTTAAAAAAATTGGTAGGAATGGAAGCAAAAGCATGGCCAGAGATACAGCTAACAATAGTACACCATTGTAGGCTGTGGCAAGAAAAGATGAAACAGAAAGAGGAAGACAGAAAGGCAGAGGAGGCTAAACTGCTCCAGAAGAAACTGCCCAAATATGCCATGGAAGGTGCGCTAATAACCAGCCCTGCCCAGATGACAGCAGTACCAGCCACACAACTGACAGCCACTACACAGCAAGGAAGTAGGGGTGGACAAGAGAGATAACAGATGCATTCAATGAGCTAAAACATGCCATTTCAACAGCACCAGTACAAGGTAGCCCTAATTATGAAGAGGTTTTCTATATCTTCACATTGTGATAGTGCAGTAATGAAAGCAGTACTAACACAAAAGACAAGCATGGGACTTAACCCAGTGGCATTTTACAGTGGCCATTTGGATCCAGTAATGATGGGACACTTCCCATGTGAACAGAGCCTAGCCGCGGTAGAAAAATCCTCCTCAATCACCATGGTAAGCTCCACCACACTGTATATGGAACATGCCCTCTTTGCAATTTTGAACAAGCCAAAATCCACACTGACTACTCAAAGAGCAACAGGGTACGAGATTATCCTGTCTAGACCTGAGCTGAAAATTGTAAGGTGCAGTAATGTCAATCCAGCACGATTTATAGCAGAGGAGATGGAAAATGGGGAGTATGCACATGAATGTGCCCATGCGATTGAATTTTACTCATGTACCAGAAAAGTGGAAGAGAATGCCCTGGGGGGGTTAATGTACATTGATGAGTCATCAACAATTGATCAAAGTGATGGAATAAGAAGGACGGGAGCAGGAGTAGTGCGATTGAGGGAAGACTGGACTTACATTCCAGTAAAGTGTGTCAAACTACCCCAGCACTATTAGGCGCAAGCAGCAGAACTAGTAGCGCTTATTATGGCCTTAGAAGAAAGCAATGAGAAACAAGTAACTATATATTCTGACAGTGCATATGTGACATCAATAGTACATTCAGGATTCAGGATTAATAAAGTGGCAAAGAAGAGGACTCAGAAGGGCAGACGGTACTCCTGTACAACATGCTCTCCTACTGGATGAACTAATAGAAGTAATAAACTACCCAGCAGAGGTAGCATTGGTGAAATGTCAGGCACACACCAATAGTGACGATCTAATATCAAGAGGTAACGAAGCAGCAGACGCACATGCAAAATATGCTGCGTACTTTGGCGAGACATGGAACTTCCCAGAAAAACAGAAAGATAAGGGGGGAGGGGTAAGACAGATGTTAATGAAGGATGGGTACACACACATACCAGAGACACAGATTATGGAGCTACAGGCAGCAGCACCAATGGCAGAAAAGGAACTGTGGGTCAAAAGAGGATGTTCCATGTCCCCCAAAGATGCAATATGGCGACAGAACAATACAGGGAAAGTTGTGATGCCCCTGGCCCTGTTGAAAACAGCTCTGACCCAACTACACCATCCCGCGCACACAGGGAAAGAAGTAATTTAAGCACAAATAAAAGAATCATGGTTCTGCCCCGAGCTAAACTCACATGTTACAAATTTCATTAGCAATTGCCTTACATGCCAGCAGTATACAGTCGGTCACACGCTGCAAGTGATCAAAGGTTCAATACCCCGGCCTGAAGGACCCTTTTTGCACCTACACATTGACTACGTCGACATGATCAACGTATGTCAAGGATACAGATACATGATTGTAATAGTGTGCCCATTTTCAAGGTGGATCGACGCCAGTCCGTGCCCTCATGCAGATGCATTCAGAGCAGCTAAACTCTTGGTAAGGGAGGTGTTCCTGAGGTGGGGAGTTTGCGAAGTACTGAGGTCAGATAATGGTCCTCACTTCGCCAATGAACTATTCCAGCATGTAACTACCCTCTTAGGAATACAGCACAAATTTGCCTGTGCATATCACCCACAAGCTAATGGCATCTGTGAATGCCTCAACGGTCTCCTAAAAGAGGAAATAGCAAAGATTCAGCAAACAACCAAAAAGAGTTTGCTGTATTGCCACCCTTTGGCCCTGTTTGAGTTACGGAATAGACGAGGGTCGGACCACCACCTCACACCCCATGAGGTGGTGACTGGACGCCAGATGCACCTCCCACTCACACCACCATCAAGGGCAATGAGTGATTGCAACAATACAGGTACTGTTTTTGATGAAGAAATGCACGAGTATGTCTCTTCCTTGGTTACTAGTGCCGCTTTCATCTCTCAACAGATCCAACGGACACAGGGCGGGACGAAGAACAACCAACAAGGAGAACCAATGAGGAACAGGAACTGACTGCACAGTGGACAGTGAAAGAAGGAGATGAAGTTCTCCTAAAGAGCTATCGCAGAAAGTGGAATACCCCTAGATTTACAGGGCCCCATACAGTGCAGAAAATAGCACCTAGGGCTGTTAAGCTGCATGACAAGGCCGTGTGGATGCACATTCATGACATCAAGCCATACAAAGCACAGACTGGCCCTCACCTCAGCGAAGGGGCCAACGCTTCAGCAATGGCAACTGACAACAACGACACAGCACTGGCGCCAGAGACTCCAAAAGACACAAACAATCAGCAACATCTAGCCCACCCCATGATCACGAGATCCCAGACAAAATAAATAGGTTTAGCCAAAATTAACACTCCCAGCCACCAGTTAAAGAGGAACATTGTCAAAGGAACCTGCAATATACACCACACTGTGTAAACACGTGCATGCTCTCTTCTCTTTTTGTCTCACACATGCAGGTATTGTGCATTGTTATTGTATATGTAAGTGAATGACAAGGAACATACGTCGTTTCCCAGGGGCAAATGCTGCCCGCAGACGATATCCCACAATCCCTGTCACACCAATTTGTATATATTATAAAAAGGCCAAAATACTTAAGACCATGGAGAATACGCATCCATTATGACGCGTTTCTCATGCTAATAGTACGCTCGTTTCCACACCTCCATGCATCATTACCTGCCTTAAGAGATAGGACGGTAAGGAAAGCGTGGGAACAGCTTTTCGCCTGGGCATTGAACGACCACTTGATACGCAGGGCTTGTATAAAAAGTACTAACAGTAATAACGCACATTTTGAGAGATTTTCAGGTGGGCACCTATATCATCTAAAGTAAAGTAGCTGCAGGACCGCAGCAAAGGTAAGAAGAAAATGCAAGTGGTAATAACAACTGTAATAAAGATGATAGGGATATTTTTTACCACTGGTCTGATTACTGCTGCTATCTGCCAGGCCTACTATGCTTTTTATGTGACGGCGTATCCCACTACTAAGACTACCCCTACCATGGTTGCAAGGAGCACGGTGTCAGGTGGTACAAGTAGCACAGGGTCCAACATAAAAAGGGATAAACGTAGTGTTTCCATTGACGTACATGGGGTGGACACATGTCTCATTGAATACGCACACATCTCCAACAACATGTGGTACAAGCACATGTTCAAAATTGGTAAGGACACAACAAAGGAGAACTGCTATGTGTGCTCGTTGATCCCATAGGCCGTGAGTACCTCCAGAACATGTGTGGCAACTGAAGTACCTGCAACAACTGCAGAATACCTGTTATATATAGCATTATTTCAAACACAAGGGCGATTCCAAGGCAAACAGGCAACACTAAGATGGAAATCAAGGTCCACATACCCCTACGAAGACAACTTCATCAAGACACTACCAGTGTATGACAATTACTGGCAGCTCACTGAAGGACTATAATACATAACCGATGGACCCAACAAGGGAGAAACAAAAGAAGTGACATTGAACTACCTGCCATGCAAATGGAGCGCAAGTGAGATTGGAGGTGAACCAGGGTGCTGGGAGAGACCGCTAATACTAATAAATGGCTAAGTATACACAAAGAAAGGATGAGTGGATGGAGTTGCAGGAAGTAAAACTGTGACGTTGGCAAAATCATCAGTGATGACAGTACAAGAAGAAAATGACAAATGCTACAAGGAATGGACAAAGAGTGCAGCACTGGTAACATGGTTATATAAAGAAGAACCCATAACAATAATTCTCCTTACAGCACCCACACTGTGTTACCAGCGTGATGGAGAAATTGATGTTGGGATGAATGAAGGATGCAAGGCAATGGTCAAACTTCCTGAGGGGGGTGCAGGAACAGCAGTATTGATGGACCACTATTGGGCCTGCGGAGCCAAAGCGTACAACAGCTTGCCACTGTTATGGAATGGAGTGTGCACTATGGTACACATCAAGGTACCATCACTAGTAGTACCACAAAAGCACGTCAACATGAAGAAATTCCCTATGATGGACGAAGGGAACAAGAGGAAGAAGAGATCACGGAAGATGATAGGAAGCAAGTCACAGAGCGGCACTGCACACTTTACAGAGTAAAAAGACAAGGAGAACCACTGACAGGAAATTACCTGTGGGGAAAGTCAGAAACAGCCCTCAGTGACATTCCACCAGCACACAGGCTATGTAGCAGAGCGGCTATGTTCTCTTCCTCCATCATACATCCAGGCGTGCAGGCGTATGCAAATGCAAAATGGTTACAAATAACAAGATGGGAGTTAATGATGATGATTAACTCCACAGTTAACGGATTCAACGCGATAAGAGAAGAATTAAGAGCAATCAGAATGGTGGCCCTACAGAACAGATATATGCTGGACCTTCTGACAGCAATGGAAGGAGGTGTTTGCACAAAAATTGGGAGCTCATGCTGCACGTTCATGCCTGCAAACGATGAGGACAACAGTACGTTATCTGAAGCGGTATCACAGCTGGCCAAGATGCACACCAAGATGGAAGAGGAAGCAAAGGAAGTGAAGGAGGATGGTAGCTGGTTTTCATACATCTGGTCGTGGATGCCATCATGGCTCTCGGATGGCCTGAAGTTTGTGCCAGGATGCGTCATCCTGGGAATGGCTTCACTGATGGGGATGAAGCTATGGAAGGCAAGATCAAAGTGTACTGCTGAGGAAATGATCGGCATGCACGTCCTTATGCCAGCTGAAGACAACGAACACACATACATCATCATCAAGGAACGTGAATGGCTACTGCAACAGATAATAGAAGGAGACTTGTACCCTCCATCTATTAAAGTCGAGAATCCAAGAAACCCGAAAAGCTATGTCAGGAAATGGGTTCATTGCAAGCCGGGTGGTGGATGTGTATATATGTACTGGTTGTTTGAAGACCATGTGGACCGGTACGGACACTTGGCAGGAATAACAAAGGTATGGCGAGTACGAGGAGATAAGAGAGTGGATAATTATGTGGTCGACAAGTTGACCAGAGGGGGGACTGAAGAGGGAAAATGGGATGACCCCTTCCCCTGATTCCCCTGAACCACATGCATACTCTAGGGGATCGGAATTTGGAAGAGATAATAAAACAGATTATCGCACCCTACTAAAAAAAAAAGGGGAGGTTTTGAAGAGGGAAAATGGGACGACCCCTTCCCCCGATTCTCATCCAGACCATGACCTATGACATCATGACACAAGCACCCACCGCTGGAGGAGTTCGACCCGCTCACTGCTGCCCCAGACGTCAAGATCCACCACGGCCACGCCCCTCATACCCAGGCAAGCTGTGCGTCATCCCAACCTCGGGCTGGGACCTCGAGCGTAGCTGACACCAACCATATGGACAAACTCGATTAGACATCACCCATCAATATTGCCATCATTAGAGATGCCATGCTGACATAGCCCGCAGACAAGAACACACGTACCACCAGGCACATGGACCAGACACACACCAACCCACACAAAGAACATACTCAGTGCGATGACCTAGAGGACCACTCATACTCACTTATGCATCGTTATTATTTTTCACATAAGCCAACTACAGCACCGCAGAAACGCAAAATGCCAGAAGAGCTTGTCTATATGCTTGCAGATGCTTCCTTGCTACTAAAACCATGAAGAAGTAGCCCTGTATGTAGACCAGTGCACAAGAACCCTTGTTGCCCCTCGCAGCCCCCGCATTATGGACTGCATACCGCCACCCAAAGTAGGCCGCAAACCAGAGTCCCCAGGCCGGAGCAGCTCAGACGAAGCTGCAAGACGCTAATCATGCAGAACGAACCCTGACGAGAGCCCCACAGCCAAGGCCACAAAGTTGCAATTTTACACGCCGCGCTCCCCGCGCCAAGGTTACACCTGCTACTGCTAAACGCTCCACAGAGCCAAAACACAAATCACATACCCGTAATTCTGCCCCAACCACTGTCTCCCAACCATTGACCAGGCCGACCTGATACAATGCCAAGCCCCAAGGACCAGAGAAGCTCTGGGGTCCCATGTCTGGGACACAGACTGCAACAAGAAGTGACAAGTTGGACACCGTCAGCGATGGGAAAGGGACACCCAACAGCCAATAATCAGACCTGTCCATTGTCCGCCACTGACACATAGGCACACATTGTTGCCAGCACCAGGTACACTGCGAGCTGGGAACAGCGATGGTCCCAGGCTTGGGGGATCACGGGTGAACCAATCCGAATACAAGGGGCTTACCACTGACACCACTATAGTTTAGCCAATCACTAATTTTCCCCTTGCAACAATTCCCATGTAGCAACTATTAGGGACGACCCAAGCGTTCCACCTGGCCCCTTCTCCACCAATAACCCTTTCTTCTATATGGATCTATACTGACCCTACCACTCGGGGAGCAAACCCAAGATAGCGTTAGGTTTAGGGGCTAGTTTTCCCAGGTGACGCACATGGTTGCATCATCCAGCTAGAAAAAGGGCCTGCAAGCCCACCACGGATGAGACGTTTCTTGGGTACCTGTGATCCGAAAACCTGTCCCTGTCTGTTTTGTGCAATAAACATACGGAGAAGGTGGTTGGTAATAACATCTTACGTGGAGCACAGAGGTGGCAGAAATACAGAAGGGTTTATACAAATTTACGTATAGAACAGATGAGTATAGAGATGAATATATAGAATAGGATATTGCTGTTGAATGCGTGAAAAGCACGAGTGCTTAAAGAGGATGAGTGCGGGGAACAGATGAGTGCGTAGAGGTGATGAGTCTGTAGAGGGGATGAGTGCATAGAAGGGATGAGTGCGTAGAAGGGTTGAGTGCGTAGAAGGGATGAATGCGTAGAGGGGATGAGTGCATAGAGGGGATGAGTGCGTAGAGGGGATGAGTGCGTAGAGGGGGTGAGTGCGTAGAGGGGGTGAGTGCGTAGTGGGGGTGAGTGCGTAGAGGGGGTGAGTGCGTAGAGGGGGTGAGTGCGTAGAGGGGATGAGTGCGTAGAGGGGATGAGTGCGTAGAGGGGATGAGTGCGTAGAGGGGATGAGTGCTTAGAGGGGATATGTGCGTAGAGAGGATGAGGGCGTAGAGGGGATGACTGCGTAGAACAGGTGAATGCATAGTACATATGAGTGCATAAAGCGGATGAGTGCCTGGAGCAAACAAGTGCCTTGAGCAAACGGAATGCATGCGTGAGGCAAACAAGAGTAAATGCGTGATGCAGAAAAGAGTGCATGTGAGGGGCAGACAAGAGTGCATGCGTAGGGCAGACAAGAGTGCCTGCGTAGGGCTGACTGGAGCGAGCGGACTGGGATGCATGGAGTGGATAGGAGTGCATGGAACGGACTGGAGCGCATAGAATTGCGTGACGTTTATAGTATGGCTTGGAATGCAGAGAACGTTTGAAAGAGCATATAACCCATCATATCACATCACCACGCTTACCCTCTCCTTTACATCACCACTCAACTAGAACACAGAGATAATATGACACCATTCGGTATAACTGTTCTCATACCAACATCTGCCGCTCACTCCACATCATTCTAAGTAAACACTGCTGGTTACACCCCCCCCAGCCGGGCGTTCTCTTCAGGCCTAACGCAGCCACATCTGGTCTGGATAAATCCTGCCAGAACGAACACATACTCCTGATCTCTCAACCACCACACCTACCGCTAAGAAGCAGCTATTACACGGATACCGCATGAGCTGCACACATACCCGGTGCTCACACACACCTTTTGACTCTCTCTACTCTCTCTACTGATCCGAGCTTCGGTTCCCAAGGGCGTTCAACCTACCAGCGCCTTCAGACCATACCAGTGGTATATAAGGCGCTATATAAATGCAAAATAACATAACATAACATATCCAGTGTGAGACCGGGGATACTATATGCACTTGAAATACTGCAAGAAAAGGATATCGGGTGGTTACCGAAACTGGAAAGGCAAGATTATGCAGTCCATAATGAATATGCCTAGGGGCGTGCCGGTGGAGGCCGTGAAACTGGAGTATGGATTAGAGCATTACTTTCAAGTTGGTCCATCAGAAAAAGACTTTTGTATCTAAAAATTGGAAAAAGAGTAGCGAGCACAAATCCCCTTCTTCAGTTAATGGGTAAAACAACAAACGGTGAACGTTCCAACTATTTTAGGAACAAGCTGAGCCTCTTCACGGAAGACTATTTGCACAAACTGGGCCTAAACATAGGCACAATATGTGTCAGTGATTAAAAAGAAATCCAGGGAGAGGGATATGGTAACTGACATAGACAATCTGTGTAAGCTCAGCAGACATAGAGAGTACTCTCACCAAGGATTCAAGCTGGGTAAACCCAATACCTACCTAATAAAATGGTCTAACCCATCGCTCAGGAGATTTACACTGCAACTAAGACTCAATATATTGGGAACTAAAGAATACATGAACAAGTGCAACAGGGGTGCCAACGAAGTCGAAGATATAATGTGTAGGCACAGAAGTGGAAACAATTGGACATTTATTGACTGCATGCATTGTACTGAAACCCCTATACATCAAAGGTTACGGAGGTCGTGGCACATACGTAGAGAGTATAAGCAGGGACCAATTCTGGTTGGATCTTGTGGGATGTTTTTACCCATGCATCCAAGCCCTACCACAGAACTGTGCATTACTGGCATTGAAAACAGCATGATGGCCAGAACTCCCCAGAAAATGCACAGGTAAAACATGAAAAATAGGTTGGCATCCATTTTTGCCTCTGTTAATGTCAATATAGGAGACCATTGCCAGGCCCTATCCTTTGGCGACACACAGAGCAAAAACCAATGCAAAGAAATATGGTTCTGTTCAAAATCTGAAATGTATTCATTCAAGACAGCTAACAAAAAGGGGTGCAGTACCGGCGCTCAACACTAACCGGAGCTAGCGGTCTAAACTCTGACAGGAGGCTTGTCTTTCAGGAGCTGACAAGGAACCTGAGTTAGCTGGAAACTTCAAAGCCTTGCTGGTTAATGAGAATTCTTGACACCTACTGTTCCCAGGCCCCACATCAGAAGGTAGTCTGATCTAATTAAAAGTTTAAGAGGCCTCTGTCCATGGGAAGCATTCACACCTGCCCTTACCAGCAACAGCACAAGAAGATCACATGTTTCTGTTAACCATATGCAGATTGGCACCCTGCTCTGCTGAGATCAGTCAACACAATAGACTATTCAGCTGAATAGGATATGCTGATTTGAGGTGTAATTGTCAACAGTTGCTCTGGGGGAAGGAAGACATTTGATCTCTGAGTCAAGCCAAGCTCCTGGGGGCGGACCCAGACTCAGATGTGATTTCCATTAAGGGCAATGTATATTTTTATTTAATTGCTTATAAAATATTGTATTAAGCTTACAAAAATGTACAATTTGGAGATTCTTAATATGGGAAATATACCTACAATTTGAGACTAAACTCAGCTCCGTACGATGTTCTAAGACCGAACCTGTAACCACTGCCAATACAATTCAGGAGCACTTTGCAGGCAACAATGGAAAAGTCCTACCTTGTCTTCGGTATCTCTGAAGGAGTGAAAGTTTACCAGAGACCCCTTCCCCAACCTTCCAACACAGGTGCCAGAAAGGGGTTCTCCGGGAAACCCTCTTAGAGGGAAAAAACCCAGTTGTGGATGTTGTTCTGTAGGTGGTTCGCTTAGATCCCTCACGACTAGAGTAGGAAGTTTAACCGGATGGGGTCGCGATGAATCGGCTTGGATGAGACTCTTCTGTGGGAATAGAAAAGGTAGAATTAACTATCTGTAGCACCCTGTAGCACCCTTCGTCTTATGGTTACCCAAGGTTGAATGAGTGAGATGTACCTGTGGGAGAATCCCAAGGAGTGTTATGGAGAGTCTCTGTTGGCTGGGGATGTGGTCCGATCTGATATAAGTTAAAGAAAAACAGAAGGGAAGGTTTGAATCAGGTTTTGTGAGAAGAGAAGTAAAGGGGGCAGAAGCCTGAATGCTTAGATCCCTACCTGTTGGATAGGCAAGGATGCAGAGATCACGTGTTGAGTCTTGGGAGTTCGAGGGTAGTGTCGAGACGGGTAGTGTCGAGACGGGTAAATAAGACCGCTGAGAATTTCGTCCGTAAGACTGAGCCGGGTGGGGCTGCTGGGTCGGACTGAATAGGGGTAAATGGAGGAAAGTCCTGCAGGAAATGTAAGCAGAGTAAAGTAAAGAAAGAAAGGCTTCCCTAAATCTAAATCAATGAGAGGCGCGTATCGCAGTTTCAGTAACTCACGGAGCGGAGCTGTGATGAATCGTAGTAACGCGTAGTACTCCTGGCAACTCTCGTTCATATCGTACTTCCGGAGTGGAAGGAGGAGTCTCACGAACCACTAGACCGCTCCTCTGAGTTTGAGGCTCCCTGTTGGTGGTATGAACTCGCATCCGCGGCTGTAACCGCCAACGATGCCAGAAAGTGGTATGCCGAAATCTGGGTGTAACAGTATACCCCCTCCCCAAAGAAGCGAAACCAGGCTTGCCAGGATGAAAAAGATGAAAGGAGCGAACCATTCGGGAAGCCTGAACGGCCGAAGCCGGCTCCCACGACCTTTCAGAAGGAAAATAACCCTTCCACTCCACCAGGTATTGTAGGACACCACGATGATACCGAGAGTCACAGATACACGAGATCTCGTATTCGGGACCCGCATCGGTCATCATCGGCAGAGGGGCGGATACCGCTGTACGATGAAAGCGGTTCCGTACGTCCGGCTTCAATTGGGAGACATGAAAAGTCAGATGAATACGGCTCCAGGATCTGGGCAGCTGCAAGGTATAGGCCACAGGACCCCGTTTAGCCACTATGGGAAATGGTCCAAAATATCTGGGAGACAGTTTGGACGGGACAAGCCTTCTAGGTAGGAATTTGCTCGCCAACCAGACCTGTCCACCAATCTGGAATTGGGGAGTTGGAGAACGATGCTTATCTGCTTGAGCTTTACTGCGAGTTTGGGCTTCCTGAAGAGCCAGGTGAGCAGTCTGATGTCCTTGTTGGATGGCGTCCACCAAACTCTCTAGAGCCGGGAATTGTGCGTCTGATGATGTGGCAACCGGGAAAACCGTAGGATGAAAGCCATAGGTGCAGAAAAAAGGACTTGCTTTGATAGCCGAATGTGCCGCATTATTATAAGCAAATTCGGCCAAGCGCAGTTGGCGTTTCCAATTGTCCTGCGCAGAGGAGACATAACACCTAAAATAACCTTCCAGCGTCTGGTTGAGGCTCTCCGTCTGACCATTGATCTGCGGGTGAAACCCAGAGCTCAAAGCTCGGGATATCCCTAGAAGGGAGCAAAGTTGTTTCCAATATCTGGAAGTATACTGTGGGCCCCTGCCCGAAATAATAGTATCCGGAAGGCCATGTAGAGAGAAAATGCGTTCCAAAAATATGTGAGCCATCTGGGCCGCTGAAGGAACTGCAGGCAAAGGTGTAAAATGAGCCATTATAGTCAATGTATCTATGGTCACCATGATAGCGGTACAATCTTCCGATCTCGGTAAATCCACAATGAAATCTGTTGAAATTATTTGCCATGGTCTCTCCGGAATCGGGGTCATGACCAATTTTCCCATAGGCAGTATCCGGGGAGATTTAGTCTGACGGCATATCGTGCATGATGCAATATAATCCCGTACATCAGTACGGACTGAAGGCCACCGAAAATGCCTCTGAACCAATTCGAGAGTGTTGAGGATTCCTCAGTTACCAGCTGCTAGTGAATCGTGACAAAGTCTCAATACTTCTTTTTGGAGAGTTATATCCGGGACGTACACTTGTTCCCCTTTGAATAGGAGTCCTCTACTGCTTGTCAATCCCCTAATGAGACCATGTTCTGTTTCTGCTGTCAGCAGATCCTTAGTCTTGTCCTCCAGTGTCTGCAAAAAGTGATGGACTACTGGAACAAAAACAGCCTTTGGAAACATAGGTTCTGCTCGGAAGGGGATCTTCCCCGCAGGATCTTTGCGGGATAAAGCGTCAGCCCGGAGATTTGTATTTTCCGGGATGAAGGAGAATTTGATTTGATAGGGTGAGAAAAAATGTGCCCATCGTGCTTGTCGGCTGTTGCAGGTTTGTACATAAAGAAGAGAACGAAGGTTGTGGTGATCAGTTCTTACTTCAATAGGGTATCGTGCTCCCAAAAGGAGATGGCGCCATTCTTCAAAAGCCCGCTTGATGGCTAGAAGTTCTTTTTCTAAGACGGTATAATTGATTTCTGCCGGTGAGAGGGTCTTGGATAGGAAGGCTACAGGTCTTTTGGTGTTATGACTGTCCAATTGAAGTAGAACCGCTCCCAGGGCATATTTCGAGGCATCCAATTCTAAAATAAAAGGACGTTGTTGATCTGGGACTTTAAGTATCGGAGCCTGGGTAAAGAGAGTCTTCAGGTGGTCAAATGCTTCCTGCGTCTCGGAGTTCCAAAGATATGAGGTGCCTTTTTTTAGCAATTGAGTGATGGGTTTGGTATAAGAAGAGAAGTGTGGAATGAAATGCCTATAAAAATTGGCAAAACCTAGGAATCTTTGTATCTCCTTGATAGAACGAGGAGGAGGCCATTCCGTGATAGCGGAAACTTTTGCAGGATCCATAGCAATCCCTTCTTGGGAGAGAATATATCCCAGAAATGCTATGGTGGTCTTATGGAATGCACATTTTTCTAGTTTGCAATACAAATGGTTTTCCTGCAATCTGTTTAGGACCTCCTTCACTTGGGACTGATGTTCTTTCAAAGAGGAAGAGAAAACTAGAATGTCATCTAAGTAAACAATAACATAATGAAGACTAATATCTGAAAAGATGTGGTCCATAAATCTTTGGAAAACTGCCGGAGCGTCGTTCATAAGCCCAAAGGGCATGACTTTATACTGGAAATGACCGAATGGTGTTCTGAACGCCGTTTTCCACTCGTCGCCAGCTTTGATGCGAATCAGATGATACGCCCCCCGTAGGTCCAATTTGGTGTAGAATTTGGCTCCTTGCACCGCTTCCAGTATGTCCGGGATAAGGGGCATTGGATATTTGTCCGGGATGGTTATTTTGTTCAACCCTCTGCAGTCCATGCATGGGCGAAGTTCCGATGTGTCTTTTTTCGGAATGAAAAAAAGGGAAGCGGCTGCCGGGGATGTGGATTCTGTAATTAATCCATTCTTGAGATGGGTGTGTAGGTACTCCCTTAAAACTTCCTTCTCTCTTGCCGACAGAATATACATCCTGCCAAAAGGAAGGGGGGTGTCTGGGACCAAGTCTATGGCACAATCATCCCTTCTGTGAGGTGGGAGTTCTGAAAACTCTGGGTGAGAAAATACGGGACGAAACCGTTCGTATTCTGGAGGCAAGGAAGAGATCTTGTTGACTACAGTAGTCGAGATCCCGGTATCTGGAATCTGCTCTACCTTGGGGGAGTTTACCGATTGGTGATGTTGTACACATCGTTCGGACCCCAAAAAAGTGTGCCTGCTGCCCAGTTAATATAGGGATTATGGTGTCTTAACCAGGGCATCCCTAAGATGATTGGGTAGTGGGCTGTCTTGATTATGTCAAACTCTATATTCTCTTGATGTGAAGCAACCACCATCAACAAGGGCAAGGTTTGATCCTTAATGGGTCCTGATGTGAGCGGACTCCCGTCCACGCTTTCCACAGATATGGCCATTTTTTTGGAGGTACGAGGAATGTTATGAGAACGTGCCCAGGTATCGTCTATGAAATTCCCTACGGCACCACTATCAATGAGGGCAGGAACATTAAGTAAGGAAGTGTTCCAGGATAAAGAGATTTTCAAACTGATCATGATGCTCTCTGATGAATGGGCAGAAAACCCACTGGATATGTAAGAAGAGGGACTATGTGTAGTGAAAGGACCCGATGCCGTCATCCCTTTTACGGTCGGGTACTGGCGTTTCCCTGCCCCGGTTTCCTGGGAGGGATCAGAGTACATTCCCTAATAGTATGGCTATTAGACCCACAGTACATGCACAAGCCTAGTGTTCTTCTTCGGGCTCGTTCTTCTGGGGTTAATGGACCTCTAGCTGTACCTAATTGCATGGGTTCGTCTGAAGGGCCTGACTTAGGGGAGGTAAAAACCTCTACATGAGCTCGAGACCCTTTTCCCTTTCGTCTTTCTCTGTTCCTCTCTTGAAGACGGTAATCCATTTGCATAACCAAGGCAATATATTCTGCGAGGTTCGTTGGTCTGGAAACACGGGACACTTCGTCCTTTAAGTCTTCTGACAGACCACGTCTAAATAGCGTCATCGGCCCAAGAGGTATCTGCAGCCATTCTTTTGAACGCCGTTATATAAGTAAGTATATCCTGACTACCCTGTTTTAAATCTAACAGTTTCTCTTGGGAGGCAACTACTACTTCCTGTCGGCTGAACATACTTCGGATACTATTACAAAAAGCAGGGTATGAATCAAGGATTGGATTGTTGTTGGTGACTAATGGGGTGGCCCAGGCCAGAGCGGCACCAGTCATTTGGGCAATCATGTGCCCTACTTTGTCCCTATCAGTGGGGAAAAAGGCTGCCTTGAATGAAAATTGGACCGTACAAGATTCCAAGAACTCTTTCACGGCATGTGGATTGCCGTCAAAGCGCCCTCCTGGTAAAGGCCCCGGGGGTACCTCCGAACTCTGCGCGGTACGCCCTACCTGTTGTTTAAGAGTGGCGTTCTCCTGTTTCAGTAATTGCACCTCAGCAGACATATTCTGCATTGCTGCGACTAATTGCTGTATCTGTTGTTCCATTGTTGCCAGCTGAAATGCCTGTTCAAGTTAATTTGAACACGTACCCTTTTTAGGTGTTGCTATCTGTAACCACTGCCAATACAATTCAGAAGCACTTTGCAGGCAACAATGGAAAAGTCCTACCTTGTCTTCGGTATCTCCGAAGGAGGGAAAGTTTACCAGAGACCCCTTCCCCAACCTTCCAACACAGGTGCCAGAAAGGGGTTCTCCGGGAAACCCTCTTAGAGGGAAAAAACCCGGTTGTGGATGTTGTTCTGTAGGTGGTTCGCTTAGATCCCTCACAACTGGAGTAGGAAGTTTAACCGGATGGAGTCGCGATGAATCGGCTTGGATGAGACTCTTCTGTGGGAATAGAATAGGTAGTATTAACTATCTGTAGCACCCTTCGTCTTATGTTTACCCAAGGTTGAATGAGTGAGATGTACCTGTGGGAGAATCCCAAGGAGTGTTATGGAGAGTCTCTGTTGGCTGGGGATGTGGTCCGATCTGATATAAGTTAAAGAAAAACAGAAGGGAAGGTTTGAATCAGGTTTTGTGAGAAGAGAAGTAAAGGGGGGCAGAGGCCTGAATGCTTAGATCCCTACCTGTTGGATAGGCAAGGATGCAGAGATCACGTGTTGAGTCTTGGGAGTTCGAGGGTAGTGTCGAGACGGGATCGACCAAAGGTAAATAAGACCGCTGAGAATTTTGTCCGTAAGACTGAGCCGGGTGGGGCTGCTGGGTCGGACTGAATAGGGGTAAATGGAGGAAAGTCCTGCAGGAAATGTTAGCAGAGTAAAGTAAAGAAAGAAAGGCTTCCCTAAATCGAAATCACTGAGAGGCGCGTATCGCAGATCGCAGTTTCAGTAACTCACAGAGCGGAGCTGTGATGAATCGTAGCAACGCGTAGTACTCCTGGCAACTCTCGTTCATATCGTACTTCCGGAGTGGAAGGAGGAGTCTCGCTCTCGTCCTTCTCACGAACCACTAGACCGCTCCTCTGAGTTTGAGGCTCCCTGTTGGTGGTATGAACTCGCATCCGCGGCTGTAACCACCAACGATGCCAGAGAGTGGTATACCGAAATCTGGGTGTAACAGAACCCTGCAATTTATCAATCTTGCAGACACTGGGTTTATGCTAGAGACATGATAACTTATATTAATATGCTCAGGGAGAGGGTGCAGGTCTGTGTAAATTTTGAGGAAAAACCAATATGGCAAAAGTCACTAAAAAGCACAAAATATTGTCGTTTCTAATCCCAAGCTCGTAGAAACCTGTGCCATGAACCCAACTGTACCTTAAGCAATCTGTGATGTGTACATGTCATTTCAACGACGTGTGTATCTGGGAAACCTGTTAGTTATGAAGAATTAATTTTCTAAGTAAAAGCAAAGGGGCGTTTCTTCAATAGATTGTAAATTGGTAGCACTGGATGACTCACAACTCTGTTCCCCAGTCAGACGACAGAGAATCCTATAGCCTATCAGGATCCTCAGAGGGTTGGGCATAGAAAGTCAGCCTTCCCACCCACTTTCAAAAGACATAAAAAAGACCCATGGAAACCCAGGTAGGGACTGCTCTTTCCACTTTCTTGCAAAGCACTTTGCTGGACGACTTCAAATCCAGACAATATTCAGAGACCAGAACTTAGAAAACAAGACTCCAGATTCCAGATCTTTGTAGCAGAAAGGCCTAATCCACAAGCTGAATCCTTTCCAGAGGCCTCAGAATCCAGCAACCTAACCAAACTATTCAACAGCCGGGCGAGCTGTGTGATTCTGGCTAGAACCCTGTGCCAAGAACTGTTGCCAGAACCGCAGACCAGACCAGATCGCTGTGCAGTGCCAGACCTTTTGCCAGAACCAGAGATCCAGACCAGCAGAGCAGAGAGAACCGCAGATCTGTTGACCAGATCTGTGACGAGGCCCATTCCTTCCAAATTTAGGAGTGAGTATCCAGCCAGAACTGTGCAGAACCAATCTCTTCGTTTAAAATAATCTAATTCAAACCATTTCCACCTATTTAGAACTGCATAGAAATCGTGTGTCCATTCTGTGATTTCAAACCTGTGAAAGTGTCAATTGCCATTGTGTGCTCTCCTTCCATCTCCTTATATTGCATAGTGGGGGGAGTGAATTGTCAAAAGAAAAAGTGATCATATTATCTCTTGTGGAAACCATCTCAGTTATTTCTGTGCTGCATTCTTTTCCATCATTGCATTTCCTTGAACCCATAAAAGCATTCTCAGCTACTTTATCCTCTCTATACCAACTCCTAAGTAATTTAAAAAGTGTGCTAGTGTAATATTATCCATTGTTGATCACTGTCATATTCATAAGTGTGCTATCAAATATTAATTTATTTATAAAAGTGTGATATATATCTTGTTTAATTTTTCAATAAATCTTTTAATTTGCAAAACAAACCTACTTCTTGGCTCAGTGAGGTCAGGGGATTCAAAGAGAGGGGCGTTATACAAGGGTTTATCATCCAGATCTATGAACTTGTCATAAAAATATATAAATAAGGGCTTCCCTTGTGCATCCCAGACTAGGCATTGACTTAGTTGGAGTGCTGAATGGAAGTCACTTAACAATCTGCTAGGGGCAGAATCAATGATACATAACGCTGCTGCCTATCATATATGGCAAAAGGCCACTGAGTAGATATGAATCGATTATTTCTGTTATAAAAGAAGTCATCATATTGCAAATTTAGTCGGTGGACATAGAAATGTGTCATTGTATTTTTTATATATAGAGGTTTTTGATTACTTGTGTTGAAGAATCGGTTTTGTCCACACATGTAGTAGGTAATGTTATTTTAAATTGTGTAGCAGATAATGCTATTTTTCATTAATTTGTTTTTTTTTCTTTTATATGCAAAGTTTGTTCTTGATTGACTATAAACTAAAAGCCTGAATAAAAAAAAACTTTAAAAAAAACAAATTCCTAATAGATTCTGCAGAAGTGAAGTCATGGAATTGTTACTTATACTACAACATTTACCACTGTACTTGGGGCTTGTCTGGGGTGCCATTTTGCCCTTGCTGGTGAAAAGAGTCAGGGGAGAAGAATGGGAGTGATGAAAACAGATAATAGCACAAAGGTGGGGGGGTGTAGAATAGATCAGGAACATGACAATCCTTGTTTCTGTTTCGTTGTGTGGGGTCTTCAGGCTGGAGGAGGGGGAGAGACATGCTGCTGAGGAACTAGCATGACAATGTTGAGCTGGTAGTTATTCTGCGTTTTACACAGATATGTGTACATCATTAGGGTTTAAATGAACAGTGGGCTGCCGTGTGATGGCCTTGAGGTGAGCTTAAGCGGAACCTTGTATTGGAGCTTTTTGGGATACGGGATTGTGTACATTAAGGACATCCAAACACAAAGCTTTTAAAGCTTGGAACTGCTGTATCTAATGCTTTGAAACACAACCGAGTCAAGAGTTGGCTGTGTGTGCAGGTGAGTCTGGGGGGAACAAATGGGAGGGGGGTCAACAGGCGATGATGGATGGGTCAGGACCCCAGGAACCAAACCTGTGTTTCAGCTTATGTGTAAGAACTTGAGCAATTAAAGGACAACACATGATCGAATAATTGCCACACTCAAATCAATCATGACAACTGAATGTATAGAACGACTTGGTGGTGAAATAGTGGAGTGTCAGCTAAACGCTTAGACCAAGACCAACATTTTTTAGAGGATGTTTGGCAGGCAAGTGTCCTCTCTGCAAAGAGCCACAATGATTCCAGGAGACAAGGGTGCTCTGCTGGTGATATGATGTACCAGCTGGGGTTACCTGTGAACCCACCCTAACAGGGCTGCGGTTACCTAAAGGAGGACAACATTAGGACCGTGTATCCCTCAGGGATTTCGTGTCTTCCTATGAGATTGTCAAAGTAGAGGGGGTGTGCTAGATTGTGAGTAACTGCTGCACAGAAAGGGGCAGGAGCATGTCATTTTTCAAAAGCCAATAACAAGGGACCTTTGTATAATGCACAGCTGTCTGTGTTTGACTTTGCAGCGCTGTATCCCTGTATGTAAGTGCAGTCAATTCGTAGCTTGGGCATGGCTGGCTGGTGCCTTGCAGTTAGGTTGCCTATATGTGGTGACTGTCAGGTGTGCATTGGGGTTGTGTGGATTCTCCAAACTGTTGGTGCAAGCCTGTCACTGCTGGTAGTATGCACTGGAGTCGGTTGTGAGATAAGCAGTGTGTACAGTGACTGGTGAGGTGTACGTCAGGTATCTCACACCCTCCCTAATGGACTGGCCAATATCCATTTAAGAGTCCAGCCTGAGTGCGTTTGTGAGGTTTGGAGAAATGTATATTTACGCATGTGTGGGCTGGGTTTATGGTCATAAGACCGAAGAAATAAATCTCGAAAAAAAAATCTAAAAAAAAAATCTAAAAAAAAAAGTCGAATTTTTTTTTAATGACGTTTTTTATTCGAAATGGGGGGTTCCCCCCAACCCCCCTTTTTTAATGTTTTTTTTTACCATTTTTTTTATCCCAGACCCAAAAATAAATATATAATGAAAAAAAGAGAAATTCGACTTTTTTTTCTGAGATTTTTTTTCGACCTTTTTGTCATTCGAGATTTTTTTTTCGATATTTTGACTGACCACCTGTGGGCTGTGCCAGGCGAAGTTGATGACGGAGAAGTGGGACATTAACTTGGTTAGAAAGAATTGCCTGCTGTAGATTATATATACAGATGTTCTGAAAGCTTGTATCTGAGTATGTTATGATTCAGCCATTGAATAGTTGCAATGGGAGGGCTCTGATAGGTTGGGGAGCTTGATGATCAATGCTGTATCATCTGCCGATTGCTCTGCTTTGAGAAAGCCCAGAGACGCCCACAATCTCTGCAGAGTGCAATGACAGCCCCACACAAGTCCCGCCTCACATTGATTGATACTGTTGACATCTCGACTTGGGCTTGTTCTCGATTATAGATCAAGGTAGGGCTAGCAGCCCCTTCTTGCTGCTTGTCGCTCTCAATTAACTCAATTGAGCGGAAAGAAAAACCAATGGCTTTTGGTTCTGCCATTGTAAAGGGCTTTGACATGCTGGGACCTAAACCGAATGGGGAGTTCTTTATTGTATCTGACTATAAGTAAAGAGAGGGCATTTCACCAACAAAAATACTCTCAAATACTTTGAGACAGCATAGTGTTGTTTGCTGTTGCTTTCCCAGAGGAGTCTCCTGGGAGGGTGTTACTACAATTCATCACAAACATGGATAGATATTCCCGACCACTCTTCACACGGTATAAATATGTGTATCCCCAAAGTAGTGTTGTTTATAGCAAAACTATTTGTTTGGAAGCAGAACTGGGGGAAGAGATACCCAAAGACACTGCGTCCACTATCTTACTTCACTTTCAGACAGCATCACTGAATTACCAATATAAGCTTCTGCAGAACAGATTAGTCTTGCATTACTAATACTACACCCTTGGAAAATAGCACAGCTCACCCAGGGTATATCCGATGAATGGACCTGATGTAGGTCACCACGGGCGTGGTTCCTCCTTGTCTCCTTGTATTTCCCTTCTATATTTGCTTTATTGAATGAAGTATGGGTCCTAATAATGGAATTCACTGGTCTTTCTGAACCTAGATGCTCCCAAACATGCCATCTGGGAGTACTAGGCAACATAGAGAAATGGGCAGAAGTTGGGTTAGTGTGGCATGTTTGATGGCTAAATAGGTATAGCTAAACACTGGACAAAGGGTCCTCTTACAACATCAAAAGAGTGGCTTAACGTACACGTATGTTGTACGAAAAGGAGAAAATGTGGGGGGGGGGCACACATCCCTCCACTAATAGTCCCAAGGATTAATGGCCCTGCTTCCAGGCTTATTCAGAAATTGAGTCAGATGATAGACCAGCTGAGACTCAACCCTCATCTGAGCAACAAGAAGGTTAAGGTGATTCCACTGTATATGAAAATGTATCTTGTATGAATTTGGCACTTATTACAAATGGTTTTGCTCTCTCGCTGTCCTACCATGCGATGTGCAGGAGTGATGTATAATGCTTGCAATTGGATGTGAATGGATAGTCCTACAAATACAGAGTTTGACATTTCATCGAACCCTGAATCATCTGCACACTTGTAATAGTCCATTCCATACGACTGAAGTAGTCTCAGGATGTAAATACTGAAGGAACTCGGAGGTAGGGATGGCCCCTGTGAGAATGAACAATTGTCCCCTGTATCAGATGCAACAGAGAGCTGTCATAATACCTGGTCCTGGTGCACTTTAGCACTGAAGTCATCGAAGAACCTATCGTTGGACTAATGTGGTACCCTAAGACCAAGCCAAAAGGGGATGCAAAATATGGCTCCAATTCACAGAGGGCTGCAGTGGTGATACTAGGGCCCTTTCCAAAGGTTTAGCAGGATAATGGAGGTCCACTACACCCTATTATTGATCTAAGTTTGAATTTCAGAATAGAGTGCTCAATACTGACAATAATATACTTGTCTTGATCATACAGAGTTGTTGATGAGTATAAGTAATAGTTTGGGCGATTTCCAACAGTTCTGAGTCATTTTCAGAGGCATTGATAGGAGGAGCACCATAGTTTGATTGTACAGGGATTCTGATCTCCTCGGCTGAGAGCAACTCAATGTAATGCAAAGCAAGAGAGGTCACAACTCCTCACCTTGACCCAAGAGATCTGTGCCCTGATGTTTTCCCCAGAAGTCTCTGTGTAAGCTACCAGGATGTTTTAGTAGAAAAACAAAGCCAGCTGATCTGAATTCTTGTGAAGTCACTATCTGGGCTAAAGGCACAGAGCAGGAATGCACATTTTCTCAGAGCCCAAAAGAGTATTTTCTAAAGGGCAGAAACTTCTACAAAGGGACTACTATAAAACATATTTTGTTTTCATATAGAATAAGAAATTGACATCTTTAGGCTTATTTTAATGATGCCTCATTTGGCCTTAATGTTCTATGCGTGCTACCATAAGCATGCATGTTGTTTTTATTCATGTTGTCTTCCCAGAAGTAGGAGGGATCCACTAAATCCTCCAATTGCTGATCAAAGTTCAATGTATTGTTGTGGGGGCCTTATAACCCACTCCCCAGCATACTACCAAGATGACAGATGCCACTCACTGAAGCAGCCCCACAGACCATAACCGGATGACATCACTAAAGTAATTATGAAGAGGTGACATGGCTGAACACACACATGTAGATGCTTTAGACATGAAGCACACTCATTCGTGCACACAGATATGCAGACTCTTAGGCCAATTACTGTTAGCAAGAAGAACATACATATAACTCACTTAGCTGGTTGCACAAGAACACACATGAACTGCTTGCTGACACCTAAAAGCAACTAACATGAACAGCCATATACATAAAGATGGAAGCCACAGGTGCATTGAAATGAATGAAAGGCACTTTGAAGGCTCAGGACACAGGGATTTCTCTGAGAAACGCAGACAGGCTGGCAGTGCAGCTATTGTGCCCAACGGTGCCAAGGATGCAGAGAAGAGTGTTTCGAGTCAACAACAAAGATACAACACCTGCAAGGGCAGGCAGCTGAAACTCTTCATAAATGCAAGCAGAGAAACTCAAATTTGCGGTCCCTACACATGTGATCTGAATCTAGGGAACAAGGCCCATTCATTTGAGACAGGCAGACTCTGTGGTTCCCACCAAACTGAAGACAGAAGATACAAAAGGTAACACAGCATGACATTGGAAGCTTGAATGCCCTTGCTCAAGGCCAGAGGAGTCAGAGTAGTGGTAACCTCATTGGGAAAAGGCAGTAACCTGGGGCCATTCTCCCCACCCTTCATTGTGCTCATGTGCTGGTAATTTTCCCAAGCTGAGAAGGCTCATGCTGGCCTCTTGTGGGTGGTCTCAGGCAGAGCTACCAGATATTATCAGACCAATTAGATCACTTATCCGCTATAGGATGTATGTCTGTCCATACTGTTCACCCAATCCTGTCTCATCTGAAGTTCAGGAATGTATCGTTTGCTTGTGATGTCATTGTGTAATAAAACCTTTTTTGATTTGAGAGTGCATTGGAATCTGCAGACGTCTGTGTGCCTTTCCCTGCTTTTGAAATCTATTATTAAAGCAGTAATTTGTCACATTTATGGACTCCCCCATTTCTTCGGCATAGGGGATTTTCCTTGAGCTGACCTCTGGTTTTCACTCTGCTTCAATTGGCCGCTTTTGGCCAAAATGATGTCCCCCCTGCATTCCTACCTGCTCTCTGTGGGACGTCCAGAGATAAGAAAGTGGAGTGGGAGGCTGCGGGAGTGACGGCCGTGTCCGAGGGCTTTAGCAGATCCACAGAGTTGTTGTAAGCATAGGTCCAGAAATCTGACAAATACAAGTGGGAGGGAATTGGGGGAACAGTTATGTTTTGTTGTCAGTTGTTTTGTGTTGTTGTGAAGAAAACCTGTTTCTAAGCATTTAGCTTAAGGTTTCCGATGTAAAAAGAAAAATGAAAAGAAAAATGAAAAGAAAAAGTATACTTGTATTCTAGGCATTTAGCTTAGTTTATGGATGTGTTCATCTCACAAAGATGTTATCCTATGTGATGGTATAGAAGAAGAACCACGCATTTGTTGGAAATCCCTGATTGAAGAGCAGGAAGATGGCCGCATACATGTTATATTGTTTGTATTGTTGTGTCTTGGGGTTTTGCAGGATTTGAGAGCTCCCCGCAAAGCATTAGGGTGTGCATTAGGGTTGGTGACGTCACACAACAGGTTGTTAATAGGATATAGCATATTGGCTGAAGGTTGTGGCCCACAGTGGGGCATGGAGCGGTTGGTGAATATAAATGGAAAAGACATCGTGGTTTCGAAGTTTTGGAAAATTAAAAGAGTGTGGCACCATTGGGTTGGGCTTGAGAAGCATGTGGAAGGACGGCAGACTGGCCTTCAAGCACAGAGGTGAAAGTGAAGGCGGCTCGTGGTATGTGTTGTGCTTTGAGTGCACCCAGATATGCAATTATTGTGTGTGCTTTTTGTCCACGCTTTGTCTGTTCTGATCTATGTACTTTTTGTGTGTCTAGCGGCGTGGCAAAAAGCTCCCACTTATATAGAAAGGGAAAAAAAGAGAAAAACTGAAAGAATCAAGGAGCGTTTTGTAAAGGGCTCTTGCATAAGCCAATATTTCTGCCAGAGACAGGCAGTGCGGGGGAAACTAGGAGGGGGGCATTGAAGCAGGACAGCTGACTCTAACTCAGCGGTCGAGAGAACATGCGGCTGTTCTGTCAACCTATATCTTGTTGTAACATGAGATGAAATTAAGCAAGGAAAATCAAAATGTATTGAGCATTCTGGTGGGTAATTGAAGTGTGATACATGGCATCAACCTCCCAAGAAGCAACGTTTTTGAGCGACAGGGGTATGGGAGAAGCAACACACATAGACATTTGAATACAGGAAGAGAAGAGTTTTTCTTGTGAATGTCGACTTTGATTACATGACAAATGATGTCAAAGCAAGTATTTATGCAATAGGGGAAAAAAAGTATGAAGACCCAGGCACTGTATTGGCCGGTATTAAAATGCAAGGTAAAGGAGATGTGTTTCGCTGGAAATGATTGGGTGTTAACTTACATGTGTAGGTGACATGACAAGCTTGGAAAGGTAGTTTGGGAAGGACGAATAATATAAAATGGCAAAGTTGCAGAGAATGGAGTCTTTGGAAAAGGTAGCATTTTGGAACATTTGTCAATATAGGGAATGGCTGGCATAAAGTGTAGGGTGCTTATGAGATGTGATTTGGGAGGCAGAAGAGGGCTATGAATAAAGTTAATTAAGGCAAAAGAATCTCTTTTAGTGGTGTGATCTGAGGCGCGTAAGGCGCGCACAGGGAGAAATAGATTGGGAAAGCATGAAATTTGCACTAAAATATATTGGAATGAGTAAGGTTATACATGATATGTATAGGTGTGTATGTATATGACTAGCGCAGATTGTTGGATGAGACAAAGCAGAAGATTTGCAATTCTTATCTATATCAGGATGAAGTAAAATCTTGTATATAGTGAGCAAAGTGATTTTTGACTGACATTACTAGTGGAACAAGTATTAGGATGGTTATGATGACATGCTTTGGAAAATGTATTGGGCCTCATTACACGGTAGGCGGTAAGGGTTTACCGGTACCGGTATTTTACCGGTACCTGTAAATCCTTACTGCCTTACTACGAGGTCCCTTTGCGGGTTGGGGAATTTAACGCCTGCTTTTTGCAGGCGTTAAAAACCAACCCGCAAAGGGAGCAGTGGAGCTAATTACGGTACCGCAATTTGCGGTACCGTAATTAGCGCCTTCCCCATTCCCATAGAGCCCTATGGGGCAAAAATGGGAATGGGGAAGGGCAATGGTGGAAGGGGGAATTACCGCCCCGCCAACCTTGGAATGGGGCGGTAATTCCCCTTTCCTCCAAGGCGGTACCGGTAAATTACCGGCATGAAGCATGGCGCTAATAGCGCCATGGTTTACCGCCTACCGTGTAATGAGGCCCATTGTTAATGTGGGGCTTTGAGGGGGCCGGAGGGCAGACTCCAACAATAGGTAGATACTGCCCCAGAGCCAAGACTCATTGGATTGGTTATTCCTATCAAAGCTTTCATGAAATATATAGATACGAAGTGCAAAGAAAAAGGGGTGTGTTAATTGATTTTGTCAGGCGATGTATTAACGTAGCGTTAGTCAGATATTTTCAATTGGTATGTATGGTAATGGATTGGTTTTTAAGGTTGCATGAGGTAAAGACACCTTAATTAGTGATTGGCTTACATATGGATATGCTATATGGATGAAAATTGGGTCAAGTTAAAGTTCATTGCCATCGATTACACACACAAATTAGAATGGTCCCAACAAACAGTTCATTCGATCGCACAGGACGCTTTTCGGTGGCCAAAGCACACAATAGATCTGCTGTTTTGAATTTGAGACTGTGCCAGACATTTTTCAAACATTTCATTCGCGCACTGCATAAAAACACATTAGAGAATATGTTGTTTATATATCTTTTTGTCCTTGCAGGTGCCTTCCTTAGCAATAAGTGGGATACTTTAAAGGGCATAAAGCAGTCACACTGAGGGCAAGTGGAAGACGCTCTTGATTTATGAAGGGAAACAACGTCTGGAATTTAGATGCATTGTGGGACGACAATTTGGAAAAGGGAGATGCTTGCCCATTGTTTCCCAACACACATGTAGTGAGACAGGAATGGCTTCAAGTGTCATGGCAGGGCCACAATGACACATACAGACATAATTATGGGAAGTGACAAGCCCTGGATATAGATGAACATAGTTTTTCTGTGAAAACCATAACAACAGGAGGGCGAACAGCATGTAGGAGGGAGAAAGCAAGCGTGTAAGATTAGGACACATTTTAAAGCATGCAAGAAAAAAAAAACAGGGGAAGGAACATTGGCAAGATTTGAGAGGTAGGATAACACACCCTTCACAGTACAGTGCATAACCACATGTACAGTATGCCCAAGATCACACAGTGTCAGACGCATGCAACGCAAGTTGTAACTTATATCACAGACAAATGACACACACAGGACAAGGGGCCTAGCAGCATTGAGGGCAGACCCCTCTTTAGGAGAACATGACATATTTACACCATTTATGTCAGCATTCTATGGCTAGAGGAGACAAAGGAGCGCACCATTAAAATGGAAGTAGTTCCCCATGAAACACACACACAGTCAGCATGACTGGTAGGTACTGGGGAAGGTGGGAGGAGTGTGTGGGTGAGGTCCTCTATTGATCTACATGGGAAGAGAAGGAGGCGCAGGTGAGTAACAGGTAGAAAGTGAAAGAGAATAGAGGGGTTTTCAAAAAGGAGCATCTTTTTGTACAGGACAAGAGGCACAGATGAAGACTGGTACTCGGAAAGTGGCCGTCAATGAGAAGAGAAGAAAAGTATATTTTTTATGAAGTGTACAAAATGTAAAGGTGTTAAAATAGCATGAAATGTTTTTTTACCCTTAATGTATGTTGTATGTGAAATGTATGGTTGAAGCATTTGGAGAAAGGATAGAAATGTATGTGTTAGAGAAACTTGTGTACACATATCTCATGCCTGCATGCACTCACACATCACACACGCTTCTTTTAACGTCAAGAAGTCAAATTCAAGTCAAAATA
This sequence comes from Ambystoma mexicanum, assembly GCF_040938575.1. Lineage (NCBI taxonomy): Eukaryota > Metazoa > Chordata > Amphibia > Caudata > Ambystomatidae > Ambystoma > Ambystoma mexicanum. Next base: position 206,746,528 of record NC_090930.1, on the reverse strand, counting down.
ACATTATTCGGCTATCACGCCATCAAAGTACATCCCAGCAAAACACAACAGTTACTTTAATTTTAACAAAACATATCGAAAGAAATAAAAAGAAAACAAAGATAACCAGTATAGCATTGATTGATATTTTATTTATATCATGCTCATAAACAGGTGTTTCAGAGCGCGAGAATAGCATTGGTTTTAACCCCTGAGATCTGCTAGTCGCCATGGGGCACGATAGTGGTGGGGTCTCCTTTTCGTGTTCACGTGAAAATTCTAGAACCCCTGGGTTTAAGGCTGAAGTGGTTACCATTTAATGTTGGCCCTAGTGGAATTATATTTGCACCAGATAAGGCAGAGTTGTATAAGGGGTGTTTCAAATTGGCTGACACATTTCAGATAAGGATAGGTGTTTATTACAATCCTACTATTTATAGTTCTGCCAAGGGTCCCAGCTCTGCCAGGAACACCATTGGACACTCTTGGGTCCCAGAATTCCAGCTTGACAGAATCAAAGGAATTGTCACCCTCATTGCGCACTCTATGGCAATTCGCTATAGCTTTCCTGGACACAAAGGTACAGCCCCTTACGGAACGAAGCCAGCGTAGGCATTTGTTTCAGAGTGCTACCGTTGGTTCTCGCTGGTTGGGGCCAATTTCTGAATCCCATGAAGAAACACTGTCGCCCTCCTAGAGCCCCTAAGGACTTGATGGCTAATCAAACTTTCCCTAGGGAAGAATCTTTGTGCTCTGTTTTCAAATAAACTGGGGCTTTGGGTTTCTACTATGTTTATAGCCCGATCGTCCCCTTTGGTGTTCATAATATTAATATTACGGACCTCAGTGGCCTCCCTGATTATGGTCTGCTGGGCTGCTTGCCTATATTGGGCCTGTATCACATGAGTATGTGTATTAGTCTTGCGGTGGACAGGGACCTGCAAATGTCTCACTATTTCCGATATACGGGCTTCAGCCTTTTCTTCAGGAAGCAATGTATCACGTATAAGTGTCTTTTCTGGGCATTCCAGGGATGGGTTTTAAAGTCCCTTTACACCCAGTGGGCTGGGTTTGAAGTCCTCTTCGGGTCCTTCTCCTCCCTTCTCTTGGGCTTCTGTCAAACCCAATAAGTCGATTTCCCTCCTCGACAATTCATCAAATTTCTTTTCCAACTTAGTATTGAGAGATTTAAGGGCAAGGGATAAAAGGATCAACCTACTTGGCCCACTGCAGACGGGATTCAGAACGGGCGTAGGTAGAATAATCAATGGGTTAACATTGAAAGCATGTTTGGCAGATGGGGGATCTGACTCTAAGCGCTCTTTATTTGTGGCATCCATGGATTTAACGTCTGCGTTTGATAATGTTGACATCTGTAAGTTGTGGTCTAAATTGTCAAAATGGGACATAGATCCTTCCCTGTTGGCATTGAGTCAACTTTTGTATTCAAACAACTCAACAAGGGTTAGACGTAATACTGCAAGTGAATTATCTAGAGCAATCATATTGAATAAAGGCATACAGCAAGACTGTTTGCTAGCACTTACCCTTTTGAAATTCTATTTGGCCGACCTGTGGGAGGCTAACAAAGAGTGGGGAGGATGTGGGTGGGTCTGAAACTGAGGGGCATCCCTTTTGCTGATGATATCATCCTAATGGACTACACACCGGTCGGTCTCCAGCGCCAACTTAACGGCCTTAACAAATATTTGAACGAAAAATTCACTACACATAAACACAACAAAATCCTATCTAATGGTCAGTTCGATCAAAAAGAAAAGCAGGAAATATACATGGGAATTGAATAATTCTGCAATTAAGCAAGTCAATTCAATTAGGTATCTTGGATATGATATAACGGTAAAAAACAGAGTGAAATTGACAGAGTTCGAATTGACGACAAGATTACCTATTGTTTGTCTTTGTTGAAAAGGGTAAAAAGTCAACTATGCGCCTACTCTGCAATACGGTTAATAGAGTTTTATAAAGTGAAAATGTCTCCCATTGTGCTGTACGGTTGCGAGCTTATGAATATTCCAAATAGAAAGTTCTTTGATGTACTAGAAGGAAAGATCTTAAAACAAGTACTGAGACTCTCAGTCTCTGTTCCTATAGGGGCAATAAGACTGGAACTGGGTCCAACATCCTGGTGGGACCAGTATATCACTAGAAGCCTGTCTGTGCGTCATAGCCTAGAAAAGTCAGATCCAACTCCTTTGGGTTTTATTTAAATACCCTAATAAAGCAGAACACCGATCCATATTTAAGAAAATTGAAAAAAAGATGCGATAACTTTGTCACAATGATTGATTTGGATGGCTCCGAGCCAGAAATAGTCTTTAAAAATAAAATAAAAATGTGAGATAAGTCGATAGATCTGTCTGACCTGAGTCACCTTAAAGTGTACAAGAATAAGGAACTAATGTACCTACTTCTACCCCACTTAAGACCGTATCTAGCCAAATTCCCTAGTTTACACTATCGAGAATGGTATCTGAAATTCAGGTTAAACTGCTTACCAACACTAGAGGTGGTGGGCCCTAAGTTGGGAGTAATTTGTGAGTTGCGAAAGTGTAGAATGTGCGACTCTAACACGATTGGGTCGCTATTCCATTTGGTAATGGAGTGCCCGTCGTTCTTGAGTCATAGGATACATCATCTGGAACGGTTTATTCGTTCACCAGCCACAGTGTTGATGACTGATTTATGGTACCGATTAATGACAGTTCGAAGAGCACTTGTTTACAATTGCATCCCTTGTCAAAGAGATCCTCCTTATGGAAAAGGTCATGGTTAGGGCGGGTGTGTTGAATGATTTGCTTAGAGCCCCCTAGTGGAGTAAAGCAGAGAAAAGAGAGGTTCCAGAGCAGGTGCTCATCATATTCTCACTCCAGGTACTGCTAGTAAATGAGAGCTTATCACCAGGTACAATGTCATTCCCCAAATCCATTAGGGGCACTGGGACCACGGAGCTGATTTTCTCAGCTACTATAAGCAGAGTTCTATCCGTTCGGATAATATAAAGCACAGTCAGAGACTCAGAAACCAAGCAGTTGTCCTTGGGAATGGTTTTGGATATCAAGCCACCCCTCTGAGCCCAAAGGGGGTGACAGCTGTTAGGGGGACTGGGCTAGCAACTGTCACCACGGGTGTTGTTCGTGGCACCAGCACGTAGGTATTCAGCACTAGAGTGGGATGTAAGATAGTCAAGTTAGGGTGGACCGGGAAGGCAGCACAGAGTTTGTCATATGGGGAGAGTTCAGCTAGATTTGTTGGCAGAGTTGGCAGAGTTCCATTTTCACTGTGGGTGTCAACAGACCTTCTTTTGTGGTTGGATTATCTTGATTTTTGGCTATAGGATTTCATTCAGGGCATACACCGATCAGACCGCCTAGGATGTTATTTGTTTCTCCTTCATGATGAGCTCCAGGTTTAATTGAATCCCCACCCAAGACATCTTGATTGGACACCACAAATGTATGTATTTGTTTGATTAGAAAGTAAGCTTCTTCCGTAAATTTAGTAGGGCTGCAATCTTTTCCAACAGAGACAGTGTCAGAGTCAATATCACACTTCACGTCGTGTCAAGGGGGCTGAATCCCAATTTGCACCTCACAGATCTTACGTTTGGGCTCTGTGCAAGTTTGCATAGTTATGGATTAATTGGATGTGTGGGCTGTATGCAGTGGGAATGTGAGAAGTATACAGAGGTAGAAAAGAATTTGACACCTCCTTAGAAGATATTAAATGCGACTCACATGGTAGAGGCAAAACAACAGTCACTTTAGCCCCCATCCCAACTTTCTCCATCCTCACCTCGTGGGTCTCTTCCGGTTTATGTTCCTCTATTGCAGTGTTAGGTAGTGGGCAGCGCTTCGGCCCAAGACGTAGGCTCTTCGTCTGATAAGGAGTCTACGCACCCTGCTCTTGCAAGTGCAACACCTGCACCCTCGAGCCCTGCCGGAGTTGCTTGCCGTGATGAGGCAGGAAGGGGTATGGCCTCACCCAACGCAGCATACAGTAACCCTCCTGGGCAGTGAGACACAGAAATGTGGGACACAACCCCATGCCCTTGATCCCTGCAGGCTTCAGCCCTGTGGGAGTTGCTGCCAGTGATAGAGCAGGATGGGGCATGGCCTCACCCAATGCAGCGTGTGGTGGCCCCCTGGGCAAGGAGACAAAGAAATGTGGGATGCAACCCTGCACCCTCGATCTTCGTGGGCTTCAGCCCTGTGGGAGTTGATGGCAGTGATGAAGCAGGAGGGTGTGTGGCCTCGCCCAATGTGGCATACGGTGGCCCTCCTGCACAGGAAGACACAAATGCAGGACACAAACCTGTGCCCTTGATCCCTGTGGGCTTCAGCCCTGTGGGAGTTGCTGGCAGTGATGGAGCAGGAGGGGGCATGGCCTTGCCCAATGCGGTGTACGGTGGCCCTCCTGGACAGGGAGACACAGAAATGCGGGACGCAACCCCTCACCCTTGATCTCCGTGGGCTTCAGCCCTGCAAGAATTGCTGGCAGTGGTGAATCAGGAGGGGGCGTGGCCTCCCACAATACAGCATATGTTTGCCCTCCTGGGCAGGAAGACACAGACATGTGGGACACAGCCCCATGCCCTTGATCCCTGCGGGCTTCAGCCCTGTGGGAGTTGCTGGCAGTGGTGAATCAGGAGGGGGCATGGCCTTGCTAAATACAGCATACGGTGGCCCTCCTCCCTAGATCCCTGCTGCTACCTCCCCGAAAGGTATAAGAGGTAGCAGCTATGTTTTGCATGAACACTACATCATAAAGAAGATGGACAAGGGGAAAATGCCAAGAAAAAGACAGCTCATGCAGGCCTGCCAACAAACCTGCAACAGAAAGGGACAAGTTGTGCATTATAAAAAAAATGGAAGCATCTTGGTCATCGCGTTAAAGCAATCACCATCACATTGACCCAGAGCAATGAAATTGCAAGCTTGTCACATGGAGGGATCACACAGCGGCAAGGCCAAGGCATCACGCACAGCAGGAGAAGAGAGAGTTCATTAAAAGGGGGGTAACATTCTGCCCATTATTTTAGTATGGCTTTTTGTCCCCATTTGGTCTCTACAGGATGAATTAATTCAGCTCAAGAATGTACCCAGAAGGAGAGCAGAAGTGGCAAGGGCTGGAAAAGGACTATGGTGTCGGTGTTATTGTGTTCTTTAACTCTCTCATGTGGTTAAAGGAAAATGAGACAGCTAATGCTTCAGAGAAATTAGGAGAGCACCAACATATTGAATGACATGAAGGGTAGAAGTGGATTGGGTAGTCGGCATGTGAAATGTGAAGTAGATGAAAGGAATAGACAAAAAAAGGTAGAAGTATTAGTAACAAGCACTCAGGCCATGGTAGGACATGATATTAAAGAAAATGTATATACACTTTGAGAAGCTCACCCGATTTCCTCTGTGTTTCAGGCACAAATGGACTTTTAACCAGATACCAAAGGAATTTGCATCAAATGACCCCTGCACCCGAGGCCATGAATAGAGACAGAAGGCCCTATCGGAAGGACGGCCTGTGGGACCCAGTCCAATGCCCAGATGTCACGAAGCTCAGACATAAGGAAAGCCCTCTGATTATGTGCTCCCCAACCTCTTTGTCCCCTCATACCCATGTTCCCCAAATTGACTGTCCTACTACTCAGCACTTGGACTCAAGGTTCCTGGACGTGGAGCAACTCGCAATATACATAGTATCCAGGCAGATGACAAAGGGGGACAGGGAGAAGAAGATGACTTTGGTGTGGCAACTTTTCAACAATTAAAAAACAAGTTGAAAAAAAATCTACCAGTGGGCTTTTGGGTCCTAAAATGTGTGGGGGCGTCACTTAAGAGGCCTCACCAGCTCGTGGTGGCAAGGGTCACCCATTGTGCATTAAATAAGGAAATAAATAAACAATGTATAACTAGGAAATTATATCGTACACACTTACAACCTGTGGAATTGCAGTGCTGAAAAACGTATCTATGATTGTTTTGTATTCTACTGTCTCTACTTCTGTCCCCTCCTAAGAGTACGGAAAGGAACAATTTATTCTGTATGCATCATGCACCTGAACGAGTATGTTCCCTGAATTACCAAAGTAATGACCTCACCCCTTGCTAGTATCGCAAAGAGATAAAGCAGCTCCAATGGTGCGTCATTACCAATTTGCTTGTATGACCAATTTGGCCCATACCGCTAACGGTTTATAGTACCAGCACATGACCCGTGTGGGGAAGGAGGCTTCAGGGGAGGGCTGCGCTGTGTACTCTCCCACTTCCCAGGCCATGAGCAACTACAAGACTTCTGTGGTGGTTTCAGAAGAAGCGGGCCACACTATGATGAATGACACAGAAGATATTACCCCATGAGGACAGTTACATGAAAACATGGACAATGATAGAGGATTGCTCGAATGCAGATGACCTGATAAAAAACATACTGAAAGGCCCAGACAAAGGAATTGTAACACAAGCATAATTGCAATGCCTTAAGACTGGAAGAAGAGGGTATAAGGGATGCCTGAATGTTGCAAGAGACACCAGCAACCAGTTTATGGACAGGAGTTTACAGGAGAAGAATGGGTTGAAGGGATGCAGGGATGCAAAACACAAGCGCGCCTGGCAGTTCTAGTAGAGGTGGTGTAGAGAGAACAATGAATACCTCAAGGAGTGGTCAAGGAAGTTCAAGCTGCTCACATGGGTAGAAAACAAGGCAGAATTCCCCTCAAGAATAACACAACTACATTACCAGGATGAAGATCCAGTAAAGGAGGTTGGAGAGAAAGGAGGCTGCAGACACATGTTGAGGGTACATGGCATGAGAGAAGGCGCAGCAATATTTGCAGACCACATTTGGGCTTGAAGCTCACATGCAGATGCCACCCAAATAGAGGAGGCATATGCACCCTGGTGCCATTAAACACACCATCCTTGATGGTGCCCCAGAAAGATACAGAAATTGATGGTTTCCCCATACTGGATGCTTACCGGAGGAAGGAGAGGTTGCTGAAGCTAAACAGGGTGAAGAAGAGGAGACGACCCAGAGCAAGGACCAACAACAGAAGGAGCTCAAGTGACCTGAGGGGGAGGCAAACGTGTGGAACCACAAGACACCCATCAGTGTGGAGGGGCACTGTTGTGGGGCCCTCAAATCCCCCCAGCATACCAGCAACATGACAGACGCCACTCACTAAAGCAGCCCCACAGACCAAAATCAGATGACATCACCAAAGCAATCATGAAGGGGTGACATGGCTGAAGACACACGCATTAGACATGAAGCACACTCATTCCTGCACAAAGCTACGCAGACACGTAGGCCGAATTACTATTAGGCACAAAGAACATGCTTCTAACTCATTTAGCAAGTTGCACAAGAACAGACATGAACTGCTCGCTGATGCCTAAAAGCAACTAACATGAACAGCCATATAAATAAAGATAGAAGCAACAGCAGCATTGAATTGAATGGAATGCACCGGAAAGGCTCAAAACACAGGAAGAGGCTGGACACACTGATTTTCCTGAGAAACGCAGACAGGGCTGGCAGTGCAGTTATTGTGCCCAACCTTGCCAACGACGCAGAGAGATTGTTTCAAGTCAGCCGAAAAGATAGAAAACCTGCAACTGCATGCAGCTGAAATTCTTCATAAATGCAAGCAGAGAAACTCAAATGTACGGTCCCTACACATGTGATCTGAACCTGGGGAACAAGGCCCATTTAATCGAGGCAGGCAGAGACTGTTGTTCCCACCAAACTGAAGACAGAAGTTACAAATGGTAACACAGCATGACCTTGGCAGCTAGAATGCCCTTGCTCAAGGCCAGAGGAGTCAGAGAAGTGGTAACTTCATTGGGGGGAAAAGTGGTACATTCATTGTACTCATGTGCTGGTAATTTTCCCAGGCTGAGAAGGCTCACGTTAGTCTCTTGTGGGTGGTCCCAGGCAGAGCTACCCAATATGGCCAGACCAATTAGATCATCTATCCCCTATAGGATATATACCTGTACATACTCTTCACCCAATCCCATCTCATCTGAAGTTCAGGAATGTATCCTTTGCTTGTGATGTTATTGTGTAATAAAGCCCCATTACCAGCCTGTAACGAGTTGACTGTGCATTGGAAACTGCAGAGTGTGCCTATCCCTGCTTTTGAAATCTATTATTAAAGCAGTCATTTGTCACATTTCTGGACTCCCCGTTTCTTGGGCATGGGGGATTTCCCTTGAGGTGACCTCTGGTTTTCATTCCACTTCAGTATTTTATAAAGAGCAAGAGAAAGGAAGCAGCCGTCCAACCAACACCTGCTTCCGGTGGCCCCGGTGAGTGAGCGATACCAATCTTACAGTAGATGGTGGTTGATGAAAGCACTTCATCTTCAACAATTTGTCAGTGGTCCCATATTTCATAAAGGGCATTATTTGAATGTCCTTTTCTTGCCCCCAATTATTTAGGATTGTCATTCCACTTACCCTCCAATTGGTACAACCAAGAGTTATTACCAGGGGTCTGAAACCTTTGGCTCTCCAGATGTTTTGGGTATCACCTCCCATCAGCCCTTTCCAGCATAGTTAATGAGGAGGGATCATGGGAGTCACAGTCCAAAACCTTTGAGGATGCTAACCCCTGTTCTAAACCCTTCTTGAGCAGATCCTTCCGGAGACCCAGTAATGACCCCATTCAAGTGAAGCAGAGCATGTGCAGAACGTGATTGGAGTGCTGAGAGACTGAGTGCTGAGAGACCGTGAGGCAGGGGTCACAGAGAGACATGGGGGCTCAAAGAGACTGAGTCACAACAGATGTTTGCAGAGAAAGACAGCGGCCTAAAGAGCTGGTAGGAAATGAGCCATGCAGTCACAAAGAGAGTGGGAGGAACAAAAAGACAGGGACACAGACAAAGAGATGTAGTCACAAACAGACACCAATTACAAAGGGAGAATCGTGTGCACAAACAGAGATGGGCACAAAGAGACAAGGACAGATGGAGACAAAAGAAGAACGGCACAGAGAAACAAAGGCACCAATGGCCCGACTCATGGAATTTTTTGCACGGTTCAAAGTGGGTTTGCACTGCTGAAAAGTGATTTTGCACTGCCGACACAAACCAGAACTGTGCAAAGTGTATTTTTGCAGTGCAAAGTCACTGCAAAGTCATTTTGTACTACAAAAATGACTTACAAAATACACTTTGCACAGTTCCATGAATCAGTGTGCGTTGGCAGTGCAAAGTCACTTTTCACAAATGGGCAGACACCACACCTTCATTCTACAGAGTAAAATGATACCAGGTGTGCTGGCCTAGGGAACCAGCAGAGCACCTGTGCCCCTTCTATTCTTAGTCCTTAAGACCGTATGAGGGAATAGCTACCTCTCTTGTATTTCATTTCCAGCTTGAGGAACCTATAGTCTCATAGCAGACCACTCTGTTGCTTCCAGATTCACTAGTTACACACAAAGAAAATATGCACAAATTGTGATACCAGTCACAGGGACTTTGTTTTCCTCAGATTAACACTTGATCTGCAGACATGCATTGGACTAATACTCATCATTTACTTTAGGGTAGAGCCCAAGGGTCAGGGTACTAAAAAGGCAATATGACCCGAGGAGGGGGGCCATTACCGGTCGGGTAATGGCCTGGGGCAGTAGTTAGAAACCCAAGCGAAACTAGCCTCTGAGGGTCATATTGCCATTACTACCACGGCACGTCGTACCGGGGTACTAATTGCAATTTTTCTCGAGTTGAGAAATGACGCTGCACGAGAGCGGACTACACTTAGCCCCTTCTCCCTTTCCATGGCGGCCATTCAGTTGAATGAGAAAAAAAATAAACAGAAAAAGGAAGGAACCCCAGATCTGCGGCAGTGAAGCAGAGGCTTCAGAGCCTTCTCGGCAAGGTAAGGCCCAGGCGTTGGCCAATGAGCTTGCTTGTATCAAGCTCATTGATCCTCGCCAGGTACTAATGGGACTTAACTGCCTGCAGCCCAAGATGATGGCAGAGAGTGAAGTGAGAGCGAGTACGAGGGCAATGTACAATGAAGCCCCTTTAGTTCCCTCTCCAGTAAAGCCATTAGCACCTGGCCACAGGACCGGTGTCAAGACGTCCTCCTCATTTTCACTTTTCATGCTTCAACACAATAAGAAAGTGAAAAAACGGTGCTTAGCCAGAAGAGAAAAGAAAAAAAGAGGACAAGATTGTTGACTCAGAAATGTGGATAACTGTAACGCAGGGGAGAGACATCAATTTCCATATATAGTAAAAAATGAAATGCTGGTTGCAAGGGGAGCCAGATGGACATCTGTCTAATAGAATTGAACAAAAGAGATTAAATGCCAACCGCAGGACAGGCGAGCAGGAATCACATCAGTGCTGCAGGGGAGACCCAAAGCTGCCCTTAAGTGTGTGTTCAACAATAGCAGCAGCAGCGGCAGCAGCCATCTTGGGTTTGGCTCATATAAAAAGAGCAATGGCCAAGAGCAACTGCTCATGATGTATTGGTCTTTCATGTGAGCGGAATGCAGTAGCCCGGGCCTCATGCATGACTTCAGGTGACTCCAGAAGAATCTAGACTGATGTGCTTCAACATCTCATTGTCTTTGCTCTTCACCAGTGACAGAGACAACAAACGTAAAACAGATATTGCCTCCATGGTCACAACCTGCCTCCCTGATGCCAGAAAAACTCCCCATTGCACCTCCCTTTTCATCCTTCCAGTTATCCTATTACCATGCAGCCCATCTGCTGACTACTACCCTATTCCGCCCACCGCCTCACTTTGATTCTCCCAGGGACTCCATGGATAAAGAGAGATTTCCAAACCAACATATCTCTCTACTACTAGATGGCGAGCTAGCCATGATCTGTGACCCGATCCCTGTTTCTCTCTTCGGCTCTCTGGGCGGGGGCATCGTGGGAGACCCCTAAACAGTAAGACAGGGATGGGTGATGGCATTGATCGGCCTCTGAGGAAGAACCCGCTCCTCTGTGAGCCCTCCCCCTTGTAACCCGTGTGGCTGAATGGTTGTTTCCTATCTAACAACGGCACACGTGGCAGTGTCACACATGACGTCCCCGGCCCGTAATGTGGATCAAACCGGAACTGCAGGAAAAGCACAATGACTAGAGGTACACGCAAGGGTCGATGGGAGACGTGCAGCATAGTACAGGCCTCTTGACTCAAGCATAAATCCCTCGAGAATGGCCATAAGTCGTTCAGAGAGATTGTGTCGCCTATGTGGTTGTCAGGTCTCCGAATCCTTAAAACATCTTTTAGTATATTGTGAGAGTCTTACCACACTTCGTGCTCGCTTTTTAAAGTCTTTTGATAATGTGTTTGATCCTAGCCATGTCTCACGTATATGGATGACTTTTATGCAAAGAGATGACGTTTAATTTTATCTTTTTTATGGTCAGATTTTGTCTGAAAATGTTTGATATTTAAACATTTTTAGTCTAATTGTTTAGTATATGTCATGATATTTATTGTAAACTGCTACGGTAACTGTGAACATGTACGTGCACAATTGTGTAAGGAAATTGGATTTATGTATCGTATCTGTATGTATTATGTGTTGTATGTACAAAGTCGTAAGGCTAAAAGTATATGATTAAATAAATAAATCCCTCTCTCAATATAGAGGCTGCATAATGTAATGCCTCTTGCCAAATATGCTGTCAACTTATCTTTAAGTAGAACAGGTTTGTGAAGCACTTTACTTACTTAACACTTTTAGCTACTATGCTGCAATGACAGGTTATGTAATCAGTTCGATCACCCAATTAAAACAGATTATTCTTTCTCACACGCCAAAGGATGGTGGGCTCAGCCCGTCACCTGATGTTTTGCACAAAGATTGCACATGGTATTTACATCAACTGAGACAAAAAAAAAAAAAATCAAGGAAGCATTAGGTGCACAGGCATGTGGCATGTTACACGCCGCCCCACATTATTTACAAAATGAGGCAGCACTGGCATCCCAAAGGCCTTGTATAGCGCCGAACAGCTGTGTAACATCACATCAGTGGAAGTGGCACTATAAGCAGCAGCATCAGGCAACACAAGCAGCAGATGTAGCAGCTAGTTGAAGCACCTTGGCTACTAGTACCCTAACTAGCTGTTGCAGTAGCATTAAACCTTCTAGTACATGCAGTGGTCATTCTGGAAGTGTTGGTACTAATATATATATAGTTTGCAGACAGGATGATATGCAGATTGCCTGCCCTCGCACTCAAATCAACTGCTCTGTATTTGAATTAGAGGATATCATATACATTGTAAATATACACCCAGCAATGCTATGATCCCTGTAGAAGGCAGACAGGAGTTAATGCTTATCATTTTTAAATTGTGCAGAATTTAGCGTTATGATCTTTATATTTTCTGAATATGTGCTGGAACAATACAATAAACTCCTGCCTTCCGTTTTGGGGTGATGTGTGGGCACCAGGGTGCACCCCAGTGACCCAAGAAATTGGTCTTATTTATGTTCGCAAGGTTGTCCAACTCCGGGCATCGATTCATGAGAATAAATGTGCACACAATTAGAATCATTGTATGCAAATTTATTTCATGAATATTAATGAGGGTTATCCTGAAAACCCGACATGGATCCAGCCCTCGGGGCCTGGCTCCCAGCATGTAAAGGCTCTATGCATGGTGTCATGTCTTTGCTAGGCATTGAAGGTAGTCTGATAATCTTCACCTGGCTTGGATATCCGAGCTGTAGCCTAGGAGGCCTGGCCTCTTCCTTGCACACATGTAACATGCCATACCTGATTCGGTCGCCGTCCTTCCTCTTCAGTTCTTCATCCCTCTGCAGCACCTGCATGAGCTTCTCATACTCCTCTTCGGTGAGAAAGCTGAGGTCCAACATCTTGTCCCTATTGTTCTTCTTCATTAGCCAAAGTGGAGATGTTGCACGTTCAGGCCTTGCCGCTGGAGTGCATTATAGAGCCGGTGGCACGCAGGCCGATTATGAGTCTGCAGAGGTTCTAGACCCGGCCCCTTAGCATCCGCACCAGCGTGATGGAAATCCCTTTAGACCTTGCGTTGCTCGGCATGGACCACCTGATACTTTACGTGGTCATCCGTGCCACAGTTCCTCTGTGCTGTTGAGGGCTTCTCATATGCTCTTTCTGCTTTGTTTCTGCCATGCAGAGCTACTGTGTTTTTACCACCGGGCGGAATTTGCACGCTCCCACTGCCCGTGGCTGGCATGCAGTCGATTACCGGCATCCGCAGACGGGTGCGCCGGCCATGGAACCCTCCAGTGCCTCTTGCTATGCCATCAAGGAAGGAGGATGAGGAGCATTCGTCCAGGGCTGCAAGGAGGAAAGAGAAAAGCAATGATAAACATGGCATATGTGGATTGGATGTGTACACTGGGCTGGTTGTTTGTTCTTGATTTGCAAAGCAAGGTGTCCTGCCTGTTCCACATGTCCCTGGCAGCTCTTAATGTAGCCATATAACTATGATACCAGACTATTTCAGTGAGCTTTATCAGGGAAAGCAAACAACTGCCTACCAGGACGCATACAAAAATATAACTGGGCAATTCAAATTGTTTCCAATGTTACAAAAGAGTCACCTTGTTAAAATGCTAAAGCACTTGCTTGCATTGTTCACTATGTCTTTCTTCATGCAAATTACCACATCAGTCACACAGAACAATGATTTCCAGGCAATTTAGGAAGATACAAGGCTCTCAAGTAGAGCCTCGGCGTTGCTAAGACTACAATCTGCAGCGGGTCTTCGCCGCTTCGGGGTGCTTCAGTTCTCTGAGAAAAACCTGCTGGAGGAAAGGGTTGGTTAAAGGTGACCGGTGGGTGGAGGCGCCCACGCCCAGGCCTTGACAATGCACGCCAGCCCCTGAGACGCTAGTGTGTAATGACGCGTGCCACGCCCACTCGGCATCTGGCGGAAGGGACTTGATTGCACACAGGTTGAACTGCCGTTGATCAGCCCATCCCTGTGATGGGTGTGTTCAACCTCCAGCTCACCAGCTCTCTTCTGCAAACTCATAAACAGGCATCTTATCTGTTACAGAGCCTCTTCCGAAGAAGCCCTGTAGCTCCTTCCCTGAAAGAGCACATGTGTTAGGATTGCCCGTTAAGTATGCTTTGTAGATCCACTTTGGCACAAAGGTTAGACACACTGCAGTCAGGCACACCTATTTCGTAAAACAACTGGTTGGGATATTGTCCCCGCCTTAAATTGCTTCTTCCTCCTCCTTTGAAACCAGAAACATCACCTTATGATTGCACTATGCAGGCGCAACACCACATTCGCCCACTAGAAGTCAGATTGCGGCAGCTGTCCAGATGTTGCAGCCTTAAGTGCTGTTTACAGGGGCGTCTCCAGGAATCAAATTTAGGGGGGCACAGAAGGGGATGCCGCGTCTGGAGTGCATTGAGAATGCTATCAAAGCCAGAATTGGATGGAATCACAAACACTTAATTGCCTCACATACAGACAGGCTTTGAAGGTGGGCAGGAACCAAACCTAGACATAGTTGCGATTAATGGTGGCCCTCATAAATGGAAGGGATTGTGATTATCGCTGAATGCCGGATCCAGACAGAAATGCAAAGATGTCCACGTGCCACACCTAGAAATAACGTGGAAATTTAGCACCTTGCTTCCAGACAGCGATACCAATAACCAACCCACTAACAACCTCACCCTTCTACATACACCTCTCAAACTCTAACCAAACACAACCACAACCCTATATTACTACAAACTGCACAGACTTCACTACACCACAACAACAAAACAAACCACACATAGACTTGCACAACACACAACGGCTACCGACCGAAAAAACACCCCAAGCCCAGCGAACAGTGTTAACCGTGTTGAGGTTGTCAATGACACATCACTGCTCTCTTGCACTTTTCCCACTTTTTCCAACAAACTCACTCCCCTTCCACTTTCAGAGCCACCAGAGCGCCAGGGGACCTCTCTGGTGGTGAGAGTATGCGGTACAAATATCCTTTAACATTAACAATGTGAATGTTTGCCGCAAATTGAAAAGTAGCCCAACGTGAACACAGGGAGGTAGAAATTGTGTATTTCTACAGCACAATGTTTGGGGGAAGTTGGATAAAAAGACATTTACAAGCAATTTTGAAGGACAAATTAAATATTCAAATACTTCTGATGCCAGGGCGTTAACTGTGAGCACAATGCCTATTATGCATCCTAGGTTAGTATAAATGAAACCAATGTTAATATTGTGCCAGAATATTATGCAGTATGCAGCATTGTTTGGAATTACCAGAATATAACCAAATTAGTTGTAAGGTGTTCCCAACAAAATGCCAGGATGCTTGAATGTATACCTTAGTGTTGCTCAAATGCTGCCGGATGCTGTCAATGCAGGGTGACCTGTGTTGCTCTTTTACAGAGAGTTGCTCATAAAAGTGGCAGCCTGCCTGGGACAATGTTTCAACGTTCCATGATTGTCTTAAAACTGCAATGTTCAGTGCAATGTGCTAGCCTGTCCCCAAGACCCAGAGGACAAGCCCCAGATCTGGCTTCCTGCCCCATCTCCAGAACACAAGTCCTCTACCTGGCATTCTCCGCCCACCACCCAAAACAGAAGCCATGGGGCCTGGCATCCTATACCCCACTACACAGTGCACAAGTCCCTTACCTGACACCCTGCCCCCCAAAACTCAGCGCACAGGTCCCATACAAGGCATCCTGGTCTCCCACCACCGAGAGTAAAGGTAATATACCTGGCCTCCTGACCCCACTGCCAAGAGCACAAACCCAATACCTGGTATGCTGCCCCCCCCCCACCAACCAGTGTGCAAATCCCATGCCTGGCACCCGGCCCCTACCACTAAGATTGCAAGCCCCGTTCCAGACATCCTGTCGTCCACCACCCAGAGCACAAGTCCCCAGTGGTCGAAGTGTATGAAAAGAAGTGGTGGAACTATCTTCCCTGCTGGCCTGCCCCCGCTCTCCACAAACCCCATCGCCACACCCCCTCCGACACACAATCCAAACCCCCAAACAAACACACCTGCTGTTTATGGGAATGTGCAGTGCAGTGAACTGAAGTGCAAGCTTCAACTTCTTCCTACACTTTTATTTGAAAACTAAACCATTCCAGAACGGTTTATTTTTAAAATAAAAGTATAGGAACGGTGAAATTTAAAAATAAAAAAGTATAGGAGCACTGCTCTCGACTGCTCCCGCCCACTTCGACTTCTGCAAGTCCCATACTTGGAATCCTGGTCTCCCACCACCCAGAGCAAAGGTCCTTTACCTGGTATCCTGCCCCCACCACCAAGCTTGCTAGCCCCATACCTGGCATCCTGTCTCCACCACCCAGACCACAAACCCAATACCTGGCATCCGATCCCCCACAACCAGAGCACAAGTGCTATACCTGTAATCCTGCCCGCCACCACATATAGCACACACCCTATACCTGGAATCCTCCCCCCCACCCCACCATGACTGCTGGTCCCGTACCTCGCATCCTGCCCGCCAACAGCCAGAGCAGGAGCCCCAGGCCAGGCTCCTGTTGGCCCTAAGGTGTCTTCTGTTCTAAGCTGGCTTTCTCCACAGAGAGGTAGCAAGCCCAGCAACCCAAGACCACTCCAGCCTTGTGGGGAGGGCAACACAACATGTTTTTAGGGGAGGCAGGTGCTCCCCGTCCACACCCTATAGATGCCACCGGCTGTTTGTTGTCCTCAAGGCCCTGCATAACCTATCAATATTTGAACAATTCTTCTGCATTCTTGTCTTCCTGTTGCAGGCATCCAACTCACCGAAAATGGGGTACAAATATGTAAAGCTGTTATAGGTGCCCCCAACAGAAAAACATTAGAATCTACACCAGTTTTTACTTTTGTGTAAGGGGGTATAATTATGCCAGGACGCAAAACTGTGAACAAAGACAAATTACCCATCATAGTTCTGGTACTAGTCGATGGACCTCAATTAGAATTGCCAGAAGAAAGATACAATCAAAGTTGCTATTAACTATATGGAAGGGGGCTGCCACTACGTGCCAGCTCATTCTCAAACTATATCTCAGCACTTCCGAAGGAAACCTCGGTGCTTAATATGAGGTAATTGATCAAAGAACCACGTGCACTTCTAATAATGCGATGCTCAATGTGTCAACATGCCATGCGAGCTGCTCATTTATACTTCGGAAATTGCAAATGTGGTATTGTACTGCTCAACGTGTCAAGCAGTTGGTCTTGAGGCCTATGCACGATGTGGTGGGTTTTAAGGTGGGTTTTAAGAACGGAAATAAATAAATAAACAATAAAAAGCCATGTCCAATTGCACATTGCAAACCAAGATTCAGACTCGACCAGTTAATCACATATTGTTCGGACAATATTAACGTCATTCTCATGTTGCCCCATTGAAGCACAGCCATGATGGTTTCTAGCTTCTCTGCATAAAATGTGTAAAACCATTTCAACAGTGCCCTGGATGTTTTGCCTCCATAACACAAAATGGCATTTTAATTTTTACATTGGCCTAAATAAATTCGTATGCACGGTGTCCACACTGGCCTCAACAAATGCCTGTGCCACTTTCACATTCCCCCATAAAACAACCATGCCAGTTTGACCACTGTTTTCCCAAATGTCCCCAGTCATATATCTTTCTACAATGCATGTAGGAAATTGCTGTGCTGGTTCCCCATTGCCCCCCAAAATACACGTGCCAGATATATAGCTGTCCCTGTTTTACGTTCCTCAGAAATGGGTGTGGCAGTTATGCCCCACTGAAGTACATTGCACTGCTCGCTTACTCATTGCCCGAGAACATGACCAACACACTTTCCAGTCATGTACTTAATTATTTCTTTTATTTTCACATTTATAAATGTCTGGCAACGGATAAGTGCTCACGCTTTGGGATGTTTAGTGCAGCTCGGAGGGCATTGTTCTGTATGACTTGTAACTTGTTAATGTTACATGCGAGTTTAAACAGTTCAATGGCTGTGCTACTTCAGCTATGTTCATTGTCATTCATGTTTGTGACTGCATTGTCTCAGAAAATGAGCAAGACATTTTCACATTCCTCTTCCTTCTCTAGGTATGTCTGGTACTTTTATATCCTGGTTCTCACCTCATCTCTCTGACTGCACATGAATCTTGGACTGGGAGTTCTACTTTGTTTCTTCCTCTTCATTTCAGTGTTACAGAAGGTTCTGTCCTGACCCCCTGCCATTTTCTCCATATACCACTTCCCTTTTTTCTTCAGTCTTTTTTGTAATTTCTACTCAGATGATTCTCAAATCTTTTTTTCATTTTGATCTTTTTCGGATTAATTTCACTCGTCTATTTCTGATTGTTTATCAGCTATTATCCATTGGTTATGCTCTCATTCTCCTGATGCTAACTCCTTTGAAACAGAGGTTTTATTTTTTCCATCTCCATGGCCTTATGACTGCTCTCCTCCTTCATCCATTTCCTCTTATACATTTTCACATTCTGTGCCTACTTCTGCTCACAGTCAAAGTGTAATTGTTTATACTTCCCTTTCTTTCTTCTGTCATATTTTATTCTGAAATACCATTGTCAGCTTTACAATTTACATATTTTCTACCTTTTTCTGCCACAAAAACTCGTATTTTTACCATGTTTTTTCTCACATTGACTATTCTTCTCTTCTTGTGAATCTTCACATTTTCTCGCTCCTCTTCAGTCTAATTGTAATACTGTTGTTTGCTTGCTTTACTCCCTTCCTCCCCATTTTGCCCATCTTTTGCTTCACTTCCTTGGTTTCCTGTTCCTGCCCTCCACCAGTTTTGCTTTCTTCATATTGCGCTGAAGTGTATCCGTGGTCTGGCTCACCCTTATCTGTTTTCTTTGTTCATTGCCCTGATTTCTACTGACAGTACCTCATCCACCTTGTACTCAATCTCACCAAGGCGACATGGTATTAGGTCAAAACACCTTTTTTAAAACACCAAACCAAAAAAAGATACATTATGAAAGACCGCTCTTTGACCGCACAGAGCGGGCTTTTTAAATTGAAGTGTCACGCTCCTGCCGCACACCAGGGACGTCATTCAGGGGTCGCCAGAGGTCGCAACTTTTTTTTTGTAATGCAAGCTCTTGGGCTGTGGACAGCACCATGTGGCTCTTTACTTCTGGATGAGCTGGCTTTCTTGTTCAGAAAAATAAGAACAGGAGTGCCACAAGTCTAACACTTTCACCACTGACCCTAAATAAGAAAGAATAGGAATACCAAATAATGTGTCTTTCTGGAATTCTATACAATAATTGCTAGACTCATGAAAGGTTTATTTCAGGCACACCTCAGGGGGTGAGTCACTAATTTAGTCTGTTCTTAAACGCCTCAACTCAGCCTTTCGTCCTTCTGAGGTCGATAAATGAGTACAAACACAGGGTGGATCATATTGCGTGCATGTTTTTTCTATATAAAGCGCTTAAGCGTAAGTGCTATATAATAACACATCATTATCATTTGGTCATGGACGTCTTCTTGCATTCACAGTAATTTGGTAATATGGGCCTATACACACTGATTTTAACGATGCATATGGCGATCCATTCTTGTTTGAAATGTACATCACATTATAGTGATATCGTAACCATATTTTTCGTAGTGTACAATGCTATGTGATGCCACTTTCTGTTTTGTCAACGGGTGAAAGGTTGTGTTCTATCACTTCGGGGTGGGGTCAAATGACATCACTTCCTGTGATGTCATCAGGAGGTCAAGGGTCGTGTGATGTCACTTCCGCTACACCTGGCATTTTGGTGAAATGACGTCGAGTGAGCTCAGGGGCTGACAGGCTCTGTGAGCCCTAGTGTAGTCATCGAAGGAGTGAGAGGTGAGTTTTTGTATGTATGTGAGTGTCTGCATGTATATGTCTGTGTGTGTATGTGTGTAGAGGATGCGTGTGTTGAGGTGGGAAGAGGGTTGTGGGTGAGGAAATTAGGGTTTTGGGGGTTTCAATCACATGATAAATGAGAGAATCAGTGGGGGAGGGTGTAACAGTATGTCATATTTCCTCATTTTAAAGCCAAAACATAAAAACGCCTGAAAAAAACGGTCTTTTTTGTGTTCAGGCTTTAAAAAGCGGAAATATGACATTGAACCTGCTACATTCCTTTCTTCTCTTAAAAATAATCTTCATGTTCTTGAATGAAATTCTTCTTCATATTTGATGAATTTTGTACATTCTCTTATCATTGTTATGGATTATTGCATTTATGTAGAGGGATTTTTAAAGTCAAATGAACACACACATAAAACATGCTGCATTTCTGCAAAGGAGAAGGGCGTGTTTCTGGTAAACACCTACTTCTAGTGCTATTGGGCATTGCTCTAGAATTGTAAAACTCAGCATATGGCCGGCCCTGTGCTCTGGAAATTGAACAAGAATTTCGAATGCGTCCGGGGCTTGCACTGCAAATTGTCAACAAACACTTTCTATTGTTAGGCGAACCTGAGATGCAAATCACCCTTATTTCTAGGATGCTTGGTCCAGTGCTGATGGGGTATAATATGTCATGTAGTAGCCTGCTTTGAGTGCAAACACCTACTATGCTTAGGATAAACGCCAATCTATTCAAGAAATTCAACTCGGTTTTAACAATATTAAAGATTGTATCAGAAGACATAACAAATTACTGGAAACGGTGTTCTGATCAGGTTCTCGAGCAATGAGGAAGCAAAATCCATTTGCATATCAGTCTGGTCCCACCCACAAGGGTAGTCCTGCGCTTACATGTCAGGTAATTCTCCTTAGAGAGGTTCAGCTTCACCTCACTGAGTAGGCCCGACGAGGCTGAAACACGTGTCTGGGGTTGCTGTTGCTACTCTTGTTCAGAGGAGAATTGCCTAGCATTTCGGTGCTGGACTACCTTTCTGGGTTGGACCAGACTGGTATGCAAATGGATATTCCTTCTCTGTGAAGGGTGACGTGAGCTAAAACGTGGGTGTGGACCCTCCTGAGTGGAAGACATTCCATTGAACAGGGTATTTGACCCATGCTCATTCTCAGATGAGGGGCTGCCACACTCCTTTGTTATTCGGCGAAACCAAAACAACTGAAACCTAATTAACCAAAACCAGGATACCCTGAATAAACAAAGCATTTGATACAATCCACCGTGCAAGGATACACACCCAGCCAAACCAACACAACCATTGCAGAGAAATGCACAGACCAATCTCGCCAGTACCCATACTGAAAACTCTGCAGTTTCCTACATACGCACCCTCAGCTACCAAACAAAACACACACATACGTCTACCAATGCAGAAATTTGAAACCACTGCAACTGCGCACAGCCTGCAACACCCATCTCAGCCCCACACATTACAGAAAACTAAACCAAATACACACAAACCACCCCACTCCCACACCAAACCCTTACCGAATAAAACCAAAACACAGTGACCATTTTTTTAAAACTGAAGCTACCATTACCACAACACAGCTCTCCTGTGCTTTTCCTTTCCTTCCAACAAACGAATCCTCCCCATCTCTCCTTCCCTCACAGATCTGCCTGGTGGCCACAAAAATGGCAGCGGTGCATGGAATTACTCACAATAACCTAACAACATGTAATCTTTGAACTTATTCTGGTTTGGTTCTGCAGTGTTGCTTTCAGGCGTCATGCGCCCTCTCCTGCACTGTGCGATCTCAATGTCACCGGGCCTAGTAGGATAGTTGTCTCAGTCTTCCCTCTGTGTCCCCTCCCTGCCTCGTCGCGCCTTGAAACACTTGTATATAGGCGCGTTATAAATGCCATATCATATCATATCATGCACTTCATTACCACGCCGTTATGGTAACAGGGACATATCAATTATATTTCCAGGCAGAAATATCTGGGGAAACCCTTCCCAACATCTCCATATAATGAATCCATTTCTGATAATATCATGGCATTTTGACAGCCTTTTACTTTCCCCGTTAATCACAGGACTATATTTGAAATATCACATCTCATTAGTAAGACGTACACTCAGGTACCAGTCACAGCAAACCTTCTTAAGCAATTAAAAATGCCCTGCTCCTAGGTCAATTTCATAGAACAGGACCAATGTTCTTTTTCAGAAAAGGGGATCCACACCCCTGTTTAATTTGTAAAACTTGGGGTTTCACTATAAGTTACCCAGGAAAATCCCGACGTGCACCACTTGCTCACTGTGCCCTTGAGAGGCTCAGATTCCCCTCACTGAAGAGGCCCCACTAGGCCGAAACACGTGTCTGGGGATGCTGATGGGCTTATAACAGAAAGGTGTCCTAACAGACTAGTCTGTGTGCACTGCTATAATGTGCATTACTCTTATAATCATACATGACATTTAATGTCCAAGTATTGTAGTAGTCTAAGCAACAAAAGTACGTCACCCACACATCATTTTTTTGTTATTTTTCTCTTATAGCCATTCTGTATTGATCATATTGTGCATCATTTACAATGGTGCTGTTTACATTTTTCTACAAGTTGTGCTTTTGTGCCCATTCTGTTTACGGCTGACATAATCTCTCAACTACACATATAAACATATTTAAATGTAAAACACACATATATATGTATATATAAACATATCAGAACGTAAAACACTGGGTCTGAAACATAGAACATAAAATCACATGGTGCTGACCTTAATAACCTGAGTTTGAATAACATATTCAATAATTAAATAGAGAGCCATGTGCAAACAAAAAGAAAATACATCTCAGAGGTGTGATGAATTTACCGCAAATGTGTGTGAAAAACACAGTAAGTTACAACTATTGGTGTAAAACAAAACTCTTGATGCAAGGTGCTGCTTATAAGGTCTGGGTGTGCATGTGTTTCCGTGTAATTATGTTGGCCGGGGCTCCCTAGAATTTGTGGGTATTGAAACTTCTTAAATCTTCCAGAGATCAAGTGTCACAATCATGATCATTTGTTCATGTGCGGTCATGGGACCCATTCTTGGGGTTGCCAATGATACTCTTGTTCAGAAGAGAACTGCCTAGAATGTCGGTGCTGGACTGCCCTTGTGGGTGGGACCAGCCTGTTATGCAAAAGGATATTTCTCCTCTGTGAAGGGTGCCGATAGCAAAAAGGTGGTTGTAGACCCTCCTGAGTCAGAGAAATCCCATAGAACAGGTTATTTGACCCATCCTCAATCTCAGTAGAGGGGCTCCCACAACATTGTTGAATTTGTTTTGGTTTTGGGGGTATCCAGTCAATGGCTAAAACATTCGACAAAGGATAATAAAATCAAGTGGAAAGAAAGTGAAAAAGTATACAGAGAAACAATTAGCACTGCTAAGAAAAACTTTTATAATGTAGAGATGAAAACATTGGAAATTCCAACCAGAAAACTCTTCGAAATACTAAAACTATAGAAAAAGCCTAAGGTCCTAGTCCCCCCCTTCTCTCCAACCCAAGAGGACTGTGACACAGCCCAAAAAGCCTTTTCTGAAAAATTTAGAAAGGCCAGGGATATCATAAGTGAATCCCAAAAATCAAGTACCAATCAGGCAGAAGCAGATCTTGAAACAGCACCAACTCAATGTCAAGAACCTTTTTCAAATTCCACCAAATTACCATTGAAGAAATGACAAAGATAGTGAATTCAATGAAACCCACCACCTGCGCCGAAAATGCCATTCCAGCTAAATTTATTTTAGAAAACGTCACCACCTTGGCACCTTTTTTCACTAAAATGGTGAACGCCTCTTTTAGGGAAGACTATGTACCAACAGAAATTAAAAGAGTTACAATTACGCCCCTACCAAAAAACAAAAAACCTGAATTTGACCAAAGAGACCCAAATACTTTAAGACCCATCACTAACTGTCATTTTCTACTGAAAGTATTGGACAAAGTTTCCACCAAACAGCTTCAGGAGTATGTAGAAGCCAATGAGATACTTCACGAACAACAATCAGGCTTCCGTGCCGCACATAGCATGGAAACAGCTATGACTGACCTCCAGTCCCATATGCCGAGCAATGTAGAAGACGGGAAAGCCGGTCTACTCATACTGCTCGACCTCAGTGTGGCCTTTGACTTGCTGGATCACGAACAACTGAAGCAAGCACTTAGGAAGGGAGCAAATTGCTCCCAAGAAGCAACAGATTGGCTGACATCATTCCTATTGGATAGAAAATCTAAGATACACTGGGGGAGACAACACACAAGACAATGCAAAGGTCAAAGAGATATACACAACCATTGAAACCTCTATGACAAAAAATTGGATGTGTCTGAACGCAAAAGAAACTGAACTGATGAACTTCGGATCTTCACATGCTAGAGCCAAACTAAGCCAGCAATATGAGTTCCTACAGATAGATGACGTACAGATAAAAGTAGCAAACAAAGTTCAGACATTAGGTATCCACCTAGAAGTCTCCTTAAGCGCAGAGACACATGTACTACAGCTAAAAAAAAACTGTCCCTACTATCTAAGAACAGGTTACAGGGTGCCTGGCTAGGTCCTGATATGCCCAGGAGGTTGAACGTATATTCAAACAAAAAATCAGGATGGGAGACCCACACTTTTGAGATTCAGGATAATTTTAGTTTAATCTCTGAATTTTGGTGATGATACATATAATATATCAATTGTTAGCATAATAACAGACAGACGGACAGTTGTACATTTGATATGTAGGTCTACCACTAGGTACCACCCTCAAGAGTGTGGAGGGTGCAAGTCTTCTGATGGTGCAAGATCTCTTGGATACACAGTTAACAAGGGTTTACAAAACAAGAGTGAATGCACCCCAGGACCTCAGTTGGTCCATGGGTATTGTCATAGGGAAAGAAAACACAACAACAGGTGTGTACAAGTATGCAAGGGGTGGAGTTGTGTCATGGATCGACACTGTAGTGTTTCGGCCACAGGGTACGAAGACTGGACGTAGGTGACTGGGATGGCCTTCTTCAGGATGGAGGTGAAGGGATGAAACACTGTCCGTGTGGTATCTGTGGGATTCAATGACAGATAGTTTAGGAGGAGTGGGATCTCCAGAGTTAATTGGTGATTCGGGCAACTTATTAGTGACCAATTAGTGTCAGGACAGGTGCAAAGAGTAAGCACCAGAGAACAGAAGCTTACTGTGAACCGACAAGTGGTGTGGCGTTAAGGGCTTCTGAGAGTCTTCAACCATGCGGGAAGTCAGGTGAGGGCGGTGGCCCAGTGGCCACTGTTGCTGATGGAATTAGTCCAAAGAACCGTATCTGGAACCAGGGTCTACAGATGGCGGTAGTGTCAATCAATGGCGCCAGCAACTGGAAGGAAAAGGCAAGAGCTACTAGTGGTCTTGGTCTAGTAACAGAAATGGTTGATCGGTCAGGGGTGGTAAATACCTGATCAGGGGTGAAGGAGCCAAGAAGCCGATTCAACTGAGCCAGAACATGTGTGATGTCTGGTTCGAGTAGAGGCTAAAATAGCCTATATGCGCCCAAGTTGACTGCAAGGCAGGAGCCTCCATGAGGTGCAATGCGTAGGAGCCGCATGGAGGGAGGCATACATCGTGGTTCATGGTACCCATGTGGTTGAGCTGTGTGGTCAAAGTGATCCATACAGAATGACTAACTGAGGGAGTGCCGGGTGACGGTGCCTGTGGGTCCCAGCAATTGACATGGTCACTGTGCAGCAGAAATGAGAGAGCAGTGAAATGCCAAAAAGTAACAGGCATGAGGTTGAAGACTGAGTGAAATCGTGTGAGGGACGTGGAGTGTCCCAGAATAGACTATGGGCCAGCGAGTAGTTTGAAAAACAATTCGCAATTCTTAAAAGACTTACTTGGTTACTGGAGCAGAAGCGTTGCGGCGTGTGCAAATGAAAGTGAAACTAAAAAACTGCAAGTCACAGGAAGTACCCGCCCCCAGATCGGGCGGTCCAATCAGCTGTCAGCACGTGGGCCAATGAGAGTGCCGTGTGTTGGAGAGGGACAAGCCCTGTCAATCAATGTTGGCTATGGGTTGAGGGTGCTGGGAAATGTAGTCCGGGGGCTGTTTGTGGTGCAAATGCACCAGAATGCGTGGTGTACTGCGCAATGTAATGACAGTTCATAGAAAGTCCAATAGTGACGTGACTGACTATGTTGATGCCGTGAGTGGCGGCTGTGCAGAGGTGTGTGCAGCGATTCAATGCTGAACATGAGCAAGGTTATGAACATACAGTACAGGTGCAAGTCCATAGTGACTGAGTTGGGTGGTGGCTGGAGTGACAAATACGAGCACATAAATGTGGGTGAGCGTGGCATACGTTTTAAAAGCCAATCGATGTTCAAAGACCAGCATGTGCATATTCAGGGTGACAGTTTGCAATTCAATGTTCAAAAACAGCATGTGCATATTCCTGGTTACTCATTAAAGAATTAAAGAATCACTCAGGGTTGAAAGGAGACAGTGTTGGCAGTTATGTCCAGACTACTGCACACAATTCAACCCTACCTAAGTGAAGCTAACTGTGTAACAGTTGCAAGAGCAACAATCCTGGCCAGTTAGACTACAGGAACGCACTCCTACTGGGTGCTAACAAGGGCCATATAGCAAAATGTCTGAAAATACAGAACCATGCAGTGAGAATCGTAAAAGGCAAAAAGAAATCCGAACACATCGTCAAGGATAGAAAAAACTACATTGGTTAACAATCGAGGACAAAATAAAATTCAAGGCACTGACTCTGTCACATCCATGTATTTACGGCTCAGCACCACCATGCCTCAAATCCAAACTGACCTTGTACCTTGTATGCACCGAAACGGTCCCCAAGATCCAAATCACAGGGTCAACTAGAAATTACCAAACACAAAAAAGCAAACGGTCTAGGCTCTGCCTTCCATACGCTAGCAGCCAGAACTTGCAATGACCTTCCACAGACTATCAGACCTGAAACATCCTACAGCCTATTTCAAAAGAAGGTCAAAACACTACTCTTTCGATAAGGAATAACCCGACTTAGACTAGTAAGGCATAACCTGAATATACATGTCAACTGTTTTCTCGTAGGATGAACCTCAAAATGTGCACACCCAAAATCAGACACACCGCAAAAGAAGGAAAAATAAATGGTGTGATCTGAAAACTCTGAATTAAAATTTCTATAATGACAATTTAACATAAGTCCAGTAACACATGCCAGTGTCTTTACCCTACCTGATCCAAATATTCACTACAACTCCACAATATAACCACTGGCGTACCACCTGTGTGCCCTCTACTACTATTCAAAACCAAAATTAACTGGCGTGCAAAACACATTACCATTTACCTCCTCCGAATAGAATGCAACGCCTGGCACGTCAGAAAAGCTTAGGAAGATAATATAACTTCTAAAAATCAACTCCAACCTCAACAAAGAGGAAAATTGTCATGTGGTAACCTTCAACGCAGACAAAACTACAACTTTGAGAATCTCTATTCCCTTTTTCATACACCCTATTGCGTTGAAAATTCACCACAACCTAAAAATGGGCTCCATGCCGTAATGTCACCATTACTGGAACACTCTACTGTGAGTGTCCAACCTCCTTAAACTCTGTGGACCAAAACTCGAAGTTTCATTTAAATATACAACTTCATAATCTAAAAAAAAAACAACTCCATGTGCTTCCAACGTCCACTGTTGTAAAGGTGTCATCCTAATGAGAAAAAAAAAATGTCTTCAACATTTCAGAATAAATCTGTGTTAACCTCATTTAAAGCATAGTGCACATCACCCAAGTGCATCTCTAATCCGTGTTCTTTAAGCACGTACCCTGATTCAAATCCTTGCATGGCTATAGCCAATTGTAAGGTGTGCATTCAACATACACCAATACCTCAACATGCCTTTAAACCGGCTTTAAACATTACAGACTGAATCCTCGTCATTTGACCTCAGTGCCCCCGTAACCCCATTCGTCAGGATGCATGAATAAATAACCAGGACAAAAGGTGTTTGGTTTTCTCGAGGGTTATTTTCGCTGCACATTGGATCGTTTTTCCTTGTGGTTTGTAAGGAGGGGGATGGTGTTGTATTCTAGTACCTGTGTATGGTTTACATCTGGTATGAGAGCTGTGGGTCTGTGAGTGGAGCTTGGAATCTTGTGTGAGGCATGTAGGGTGGGTAGTGAGAGGGTTCCAGGTTGGGCGGTTAAGGAATTGCAGGGAGAGAGCCAAGGGCAGAGGCAGCATGCTATTGATTTCCTTATTCTCACCTTCCTACTTAAGCTGTAACCAATAAAGAAGCCTTTACCTTTTATAACCCTGGCTCCCTGGTGGTTCCTGTCTGTCCTGCTTGAAGTTGATACCACCAGAAGATACATCACACAGCCTGACAAAGTCCCGAAGCAAGTGGGCAGAAATACTTGCTGGTGTGGGGGCCAAGGAGCGAGCAGGGTGCTATATCCTAGGGGCTGAGACCACCAAGAAGCAAGCAGTGCACTATAACCCTGGATCTTGGACTGGTAATGATCTTAGTTAGGACACCCTGGGGAAGGCTCTTGAGACACCTGGAGTTGACATACCCTGTACAGTTGTACAGTTGTACATAATGTACAGTTCACACTGAAACAAACTGCATACGAAAAGAATGATTCCAGCAAATGTGATGTCACTCTCTTCAACATTTCTGCTCTCTATGAAGTTGATATAAAAAAAACTCAGGAATACGTTAGTTTGCATGTTAGTGTTGTGACAGAGAACGCTTGCCTTTGTGGCATGTGATGACACTGAACTGTTAGCTTGGCCAATCAGAATGAAATTAAATGATTGTGTGAGACACCAATGACATAACAAAAAAAGTTGGAGCAGCTTTGATGTTTGGGCAGAGAAGAGGGGTTGATTCCGAAAAAGACCATTTCTGGAAGGTGACACCCTGCCAGACTGCCTGATAAACCCCAAGGGCCTGATACAAAAAGATACGCACTGTAGGAAATACAGTATTTTCTGCGAGCTGCTCATATGTGCACCTGCTGCCCAAAGCCTAACTGGAGCAAATCTGGAAATGCCAGCATGTTAGAGTTGCCAGGGCCATGTTAGAGATGCCAGGACCATGTTAGAGATGTTAGAGATGCCAGGACCATGTTAGAGATGCCAGGACATGTTAGAGATGCTCATCTGCAAATGGAACACACAATGGGTCTCATTCACAAAGATTTCCACTCAAGCAAATCAGCTGAGGCCCTGAGCACCTCATACTTGCTCCTGCTACCTTATGCCGTATTCACAAAGCATAAACGTGGAGCAACGCTACAGCTGGCTGGAGCATCCTTCATCTGCCCATTGCAAATGGGAATGGAAAAGATGTGCTCTTGGCAACTCTGGATTTGCTCCAATGTCAGACTTTCTGAATCAGGTATGAAGTAGCAGCTGAAAATGTGAGCTGCTCACAGGAATCGTCTGATTGGCTCTAATGCAAAATATTTACAAGGTTGCAATCATTCTGCAGTTTTTAAGTACAATCCCAGTGTATTTCTTTTTCGACAGGAATACCTATTTGCCTCTTAAAAAATAAAAGGGTATTCTTCTTTGTAGTTAATTGAGAGTAGGTATTTGAAGCATTAACTTAAAGGCATTCTAAATTCCATTGACTTTCTGGCAACATTCTGTAGAAAATATCAATCTGAAGCCAGACAGTCATGACAGTGACACACTGTCCTATTCTACAAATCTACCTGAAAAGGCATGTTCATAGAACCCAGTCAGGTAGCACTTGCTACAGTCCTTATGATGAGAAATAAAGTCCACGTTTGACCAACCTACCATGATGACCTGGCAGAGAGACCATAGATAGACAGGGTGTGAGCAAAATGTAGGCAAAATAAAATCATGAAGACAAGAAAAAAGGAGGGCATGGCCTAATGAGGCAGACGTGGGGAAATAGGTTTGGATATGATGCATAGAAAACCCCACTTCCAAAAATAAAATTAGAAAAATAATTGATCAAAAAAAAGCTTATTTTCAGGGAAATGGTGAAAAAGGCTAATTTGAAAAAAGATCACATGAAACCAGGTAACACTAATTGCAATGATAGTTAACCAAATTACATTTTTCAAAGAAATAGGTGCTGTTAATTCCAACAGTTTTTTGTTTTATTATAGATTTCATATTTTAGTGCATGAGATTCTTTTGGCTTTGCAGAAAATGCCTATGCGTTCCATTCTACATTCTATTGCGAAGATATGTACTGACGATCAGTAAAAATGAAGCATATTGTTAAATTGGTATGTTCGCCTTCTCATTATTTGATACTGCGCGTGGGTTAAAGGAGAATTTCCTTTGTTGCAATTACAAATTGACAGATCTTGAGTACTGAAAATGTGTGGCAATTTCTTGTTAAATTGTATTGGTTGTGCGAGGGTCTATTTGTACTGACAGCAGGGGCAGAGAGGGTCCTCGATTTTGTCTTGATATTTTGGATGGATCAAAAACCTTCCAGATGCGTTCTTATCCTGGAAAGTCTTGCTGAATTTGTATCAAACATGGTCAATTTTAGACAACCAATTATAAAATAAGTTACATGTTCTTTTAAGAGCTGTGTGAAATAAGTATTACTTTTGTATCCAAGCTGGGTTAAGGCAGGCTTATTTGTTCAAGTCCAACCTTGAACAATATTTATGAACAAACACCACGGTTTGACTCGTTCAGTAAAAACACACCAACCTGCATCTCTTAATGGTAGATGCTGATTGTGTAAAGAACAAATAGGAGTTAAAATTGTTCCGCACCATTAGTGTAGGAAAACATCTGAGTCACCATGAAAAATCCCACCTGGGTAACGGCAGATCTATCGGCCTTTGTTCAAACCACCTGAAACGGGCATGCGTAAGTGACAGCGACAGAAAATCAATGCAGTGACCTTAGCTAGAAAGGGAGGGGGGGCGGGTGGGAGGAAGTTCTGTGCTCCCGCCTTTAAATCTAACTAAAGACTCACAGCAAAATATTCTCTTGTTGTCCTGCCTTCTAAAAAGTTGATTGACATTCGATTTGGATGCTGGAATGATGGTATCAGGTGCTAAATTGGAAAACCAAAAAAAATGTGGAAGATTAAAGCTTGAAGATACAAGTTTGAAACTAAAATATGTTTGAAAACCAAAACTGAGAAAAAGTTGGAAAAACCTCAAAAGAGTGAGTCAACCAGTAAACATAACCAGTGGAAGGGGTAAAACGACTCTTTCATATACAGAAAGAAAAGGGCAGAAGGGCACATACTTTGAGGAAGGAAGGAGGATGGGTTAGGAGGTTAAAATGGGGGAAACAGGGAGTATCCCATCGTCATAATATAGCATAAAATGCGTGACAACACGGCGGGGAGCATGAATTAGAGGCGGAGGGGATGACAAGAGTGAAGGCAGCAGAAGGCAAGGCGCTTCCAGCAGGACCTTAGAAAATTAAACATATCAAGAAAAGGAATACATTGAAAGTTACATTTTCGGACTGAAAGTCATAGCAATGCAAAGTGTACAAAAAATATATATTTTCGTATTTCAACTTTTGAGATTGAATTTTGAAACTTGTGTGTTTCAAACTATTCACTTATAATCACAATGAGCTCATGAGGTACCTTGGATTGATGAGGCCTCCTAAGACCAGCTGGTCCCGAGAACCTTTAAGTCATGTGATTGGTATGCATAATGATCACAGTCTGTGGGGGCGCTCGGCCGGCATGGGATGTTTGGGGGTTGAAACCTACCCACCCAATGAAGCCATTATTCTGGCTGTTACAGGCCACATAGAGACTGACAAAAAAGATTGCCTCTACTAGGCAGAATAAGGACATAGAGCCAAATGATCATGCGCAAGAAGCCACCAAACAGTAGTAACATATTTAGTGTTTAGCCACAAAACCCTCCAAACCTGCAAGTGTCAGTTAACAATTGTCTTTCCATGGAACAGGTACATTCAGTGTTTTGGGGCATTTCTATGGCAAATGAAAAATACATGGGAAACATATCCTTGTATATCATATTGAAAGAGCTAGTAAGAAAAACATATTCCAAATTCCCATCAATTGTGAACATTCCCATGATCAATTACGTGATCAGGGTCTTTGCTCAGATATTCCTGATTTCACTACAGACTGCTCACCCTTAAAAACTGCCCTGTTAACATAGCACACACTTTTTCAAAATAAGACATGGGCGTCTCCCTTTCTGATGAGGAGTGGTGTACTAAGGAACCTCCCTGACAGGGAGTGATTGTACAAAATAGACTGTCTTTGTGATGGGGTTGTTGTACTCATGAGGATTGGTTGTACTAAGGAGATTTATTTTCTGATGGGGATTGGTTGTTCCGAGGAGACTCGTTTTGAAATGATGATGATTTTTGGTTCTAAGGAGATTTATTTTCTGATGGGGCGTGGTTCTACTGAGGCGACTCACTTTCTGATGAGGACTGTTTGTACTAAAGAGATTTACTTGCTGACTGGGACTGGTTTAGTAAAGAGATTTAATTTATGCTGTGGAGTGGTTGTACTAAGGAGACTCACTTTCTGATTGGTAGTGGTTGTACTAAGGAGACTCACTTGCTGATGAGAGTATTTTCTGATGGGGTGTGATTGTACTCAAGAGACTCACTTGTTGATGGAAAGTGGTGTCCTAGAAATCTTACTGGGAACTGCTGGTGAAACTGAATTCAGTCTAAGAGCCCACAATTGATTTATATTTGTATGTAGTTGCACAGCAAGGTCAAACGTGAAGTCCGTCAGAGGTGCTGTAGATGTAATCATTACCCGTGAACCTTTCTACATATGTTGTGGCACTGTTCAGTGCTGGGGTCAGTGCGGGAAGACGGGGCTCAGTGCACGTGGGGGTTCATTGGCTGAGTGATGGCAGCTGCTCCTAAAATAGTGTTTATTTAGCCACATGCAGTGAATATAAAACGTAATATGATGATTATGTGTTTGGCGCTTTTCATGGTTCTAGAAAAGCTAGAAAAAGATGCTGTAGACTGAAAATCAGAGACGTTTAGTGTTTTTTTGGGAGAGTTAGAAAAAACATGCTTCTGCGAGTTTTCAATAATACACTTTCACCCAAGTGGTTTATGTCCCGTAGGATAGGTTTTTATTATATCGAGTGCGTGGGTTAGATCCCCTGTTTATGCATGTCCGGGACAGCCCATGTTGTTGGTTGCACGGAAATATGTCAACATTTTCAGTTCATTTCAGACAGATCTGCTCCTGGGTACCCTGCCAGCCAATTGGGGCTTCAGATAACATGTTATTATTATTATTTTATTTTTATTTTTATTTTTATTATTATTATTATTACTATTATTATTATTATTATTTTGAAGTAGGTCTATTTATTGAGGTTTGGAGTAAAATCCCTAGAGAGGGGGTAACTATCATTTCCAATGGTGGCATTTGAGATGGGTAATAAGAGATTGTCTTTCTTAACAGGTATATAGTTGCTATCCATGCCATACTTCTTTGCACCTCGTAATTCATGCAAAATAAAATGTGATTTGTTTTCTTCCATCAGACAGTAATATTAAAGCTCTTTCCCATGGCCCTGTCCTGCTGCTACTACTTCTCCAAACATATCCACACAGCACTGTGGAAAAGCAGGTGGCAGCGGAGGCCAGGGTTGCAGTTTCTGTTGGGAGTGTGTGCATGTTTTGCGAGAGGGCTCCACTTATCTGCCGGATTGCAACCAATCACATTGATTTGACATTGGTTTCGGATGAGTATGATGCATAATATTTGTGTTCGATGATGAACCTGAGTAATAACAGCTTAACGGATCAGAAGTCATCCCTGGACTAATGGGGAACATATTTAATAGAATCCATTCTTTAAGCCTTGCAAATATTCACACTATCCAGTATTTCATGACAGTTAATGATGTATGATGACCTGTGGCAGTTTCTCAAAGATTAATGGCTTGATGAATAATGAATTGGAAAACACCCCTTTGCCTCTAAGAATGTTCATTTCTTGGTCACAATTGATGTCTAAAGGCTTTCATTCTTACAAGGCTTTACATAGGGCATGTTCCATTTGGAACATAACCATGTAGAATACAAACCATGTTCCTCTCTATTGAATGCATTGATATATAATAAATGATGCTTGAATCAAAGTAAATTCAAACTCAGTCAGTGTCCAACTCGCTTTTGAATTTATGAAATTATTTTAGTTAACATACATGGCCAAAATAAAAATTCTATTGATGTGCTCGACAATCCCCCAGTTTCTTACCATTTAAAAGAGAGTTCAAAATCAAATACCAAAGGAGTTTCCAAACATAAGGAAGCAATTTGAATGTTTTACTTTTCCTCCAATTGAATGGAGAAATGGATCATTTGTTGTATATAGCTATTTCAATTGTACAATTAACTTGATTTTGCAGTATAGCAAAATATATATTTTTGCTATACTGCAAATATATATGCAGTATAGATTTAGCAAAGGTTTTAAACAGCAACTCTGAATCCAAGATGCTAAGGCTTACTGGCATTTCACACACAATGCCATTACATCCATCTTCAGACATCCAAATCAAAAGAATGCAAAATCTCCTTAACTAGTAAATAATAAAAATGTAATCAGCTATATGTTCAATTATGTGTCCCAAAAATCATCTTGAAAATGTTACTTCAAAAAGGCCAATGTGAGACTATGTGATGTGAGTGTATGAAATATTTTAAGTCATTCAAAATCACGCAGCCATAACCGAAGTGTATATATGTATAAAAGTGCCATCTGAATAAATTATACCAAAACTTGTACAATCTATTATACCAACATAAATTAAGAAATATTCGATTTCATGCAGGCAGCATATTGACTACCTTTTAATTGTATCCTCATATCTAGTATCCACATAGTTAATTAATGACAAATCTGTTCAATCAGATATTGGTTAAAACACATCTATTGAAATTGATCTTTCTAAATCCTTTTAGGGTATGCATATATGGTTCTATTCCGTACGTCAACCTTTTCATGGCCAACCATGAATAAGAGTTTACGCAACAAGAAGGCAAGACACTCCTAACAATTCCATGAAGTAATAAATGGGTTCCACCCACCACTGCATTAGGTTCTGCATGGAAAACTCCCAAAATATCCTAAAATGTATACCACTATCTCTGTTGGAAAGAATGGCCAACTCGAGAAAGCTGTATACAAGAAACCCACAGTGGAACACATACCTTTGCAGGACAGGTATACAACCGTCTATTGGTTGCAGCCAAGCCGCACAATACCAACATATATGTTCCAACAGGAAAACAAGCATTAATCAACTTGCTGTATTTCGTATATTATTCCTGAAAAGGTGTCCATCAGTCAGACACAGTGGCTGGGAAAATGTGTTCAAGCATTGCAGATACCCAAAGAGAAATTGCTACGATACAGAAGCAGCAGAAATACAGAAGAAGTACCCTTGGTGGTCACTTATCAGCCAGAACTAACAGAGTTGAATAGAACTAGTAAGGAACTGCAACCAATTTTCAGCAGGGATGATGAGCTGAGAGACATGTTCAAGGCAACTTCCTTAATTGGATTAAATCAGCAAAGAAATCTAGCACAGTCCCTGACCAGAAATACCCTTCCACTAGACATCAACAAATAACACTTGAAACATACACAGGCAATGCTAGGGGATGCATAATGTGCCCACACACCTACACCGAATCTGCCATAACAGCCTCGCAGAATAAAGCATTACAGGTATAAGGGACATACAACTGTAAATCATACAATGTTGTATTTCTCATACAATGCAAAAATGCCTGCCAGGGAAGGATGCAGGTGAGATATGTCAGGAGCTTTGTGAAAGAATGAATCTACATGGATGCACCATCTCAAACCACAAAATAGAAACTCAAGTGTGTCTCGATTTCAAGCAGGATGGGCACACACTGCAGGATTTGTTGGTGATGGTATTGAAATGTGCCCTTTCAAATACCAAAGAAGAACAAGGGAACACAAGTACATGAAGATGCGCAATCTAAAAAGAGTTCTGAACATAGATATTGGATTTATGAAAGCCTCTGGCCAACTTACTTTGAGGACAGGACTAACAAGTATGCCACATCAATCACACCAAAAGAACCCCGATCACCAACAGCTGTTAGACACTACTGTTGAGACTCCGAATGGTTGAGGACAAAAGACGGCAACATCAATCTTGGCTTTTAAAGCTCAAATGGTTGGCACCGTTATTGAGCATGAGGATCAGTTAGACAACAATGGACGTTGTAAAACTCATACACAGGTAACATTTTGTGTTTGCCGCATTATATGCATGCCAGTAAGGCATTTTCAAGCATGAGACATGTCAAGGTAGAATTGGACAATTGGAACAGATTTTGGTGTGGTAACATTGTATGCATCAAGTAAGCTGCAAAGAATTAGATTGAGGTCTGTGTGCAACCTTGACACTGCATGGAGATTGCAGAACACATCTGACTTAATGCTTCAGTGTACATAGTGTTGGAAGCTGCCATGCTTATGTTGGAATGGACACTGAAGTTGCAACAAGCAATTATATGGATGGAACGGGCTGCCAGAGAGACACAGACAGCTATTTCATTAGGAAAAACTGATGGTTGGCTACAGAGATGACCTTTTAAGCAACCTTTTAACAACGTTCAGCTGTGCTTCAAAATGGTATGTTTTTCAATCATTTGATAATGTGGGTAATTCTTCACACTTGCTGTGCCCTACTTTGGGATTGCTTGCATCCAGTTCTAAACAGATTATGTATGTGTGCCCTCTTTTAGTGCCCTCATGAAGTGTGACCCCAGGCACTGCTAGAACTGTGAATCAGTTTCAATGTCATTCAATGTGTACCATGCCCTGCTGCCAGATGTGTGCATCTGTTTATATGATGGCTGCCCCATGCCCATATTCCGTGCATAAATTATCTTACTCAACAAAGTTTAAAGTGTAAATGCTTTTTTTTCAACAAGAAAGTAATGGCCAGTATACGTTTCTTTGGTTTACCATCACCTGACAAAGGAGTCTATGGGACTTCAAAAGATAGCTTGCACCATAGTAACATGATTTTTAGTTAGACAAATACATGGAATACAAACTTGGATTTTGTGTGATTTTAAACCTGGACTAACAGGATATCAAAACTATTTACAGTACCAACTGGTTAAGAATGACATTCAGTCGCTCTATTATTGTGATATAGTGTAATGACAATTATAAATAAGTTCCTGGTTTTCACTTGGATGCGTGTGTAACAATGAAAATCATCCTTAAAAAATTCAGATGGCAAGCCAGAATATGACATAGTGGCACCATGCATGTTTTGTGGTATTTACTGTAGGTCCACGGTTTGAGCGCAGGTATTGAGGAGGGTGGGGAGGGTTGGATATTTTCAAACACAAAATGCTCCTTCTTGCAAAATGCTAATTCTTCTCTTACTTTGGAAAGGGAAGTTTAGGAGCAAGAGTGGTTGGCGTGAATGAGCTATGGCAATATTTGGGAATAAAAAATCAACATGCGACATGTGCTCCAATACAGAGTCGGAGGCAGCTTTTGGTGTGTGTGGGGGGGGGGGGGGTGATCGGGCACTAATGGGAGGCTCGGGGGTGCACTGTGCACCAGAGGGGAGGCCTGCAGGCGGCCGCTTCCCTCTGCCCCCACCCTGGCTCCGCCACTGCACCAATATGGATGCACAGTTCATCTGCAAGCTTTGGATGTTCCCATTCCCGTTACTTATGCAAATGAATGACATGTATTGTGCCACTCCTGCTTTTGTCCCCCTCTATGGGGTATGACCCAGCCACTTGCTTCCTCAGCAGACATCATGTCTCCTGCCTGCTGTGCTACTTTAGTACTTCATCTTTGCGCTCCTCTCGTCTTCCACACTCACAGCTGTTTTTCATTAACAAACAGAATTTAATGTTCCTTCCAGTCTCTGGGGCGTCCTATTTTCAGCGTTACATTTGTTATTTTATTCGAGGACGATTCAGGTATCAGAATACGCATGGAAAATAATTAAATACAAAAAAATTATCTTCGGGTAAAAGTGTGATCACATTAGTAAACATTCACTATTTCACTGGAATGACATGCCGTGTAAGTATCTCACTCATAAGACGTGTGATCCAGCATTTTGACAATAAAACCAGGCTAATGCTTACGCTATGCTCCTGGGATATTTCTAAAGTGCTAAAGTGCCTTGCACGTGCCTATTAAATGTGATTCTGTTTGCTAGATCATGGATGCCCCTTATTAGGTTTCTGGTACACTGTAGTGTGAACACAGCACACCTTGTCAACTGGAACCTAGTAAAGAAGTTAACTCCGCCACCTGAGGTGTCAGAGTCATCTCCTGTGCTTTTTTGTGGGCGGGGTGGAGTTCTTAGGGAGGATCTGGCTCCACGTGTGAGGCGTCCTGATGTCCAGGTCAGGGCGTAATTTTTGAAGACACTTTGCTTCTAATGTAGCAAGTCCTTTTATGCATACCTGGGAGGGTGGACGACATCTATGTAAAGTGTACATATGTAGCACCATCTTTAATTGATTTTCTACTGTTATTGTGGTGATGTGGGGCCTGTAAACTGCTTGGTATGTCTTTGTAGTGAGATTTGCTGCTCTTCCAGGGTGTTTTTGTAAGTGACATGTGTTACAGGTAGTTAGTTGGCTCATCTCTGTATGTTTGGCTCTGGATGCGAGTTGCTGCATGTATGTTGTGGCCTCTGTTAATCCCGATTTCCAAAGTATCAGTGACAACATCAAAAATCCATCAATTCTGTCAGAAACCTTTGTGTAATGTATGATTTATTTGTCTATTTGTTTTCCTTCACAGGACCACCTATGTCATGGACTTCGTAGCACAGGGCAATGGACTCGATAAGAGTAGGATTCTCTCGCTTACATTTCTTTTGTATGCTCAATTTGCCTACACTTGTATGTTGAGGTTATATGTTGTATGCCTTGTGTTGTAAACCCGGTTCGTGGCCTAGCAACCCACTAGTTGGGCTTGTGATGGCCCAACCCCTAGGTGTATGTGTTTTACAGTGCAGTGTCCGCTGCAGAGCCTGACCTGGCCACGGGCCGCTTGGAGTGTTGGACACTCATCACTTGGGGGTCTTGGACCCGTGCCTCTTTCCTAGGGTGTTGGACACCCACACCTGGGGGGTTTCCTACCTGTGCTTCTGAGGAGTTGGGCAGCAGTAACATGAGGGGGAGGTCATCTCCACCTCCTAGTGCACTGGAGTGGGTGCCTGTGCCCCAGAACTTTGTTCATTACTTCATTGGCATAGTACTAGTTGAAAGGTGCGCTGTGCATCAGTGCACCTTAGTGGATGAGGGTGCTGGTTTGAGATTTTGTGGCATTGTCGGGTGTTGTTGTGTTAGGGCTGGTTCCCTTGTTAAGAGCGTCTGTTGCCCGCGACAGACTTTGAGTGTACTTGTATGGCAACTTTGCTTCATTATAAAACGTTGAAAGGAGGAGGTAGGTGGGAGTGTGGTTCCTTGTTCTTCTGAAGGGAGTGAGTGGAGTGGGAGTTTGGAGTTTGAAGGTTGGTTTTGGCCACAATATTGTTTGGCATCATGCTTTGGTCGCACTACCATACGGTTTTCCTTTGTGCTCCTTTCCATACTCTGTTTCCTTGGTTTCGGTTGAGGTGGGAGATATGGTATGTCTTGTGTCCCCCTTCTTGGTCTTGCATGAATGCTTGCTTGATGGAATGCCTGGTGGAACGTATGCCTGTGGAATGTTGTGGTGTGAGTGCCCCTGTGAATTCCATGAAGTTCAGTTGGAGTAAGGCAGCCTGTGAGAGTGGAGGCCGGTGGATGTCTTTCTTGTACCTTCCTTCTTACTTACCTATGAACTTACCTGTTGTATTCACCTTGTCATCTGGAACCTAGTAAAGAAGTTCACTTCCCCACCTGATTTGTCAGAGTCATCTTTCACATCCTAACTGCTCGCCATCAGCTTTAGCAGTAGTCAGAAGCGCCTGACAAGGTGTTGGTGCACTGTGTGAGGCTAGTGCCAATTGTGGGAGTGTTTTTTTTTTCTTTCTTTTTATAGTTTTTTTTATAACGCGCTTAATACCTGAGTTCGGTTTCTAAGCGCAGACCCGGGATTCAAACCTCTGTTGATCTGTGTGGTCTTGCTTCCAAGATCAGCATGTTTGTATTTGTATTTGTTTATTTATAACGCGCAGACCATCAGGCCCGGGGGCATCAGGGCGCAATTTGTACAGGGTTGCAAGAAAAGAACATACAGGCAGATAGATTACAATAAAAGTATACCAATACAACATAATAACAATCTCAATAATTACATAAATTACACATGGTACAGTGTCCCTAGGCTCCGCAGAGGAAGTATCCCTGAGGTAGTTGGGAAGGTAGCAGACCGGAAATCGTGCTGGGGAACAGGCGGGCTGAGTAAGTAGGACAGATGTCTAACACAACTATTGCTGGTCAAAGATCCAAGATTTGGTTTTATTCTTGAAGGTGTTGAAGGAGTCTTCAGCTCTGATGGCAGCGGGGAGGTTGTTCCAAAGTTTGGAGGCTAGGACAGGGAAGCTAGTGCCTCCCGCTTTTTGGAGCTTACACATAGGGATAGTAAGGCAGTGAGTCTGAGCAGTTCTTAGTGGACGGTCAGTGGAGTGGCGCGAAAGACGACTGCAGAGATAGATTGGAGCCTTGTTGGCTAGGCATTTGTGCGTGAGGGCAAGCGTTTTTAGGGAAATTCTCTGCTTCACGGGTAAGCACTTAAGGCTAGTTCTGGCTTCTGAGATGTTGTGGTTACGAGGGATGTTCAGGGCCGCTCGAATTGCATTGTTCTGCGTGGTTTGGAGTTTGGACAGGTTTTCTGTATAGAGCACTGCAGTAATCTATTTTTGCCATGATAATTGTTCTCGCTAGTGTGACGCTATTGTGGGTGGTGAGGAATGGTCTGCAGGCTGAAATGAGTTTGCACGTGTAGGCAGAGGTGGACCTGACTGCATTAGTTTGTCTTGACAAGGATAAGGTGGAATCCAGGTAAAAGCCTAGTGTTTTAGTCTCTTTCGAGACTTGTATGGAGTTGCCGTCTATGACGAATGACTGATCGGAAGGATCAAGTTTGCTCAGGCGTTGTGATGTACCCAGGATAAGTAGCTCCGTCTTATCGTCGTTCAGACATAGCTGGTGCTGGGCCATCCAGGCTTGGATGACCAAGTAGACGTCATTGAGGGCCTTGGTGTCAGCATGTTGCCCCTGTGCTTTCCTCCTGTTCAAAATAGTGTGCAGTTCCAGTTTGAATTTAGGTGACGCTGCTCAAGAGGGTGCCATGTTGGAAATCTTAGGAGGCTTTTACAACAGTATGTCATTGACATACACTTTTCTCATTGCTTTCTGTTCCATTTTACATAACGGTGCTTATTTTCATGGAGCAAAAACAAAGGAGGTGATGGCTGGAAGGTTTGGAATGAATCCTGACATCTGGCATTGCTCTGGGTATCCCTCCAGACCATCATTCTTCACCTGCCAAGCCATTACAGAAGGGGAAAGACCATATGCAAATCAGGCTTTGTCCCACCCAAAAAGGGGCAGTCCAGCCCAAACTGCTTGGTCACATCCCTTCTGCACAAGACTGCAAGCATCCCCAAACATGTTTTGGCCTTGTTGGGCCTCATCAGTGAGGAGTAGCTTGGGTCTCTAGGCCCAGCAGGCACAGCACTCATGTCTGGGCATACCCGTCAACTCGGGGTGACAAAGCAAAAACAAAGAGGTGATGGCTGAAAGGTTTGGAATTAATCGTAACCTCTGGCATTGCTCTGGGCAACCCTCCAGACCATCATTTTGATGGCACAGGGAGTGTAATTCAATGGTAGAAACATGGTCTGCATCAGTGAATTTTTGTATGATCTGTGTGATTTTTATGTCATATTAAATGCCGGGACATGGTGGGTAAAGACTGCACCCCCCTCTCATGCGAGGTAATACCCCAGCGTCTCCACC
The DNA here is from genome assembly GCF_040938575.1 of Ambystoma mexicanum. NCBI lineage: Eukaryota > Metazoa > Chordata > Amphibia > Caudata > Ambystomatidae > Ambystoma > Ambystoma mexicanum. The sequence continues at coordinate 206,704,643 of NC_090930.1, read as the reverse complement.
GGCATAAAATTGCCATGCAGCAGTACATGCTTCATTCCACATTGGAATACTCACGGTTTTCGAACCTCCAATAGCTACACACATTCCACATGGATTAAGTCACATAACATTCAGCATGGACTACTTGCCTGCCGGAAGGTTCTAGGTCAAAGCTTTGAATGCAAAGGATCGAATGACCAAAGGGTCGAATCAAAAGGACCGAAAACCAAAGTGTTGAATTCTTTTTTTTTTACATTTTGTAAAAAACACTTTTTTTTCCAAAACGGAAACCCAAAACAAAAATATTAAAAAAAAAAAAATCAACCCTTTTGTTTTAGGTCAAATTGACTCTCCCCTTTGGCATTTGATCCTTTTGAATTCGGTACTTTAACTGGACACCCTGCCGGAATCTACGACTGATTTCATGAATGGGTGTATATTATGCACGTTAACACAAGTCCAGGCCATGGTGCTTTTCGTGCAGAATATTTCCCCATTCAGAAAATCAATCAAAACTGCACGGAGAGGGCCAGGGGTGTTGCTAGGTCTGGAAAAGACCCAGGTCTACAGTGATGTTGGAACTGTCGAGACTAGGGCTAGCTAACCTTTTGGCTGTAGCTCGTGAGATTCTATCCGGGGCTACAACCAAAAGACCAGGGGCTACAGCCCCCTTAGCCCCGCCCCTAGCAACGCCTCTGGAGAGGGCTTCTTACGCCTATGTGTATCCATAGGCAGCAATCCTCCCTATGCAATTTACATTTTATTCCAAAATGAGCTTCCACAATAAATTAATTTCCAGAAAATACAATAATGCAATGCCTTATACCAACATTTCTTGTTTTCATCATCAGCTTAATCAACACCATGTTTTCAGGATTGCCATACAAAATGTATTTGAATAGAATATCCATATTGAGGATCGGTCCTTCATTAGGAAATGTGTGCAGGTGCTTCGTGTTGTGCAGTAATCACCGAGGAGGCGCTTCATGCTCCAGAGTGGCCCTATTCATGAGCAAGCATGTGTTTCAGAGAAGTTCAACATTCCGGGACATCGCGTCACTAATGCAGTCGTCTAGAAAGGTCAAGGCCACTGGTTCTGTAATTTGTGGTTTGATGATATGATTATCAAATTTGTGGTTCCAGGCACAGTGATCACAGCAGTATTTATGGATAACCCCGTTGTTTACAGTAAATTATGCATAAAATGTAATTCAAAGGCCGATAGTTAAACAGACAAATGGCAGGAGATGGGAATGGGTGCTTTTGAATAACGCTCCCAGTGTTGTGCAGTTTAAGGAAAGCAACGTATGCTGCAAGACAACACAAAAGGAAAAACAGTCTCACTGCCAAGGTTTGGCTACCACCCGAATGTATCTTTTTCATTGAAATACTAAATTGTAAGCAGTTGTATTGCCATGGTGTTCCCTTATGATCATGAAATGGACTTGCTTGAGTCCCGCTAAGAAAAAGCACTGTACATGGAAAAGAAAGAAATATGAGTATTTTCTCATGTACCTTTTCCATGAAACCACGCCCTATCCAGAATATTTCCAGAAACCACGTCCTATACAGAACATTTGCAGAATCCACGTCCTATAGAGAATATTTGAAAAACCACGCCCTACACTGGATATTTGCAGAAACCACGTCCTATACAGAACATTTGCAGAATCCACGTCCTATAGAGAATATTTGAAAAACCACGCCCTACACAGAATATTTCCAGAAACCACGTCCTATACAGAACATTTGCAGAATCCACGCCCTACACAGAATATTTTCAGAAACCACAACCTATAAACAATATTTGAGGAATCCACGTCCTATACAGAATATTTTAAGAAACCACGTCTTATACAGAATATCTGCACAAACCACATCCTAAACAGAACATTTGCAGAATACACGTCCTATAGAGAATATTTGCATAAACCACGCCCAATACAGAATATTTGTAGAACCACGTCCTATGTAGAACATTTGCAGCAATCACGACCTATACGGAATATTTGCATAAACCACACCCTGATTGCACTATTTGGAGAAACCACACCCCATACAGAATATTTGCATAAACCGCACCCTATACAGGATATTTTCAGAAACCACACCGTATATGGAATATTTGCAGAAACGACGCCCTACACCGAATATTTTCAGAAACCACCTCCCATACAGAACATTTGCAGAAACCACACCCTATACAGAACATTTGCAGAAACCACACCCTATACAGAATATTTGCAGAAACCACACCCTATACTGAATATATTCGGAAACCACGCCCCATACAGAACATTTGCAGAAAACACACCCTATATGGAATTTTTACAGAAACCACGCCCTATGCGTAATATTTGCGGAATCCACGCCCTATACAGAACATTTGCAGAATCCACGTCCTATAGATAATATTTGCAGCAACCACGCCCAATACAGAATATTTGTAGAAACCACACCCTATATAGAACATTTGCAGCAATCGCGTCCTATACGGAATATTTGCATAATCCACACCCTGATTGCACTATTTGCAGAAACCACACCCCATACAGAATATTTGCAGAAACCGCACCCTCTACAGGATATTTTCAGAAACCACACCGTATATGGAATATTTGCAGAAACGACGCCCTATACCGAATATTTTCAGAAACCACCTCCCATACAGAACATTTGCAGAAACCACACCCTATACAGAATATTTGCAGAAACCACACCCCATACTGAATATATTCGGAAACTACGCCCCATACAGAACATTTGCAGAAAACACACCCTATATGGAATTTTTGCAGAAACCACGCCCTATGCGTAATATTTGCGGAATCCACGCCCTATACAGAATATTTGCAAAAACCACGTCTTATATAGAATATTTGCTGAAGCCACGCCCTATACAGAATATTTGCAGAAACCACATTTTATACAGAATATTTTCAGAAGCCACACCCTATACAGAATATTTGCAGAAACCACATTTTATACAGAATATTTGTAGAAACCACACCCTATATAGAACATTTGCAGCAATCGCGTCCTATACGGAATATTTGCATAATCCACACCCTGATTGCACTATTTGCAGAAACCACACCCCATACAGAATATTTGCAGAAACCGCACCCTCTACAGGATATTTTCAGAAACCACACTGTATATGGAATATTTGCAGAAACGACGCCCTATACCGAATATTTTCAGAAACCACCTCCCATACAGAACATTTGCAGAAACCACACCCTATACAGAATATTTGCAGAAACCACACCCCATACTGAATATATTCGGAAACTACGCCCCATACAGAACATTTGCAGAAAACACACCCTATATAGAATTTTTGCAGAAACCACGCCCTATGCGTAATATTTGCGGAATCCACGCCCTATACAGAATATTTGCAAAAACCACGTCTTATACAGAATATTTGCTGAAGCCACGCCCTATACAGAATATTTGCAGAAACCACATTTTATACAGAATATTTTCAGAAGCCACACCCTATACAGAATATTTGCAGAAACCACATTTTATATAGAATATTTGCAGAAGCCACACCCTATACAGGATATTTGCGAAACCACTCCATATGCGGAATATTTACAGAAACTACGCCCTATACAAAATATTTGTAGAAACCAAACCCTGTACCAAATATTTTCAGACACCACGCCCCATACAGAACATTTGCAGAAATCACGTCCTATATGGAATATTTGCATAAACCACACCCTAATTGGAATATTAATGAATAAAATCAAAGAGATAAAATCGTCAAGAGCACCGGGACCCAATGGTCTGGCCAACATTGTTATGAAAGCGTACCCTGAGTTTTGGGCGAGTCTCCTAAATATCCTGTTTGAGAAAGTCGTAATAACAGGTAAAATACCCTGCTCCTGGCAGACGGCAATATTAATTCCCGTTTTTAAAAAGGGTAACAGACTTGATCCAAGCAACTATAGGTTGCTCTCAATGTGAGATGTTACGGGAAAGATATTTGCCTCACTTCTGCTCAATGAATTACAATCTTGGGCCGAGGGTATAGGAGTACTGTCTAGATTCCAAAGTGGGTTTAGACAAGGTTACTCTACTGCCCATAACATCATGGTAATGGATATCTTGCGATCTAGAGCATTGAGAAGTGGATCTGCCCCTCTCTACACACTTTACATAGATTTCTCTGCGGCATTTGATTCTATACCTCGTAGCCGTCTGTGGAAAAAACTACAATCAATGGGCTGTCCGGAAGGCTTAACATATTATCTTAGACTTTTGCATTCGAACAACTTAGTTAAATTGAAGCTGGACCAAGAAGGCCACACAACTGAAAACATTGTGCAAAACAGGGGAGTCAAACAAGGCTGTGTAACAGCACCCCTAATCTATAACCTATATGTTTATGATATCCCAGATGCTATAAATGATGTTAGCAATTGTCCGCCGAGAATTGGAAAAACAAGTTGCCCAGTATTAGCTTATGCAGTTGACTTGGTGGTATTTGACCATACCATCAGTGGGATGCGTAGATCGGCGGTTGCACTCTGGGAGTACGCAGAAAAGAATGGGCTGAGTATTAACCTAGGAAAAACAAAGATTATGAGATATACAAAAAAGAAGGCCTCACGTGTGCAACTTACAGTAGGGCTAGCGAACATTTCCTATGTCCCTCGGTACTGCTACTTAGGCATAGATCTTGAAGATTGTGGAGATTATGTCGCCTGTAAACAAACACGCCGTATTAAAGCATCACAATTGACCGCCTTGTTCCATAGATTTACTGTTGGGCAAGGCGGTTTTACCCTGTGGGGGACTCGTCAACTCTATATCCAGGTTTTTGCTCCAGCGGTAATATATGGCTTGGAAGGCCTCCTGGAGTCTGATCTGAAATGGCTACAGTTCCTAGAGGGTAAATTTTGGCGACATGTTCTGGGCCTATCTCCCTCCGTCCCTGTGGCCATTATCAGATTAGAATTGGGTCTGACCTCCTTAATGGCTTTAGTACTGAAAAAGAGGGCCTCGCTTTATCTTAGAATGACCTGAGATGTAAGTAATGGCCTACTAACAGCGGTCCATCAGGAATTAGAAAAGGAAAGTTTGATCTCTACAACTGTCGACCAGATGAATAATCTGTTCCGCGAAATAGGCTGGTAACACAGAGATGGTAAATACTCAGAGGAAGTAAACAGAGCACTAAGCAAACGTGTAGATCTCTGGGATTGGCTGGAGAATTTTGAACATCTTAAGAGCCTGAGCAGTTACCATTTTGTGCAATATAGATTGTTTGACTTTAAGAAAGCCCAGAAATACCTGAATATCTGTCCATCTGTCAGACTTAGACGGTTCATATTGTTGCTCAGACTGGAACAACTACCTACGCTTATGACCACAGGGAGAAAAGATATGATTGCTGTTGAGAAGCGCATATGCCAACTATGTAAAATTCAAGAGCAGCTAGAGACGGCAAAGCATCTATTGACTGAATGTCCAGATATGGCCAGCATATTTTCCCCTCTTTTTGCCAGCTATGTCCATGAAATCATGCATATTGGGGAAGCTTTGTTTTGGCATCATTGTCTCAACTCTAACAGCATACGTTTGCTGACAGTCCTGTACACTATCTGGCTGCAAATTGAAGTTAGGTTGGGTATAACTCTTTAGATGACTATATTCATTATATGCGGGTAAATACCAAATAGATTGTATGAAACATATGTATATAGATTATATATTCTTCTATTTTAACTTTTTCTGTAAAAGATATGAATTATTTGTATTTAAAATTGTATTTGGATTCTGAATCATTTGTATCTAAAATTGTATTTGGATCATGTTTTAATACTATATGGTATGTAACGTGAAATTTGTGTAAAGTTTATAATTTAAACTATAACACAATAAATATTATTGGAATATTTGCATAAACCACACCCTACACAGAACATTTGCAGAAAACACAGCCTATACTTAATATTTTCAGAAGCCATGCCCTATACAGAACATTTGCAGAAATCATGTCCTATATGGAATATTTGCGTAAACCACATCATAATCAGAATATTTGCAGAACCCACACCCTATACAGGATATTTGCAGAAACCACGCCGTATACGGGATATTTGCAGAAACTACGCTCTATACAAAATATTTGTAGAAACCACACCCTTTACCAAATATTTTCAGACACTACGCCCCATACAGAATATTTGCATAAACCACACCCTAATCGGAATATTTGCAGAAACCACACCCTATAAAGGATATTTGCAGAAAACACAGCCTATACTGAATATTTTCAGAAACCATGCCCTATACAGAACATTTGCAGAAATCATGTCCCAAACGGAATATTTGCATAAACCACACCCTAATCACAATATTGGCAGAAACCACACCCAAGGATATTTGCAGAAACCACGGCATGTACAGAATATTTGCAGAAACCACACGTATACAGAATATTTGCAGAACCCACACCCTACACCAGATATGTGCACAACCGACACCCTTTACAGGATATTCCAGTAGCATAAATAGCAAATGAACACCTAATTGTTTACCATCATTTTCTGCCTGACTAAGGTGCCTACTATCATAGTTCTTATGGATGATCTTGAGATGAAGATCAACCGATGCCAAGTTAAAGAGTGCAAGAAAATAAAAGGGCTCAAGGTGAGCTGTGGGGACTTTTTGGTAAAAATACAGCCCACAGGAAATACCACCACTGCCAGTGGTGTTTTCTGAAAGTCCTGCCTATTGCAAGTATACCACTGATGGCGGTCGTATTTCTGGCAGACCTCTGGATATATTCTAAAAATGCAACCTCCATCAGTGGTAACCCTGAAGGGGATAACTACCTTCGATGCATTGGTTCCTACCACTACTGACATTTGAATGCAGTTTTTTTAATGCATAAAAGGGCTACTGCAGCATCTTGTTACTCTCCCTAATATGTTGCCCTCAATGACATGTGCCCCATTACTTCCTAGCTAGGCCTGCACCATACAAAATCCCAAAGGCAAATACATTACTAGGTGGCGGGACGAGGCATCACAGAGGCCCATCTTCTGCACCCCTTACTTTTCTTCAAATAAAACAAATGTTTACTGTATTGAGGCGATCTACACCAAGGCGGCGAGACGACCCTGCCGAAATGACCTACACCCAAGTTTAGAGCCCGAGCGTAGTGAGGGTCCCTTAACACAGACAGTGGTGCTTTTACTGCCCACCCAACAAGTAAGTGAGGGTAGTTAGTCTCCCCATTCTATCCTTCACTCACGGACAGCGCATGGCACGCCAGGAATTACAGAATGTTGAGACACGTCTGCAGACTGATAAGGGGGCTCCCCTTTCTATATCTGCACCCTGCAGGGGGCTCGTGCATCACTATACCGCATCTTCAAAAGGTAATACAACCGCTTTAGAGAAGGAAGAAATTGAGGAGAGCGTAGCAAGGCTTTACTCACTGCACACAGCATTATTGATAGATAAGCAGTCGGGTACCTTAATAACAATTAATTGCCAATGCAAAACATAGCTTGACATCAGACGCTACACTGTTACAGGTACGAACAACAAACACACAAATAGAGCCAATTCCGTACTCCGACAAAGTCGGATGAGTTTCTGGTCACTTCAGATTGGTGTCTGTCCACCGTTGGAAGATGGGCCTGGAGAGTAAGATCGAAAAAAATAGAGACTCATGGTTCACGAAGCATGGGTTTTATATTTCATCACATGAGTTCTGATGATGTTTTTGAAAGGTATTGGCTTTTGTGATTCCTAACATTTCTTCTACTGTGTTTATGAATTGTCATGTTGGAGGTTGTTTTTATGACCGATTGGTCAAATGAATTGTATTGTTTGGATGCTGTTTTATGAATTTTATTGTCGAAATAAAGCATTATCAACCGAATACGAATTTTAATATGATACGATGAGGAATCACTTTTTTACAACATCAACACGTGAGAATGTGTATGACTATGGGCCTCATTACACGGTAGGCGGTAAGGGTTTACCGGTACCGGTATTTTACCGGTACCGGTAAACCCTTACCGCCTTACTACGAGGTCCCTTTGCGGGTTGGGGAAAACCAACCCGCAAAGGGACCAGGGAGCTAATTACGGTACTGCAATTTGCGGTACCGTAATTAGCGCCTTCCCCATTCCCATAGAGCCCTATGGGGCAAACATGGGAATGGGGAAGGGCAATGGGGGAAGGGGGAATTACCGCCCCACCAACCTTGGAATAGGGCGGTAATTCCCCTTTCCACCAAGGCGGTGCCGGTATTTTACCGGCATGGACCAAGGTGCTAATAGCACCTTGGTCCACCGCCATCCGTGTAATGAGGCCCTATATGTTGATTTCATCCACGCTTTTTAAGAATTGTTTGGACTACTAAACACAAAGCCTTCGATGTACAATACTTTGTTGACTGTTGCACCTATCACAGCTGCATATGGGTGATGAATAAGAGACATGCACTGAAGTGGCAATCTTTTTATTTTTAGCCCATTCCCATGCATACAATTGGAAACCTGACGAAGATACGGGAGGGAAGGAGGTAAGCTCACAATTACAGTTTTGATTTTGGTTAAATACAATGTTGGACCTCAGCCAACACCACCCTCATTTCCCTCACACTGAAACACGTGTCGGGTAAGTAAGTGTTCAACACGACTTAATATCTGTATCCATTATACTTCGTGGGAACAAAGTGTCGCTTTTCATTTGACTGTGTGTTTACGACATGGTGAAATTCATTTATTCATTGTGCATTTGTAAGGCGCTTATACCTCACAAATTGTGTTTCAAAGCGCCCACAGGGCAAAAGGGAGGGAACATGGGAACACAGGCGCTAAGGATAAACAGGTGAACAGGAAAGGGGCGGTCCTGTGAGCATTCAGAACGTGCATGTGCATGGAGAGAGGGAGGGATAGGCAAGGGGGTAAGTGCTAGGAGTTCCGGGAAATGCGGAGGAGTACGTTGTGTGCATCCGTAAGTGCCTGGCTGAGGTCGCTTGGTACAGAGTGATCACATGCCATTAATAAGTGCAGGCCTGTAAGAACACAAGCCATTGGGTACCTTAAGGCAAATGAGGGTGGGGTGCGGAAGGCTCAAGACGATTGGGCGGAAAGCTAGGACCAGAAGGACAAATAAGGTCCTAGGCCCCCAATCCCAGCGACTGTGGGGCATTAGCACAGGAGTGAGAAACGGAAGGAGGAGGTGAAGAAAAAAGTATTGAGGAGCTTCTGGAATTTGATGGCTCAAGGCAGAAAGGGTGGGGTGAGGCTGTTCCAGAGGAAGGAGTCAGCCGAGGAGAGAGATCTGCCACCAGCTCGCTGCTTAAAAAAATGCCTGACATGCAGAGAGTTGGAGCCGGATGAACGTAAGGATCTGGAAGGAGAGTATTTGGTGAGAGCAAGTTGTAGATAGATTGGTCCTCAGCCCCAGACAGCCATATGGATTATGCAGAGGGATTTGAATTTGACCCTTGTGGCAACTGGGAGCCAGCGGAGGGATTTTAGAGCTAGTGAGATACAGTCCCATTGCTTGATGCCAAAGATAAGCATCGCAGCACTATTCTGGACAAGCTGGAGGGGGCGGAGAGAGGAAGAGGATAGGTTAAGGAAGAGGCTGTTGCAATAGTGAAGCCTAGAGAGTAGCTGTGCTCTCGAGACTTTGAGCTTCTGGGGAAAAAAATGGAAAGGAAGGATGCCTTTAAGGAGTTGGAGTTGAAAATAGACCTTCTTGCCAAGGTTGAAGATGTGAGGGAGGAAAGAAAGAGAGGAATCAAAGATGACTCCAGGGTTTCTGGCTTCAGTTGCAGGAGACGGTGGAGAGCCCATAGAGGGTGGCCAGAGTGGATGAAGGAAGGAGGGAGGAGGGATCAGGGGTCCGAATAGGAAGGATATCAGTCTTGCTGGCTTTGAGGCAGAGATCATTGGAGGCACACCAGGACTGGATAGCAGGCAGTCAGGAATGATGGAGGAAGAAGGGAGGGGGAGAATCAGAGGGAGGTTTGAAGATGAATTGGGTGTTATCTGCATAACACTGGAAGTGGGGGGTGGGAGTACAGATAAGGGGAGGAAGCAGAGCTAGTTAGACATTAAAGATCCAGGGTGAGAGGTTAGAGCCCTGGGGAAGGCTACAGGTACAGATAGAGTAGGAGAGGAGAAAGGGCCCAGGATGACGTGGGAGGGACGGTCAGTGAGGAAGGAGGTCAGCCGGTTCAATAACCGCTCCGAGATACCAAGGGTATCATTGAGCCTTTTTATGAGGATGGATGGTTGATCGTGTCAAATGCAGAGGACAGATCAAGTAAAATGAGGACAGCAGGAGAGTTTGTGTCAAGAGATGTGAGCAGTTCTTCACAGGTGTTCAGGAGAGCAGTTTCCGTGCAGTTTCCTGCTCGGAATCCAGATTGGTGGTCGTGTAGGTAACCAATGATCTCAATAATTGCAAACCATCCTGGAATGCTCAAATGTGCCAGATAATTTGCAATAAGAGTACATGATTTCACAAATTGCTAAATGTTTGCAGTTTTGTCCAAATTGATTTCTCCAAAAGGAGGCTGGGATTAAATAACTATACAGTGTACCTATGCAGTGGTTCAACCACAATTTTTGTTCCTGGCAGAGTCAGCTCAAGGTTTAGGTGTATATAGCCATTAGCACCCAAAGGTTAAAGTAAATTATTAAAAAAATCAGACGTACCTTCAGTCCTGCGTCGCTGCGTCACAGAGAGGAAGCCCATTTTTAGTGTTGACGACAGGAAGCAGTGTGCCACAGGAATTAAATTAAATTTTTCTATTTTATAATTAGTGTAAGCCTTTAGCACAGCGTGTGCTTAATCGTGAGTGCTAAAGGAGGCATTGGGAGGAGTGGAGAGCAACAAACGTACAGGACGAGGGGCGCACAACACTAGGGGAGCTTGGAACGTGTGCTTATACCAGAGAATACAACCTGCATTCCGAGCTCTCTGATTGGCTTGCACCCCGGCGCAGAGTGCTAATGAGGGGAATTTATACCTCCACCAGAACGCTGCTAAAAATCTGCTGGATGATTCACATCTGGCGACATTGCAATTCAATACTGCCGGAAGCATTCCTCTGAACTCTGAATACGGTCAATGGTAAATCCGGCGGTATTATAGAAATACTGGCAGATTTACTAAAACCACCGAACTCATAATCACCCCCAGGAAATGTTGCAATGTTTCCTCAGCCACTTTGCAACACATAGATAGATTTAAAGAAGAGTTCCAGGTCTTCAAAACAAAGGCCAAAGGCAATACACCCTGTCACATTTTATTTAAAGACTGTGAGCATACGAGGGTTCAATAAAGTCGAATGTCGATTGTTTTTCTTTAATTAGTAAATACGAACGAGCTAAAAAACTCCCACAACCTTTCACTATAAAATACTTTCTTCTTCTTCTTGTTCTTTTTGTTCTTCCTCTTCTTCGGGGAGTGGAGCTGGTGTGGACCTTGATGTTAAGGAGCGCCATTCCTTGAAGAGGAGGGTCTACACCTGCTCAATGTAGGCATTCTCGGCCAACTGACCTGCTGAGCTGTTCTTTCTTTTCAGGTTGTCCCATATTCTCGAGAACTCAAAAAACCTTTGATGGATTTATCTACTTGCCTAACTCAAGGGAGTGACAAAGCAGTCTCTAGGGTTAGGACTCCCTTATGCGCAGCCCTGCATTTTTCTAAATGTGAGCTCACCCGCAATCAGGTCCAAGCCATCAGAGGCGTTAGGGCAGCACCTGATTCGGTGCCCATAAAATGCAATTCTAGAAGCACCACGTTAAGGGCACATTTAGAAACGCCCAGTGCCCTTTTTTAAAAATGAGTTCACAGATGCTGTTAATTTGGGAATAGGGCAGTGACCTCATAACTCGGGGCCGTAAATTGAGGACTGAAATTCGGAAATATTTCCCTTTTTTGTGAAGTTATTTGCAGACATAAGAACCACCAAACAACACCGAGCCAGAGGCAATGTATGTTTTTCCATGTATCTGCCCCAGCCGCATTGATGTTGACGTTTTCCCAGGCGAGTGATGGAGCGTCCACCTCGAGGGATGTGATCTGCCCTGCTAAACCATTCATAGACAAACTGAATATTATTGGTGCCAAGACACATCTCTGCCTGACACCTTTCTGGATGGGGTGGGGGCTGAGGGGGTCCGTAGTTTCACCTTCTAGGTTCTATCTACTCTTCTCTAAATTGTTACTATACAGATCAGCGTTAGCTGATAGGAGTAGTAATGGAATGCTGTAGCTCAATAGGGGTTTTCTCGGTTCTCTTCTCAGTACCCTTTCCAAAGCTGTCTTCGCGTTTGTAAGAGCCAGGTACAGAAATGATTTCATTAAAACATCATATCGTTTGCATTAATAGCAACATTCTGAACCCCTTGTCTAACTTACTGACCACCTTTTGGAAGCCAGCTATTAGGTGGGTAGTTACAAGTTTCCAAAAGAGTTAGCGGGGCCCTACCGTAGCTTTTCTCCACCCGGTCCAGTAAGGTTATATATAGGGCCGTGATTAGCAGCACAGTCTTGCCTTCCACTGTTGAAGATCAGTAGTAACTCTACACTGTGCTACAAGGGAAGGATACGTCTTGTGTGTCCAACTGCATCGCAAATAATAGAAAGGTGTAGAGGGATCTCAGCCTGCGATATCTCCATAAGCTCTAGATCTAGCCGCTCTCCATCATGAAAGTTCTAATCCTCTCCCCATCTTGAAAGTTCTATCCTCTCTCCATCATGAAAGCTCTAGCCTCTCTCCATCATGAAAGCTCTAGCCTCTCTCCATCATGAAAGCTCTAGCCTCTCTCCATCATGAAAGCTCTAGCCTCTCCATCATGGAAGCTATAGCTCTCTCCATCATGAAAGCTATAGCCTCTCTCCGTCATGACAGCTCTATCCTCTCTCCATCATGACAGCTCTATCCTCTCTCCATCATGACAGCTCTATCCTCTCTCCAGCATGACAGCTCTATCCTCTCTCCACCATGAAAGCTCTATCCTCTCTCCACTCCACCATGACAGCTCTATCCTCTCTCCATCATGACAGCTCTATCCTCTCTCCATCATGGAAGCTCTAGCCTCTCTTCATCATGGAAGCTCCAGCCTCTCTCCATCATGGAAGCTCTAGCCTCTCTCCATCATGACAGCTCTATCCTCTCTCCACCATGAAAGCTCTATCCTCTCACCATCATGACAGCTCTATCCTCTCTCCACCATGAAAGCTCTAGCCTCTCTCCATCATGGAAGCTCTAGCCTCTCTCCATCATGACAGCTCTATTCTCTCTCCACCATAAAAGCTCTAGCCTCTCTCCATCATGGAAGCTCTAGCCTCTCTCCATCATGACAGCTCTATCCTCTCACCATCATGGAAGCTCTATCCTCTCTCCATCATGACAGCTCTATCCTCTCAGCTCTATCCTCTCTCCATCATGACAGCTCTATCCTCTCTCCATCATGACAGCTCTAGCCTCTCAGCTCTATCCTCTCTCCATCATGACAGCTCTATCCTCTCTCCACCATAAAAGCTCTAGCCTCTCTCCATCATGGAAGCTCTAGCCTCTCTCCATCATGACAGCTCTATCCTTTCTCCATCATGGAAGCTCTATCCTCTCTCCATCATGACAGCTCTATCCTCTCAGCTCTATCCTTTCTCCATCATGACAGCTCTATCCTCTCTCCACCATAAAAGCTCTAGCCTCTCTCCATCATGGAAGCTCTAGCCTCTCTCCATCATGACAGCTCTATCCTTTCTCCATCATGGAAGCTCTATCCTCTCTCCATCATGACAGCTCTATCCTCTCAGCTCTATCCTCTCTCCATCATGACAGCTCTATCCTCTCTCCATCATGACAGCTCTATCCTCTCTCCATCATGACAGCTCTAGCCTCTCTCCACCATGGAAGCTCTAGCCTCTCTCCACCATGGAAGCTCTAGCCTATCTCCACCATGGAAGCTCTAGCCTCTCTCCATCATGGAAGCTCTATCGGTAGAAATGCTATCTTTCCAAATGTTGCTGGGTGTCATGGAACACACACATACACGCACAGACATGCACACACACCACACATACACAAACACACACAACACACATATGGCACATGATGCCGCAGTCCTAAGGAACAGTCAGCTAACATGCACCATGGAAACACAAGGCTTAGCCAGAGCGTGGCTGCGGTCCCTGAATATTCCATGTTATCTTGGCATCTTGTGCGGAACTGGGAATTCTGGCAGAGCAATTAGTGAAGCAAAGGTTCCTTAACTGCCCATTTGTACATTCATAATGTACAGAAATGTTCTGGTTTTGTAAGTACAATATCGCACACTCCGACACACTTTCTGCTCATACCACCCTACACTTTCTTCATTACACAATCATGAGAGGCAAACACAAAAATGTGTGATAATAAATACAGCCACTACCACTGTGGACTTTCAATATGGCTAAAGAGAGTACACATTACAACAGCTAACAACATTACATCCTCAACCATAAACAGCAATGCTTAACATTGTTGCACTCATACACAAACTGGTCAATACACATGTGAAAATATGTGGACATTCTCTGAACTCATTTCACCTGCATCACATGGAAATCCTTCCTCTTACAGGAGATTGTGGACGTCTCCTGCATCCTTGGGCTTGATCTCTCTGTGTTAACGAGCAACTGTTCAGGAGGTACAGATGGCACATAGGAAGGAAAATGATACACTGCAATGAGCAAATGGACGGTTAAAGAATAGGTTGTATTATCTCTACAAGATGGCAGAGGGTGGCAACAGTGCAAACACTACATGGTGTGCAAATTCATGGTCTGATGCTGAATCTATATAAATATATATATATATACATATATATATATATATATATATATATATATATATATATATATGTATATATATATATATATAAACTGAAAATCTGTTGGTTTGTTTGTTTATTTGTTCCTCATATAATTTCACACCATTCCACCAACCTGTTAGGACCTTCCGGATGCCACTTATTACATTACATGTGGACATCCCACCCTGTTCCTCGGATTTCAGCCTCTGCACACATGAGACGGTTGCCTGGAAGCGGCAAAACATCAAGGTGGCCGTAGAAGGATTGGGCAAAGCTAATTTCAAGCATTTGGACATGAAGAACAGAATTTCAAGGCATCGAAAACAATGTTTCAATGCCCTAAAACGCACCGTTTCTGAAATACCTGTGCAACAATGCTCCGCTACATACTGCACCGTACAGGGTGAGGCAACATGTGGGGAGAGTGCTATGAAGGTCCCATCGTGCTGCAGCACACCAACTCTCGCCTCCTCTCCACGTCTGCTCCCAGATTGTCAACAATTGATGAGAGTCTGATTATGTATGTCTACAGAACCCGTGCGAAATACAGGCACTTTTTTGCTAGTATTCTATAATATGGAAATACACTGCTTTGTACCCATGCCTCCTGAGAAAGAGATAGGTGGCCTAGACTGTGATGAGGAGAACAAAGCCAATCATCTTGTCACATTGTTGGTGGGTGCCGATAGAACTGTGCTAAGGGGCAACACAGTACACACATTCTTTATTTAACCACTGACTGCAGGTGAGATTAATCTATTCCAATCACACCCTAACTACTTTCCTACCACAACACACTGCATGACTACACCCCATGATCATACACATCCCTAGTCCCTCCCTAATCAGAACATTACCTTCGCTCTTATTAAACTCAAATCCCCTACCCCTCTGAATCTCCCCGGCAGTCTCAATGCAATCCAGCTGACTTCCTAAACACAAAACCCTCCATGTCCAAAACCCAGTCCAAGACTGAGATCCTTCTTATTGGGACTCCTCCCCACTCCTTCCCTCCTACTCTTGGACCGCATTCCTTCGGACCCCCCCCGTACACTTGTGTGAGGCTAAAAATCTGGGAATCATCTTTGACTCCTCTCTCTCCTTCTCACCTCATATCGCTGACCTTGCCAAGAAGGCCCACTTTCAGATTCACCTCCTCAGAGGCATTCCCCCTTTCCTCACCTTCACCCAGAAGCTCAATGGCTCCAGAGCTCTGGTTCTCTCCAGGCTGGATAATTGCAACAGCCTCTTCCTAACCTTCCTCTTTCCACCCTCCGCCCTCTTCAACTAATCCAGAATAGGACTGCAAGACGTATTCTTGGCCTCAAGCCCAGGGACCACATCTCTCCAGCCCTAAAATCTCCACACTGGCTCCCGTTGTTCGCAAGGATATAATTCAGGACCTTCTGCATTATCCACATGGCTTTCTGTGGCCTGGGATCCTGCTACATCCAACTCTCTCTCCCTAAATAGGTCTCTGCTAGAGTCCTCTGGTCCTCTAGCTACAACTCTCTGCATATCAGACGTTTCTCCAAACAGGATTCTGCCTCTGGAACGGCCTCCATGCCTCTCTATATGACTTGAGCCAGACATCCTTATGTTTCTAAAGATTCTCAAGACCTTCCTTTTCTCCTCCTCCTTCCCTCTCCCCCTACCTTGCTAAACTCCTCCTGCCATGGTGACTGGTGTGCCTGTGTCCCCTATGAGTGTTACCGGGGCCACACCTTCCTTCAACCAGTCTTTCCCCTCACCCCTTACCAGCACTTGCCCTCGGGCTTGCTTCCCTGACTAGCCTACTGAGGATGGTCCTTCCGTGTCCTCGCACTATTTTTCTCCACATCTGCTTCCCATGGGACTTGCCCTATCCGGCTCCCACAAGCATTTGCCCAGCCCCTGGGCCCCGTCCCTCCTGCACTTCTCCCTCTTCTCCCTCTCCCTATCCCATCCCTGTGCCCTGACTTCCCCCTCCCCCGGCACTTCCTGTTACTGCACTTGCACGATCCGAATGTTACAAGGCCTAGTAGGACCCTTAATGTTGTTTTCTCCCATGTACCGCCGCCTCTTTTGACTTGTGGTGCTTGGAAATATTTTTGCTGTATAGGCGCAATACAAATGTTAAATAAATCCTAACTCCTCCCTAACCTCACCATTCCCCATATCCAATCTGACATCTAATGCAATACCTTCTGAACCTTAACATTGTTCTAATCTGACCATATCCATTCTGAAACATAGCATCCCTCAAGTCCAATGCCACCGCTAGGCTAGACACTGGATTTATATAGTGCAATCCTGCACTCTCCCTAATCACATCACTGACAGTGTCCCATGCATAGTCCATTGCTACACCTTATATAACTGCAACATTCCCTAAGTCTGTTCCTCACACCTTACATTTACTCTATACAGATAAGAGAGTTCTGGGGGACTGTGGCTATGCTGACAGGGTGAAACATCACTCAGTGTGCACTGGTATTGTTAAGATGACTGGAGATAGGATGACGGGGAAATAGGGGTGGGTTTACCGGGCCATCCACAGTATATGGCCTTTTTCTTAAAGAGCAGCTCATGTCTTTGCAGGATCCTGGGTTAAGGCAGAATGAGACTGGGCCTGTTGCTCAATGGAGGCCCAAATCAGCTGTCTTATATTTTTGTCTGATGCAGCTACAAGATTGAGAACTTATGCCACAGTAGGGAAGGAGTCTGCATATACCTAGTTGAAGGACTGAACATCATAACGAGTCACAAAGGCTTACACATGTGCCTCATAGCTCTCTTGGTATCTTGGATGGCATTTAGCTGAGCTGGGCTCTGAGAGGCAGAGGTCAAGATAAGTGCCGGCTTAAATGGCAGTAGTGAAGTGGCATGATGAGAACGGTCAGAGAGCCTTTTCGATTGATACTTCTTCGACTGCCTTAGCGCTTGATTTGGCTCTGTTGCTTAGTAAGCATTCGGAGCTGCCTACTTCTCAGTTGCCTATGAGAGAGGTCCCTCCGACATTTGTCCCGAAAGTTGAGATTGCGGCCGATACTGCGCGAGGAATACTTGCGGTGGACATCCCTGCACATTACGTATCGCAGTTTGTTCACTTCCCGTTTTCAAGACAGGAAGTGAACACCCTAAAGCAATCTATTCCCGATGTAAGAAAGAATCCAACCGGGTTCTATAAAGAAATAGAGTCGGTCTTACATTCATCGGTATTCACCTTAAGTGATATTGATTTATTATTTCCCGTACTCCTGCCAGTTGATTTATGGAAACAGATTAGGACTGTAGATGATGTACCTGGGTTAGGAGATACATGGGATAACATGGTTAGGCTAGATAAAGACCAGCTGGCGAGCGACCGCCTCAAGTGATATTAACCTTGCCTGGTAGGATTATTGTAAAATTGAAAACTATAGTTCCTGAAAAAAGAATCATTTGGGACAAGCTTACAGCCTGTGTCCAAGGAATGTCTGAGGGTGCTACCGATTTCTTTAATCGGTTTGAACAGGTATTTTCAGATTTCAGTGGACAAGACCTAGGCACAGAGTCAGGGAAAAAGCTGTTTGTCGACAAATGTGTACGTGGATTGCTGCCTGACATCTAGTTACAGATTATGTCTTCCGAAAGCACTTGGCAGGCAAAGTCTCAATCAGAAGTACTGCATATGGCTCAGTACTATGAAAATCGTGTGAAGAATGAAAAGGAAAAACTTGAGAAAAAAAAGGGTGACCTGAAAACAAAAGTCCTATTACAACAGATTGTTAGAAACCCTAGAGGGGGTAATCAATTTAGAGGTCAGTACATTTCACAGGGAAGTACGCCCCTGGCTCTGGTAACCAATAGCCTATTGTCGACAGGAAGGCCACTGGCGCGCACAATGTCCGACCTTGCAGCAAAGGTCATTTGGGAACATGGCTAGACGATCCAGAGGTCGCCCAGGTGCAGGGGTCCCTGGCACAGGTCAGTTTGCACCAGAATCACAGCAACCTCCTTCACAGGATAAGCAAGTTTCAAATGTGGATAATAGAAACATTTTTGATCACCCTTCTGCTGCGTACCTCTCTGAAGAGCTTCCTTTTGACAATATTCGGTTTCGCTAAGATTGACCGAAGCAGGATATGGAACCGACGCCTATTTCTGTTCATCAGAAAGGCCCCTACATTGAGATGGCGGTGGGAAATAGGAAGCATCTATTTTTAGTAGATACGGGAGCACAGAAATGTTCCATTGACCATTCACGGGTTCCGAATATTCCCCTGTCAGGGCAGTTCAACATTTCCATAAGGTTTTCAGGCACACCTCTAGTTCGGTCTCTTTGCCGGTACCGATAACACTGGGTCCCTTCACGGAGCAGTGTCCATTTCTACTTACCACAAACTGTGGGGAGAACTTGCTGGGGTTAAATTTGTTGAAGGAATTGCATGCAGTAATACATTGTTCTCCGGACGGAGTTCGGTTAACAATTTCACCTCAGCAATCACTCGCCTCTCAGTTTTTGACTCGACCTTTACCGCCAGAATTCAGTAATGTTCCGGAATGCTTATGGGCAATTGATGATAATGATGTGGGCATTCTTCAAATTGAACCTGTTAAAATTATTCTGAAACATGGAGTAAAATTGCCTCGCATCCCGCAATATAAGATCTCAGTTGAAGGTTGAACAGGCTTTGAAATGTATAGTCTCTGATTTTGTACATCGTGGAGTAATTGAGGAAATTACGGGTAGCTTGTGTAACAGCCCCATTTTGCCAGTATACAAAAAAGGTGATAATGCGATTCCCTTTCGGTTTATAATTGATTCACGTGCTATTAACAAAATTGTGGCTCCTCAATTTCCTATTGTACCTGATGTTACAACGATACTAACCATGATTCCGGCTTCTGCCACTCATTTTAGCGTTGTTAACCTCAAAAATGCGTTTTTCAGTATTCCCATACACAAGGATAGTAGGTATTTGTTTGCATTTACCCTAGGTGGACGCTCATTTACATACACTCGTGCACCACAAGGGTACACTGAGAGTCCAAGTATTTATAGTAGGGCATTAAAAGAGCAGCTCGATACTCTTGAGTTGCCTACTACTTGCACGTTACTACAGTGTGTAGATGATCTCCTCTTGGCTGTTGATTCTGAGAGTAGCTGTAAAGAAGGCACCGTGTTGTTGCTTTGTCATCTAGCGAAACATGGCCACAAAGCTTCACTTAAAAAATTCCAATATTGTTGTCAGGAGGTCGCTTATTTATGCTATCTCCTGTCAAAGGAGGGAAGACGGTTGACACCTGAACGAATAAAGACTATTTCTGGCATGTCTGTCCCAAATACACAGAAGGAAGTTAGAGCCCTGATAGGTATGGCTACTTCCTGTAGATTGTGGATCCCTAACTTTTCGTTAACGATTAAACCAATGCTGGCTTTGACAAAGAGGGGCATTTCTTTGCCATTGCCATGGACTTTGGAGCACCAGACAGCATTTGAATTGCTCAAATCCGCGCTGTGTTGAGCACCGGTTTTAGGAACTCCGAATTATGACAAGGCCTTTGTGTTGTATGTGCGTGATGGATGTGCTTTGGCTGTGTTAACGGAGGAGCATGGAGGGAAGAATAGGCCGTGCGGCTAATTCTCATCCGCCCTTGATCCTGTTGCATGCGCTTTGCCGAGATGTTTGAGAGCTGTTGCTGCTGCTGCTGCGTCTGTAAAACAGAGTGAGGGAATGGTCCTGGGTCATGCGTTAACCCTAATGGTACCTCACTCTGTAGATATTTTATTGAATAGAACTCAAACGCAACACCTCACTTCCGCACGATTGACAAGATATGAACTGATCTTGTTTGCTCCCCACATTCAAATTCAGAGGTGTTGCGTATTAAATCCGGCTGAACTTTTACCTGTCCCGCAAGATACTGTTGATGGTGACGAAACGTCACACGATTGCCTTTATGCGACAGAACAAGAGACTAAAGGTAGAATCGATCTGAAAGACACGCCTTTGAATAGCCCACAAGGAGAGCTATTTTGTGATGGCTCTTGTTTTAAACTGCCGAATGGTAAATCCACGGCTGCTTATGCCGTTACTAATTTAAGCATGATTGTGGAAACCAAAAGAATTATGCATAATTCCGCGCAGGCCGCAGAAATTATAGCGTTAACTTGAGCTTGTGAACTTTATGAAGGGCTTACAGCAAATATATATACCGATAGTCAGTATGCTTTTGTGGTGGTTCACAACTTCGGAAAGAACGAGGTTTCTTGACCTCGCATGGCACGAAAATTCAGCATGGCACTTTAATAGTGCGATTACTTTCAGCGCTCGCACTCCCTGTTCAGTTAGCTATTATAAAATAAGCAGCACATCAAAAAGTTACAGATGATATAGGAAAGGGGAATGCTTTCGCTGATCAGATAGCTAAGCAAACTGCCACTGATTTTAGTTCAGAAATGTATGCTGTAAGAGAAATTGTAAATATTTTCACTTTTGGTAAAAGTATCGATTCTGTAAAAGACATTCAAGCAGATGCTACTATAGAGGAAACTAAGAGATGGGTCGAGGGTGCAGGAAGACTGGATGAGGATGGGTGTTGGGTGGATAATGTTGAAGGAAAATGGTTACTCCCTGACGCCTACATTACAATGATGGTTATTATGGCTCATGGTCAGACACATGTCTGTGCGTGTAAATTGACTAAAATGCTACACAGTGTATGGGCCAATGATAAGATTTTCAAAACTGCGGAGCGCTTTGTCCAAGGGTGCATGGTCTGCTTGCAGCATAATGTAGGAAAAGGTACCTCGACTCCTAGAGGAAGTTTCGCTCCACCTTCTGCTCCGTTTGAGGTTATTAATTTTGATTTTATTGAAATGGAACGTTGCAATAATCTTAAATATGTGTTGGTTGTTATTTGTGCTTTTAGTAACTGGGTTGAGGCCTACCCTGTTAGAGATGCAATGGCCATAACCACGGCAAAAACTCTGTTGAAAGAGTTTTTTCCTAGGTTCGGGCTGCCGAGAGTCATCTGGTCAGATAATGGGCCACACTTTATCGCTGCTGTAATCCTACAAATATGCAAAGGATTACAAATTGATAAACAGTTCCATTCGGCCAGACATGCCCAAAGTGTCGGATTAGTGGAAAGGCATAACGGCATTATAAAGCACAAGCTCGCTAAGACGTGTGCTGGCACCAAGTTAAAATGGCCGGACGCCTTACCGATTGTGTTGCTGTCGATGAGAACAACCCCTCAAACTAAGACTGGGCTCTCTCCCTTTGAGGTGGTAATGGGGAGACCTGCTAATATTTGGGGTATGCCAAAAAGTAGCTCGTTGCGGGATATAGAGAATGTGCTTCTTTCAGATTACTGTAACCAGTTGACTAAAAATCTGTTTTCAATTTATTACCAGGTGCGAGAGGCATTACCTGTATGTTATGAGGGTCCTGGTCACAGTCTACGACCGGGGAACTGGATCCTCACGAAAGTTTTTGAGAGGTCGTCTTGCCTTGCACCTCGGTGGAGGGGTCCCTCCCAAGTCCTGCTAGTCACCCAGACTGATGTGCGGGTAGTGGGTCGTAAGAACTGGATCCATGCAACGCACACCAAATGGATCCCGCAGCCCATGCCATACAATACAGAAGACACAGAATCCCTTCCCACTGCTGTAACCAACGTGCCTGAAATCCTTTTCTGATCCCATTTCCGTTCACTCGCCACCTCCAGTGGGAAGTGAGGACACTTTGCTTTCTGATCCTTCAGCACCAGAAATTGTGAAATATAATTTACGTCCAAGGAAATAGACGTACAGCACGGTTTGACTGTGCGATTGAGGAAATCATTTGAGGGCTTGCCTTTTGGCCGACTGTACGGAAGGATTCTGTTGGCTAAGGGTTGTGGAAAAGACATTAAGAAGATGCGCGGGATAAGGGGATAGGTTGGTATATTCATCCTTTACCTTTGACAACTGCTTGTTATGCTTCTCTTAGAGCACTATTCTTTGGCCGATGGAATGACATCATCTCAGGGAACTTTGATGGTACAAATTTGAATAGTTTGGAAAAACGTGTTTTGATGCCCCTGGGATGCTCGCTTTTTGCAAATAGGAGTAAACCAAACGTTGCTTCTGTTAGGCCCTCTGATAGTTTGTCTCGTCCTTTTCAGTCTTTGATCTCTTCCAAAATGGCTCCTATAGGCAATAAGGATGCCACGCCTCCATCTTATTCTGTTAATTATAGCCCCGATTCAGTATCCTTCTGCATACAGAGGAATGGAACACCGTCAATGGGTAATTTTAGAAAATGCGCCAACATTGCGGATTTGACTAGTGAGAACAGACCTCTGTACGTGGGCGAATCTGTCTATTTTGTTTGCGGTAATGTGGCATTTCCATGGTTGCCCAGGGATTGGCAAGGAACCTGCTATTTAGGGATTCTATTACCTGGGGTATTTATTGCCAGTACTGCAGAAATTTTGAAAACTCGTCCACGACGAGGTGTGAAAGGGGATACTCCAGCACAAACTCTAGGAGACATCATGAAACCCTTTGTGCCATTTTTTGGGCAAATTACGAATTCAGAAGATATCAGGGGACTAGTGAGAGTGTTGGAGAGAACCATCAACCGGACCACTGACATACTCTATAATATGACGTTAGAACAGAAAGCGATAAGATTAAAGGTTCTTCAGAACTGGATGGCATTAGATGTCATTCTGGCTGAGCGTGGAGGAGTATGTAAATTAGTGGGGTCCGCTTGCTTTGTTTACTTAACAGACTCCTCTCCAACGATCTTTAGGGCTATCCAAAATCTACATGTTCTTAGTTCAGAAGTGCATGTTCCTGAGGGAAACTGGGAACTTAGTGCATGGTTTTGGGACCTTCTACGGATGTGGGGATGGAAGTTGTTTTCAGCGCTGCTGATTACCTTGGGAAGTTTTCTGTTCCTTTGTTGTTGTATACAGTATCTCCCTGGTATATGTTCGGTATTAGGGGGGTGTTGCACGCAAGCAACAAGTGTATTAGGGCATAAAATATGCGCCCCAGATAAGGTTTCCAAGGAGTATGTGTTGAAAGAAACTCTAGTATCTGATATAATGGCAATAGATATGTCTGACAATGATTCGGGTGTATAGACGTTGAAATGTGGAGTTAATCGCAAAATGATTGAAGGTGGTTTAGCGCTTGGCATAGGCCAAAAGGAGGGCTTGTTAGAACTGATATAATATTGTTTCGTCCTCATTGTATATGTTGGCTTATGCCCAGTCGAGGAAATCCGTATTACAAGGTCGTGACTTTGAGTGAATCAAGCCTCCATTTTAGGTTAGAGCTGCCATTTTTAGTTTATTGTACAAAGTCACCCTTTGGCCTAAAATGGCCGTCTTGTGTTCTCTTGTTCTTGCTTTAACCTCTTCAACCTCCGGAGGAGAGTTAATGTCCAACCTGCCTTCAGGCTACATGTTAGGGTCATGTAGACCTTGTCCTTTGTTGACCTCGGTTTCAGGGGATTACTTGAATTGGCGATGTTAACCTACAAGTATACAAGAACAATAACGCTATCTAAATACGACATGCGAAACATTTGTTTGGTCTGTATTAAAGCAATGTGTAAAGAGTGTAAAGTTAAACTTAGAGAATAATAGTGTTTGTTAGTAAATGTATTAAAAAGTAAACCGCATGCACGAGATATGTAAATTAGAAACGAACCTGGCGTGTCCAGTACATGATTAACTTGAAAGAGGCTGGACATCGTTATAACGAAAATGTATAAATACGCCGATGTCCAGCTAGCAAATCCTGTTTACTGCTCACATTGAACCCTGCTGGTGGTCTCTGTGATGTATTGACGGCCAAACAAGCTATTTGTGTACTTTGTTTTGTAACTGTTCAGTTTTGCAATAAAGATTCTGGGAATCTTTACAAGCCCATGTCGGTGTATTTCTCTTTGTATGGTGTAAAAGCCTTAATATTGTATTTTCTGATTCCACATGCATATATACCGCGTTAAGATTAAATATGGAGGTTAGCATTTATATTGCATTTGGTTGAAATGTGGAGGTTAGCATTTTCATCGCATTTAGATGAAATGTGGAGGTTAGCATATGTATTGCACTTAGATGAATTAGACAGGTTAGCATATGCACCACATTTAGATGAAATGTGAGGGTTAGCATATGTACTGCACTTAGAAGAATTAGGCAGGTGAGCCTATGTACTCCATCTAAATGTGGAGGTTATATATATATTGCATTTTGATGAAATGTGGAGGTCATCATTTATATTGCATTTAGTTGAAATGTGGGGGTTAGCCTACAGTATCTAGATGAAATGTGGAGGTTAACCTATGTATTGTACTTCGAAGAACTGTGAAGGCTAGCCTATGTATGGCACTTAGAAGAATTTGGCTGGTTAGCATGTGTATCGCATTTAGATGAAATGTGGAGGTTAGCATATGTATCACATTCAGTGGGAATGTGAAGGTTAGCCTAGGTATTGCACTTAGAAGAACTGCAAAGGGTATCCTATGTACTGCACTTAGAAGAATTGGGCAGGTTAACATATGTATCGCATTTAGATGAAATGTGGAGGTTGGCATATGTATCGCATTTAGATGAAATGTGGAAGTTAGCATTTATATTACATTTGGTTTAGATGTAGAGGTTAGTCTAGCGCATCTAGATGGAATGTGGAAGTTAGCCTATGCATTGCACTTAGCCGAACTCTGAAGGGTAGCCTATGTACTGCACTTAGAAGAATCAGGCAGGTTAGCCTATGTACCACATCTAGATGAAATGTGTGCAATAGCATGTATATCACTTTTAGATGAAATATGGAAGTTAGCCTATGAATTGCACTTAGACGAACTCTGAAGGGTAGCCTATGTACTGCACTTAGAAGAATCAGGCAGGTTAGCCTATGTACCACATCTAGAGGAAATATGTAGAATAGCATGTATATCACTTTTAGATGAAATATGGAAGTTAGCCTATGCATTGCACTTAGAAGAATTGTGAAGGGTAACTGATGTACTGCACTAAGAAGAATTTGACAGGTTAGCATATGTACGCATTTAAATGAAATGTGAGGGTTAACATATGTATCACATTCAGATGAAATGTGGAGGTTAGCATTTATATTACATTTAGTTGAGATGTGGAGGTTAGTCTAGCATATCTAGATGAAATGTGAAGTTAGCCTAAGCATTGCACTTAGAAGAATTGTGCAGGTTAGCCTGGGTACCACATCTAGATGAAATGTGGAGGTTAGCATGTATGTTGCATTTGGATGAAATGTGGAAGTCAGACTATGCATTGCACTTAGAGGAATTGCAAAGGGTACCCTATGTACTGCACATAGAAGAATTGGGCAGGTTAGCATAAATATCGCATTTAGATGAAATGTGGAGGTTATCATATGTATCACATTTAGTTGAATGAGGAGGTTAGCTTACGTATCACATTTAGATGAAATTTGAAGTCTAGCATATGCATTACGCTTAGGAAAACTGTGCAGGGTAGCCTATGTACTGCATGTAGAAGATGTGTGCAGGTAAGCCTACATACTGCCTCTGGAAGAACTGGGAGGGTCTGCCTGCGTGTTCAACTTGGATGAATTGTGCAGGTTAGCCTATGTATTGCATCTAGAAGGAATGTTCAGCTCAGCCTGTACATTGTACCTAGATACACCGTGTCCTCTACTGCTCTTGATGAAGCTTGAAGGCAAGCCATTGTGTTACACTCGCAAAATGATAGCCATGTACTGTACATAAAACCTGGTGAAGCTATCATAGGCGTAGCACACTATACATCTAGGAGAATAGCAAACACACCACACTTAGATGAAACACAAAGACAGCCAATCTGTTGCACTTGGAGGATTTTGAGGGGAGCCAATGGGTTGCATTTTTTACAAGTAACTCTGGAACTTCCTAACACTCAGCATATCTACCACCCATTACATAACTAACTTGACCCAAACCTCTGACACAAGACACCAAAACTACTAACACTCTTCCATCTCTCCAAAACACCCACCAACACACCTAAAAACACCTGCATACAACATACAAACGCCAATCCACCAAAATCATACTAGCACACAGTGACCGATTTTTTCTAACTGAAGCTAGCAATAGCACATCAAAGCTCTCTTGCACTTTCCCTCTCTTCTCCATTAACCTTCCCAGCCCCCTTCCTTTCCAGATCCGCTAGAGTGCCTGGAGACCGTGAAAAATGGTGGTGAGTGTGGTACAAATCCTAATAACATAACATAACATAACATTTGATCTCCCCTTCTGTAAGGGCTTGGAAGTGTAAGAAAAATAGTCTGTATGGTTGCCCAGTGCAATGGCAGAGGTTAAGATTAAGTTGAAACCTTCCAGCCATCACTTCTTGTGTTTTGTATTGAACATTGCAAGAGACACATTTGACCCTTGCAAGGGTGCTGAGGCAATTCTCTGGCAAAGGAAACATTTTGGCATTCACAGAAGAGGGTATCCTGGGTGTTCCTTCAATATGATTACCAGAAAGGATAATTCTTAGATAAAAGAGGTATAGGCTTTAGCAGAGGAAGAACGTTGGGGAAAGGGTACGAAAGCAGGAGGTACAGCAAGTGGGACATCATGTGTAACGAGTAACAAAGGAACCCATAAGGAGAGCTGTGGTCCTACCAGTGTTCTGCTGAAAGAAGGAATGTCTGAGGGGTTTCAGACCAATTCCAGAATCATGCTTACACAATTGCCTTGGAATATAGGAGAGGTTGGTCTTTGGCAGGGGTCTGCAACCTGCTACTTTCCAGATGCTTTGGACTATGGCTCCATGATCATTCACCCCTGACTTTTCTGGTTAGGGTCGATGGGAATTCTTGTTCAAAACTTATGAAGAGCCAAAGGTTGCTGACGTCTGGTTTATGGGCACTGTTAGGGAAGGGTGATTGGTATTGAGAGACCACCGTTTAGCATGAAGGTTTATGTATGAGGTTGTTAACAATTCTATTCTGCGTGGTAGAGGCATTAGCTGAACAGGACCTGTACAATATGAACATGATATATAGCTTTCATGCCCTGCCAGGATGGGGGACATGGCCGGTAATGACCTGCCAGCCTGAGCTAAGGTAGGCCAGATCAAAAAGTGGGCCTCATCTTGGGCTGTGAGTCGTTACCGCCCTTGTCCACCCGACTGGCAGGCATGAAAGCTATTTGCATCCCGGGGTTCGTCTGGGGTGTGAATAGCTTTATATTTATTCATCAGCAGATCTGCTCTGCTTGCACAGCTGATCTCCCGATGAAAAATGAAAAAGAAAAAAAAAGATGGCTGCCGTCATATGGAAAAGGGACTATGTCCCTTTTCCATGTTTATGGCAGCCAGACAGGTGGAGCTCTGGGCCAGGAGCGCAATGCTCTGGTCCCACAGGTAAGTGGAGGGGGTGGGGAGGGGAAATCGGATCATTTGGGGTGGAGGGGCAACAGGGATATGCTCCCTGTTGGCTCCCTACATTGGAAAAAAGGGGAATAAAAGTGCCACCCGGGCACCGGGCCTTGGGGGGTTGGAACAGCAGGTGGGGATTGTGTATTCTCTGCCTCTGTTCCAAGCCACCTGCTTAGCTGAGTGCCATTCAACGGGTGCAAATTGCCTGTATAGCCTTCTTTGGTCCCTTTAACTCCCTGATTGCTGGGAGAAGAGAAGGGACAGAAGGTTTGGAGAGATTCAGCCATGCTTTAAAAAGGAGCGCATTGATGTTCTCAAACAAAAGGCAGAAGCAAACAGGAAAAAAGGTCTTGTTCTAAGTTGTATAGTTAACATTGTTGTTGGTCAAAATGTGATGAAGAGGGGCAAGGTAGGGATGCAGCAAGAGAGAATTGCACTCTGCTGTGTCGCTTTGTACAAATGACACAAGGTGTTTACTTCATCACAACAATTTCCTGGCATGTGTCCTGTCAGAAAGTAGGTTAACCTATGCAGAGACATTTGTATTATACCAGCAGAGGGTTTACTACTCCAATTAAGTCAATAACAAAGTTTGATGGCAACGCTTGAATAAAAGAAGCTCAAAGAGTTCCCACGTGGATGTGTTTTGGGCGCGGAGGACGCAGGAACTGGGTGGGAATGGCCATAGGGATTAGCATGGCCATTGCAGTCATGGGTGGGCAAATAGCCAAACAACACCTACAAGCGTTGTGTCCCTCCTCATATGCCATTTCTCCCTCCCTGTATTGTAATGCAATAGTTTTGGCTACTAGGTGTCATGAAAGTGCCACCTAACAACCTAAACTAAAAAAGAGAGAAGGCAAAGGTGAAAAGGCGGTCGCCGCACTATAGATAAGTTGAGTATGGAGATACATAGGAAAAATGATAAATGAATTGCTAACTTTTGACTCGCATGACAGATTTGCCTGAAATGTTGCAACCAGAAAGTTTGAAGCTGCCCCAACTCCCCCACACCCTCCCTCACCTCCGTCCCAGACTGGACATTTTTGGAAAGGTCTGTTCAAAATTTAAAAAGTTATGAAGAAAGTCAAAAAACACTTTCAACCTTGTCCCCATTCATATTTTCCCATTGGGGGAGGGGGAAGGAATCCAGTAGCTTTTAAAATATTTAACAGGGAAAAGGGTGCCACCTTCTGCTAAAATTGTAGCTATATCTCCCATGGCGCTGTGCAACAACAAGGATGACAGGCTTTTCAGAAATGAAAAAGCAGCTATTTCCCCCAAAATTCTATTGCTAATAACTTTTGACTTGCTGAATGGATTTGGATGAAATTTTCGAAAACAAAGAGTTTGTAAAGGCATGCCCCCAAACTGCAAACTTTGGGAAGAAAACATTGTAAAATGTAAAAGCTATTAAGAAAACAAAATAACACAGTTTCACACTTTTTACACTGATTCATTTTCCCATCAAAAAAAGTGCAGTTTTTGAACAGCTGTAGCGTGAAAACCTCTGGGCAGGTTTGGATCAAATAATAAACAACTTGGGCACAACACATTGACTTACATTTCTTGACTTGTTTGGGGTAAACATTGAGTCGTTGTTAAAATATATGACAGAGAAGGGGATCCCCCTGCTCTTTAAAACCTTTATTTTGGCCTTGGAGCTTTTTGCAGCAGGGAGGCTGACCGAGGCTAATATATTTTGAGTTGCTGGATGGTCTGGATGAAATATTCCAACAAACAGTTTGCCAAGAGCCCCACTGAACTGGGAAATGAGGGAACAATTTGTTAAAAAATGAAAAAGTGATTGAGAAAACATAAACGTGCTGCTTTGCACATTGTTTTTATGTATTGTGAGCCTTGTTACCCCACCAATCAGGTTCTCAGATTGTGGGCTGAATACCACAATCCAAGCACGCTTTCCACGCAACATGATGGATGCTCACCCTGCCATCTTCCCCTTACCCTACCCTTCCCCTCGCGCTCGCTTTCCCTCGGTCACCATTCCCTCCTCTCACCATCCCCGCAATCCCCATTCACCTTATTGATTTGGAGGCAGCACAACGACTGCCACCACTCCAGCCACCCTAGCTGACATGGAAAAGGAAGGGAGGCTCCACTTTGTGCCCCATCTACCAGCTCTATGGTGGCCATCTGTTAGGAAATATTTCACTTAGGTGCAATTTTTCCTCCATTTATGGAACCCCACACTTTCTCCTTTTGTTTGGCTATCCTAACCTGACTTTTTCCAGTGGAGCCCAGCCTTCAGCTGCGCTCCTCTGGGCTTTTGCTCCTATGTTATGGGGAAACTGGCACGTCCTTCAGACTGTCAATACTGGGAAACAATGTTTCCCTTAGTCTTTGACTATGTTGCCATTTCGTGGTAACTTTTTATCTATTTGCCAAGTAACTTACAGTACCATGCATAGGGGTGTGTTTCTTTTATGGCCCAAGATACCCTATAAGGAATTTGTGGTGATTGTACACGTGTGCCTAGGATGAACTGGTGGCAGCAGTTTACTTTTGCAGTATCTTAATTCTTTTAAAAAATGTCATAGTACTAGCTCCTCTGGGTCGTGATTTAAGAGAGTATGCGTTGATTTGCGGTCCCTGTGTAGCCCTGGTGTTGTAGGTCCATGCCTGCCTGCGCCCCTGTGCCATGAGACATGCTGCACTGGAACTGTCCTCTTTTCTTCACTGAGAGCTGAGATAAGGCTACTGTCCCACCACAGATGATTGTCCCATCCCACAGCTGCCGAGAGCTGAGAGCTGTAGCGGCGTGCAACTGCAGGGGTTGAACCTGCAAGCGACCTGGCCTAGACTGGCAAAGTGTGGGCCGGACTGTTTTAAGGGTCGGTGAGTAGTGCATCTCTCACCGGTAGCCCCCTGGCACAGCCATTGTTCTTTACGCACGAGAATCTCTAAAAAGATAGTCACCTTAGCTGGGCTACCCTGCGCTCCCTAGCTATTCCTGAAACTCAAAACTCGCTCTGCCTGCAAGGGTAGACCATCCTCGAATAGAGGGAGTCTGTTCTTTATCACCTCAAGCCCCCTCCTGAACTGCTACAGCACCCTTAAAATGCCCCACTTTCTCTCATTACGCACGACTGCACGTTTTCAATGCACTACTGTACTTTTGAGCACAAGGCTCCCCACTTCCTCAGGCTTGACTGCTTAAGTTAGGGATCGATTCTGAAGAAGTGCCTAATGCTATATTTGTGTTAACCTACCCTTCTGTTGCAGGTTGGGGCTGTGTTTTCCCCTTTACTGCATTAGGCAAAACATTAACTGTATATATTTTAAATAGTGAAAGGCGTGTGGTAACTGTTTTATATTACTGTGGTTTATTTTTGTTTAATTATTAAGGCCTATAATACATGTAAATGTATTTTTTTATATATACTTGTCTAAGTGTATCTCTCTGGAGTTTTACTGTGTATGCTTATTGTGGACTTCCGATCACTCTCACCCCTCCTGAGATTTAGTCTTGACAGCCTGCCAAGCTACCGTGATTAGGCTGGCTTGTCTAGAAAGTTCCCCTGCTCTACTAAACTAGGGTGGCCTCCTAACCTTCTGTCCACCAGGTCAGAGTTCAGAAATCCATCTTAACACCATTTTGTATGCAAACCGAGGGTATTTGTGTTTCTTTTTATTTTATTTTATTTGGGATTTATAGAGCACCTTAAGCCAAAGCGCTGTACATAAGATCATAAAAACATTACAATAAAAATGGGAAATGCAAGTAACATTTGGCAGTCAGCCTTGTCAATCAGAATGGAGGCAGGACTTTAGTGATACAAGAAACCGAGAGTATGAAAAATTGAACAAAGAGAAAGTGGGAGGGCATTCCAATGCAAGGCAGGCAACAAAAAAAGCAAAGGAAATGTGAATGAGCAAAAGGAGGATGAGAGACAGCCGGGAGAATTGCGAACAAGAGCGGAGAGAACGGGATGGAATATAGAATGAAACGAGGCAGGAAAGAAAGATACATGCAAGACTATAAAGAGATTTAAAGACAAGACAGAAAAAGTTATATTTGAGTCGGGGCTGAAATGGGAGCCAAACAAGAGTAAGAAGAGACGAGGCAATAGTGTTACGGGGGAAGAAGATAGAGAAGATGAACAGAGGCATTAAAACAGATTTCAAGGGGGCAAGAAAGGGAGGCAGAACAATAGAAGAGTCATGAGAAGATCAGAAGTTTAGTAGCATCAAAAGCCAAGAAAGTCAGAGCTTTACGAATGTTATGTAGGTAAAAGCGACAGACACGCGAGGGTAGATAAATGTGAAACAAAAGATAGATCAGCATCTAGATAAAGTCCCAGGTTGCGAGCTGTGGGAGAGATAGGAAGCTGAGAAGAAGGAAACTAAATACAAGAAAGAGGAAGAGGAGGTGGGATTGTGTTAGCTGGAAAGAAAAGTACCTCCGTTTTCTCAGCATTTTTTACAAGAAAATGTTCTGACATCCAAGAGTTGATTGCTAATAGGCATGACAAAAGTTTGCTATGGACTTCAGGAGTAAAGGATGAGAAATACAGAAAAAGCTGAGTATCATCTGCGTAGAAGTGGTGAGATGTACCAAAGGATGAGATAATATCAGGCAAAGTAGAGGTACAAAGAGAGAAAAGAAGAGGATCAAGAATCTAGCCTTTCGGGACACTGTGAACAAGTGAGAGTGTTTCATATGATGACCCTGCCCAAGAGACTGAGAATGTCCTTTGGGACAGGTATGACCTAAACCACGAAAGAACAGACCCAGAAAACCCAAACAAGGAAAGAGAAGTCAGTAGTAGAGGGTGATCAACAGTGTCAAAATCTGCAGACTAGGCAAGAAGAATAAGAAGAGATGAATGTTTGGAGTAGTGCACAGAAAATAGAGAGTTAAGAACAGAAAAAGTGCACTTTCAATAGAGTGGCAAGGGCAAAATCCCAACTAGAAGCGAGGGAGAATAGAATTTGCATATAATACCCAGCAATAATACTTGATCCGACCGGCCTGATTGTGTGTTAATGGCACTGGTGCCCATCGTTAACTTTGGCCCTGGGTTGTTAGCACTCAATCTGGGCCACCGGACCAGGTTAAGTGTTCACGTATGCCATCCTGAAATGGCAAGATAACTCTGACAATGTCATTGTGTGTATGCATGTGTCAGCTTCATGACAATGTTCCCATTCGCTCTGTGTTTCCCTTGCCTTTGACAACCTTGAGCTGCTGCATGTAATGTAACTATGCACTAAGCAA
Source organism: Ambystoma mexicanum (assembly GCF_040938575.1). NCBI lineage: Eukaryota > Metazoa > Chordata > Amphibia > Caudata > Ambystomatidae > Ambystoma > Ambystoma mexicanum. The sequence continues at coordinate 206,671,157 of NC_090930.1, read as the reverse complement.
AGGAATATCTGCATTATATTATAGGAAAGCATTTTAGCGTAGTGTGTATTGCAAGACAATTTAACTTCTTTACACAGTTGCTGGGGCGTTAGTGGAGTGTCAATACATTTTGTTGGTGAAACCTATGATATTTCTTGTCAGGAGGAACGCAGCAGTGCCTTCTCCAATCAACAACCCTTTATGGGTATGCAAATGATACATGACTGATTTCTGGAGCATGAATTACATCTGGTTACAGAAATGAAAACAAAGATAAGGCTGCAGTGCATAGAGGGAGCCTGGCAATCTGGCAGACACTATGGATGTGGAAGTATTGGAAATTCTCTACAGTAGCAAGCATTGGAAAAGCCAATCGGCTTGATTAATAGAAAAAGCGCCAAGTCCCCTCAAAGTACTCTGCGCATAGAACACCTTTGCGCCTACCTGCATGCAAAAGTATGTTTTGCGCGTTCCGCGTATTGATGGAATAATGATCTCAAAGTCGCACAAGGCACAAACAAAATAGAGTAGCACCCGGAACACCAACAACACGCCCCCACGCAAACCAAAACCAGTAACATATACCAACTTTCTGCCCACCTTATCCGCACCACCAAGCACCTCGGCAATACTGCGCACTGTCCCACGGCAACCAAGGCAGCACCCCGGCGATACTGCGTACAACGCCCATAACCCAAAAATGCGATAATCTGCATACAATTTTTCGTAACTCAAGGCAGCGGCTGGTAAACCTGTGTGCAAACCCCTGTAATTCAAGGATGCACCCTGCTTATCTGCATACGATCATCCCTAACTCCAAGCGGCACCTCAACTATGTGCCGTCACCCCTAAATTGCTATGTAAACCTTACCTTTGTGCCTTGGAACCTATGCGCACAGTGTTCTGCACCTCCGATCATGTGGCAGTGAGTCCACAAGGTTTGCGTGTAACTTTTCCCAACATGAAGTTGTGCATTGGATTCCATGAATTCCGTTAGGTTTGCACTTGACTGGGCGTGCGATTTCATTGCATGGCCCATGCCTCAATAAGCCCACATTATTCCTTGTTCTTCCTCATTCTCCGGGGAAAATGGGGAATATACATGTTCGTCCCCTATTTACTTCTTTGCATAGGTATGTCCCACACTTTGCGTTGAGTGCCACGCTCACAATCGACTGCACTCACAGTCTTGACGGACCCACGGAAATTCCCGCAAATGCACGCAAAGTCTGATCCATGAATCGCTGAAAGGAGTGTTGCGCCCTGAAAAGTGTGCAGCGTCACTTAACAGAGCGTAAGAAATTCTATGAATCAGGCCCAGTACGTTTGGCTTCACAAATGCTAATGATGTGCCTTTTTCCTCCTGCGGGGGGATCCCCAAAAATCGTATACCCCCCATTTACAAATCCAGAACTATTTTCTTTGCCAACGCTTGTTTACAGAAGTGCTTGCAGATCGGGGAACCGGAACAATTCACCCAAATTGGCTTTTCTGCCCTATTCTCCCAGATTTTCAATTTATGCAAAATGACTTCCTGTTTGCTCATAGAGGCATGTGACTATGCGCACTTCCTGCTGTGAAGAAGTTGCTTTAACAATTAAAGAAACCACCAATGTACTCACATTCACTTCGTCAATTGCCTCCAACATTTACATTCTAACGGGCGATGTGGGTGAATGTCGTCCCACGCTGCATGTGGGAACTGCAGAGCTCTCTTCCTGAAGTGGTGTCGGGCCGGAGGGAGGTCGGGGGCTTGGGGCCTCGCTGGAATGCACCTTTGAACACGCATTCCTCCCTCGCTTGTTTCAGTGTCCTCTCAATTATTCTCACCCTTCTGTGATTCGTTTCTAAACCGTTGCATTGTACTTTCCCACCAGAGTACACAATGGCACTACTTCATTTAAACACGCCCCTTTTCCTGGCACTATGTGTTCTATTCTGCCATGGCTACACGTGCCTTTTAGTGTTCACAGCGCAACACCCTACTTTGCTTATTGCTGGGCACCCTGCTAAAGCCCTGTACCCCTTTTCTGTGTTTTAGTGATTTGCAGACACTAAGAGGATAATGGAATGCTGGTCCTCCAAGAATGCAATTCATACATCAATCACGCTAGGGGGTCTGCAACCCCGCCACACTTAAGTTCTTTTTCTGCACTATGGCCCTCATACATTGACTATGCTGGCTAAGAGTGCTGGGAATTGTAGTCCAAAACACGTGGAGACCCCTGCACTAGCTGTTTGTAGTCTGGTCCTTCCCCTCTACCAAGTACCACGCCAGGACCAAGTAGTGAGGTAACTGCCTGTATTGCCAGACACAAGTTAGTAGAGTACACAGGTGACCACTGCACCACAGCCAGCTCAGCTCAAACTGCCACTTAGTAGAACACTCACCCAGGTTAACACGCTACATGCCAAAGAATGCACCACCTTCGCACCAATATCCTGACAGGCAGAACGCCACACTTGACAATATTGCTGTGGAGATCCAAACAGCACGTCACGTGATTGAACTCAAACTGTTGTGATAGCCTGTGCAGTAGATCTTTTGTGCTTATGCTGGCCCATGACCGCTGTGTATACATATTAGTCACCTGTGGTAATGCGAGATAGCACCAGTTGCCTTTGAAGATAACACGCAGAATCATTAACCATGACCCCCTCTGAGCAGCGCCACGCAATCATTTCGTTTGCCTTAGTGCCATATAAAGGTTGTGCCAGAGTTAATAAAGGTCAACGAAAGTGCTGAGTCTATTTGAAGTGCTGGATGCCGTATGAAAGGGGAATCCACTTGTTCAAGGGAGGTCCGGAAAGATTGTTTTTCTGAAAGCGCAGAAGTGTCGCTTTGAAGAGGTGGCCTGCACCGCAGAAGAGGCGTACACTACCCTTGCACTCACCCAGCCCAACCCTGGTGACATTCGGCTTGTACTCTCTCTTGCGTGTCGCTGTCCATATGCCTATGATGATATTCATGACTCTACGTTGAGTGCTCTCTCTTGCGTGCCACAGTCCATACGCCTATGACAATATCCATGACTCTCTACGTTACGTATTCACTCTTGCGTGCCACAGTCCATATGCCTATGACGATATTCATGACTCTCTACGTTGGGTGCTCTCTCTTCCATGCCGCAGTCCATATGCCCATGACGATATTCATGAATCTCTATGTTGGGTGCTCTCTTGTGCGTTCCACAGGATTACGCCTATGACGATATTCATGACTCTCTACCTTGGGTACTCTCTCGTGCGTGCCACAGTCCTTATGCCTATGATGATATTCATGACTCTCAACCTTGGGTACTCTCTCTTGCGTGCCATTGTCCATACGCCTATGACGATATACATGACTCTCTATGTTGGGTACTCTCTCTTGCAAGCCGCAGTCCATATGCCTATGACGATATTCATGACTCTCTACGTTGGGTACTCTCTCGTGCGTGCCAAAGTCATTACGCCTATGACGATATTCATGACTCTCTACCTTGGGTACTCTGTCTTCCATGCCGCAGTCCATATGCCTATGACGATATTAATGACTCTCTACGTTGGGTACTCACTCTTGTGTGCCTCATTCCATATGCCTATGACGATATTCATGACTCTCTACATTGGGTACTCTCTCTCCCATGCCGCAGTCCATATGCCTATGACGATATTCATGACTCTCTACGTTGGGTACTCACTCCTGCGTACCTCATTCCATATGCCTATGACGATATACATGACTCTCTATGTTGGGTACTCTCTCTTGCATGCCGCAATCCATACGCCTATTACAATATTCATGACTCTCTACGTTGCGTACTCACTCTTGCGTGCTGCAGTCCATATGCCTATGAGGATATTCATGACTCTCTACATTGGGTACTCTCTCGTGCGTGCCACAGTCCTTACGCCTATGACGATATTCATGACTCTCTACCTTGGGTACTCTCTCTCCCATGCCGCAGTCCATATGCCTATGACGATATTCATGACTCTCTACGTTGGGTACTCACTCCTGCGTGCCTCATTCCATATGCCTATGACGATATTCATGACTCTCTATGTTGGGTGCTGAAGTGCCACAGGGTATGAGTCAAAACTCCAAAGTGAAGCTAAGGAACCTTGTGTACTCCAAATCTAATAGTTCTGCTAAAGTGGCACAAATGGTACACATGTTTTGCTGCTACAATAATGCCATCATTCATTCTACACACACTACACTAAGGTCTTTGCCTCAGCAAGTGGCACTAAAGGACCTGCTGTGAGCCCAATTTAAGCATGGTTTTAGAAATTCCATCCCAATTCTTTGAAAAGGGAAAGGGGAGGACTTGAAAAGGAGTTCTCTGGTGACGTCACATCACACTACAATAGCCTGAGTCCCTACATTATTACCGTGGGAGTGGTGTCTGTCAATCAGGAGGCTAGGAATGAGGGCTACATCTGTGAGTATTGCCTGCCTCCTGCGCTACACCCACGAGCCACCGTCTTTTGTCAGCCATTAAACTGGAACCTGCATACTTCTATTTCTCCTACTCCCTCTGTGGATCCCACGCCCTTAACACCTACTGCCCCCACTTGTCTGTCAGTGTCTCTCCTCTTCACATCCTGGCTGCGTGATAAGATCTCAGAAATAGTCAACTATACTGCCTTTTTACTATAACCAACACTGGCCATTTTGGTTTGTAGTCATTTCTAAAGGAAATGGAGCATTCACAATATTCGCCGGGGCATTTTCTTAAAAGAATAAACACTATTAGCTCCCTGAAATGAAAGCACCGAGTTGCTCCATTACTCCCACTTTTTACTGCCCCTCTGATTCCTGAGTTTAGGATTGAAATGGAGGATTTACCTCCAGCATCATGCTGCATTTACATCCAACACTTCAATGCCAAAAATCGTCGGAATTACTGCTCGTGGTAATTCTGCCAAAATCGTTCCATGGAGTCCTTTGGACTCCAATAATGGGGACCAACACTGCCTTACCACCACTTCTAATCTTGTGGTAAACCCACAGGAACAAGTGGCAGTACCGATAACCTGGTTTCCTGACTGAACTCGAGAGAAAGTTGGACCTGTGGAATAATGATCAAGTTTTAACTTTTTTATTTATTTATTTTTTGTATGCATGTAAGTGAAAGGTTTCTGTAAACCAAACACTAACAATAAATAATAATAACGTTTGTTGATGTAATTCAGCAGAATTGCCACTGAATTACCGCCAAACTCGGAATGAGGCCCATTGTTAGAAGAAATCATAAGATTCTGTGGAGGCAACTGATAATTTCTAAAACTACCTGTACATTTACAAGAACAAGATATGGAAATTACAGAGAATGCATGTACAGAGTGGAGAAAGCAAACACGGAAAGTGGAAGCCAGGAACAACCGCCCTTGCAAGATCCTACTATGAATAAATAGCAAACAAAACATCATATGAAGGATTAAAGGGATTGTAAGATTTGATTACCAATCTCTCATCACTAACCCTATGAACAGTGGAAAAACAAGTGCTTGAAAAGGGATTCTCTTTTTCTCTTTTAGAACCACGCAAAAACCTCAAGAAATGGAGTGGAAGCCATGCCAAATATTCCGACCTATAATTGGCAAAAACTGCAAGGCCTCTTTTGGCGTTGAGTACTAGCTATGCCTCTATCGACCTGCATGGTCCTAATTCGTCGAGAACTAAGCCTAATGTCCATTAAAGCAATAGCAGATCGTAATGGCCTAATGCTCTATAGAAAGACCATTCTCCCCTCAACCAAGCTGATTTTTGAAATCATAAGAAGAGAAATGGATGGGGGGCAGAACGCAATGCTAACTACATGGAGATCAAAGAACAGGTTGCTGTTAGACAACATGGGAAGTTCAGAGCAGGAGCGGAAAACAAATCCAACAAAAGTGAATAAGAAAACATTAGAACTTTATTGGAACTTGATTGGAACAAACACTGGAAAAAGCTGACAGTTACAAGCTCACCAAAGATCTACCGGCAAACCCTAAGAAACTAAATGAAGTTATACCATACTTAGCAAAATCCCCTGACCAAAAAGTGCAGCAAAGCTTCCTACGCATTCGACTAAACCTGATCAGCACAAACGAGATCCAAGCGATTGGAGGGAAAGTTACCTTTAATAAATGCCGGTTTTGTCAAAATTCAAATCAAGTGGAAACCACAAGTCACCTATTATTAGCCTGCTTGCATGTGAACGAGGAAAAGAACACCGGGCTAGGCCCCTTCTTTAAAGATCTTCACTTTTATAGGGAAGAAGACTGATGGGCCCGCCTAATAAGCGGAGAAAAGATCAACTGGGTGATAGCATTTGTCGGATTTTTTGGGATGCTTGGCTTGGTCTAAATAAAACTGAATAAGGAAGTCGTGAGTTGGACATCGCCATGAACGAGAGACGTATTTGAAGAAACTCTGGCCAAACTTGTAATAACCTTGAGAAGACTAGACATAAAACATTCTTTGAAATCCTTTTCTTCACCCTTTCTTCTATTTTCTTATACACTTTAGATAAAAACTGGAACTTGGATTAACGAAGTAAGAACATTTAGGATGTTTCTTCTTCTTTTTGTAAACATTGCTTTATACAATTAAATCAAATTAAAAAATAAAAGGAAAACAAAAAAACCTCCAAAACACTTGTGGAGCTATCAAATACACAAGAAAATTAAAGCCAATTTAAAAAAACAAGAAAATTGGCACCTATCATGCCAGAATTTCACCAGAAACAACAATGGAGGATATTCAGGAGATGCAGTTACATCTCCCATTACACGATGTGGAAACACCAGAAGAAACAGATTTGGAAATAGAGAACTTGGGGTGGGCTGAGCTCTATGGGCCTGCCTGTCTCTCCTTTCCAAGGTTTAGGCCCAGGGCCATCCTTCGGCCCTTCCTGCTCTCAGTATGCTACATCCAGGGGGATCAGTACTCCTCCCACCTCCATCACCTGCCTAAGGGCAGCACAGCCTGCTGCAACCTTCCTGGGCTACCTGCTGATATGGTTCCTCTTTCCAAATCCTTCATCAGTCTCTGTCTGCTCCTGCTCTTGAAAACCTCCACCATTCTTTTCTTCCATCTCACCACCCTTCTATAACTGTTGTACCACTTTCTCCCTTCCTTCTCCAACCACATCCTGCAGTTACCAGCACTTCCTTTCCTCTCGAACCACTCCTTGATATTACCACCTCCTCCGTACTTCCCAACCTCCTCTTTTTTTCTCCAACCACCGCCTGATGATATCAGCTCCTCCTTTCTTCTCCAACCACCCCCTGATGCTACACTCCTCTTTTCTTCTTCAACCATCTCCTGATGATACCACCTCCTCCTTTCTTCTCCAAGCACCTCCTGATGTTACCACCTCCACCTTATTTCTTCAACCACCTTTGCATGTGAGCACCTCCTCTTTACTTGTCCAACCACCTGCTGATGTTACCACATCTTTCTTACGTCTCATATCACCACATTCTCCATTCTCTTCAGCCTCCTCTCTGCACACTCTGTCTCTGCTACTCTACTTCCAAATTCCTCTTTCCAGCTCCTTCTCTAAAGTTGCTTCTGGTGGTCTACACATGTCCCTTGCTCGCTGCGCCATAGGGAACCAGGCTGCACTTCACTGAGGAGGCACGACAAGGCTGAAACATGCCTGGGATTGCTTGTGTTTCCGTGCAGAGGGGACCTGGCCTAGCAGTTCAGGCTGGGCTGCTACCATTGATGGCAGTACCTGACTGATTTTCGTATGGCTGGACCCCTTTTTCAATGGCGCAGACGCGCTAAAAAACGGTGGTGTGGAAGGTTACACAGAGCAATGCCAGTGGTTCAGATTCATTCAAAACCTTCCACCCATCACTTTTGTGGTCACAGTTTGTCTCACTATGTGAGAGAGGGTATGCCCAGACATGGGTCCCTTGCTCGCTATGCAATAGAGAAACAAGCTGCACCTCACTGAGGAGGCCCAACAAGGCCGAAAAATGTCTGGGGTTGCTTGTGTTTCCGTGCAGAGGTGACCTGGCCTAGCAGCTCGGGCTGGGCTGCTACCATTGGTGGCAGTACCTGACTGATTTGCGTATGGCTGGACCCCTTTTGCATTGGCGCAGACAGGTTAAAAACGGTGGTGTGGAAGGTTGCCCAGAGCAATGCCAGTGGTTCAGATTCATTCAAAACCTTCCACCCATCAATTTTGTGGTCGCAGCTTGTCTCACTATGTGAGCAAGGGTATGCCCAGACGTGGGTCTCTTGCTCGCTGCACCATAGGGAACCAAGCTGCACCTCACAGAGGAGGCCCAACAAGGCCGAAACATGTCTGGGGTTGCTTGTATTTCCGTGCAGAGGGGACCTGGCCTAGCAGATCGGGCTGGGCTGCTACCATTGGTGGCAGTACCTGACTGATTTGCGTATGGCTGGACCCTTTTTGCATTGGCGCAGACGGGCTAACAAACAGTGGTGTGGAAGGTTGCCCAGAGCAATGCCAGTGGTTCAGATTCATTCAAAACCTTCCACCCATCACGTTTGTGGTCACAGTTTGTCTCACTATGTGAGAGAGGGTATGCCCAGACGTGGGTCCCTTGCTCGCTGCGCCATAGGGAACCATGCTGCATCTCACTGAGGAGGCCCAACAAGCCCGAAACATGTCTGGGGTTGCTTGTGTTTCTGTGTAGAGGGGACCTGGCCTCGCAATTCGGGCTGGGCTGCTACCATTGGTGGCAGTACCTGACTGATTTGCGTATGGCTGGACCCCTTTTGCAATGACGCAGACGGGCTAAAAAACGGTGGTGTGGAAGGTTGCCCAGAGCAATGCCAGTGGTTCAGATTCATTCAAAACCTTCCACCCATCACTTTTGTGGTCACGGTCTACACATGTGACCTGAGATTCTATAAGAGCAGGGATTGTTTCCTTCTCACGGGCTCGAAGGGTCCCATTCTTAGCTTGAGGAGCCAGGCTTAGCCTGCATTGGGCATGTCCGCCTTCTTGGAACACATCCTTCTCTTGCCACTGCACTACACTGCTCGCAGAGCACACAGCTCCCTTGATTCCCCGGCATATGAACGCAATGTGAACAAAATATCTTAATTATTCAAAACCCTCTGAATGTCAGAGGAAGTTTGTCCTTGGTAGAATTGTAGGTGTGTGTCTCTCGTGGAGGAGGACTGCACCGGGAGACAGTTGATGTGCCTTTGTATCGTTCATGGTTTGGAAGGCTTCTGGAAATTTGTGTACCAGCAACACTGCATTCTGCATGGTAACTTAGGGCATATGACATGATATTTTATTTGTATCACGCTCATACACAAGTATTTCAGAGAGCGACGAGGCAAGGGAGGGGAACAAGGGAGGACAAAAGCAACGATCTTACTAGGCCCAGTAACATTGAGAACGCGCAAATACAGGGGAGAGGGAAGGGAGAAAGTGCAAGGTAGAGGGGAGAAGTGGAAATTGCTGAGCAAGGGAAAAAACAATAAAAAACTGGTAGTGCAGCCAGCAAGGTGGCAAGTGCAAGGTTTGAAGCGTATACAGCACTTAGGGTCCATCTCTGTGGTCCTTTGAAGTGTGTGTCTGTCTACCACTGAACATTTGATAACCAGAACAGTGTGTGTTTTTAAAGTGTCTGGAAGGAGCTTTAGCCTGGGTCAGCTGGGGTCTGAATTTGGGATTTCTCATGTAACTGGGTCTGGCCCCATGGTGTGGACCAATGAAAAGAAACAGTGGATCGTCCATATGCTGCTCTCAGGTCCTTCTTGCCTTGCAGTGAAACCCAACCCCCTGAGTTAGCTTTCTGTTGGTCCCCAGAGCTTGCACTTAACATGGTACTGGTTACTGGTTACTGGTTACTGGTACTTAACATGGAAGGCAACTTCCTCACGCACGCTACCTAAATACAATGAATAGAGATATATACTTTTTTGTAGTTAGCCATGGGTGCACTGGTGTCGCCTCCTTTCCCAACAGTGACATCAATTATTTGGCCTCCTAAGGCAAGGATAGCAGGAAGCACTAAGAAAACAATGCAGGTGTTGATCAGACACTGGAAAGGCACCCCAGCCAAAGAATGCTGCCCATCCTCTTCCTTATTTGCTTCCTGTAGACAGAGAAGGGCGCATTCAAGGCCCAAGGACACAGCTGTCATTCCTGTGGCTCAAGTCACATCCCACTCTTACGGATCAGGTAGCCTTCTGTATCCAATACAAAACCGCAAGGCTTTTTAAGTGGGAGGGTGGGAGGGTGGCAGAGTTGCCAGCACTTTTACAGCTACCCAATTAGAGAATGCCCATACACTATCATTTTTAAAATAAAAATCTATTCTTTATAAAAAGAAAAGAAAGCATATTACACTTATGGATAAGCAAACTTCTTCAAATAAATGCAACACTGACAGGAAAGTAGAAATAATTCAAAAGAAGTCATAAAAGTTCAGAAAAGGGGTCTTTCCAAGAAGGAGAAATGCAATTACAGGTGAGTCAATACATTTCTTCACTAGGCTAGAAAAGAGTATTCAGACAGCCAAGGGGAACCAGCTGTGCGGATTTAAGCTGCAGTAAAGAGTTACCTTTTATGAAAGTGTTCAAAGAAGCAGTATCTGGAGTACTTGTGGCGTTAAAGCCACAGAAGACCATTGGCGGGGGGCCAGAGGCGAATATTCAAGTGCAGAAAGGACTCTCCTGCAGTAATAGGGAGTCATGGTAGCAATACTCTATGTCTAAAAAGCAATTGTGCAGCAGGCAGTTTAACTCGTTTCCACCGGTGGTCACTGTGCATGTTGTTTGTCGACCACCGTAGGCTCCGGCGATGATCCACCCGTGCAGCAGGGGCCTTAAGACAATTGGATTCCCGGATCGAAGGTCTGAGTCAGAGAAGTTCAAAGGGATTGTAAAGGGTTGGTGGTAGTCAGGAATGCAGCGTTCCCCGGTTGTCCTCAGGCATAGGATTCAGCTTCGGAGGCTCGGTTTGGCTTGAGAACACTCCAGGAAAGGATGATTAGTGAAGAGTTTCTTATGAAGTCACAATAGATAACTCCATCCATGGAGGAAGAACTGTGAGGGAAGTTTGGGGGTGCGATTGTAGGGTAAAGGCGAGCACAGTCCCCTGGAGCTTCGCAGAAGGGGGAGATTGAACCAGGCACTTGCCTGATGGCCTGGAATGAAGAACTCATAGTGAAGAGAGTCTTCAGGGTCCCGACAGGAAAGTGAATCCCACTTCTGGATACAGTGATGCAGGCAGAGTCAGAAGCTTCAGGAAGACGAGGCCTGTTGAACCTCTGGATCAGGGCGAAGGAGCACCACAATCAGTTCCTTCTGGAGAGGCAGGGCTTTGCCGTCAGGTATCTGTCGGGGGGAAATTCTCCCGGGGTCTGCTGGGCGGTCCGCGGACCCCCGGGCAGGGAGGCCCCAACTCCTCCCGCATATCCCAAAAATGAGTATGAGGCACACGCAAGAAGCAAGGTGGTTCTGCTGTTTATTAAACAACGGCAGGGATGGGTCAAGGATTGTACGCGTCCGTCCTGACTCTCTCAAAATTCGTGGGGCTCGCAGGCCCTTTTTACCTCAGTATGATGCGCTACTCGCGTCACCTGGGAAAGTTAGTAAAAAACCTATCGTCACTCTGGATTGGTTCCTCGAGTGGTAGGGTTAGTATAGCATACGTATAGAGAACGCTGTTAGTGGTTAAGGGTCAGTCAGGTGCTATACTTGGGTTGTCCCTTCTATTAGATACATGAAAATTGTTACATGAAGGCCCCCCTGATGATTGGCTAATGTTAATGGCGTCAGTGATAAGTGTCCCATGTTCTGATTGGTTCACTCGGGAGCCCCCCAGCTTGGGACCATCGTTGTTCCCAGCTCGCGGTGCACCTGCCATTTGCAACAATGTGTAACTATGTGTTTGTGCAGACAATGCGTGGATTTATTCATATGCTTAAAAGCAGGCTACTCCCACCGCCGCAGATGTCCATTTGAGTCGCTTCAATGTTGCTGCCTGTGTCTCAAAAACGTGGGGCCCAGGCGCCTCCTCCCTCCTGGGTCTGGCACCCTGTCAGGTTCGGCTTGGTCACGTGAGGAGAGACCGTGGTTGAGGCAGAATTCTGCACATTTAATGTTGCATTTTCCACTGTGTGTCTGGCTTAGTTGGCAGGTGTGACCTTGGCTTCGGCTTGTGGTATGCAAGTTTGCAACATTGCTCCCTTGGCTGTCTGTTCTCGCCGGGCTCATTCTGCAGGGTCAGCAATTGTACTCTTGCTCGTTCAATGTTCATGGAGGCTGTTGCTTGCGGCCTACTTGGGCCTGGTGCATAGGTGGGGATGTTTTATGCACGGCGCTTTAAGTTACGGTATCATATTGCTTTATCCCCAGTATCATGTCTTTGTTATATTTCTCATTGCAATGCATGGGTTAGGAGAAGCGTCAGCAAGCATTTTAGATGAGTTCGTTGTGCGTCTTGCGTTTCTGCATTTTAAAAACCTATGTGAAAAATAATAAAGATGCGCGTCAGTGGGTGTGCCCGTCACCTACGTCATAGCACTGAATATGTTCTTCGTGTGGATTGGTGTGGGAGTGTCCAGTGTGCCTGTTTGCACGGGTGTTCTGACCATTGGCTAGGTCGTCATGGCATCTCTAACGATGTGTTCATTTACTGTTGAATGGTTCAGTCGAGTTCATCCATGCCGCAGGTGTCGGCTTGGGCAGGGCAGGCTGATGGGCAGGCTGGTGGGCACATCCGTATGTTCCTGTACCAGAGTATTTGGTCGTCTGGTAGATAGGCAAACTCCTCTCGTGGCGGGTGGCTGGGCCGCGATCCTCTAGGCCAGGGGCATGAGGGGATTGGTGGGAATCTTTTGTTCCATTCTCCCACTTCAGTCCCCCCTCTGGTCGACTTGTCGACCACAAACATATCTTTTTCCTTATCTCCTCTTACTCTCCATATTTTAGTTACTCCTCCCAAGTGTCCATAGTGGTTGACATGGTCTTCAAATGACCAATACATATATACACAGGTTCCTCCAGGTGTGCAGTATACCCATTTCCCTATGTAGCTCCTTGGGTTTCTTGGGTTTTCGAGCTTCACAGATGGTGGGTCCAGGTGGTTGGTGATGATCTGTTTGCGCAGTTTTTCTCTTTCTTTTATTATTGTGCCTGTGTGCTGGTCATCATCTGTCGGCATCAAGGGGTGCATACCAATCATTTCGATCATTTCGTCTGTAGTGCATGCCTTCCGGGCCTTCCAAAATCTTATTATGATCAGTGCAGCTCCAGCCAGTATTATGCATCCAACTATAATCTTCAGTCCGTCCGACAGCCAAGATGGCATGCATGACCATAACATTGAAAACCAGCTGTCATCCTTCTTCACTCCTTTACTTTCTTCCATCATTTTGGAGTGCATCTGGGCCAGTTGTGATACTGCTTCTGTCCGTGTACCATTGTCAGCATCGTTAGCAGGAATGAATGTGCAGCATGATTGTCCTATCTTTGCGCAAACTCCTCCTTCCATTGCTGTAAGGAGATCTACTACATATCTGTTCTGTAGTGCTACCATCCTCACTGCTCGCAGTTCCTCTTTTATTGCGTTGAATCCATTTACTGTAGAATTAATTGTCATCATTAGCTCCCATCGAGTTATCTGGAGCCATTTTGCGTTTGCGTAAGCTTGTAGTCCCGGATGTATTATTGACGAGAAGAACATTGCTGCTCTGCTGAATAGTCTGTGTTCTGGTGGGATTGAAGTGAGTGCTGTTTCTGACCTTCCCCATAGGTAATTTCCTGTCAGAGGTTCTCCTTGTCTCTTCTTTCTATTCAGGACATTGTTGTTGTTGTTGTTTTCGTTCTCTGACCCCTTCTGAGGTTTTACAGATCTCTTCTTCCTCTTGTTTCCTTCATCCATTTTAGGGAAGTTCGCCATGTTCACATGTTTCTGGGGCACCACTAGTGATGGTACACTAACGTGTACCATTGTGCATATACCATTCCACAGCGGGGGCAGTGTGTGGTACGCCTTGTTTCCGCAGGCCCAGTAATGGTCCATTAATACTGCTGTTCCTGCTCCCCCCTCAGGTAACTCTGTCACGCTTGCACAGTTGGTGTTGTATCCCACGTCCACTTCTCCTCTATGTTGGTAGCATATCTTAGGTGCAGACAGCGGCAGTATGCTTATTGGGTCTTCATCCTTCTCCATCCACGTCATCATGGGTACGTACTTGCCCCAAATCGTCCAACATCTGTTATTGTGTTCATCAATAGTTGTAATATTTTCTCTTGTTAACATGTTGCTGCCAATCACTCCTATGTCCCATTTGTTGTCCATGTACACCTTCCCTGTTATTGTTACCAGTGGTCTTTCCCAACATCCTTGTTTACCAGGAACTTCAGTGGCGTACCAGTCACATGGTAGGTATTGTAGTGTAAGTTTCTTTGTTTCTCCCTTTTCAGGACCACTTGTCACGTATCTGAATGCTTCAGCATGCAAACTGATTTTGTGGTAACTCAAATAAGTCTTGAGGAAGTTGTTTTCGTATGGATACGTGTCTCGCGTTTTCCACACCAATTTCACCACCGTCCCTTGAAATCTCCCTTTCGTTTGGAACAGTGCCAGGTATATTATACATCGTGCTGTCTTTTCATCTATTTCCGTAGCAACGAACGTTCGAGAAGCGCTCATGGCGTATGGGATCAATGAACAGACGTAGTAGCTGTCTTCTGTTGTCTGCTTACCTATTTGGGTCATGTGTTGTTACCACATGTTGTTCGAGACGTGTGCTGAATCTGTTATGTAATTATCAATACCTTTAATATCTGAGTATGTGCTGCGTTTAACTCTATTTCCCTTATGTGGAGGCTTGCTAGTACCACCTGACGTAACACCTGTTGCAGCCGTGGGTGGGGGTACATTAGGTTTGGGTACAGCCAAAATATTGATAGCATAACTTTTCTGCCATACAGAGGCAGCCAAAAACCCAGTGATCATCAAAATCCCTATCATCTTTATTACAGAAGCTAGTCTCACCGGCATTTTGCTCTTACCTTGCTGCAGCCCGGCAGCTTATTCTTGCGACGTTAAAGTTGCCCGCCTGAACATTTTCAATATGCTTGTTATTAGTGTTAGTTGTTGTTTTCAAGTTCTCCCTATCAAGTAGTCGTTCAGTGCCCAGGCGAAGAGCTGTTCCCACGCCAATCTAAGCGATCTGTCTCTTAGGGCAGGCAAGTGTTGGTGAAGATGGGGCATTGATTGTTCTATGGCCAAGATAAATGCTGTGTAGTAGACACGTACCCTCCTTCTTTTTAGGTACTTTGGCCTTTTTATGTGATAGACAAATTGGTGTGATAGGGCTTCAAGGTAGTTATCGTCTGAGGGTAGCATCTACTCCTGGGCAATGAACTTTGTTAGTTATCTGGTTTCTTAGCAATACAATAATACGCGGTACCTGCATGTGCGAGAAAGAAAAAGAGAACATTCAAGTGTTTACATGTGTATATGTGCAAGACAATGTCCTTCAATTGGGTGGTTACTGTAGTGGGTAGGAGGTCGATGGGCAGAGGGTTTGGGGTTCAATTGGCGGAAGTCTCTTTACTCTTTGATCGTGTGACCATGGGGTGGGCGGTATGGGAATTACCAGTTTCTATTTTAGTAGTTGTCTCTGGGGAATCTGAGGGGTGGCAGGGTATGGAGACACTTATGTCGTCAGCTGTGGTAGAAGTCTCATCCTCGGTGGGTGACGCGGTCGCTGTTCTTCCAATGGCCCTGTCGGTGACGCTAGGGCGGGTCTGGAGTTTGCAGATCTTTACGTCGTGTAGGTGATTCCAAGCACGCTTATCCTGCAACTTTACTGCTCTCGTAGATACCTCCTCTACAAGGTGGGGACCAGTGAAGCGTGGGCTGTTCCACTTTCTATTGAAATTGCAGAGTAGCACGTGGTCACCTTTAGCAATTTTGCACAGTTTTTCCTTTTCCGATCCTTGGTCCTCGTCTTCTTGTTGATAACTCTTAGACCCGCCCCGCGTGCGCTCGAGCTGTTGAGACACAAACACTACACTAGTAATCAAAGAAGACACATATTGGTACATTTCATCACCAAGAACAGTTGCAGTGTTTTCATAGTCTGTGAATGCCCTTGATGTTGGCGCTAGAGGAAGGCGCATTTGACGTCCGGTCACCACCTCATGAGGAGTGAGGTGGTGGTCGGAGCCTGGTCTATTCCTTAGCTCAAATAGAGCTAGCGGAAGGCAATACAACCAACTCTTCTTTGTTGTTTGCTGTATCTTTGCAATTGCCTCCTTCAGTAGGCCATTCAGGCGTTCGCATAAACTGTTGGCCTGCGGGTGATATGCACATGCAAATTTATGCTTGATGTTCAGTAAGGATGTGATGTGCTGGAACATTTCATTAGCGAAATGCGGGCCGTTATCCGACCGCAGTACCTCGCACACTCCCCACCTGGGGAAAACCTCCCTCACTAGACATTTAGCTGCTCTAAATGCATCTGGATGTGAGCAGGGTCCTGCCTCAATCCACCTGGAGAATGGGCATACTACTACAATCATATACCTATTTCCTTGACATACGTTGATCATATCAACGTAGTCAATATGGATGTGCAGGAAGGGTCCCTCTGGCCATGGTATAGTACCTTTTATCACTTTCAGCGTGTGACCGGCAGTAAACTGTTGACATATGAGACAATTGCTGATAAAATCTGTCACATGGGAATTTAACTCGGGACAGAACCAATCTTCCCTAATTCGTGCTGCAATAACTTCCTTGCCTGTGTGGGCTGGGTGGTGGAGTTGGCTCAGGGCGGTGTTCAATAGTGCCAATGGCATTACCATCTTTCCAGTGTTACCCTGGCGCCATAGTGCATCAGTTGGCGACATTGTACATCCTCTTTTTACCCATATTTCTTTTTCTGCCATTGGTGCAACCGCTTGTAACTCCATTATCTGTGTGGCTGGGAGATGGGTGTACCCTTCTCTCATCAACATCTCTTTAGGTATCCCCCTCTCTCTCCCTCTCTCTGACTCTGGGGGGTTCCATATCTCACCAAAATATGCGGCATACTTCGCATGTGCGTCTGCTGCTGCATTTCCTTTTGAGATATGATCTTCTCCGTTAGTGTGTGCGAGACATTTGACCAAAGCTAGTTCTTGGGGATCATGTATTACTTCAATTAACTCAGCTAACAAGAGAGCATGTTGCACTGGGGTGCCGTCAGCTCTCCTAAACCCTCTTCTCCTCCATTTGGACAATCCTGAGTGGACAGTAGACGTGACATATGCGCTATCAGAATATATAGTCACTCTTTTGTCAAAGCTTTCCTTCAACGCCAAGATCAGTGCAACCAATTCTGCTGCTTGAGCAGAGTAATGTTGTGGTAATTGTACGCATTTCACCGCCACATACACCAATTCCTCTGTCATTTTTACCACTGCTGCCCCAGTTCTCCTTATCCCATCACTTTGGTCTATTGTTGATGACCCATCAATGAACAAGAGCTCTCCTCCATTTAGCGCGTCCTCTTCAACTTTTCTAGTACATGAGTACATTTCGGTAGTCTGCGTACAATCATGTGCATAGTTGCCTTCCTCAATCACTTCCGCTATAAACCTTGCAGGATTAACTGTGCTGCATCTAACAATTGATAATTCTGGTCTAGATAAGATGATCTCATAACCTGACGCCCTCTGCGTGGTTAGTGTGGATTTAGGCTTGTTCAATATTGCAAATAGTGCATGTTCCACAAATAGTGTGGTTGGGCACCCCATTGTAATTGATGATGCTTTCTCTACCGCAAAGGCAGCTGCGGTGAGACCTTGTTCGCAAGGGAAATGTCCTAACATTACAGGATCCAAGTGACCGCTGTAAAATGCTACTGGTTTGTAACCCATGCTCGTTTTTTGAGCCAACACTGCTTTCATTACTGCTGAGTCGCAATGTGAAAATATAAAGAATTGTCGTTCATAATCTGGGGTGGCCAGTACCGGAGCAGTTGATATTGCATCTTTCAGTTCATCAAAGGCCTCTTTCATTTCCATTGACCACCCCAATTTTTTCTCCCCTTTGTTAGCTTCTCTTAATGCCTCAAGTAGGAGTCCTATGTATGAGCTGTAATCAAATACCCATGCTCTACAGTAGTTGCACAGTCCCAGGAACTGCTGCAGTTCCCTCACTGTTTGTGGCAACAGTGTTTTTGATATGGCCTGTGCTCTTTGTGGTGCAATCTTTCTTCCGTATTGGGATATGAGCTGACCAATGTATAGCACCTGTTCCTGGCAGTACTGTAACTTTTCTTTGTCTACCTTGTAACCCTTTTCAGCCAATATTGTCAGCATCTTCAATGAGTCTTCTCTGCATTTTTTTTTGCTTGTGCTGCAAATTATTATATCGTCAACATACTGCAACATTGTGCTTTATTGTGGCCGGGTTTGCTGCTATGGGGTATTCTGCTTCCACTATGTTGTTCAAGGGCCTGAGGTCCTGGATGAAACGCCAAGACCCACCTTTAGCTTTGCGCACTGGATATACGGCTGTGTTACATGGTGATTCTGATGTTACCAATATGCCATTATTTATAAGGGCCGTTATTGTTTCATATATGCCCTCATCTGCCTCTTTTGATAGTGGGTATTGCTTCACTCTAGGGAGTATTGCACCTTTTTTCAATTTTATTCTTACTCCCCCTATACTCTTTATGCACCCCATGTCATATGGACTAGTAGTCCATAATGATGTTGGGAATTTTGCCATATCCTCCTCAAAAAAGGGAATTGGGGTGGATGTGGGTGCTTCAAGTGCCATTGCAATTTTCTGTGCCACTTGTTTGTATGTCACTCTTAGCCATATTTCTACACTCATCATAAATACCATTTCACCTTCTTCCTTTTCTTCTGAAAAGAGCTCCTCGTCTGACACCTGGGTGAGCCTGCATCCCTCAGCTAGGGCTATCACTGCCCTCCATGCTCTTCCTTCCCTGTCTTGGGCATGCACTGCGATATAATCAGCAGTTGCTATAATGCTCTTCATGCTCACTGAAATCACCTTTCCTCCTGGTTCATTGGCTGGTGTTTCTGGTCTAAACAAATAGGCTGTTGGCCTCCTCCAGATCTTTCCTTCTATTCCTGGCATCCATGCGAATGCCATGTCTGTTCCGTACTGGAACAGTTCGCCATCTACTGGCTCAGCCCTAATCACTGTCTGTCCACAGTATGCTTGCAGTATGCTTGCATAATTTGCCGTGCAGTGAGCATGTTTATTCCAGGAGTGGAGCAAATTATGCCGTCCTCCGAAAAGGAGATCGTCATATTCAACCTGCTCATTATGTCTCTCCCAAGTATGTTTACTGGTGAGTCCCTAGAATATAAAAGCGGGACAGACATGTCATAATCCCCTATCGATAAGGGAATGTTATCAGTAAAGGGAACCAACCCCCTAGCCCCAGAGAATCCTTGGGTGTTCATGGCCTCACCTGACATCTTAAATTTACCTTCCCTTATGCAAGACCGGGTCGCCCCGGTGTCAACAAGAAATTATAATTTTTTGTCACCTATCTATGCGTGGTTCCTCCGCACTATTAGGTGTTACCGACAGGATGGGACACACCAAGGCCGTCTGTGGTCTGTCCTATTGTTGGTATAATGATTGACCACTTCCTGTGTAAGGGTTGTGTCCCAGGACCGTCACCCTTCCCAGTTGTGTTTGCTGTAGTTGTGTATTGGTAGAGGTTATTTTATGGTCTTGAATTTGGGCAGGTTGCTGTACTTGCTGCACTTGATGTTGTTGTGTTATCGCTACCTGTTGTTGTGGTAGTGAATATGTCTGTGGCTGTTGTTGTGTTACTAGTTGTTGCTGCACATTTCCCGGTTGCAGTGCCTGCTGTTGTTGGATGCCCTGCTGTTCCCTTGTAGGCCCTTGTTGTCCATGTTCTCCCCATGCTGGTGTGCCGGGTCTCATTCTACATGTGCGTGACATGTGCCCTAGTAATCCACAAATCCAACATACCGGTGGTTCCCTGTTCTGCCATGGAAAGCTCCCTGAATTTTCCTGGTATACTGGTTGCCCGGTGGGGTAAACATTTCTGAATCGTCCCCCTTGCTGTTGTGTGTTATAGCCATACCCCCTCCCCCTCATCATTCCTCCCCTTCCCCTGTTATAATTATCCTCCTCCCATGTTAGTCGTGTATGGTTGGGGTGGTGGCAGCTGTTGTGCTACGATCTGTGATGATTATATTTGGGAGGGATCTTGTGCAGCCACTACTTGTGTGGGGTTTTGAGTCATTGTTGTATGTGTAGTTATCAGTGCACCTTCCATCGTGTATTTAGTAAGTTTTTTCTGTACCAGTTTAGCCTCTTCCGCTTTTCTATCCTCTTCCTTTTGTTTCATCTTTTCTTGCCATGTCCTACAATGATGTACTATCGTCAGTTGTATTTCTGGCCATGCTTTTGCTTCCATCCCCACTACCTTCTTCAGTTGTTTCTGAACTGCTTCTGGGAGCCCTTGTATTAGTATATGATAGAATATTGCCGGTGTTTTGTCCCATTGTTCTCTAGTTTCCATACGCCACTTCTCTTGAATTTCCTGGATATAATCAACAGGATCTTCGTTCTCACGCATCTTGCGTGATGTAATTGCTCCTATGTCTGATGTGTCTGAGTACTGTACCCTCAGCGCTTGCCATAATGCATGTCTGCAGTTTGCGAATGGTGCCCCATCGTGTGATGTGTTTGTTATTGTCACCCCGGGGAAGCCTGCTCTCTTCCAGATGTCATCTGCTGAATCCCCCAATATTGATATTAGAAGGCCCTTTACATCCCCCACTGCCAGCTTCTGATCTGCGGTGTGTTTTTCCATTTCATATATCCATTTTCCCGCACCTCCACTTAATGATGGGAGCCTGCACTTTATATTTTCCTTGTCTGCATGCTTCCAAGGGACGTATTGTGGTCTAACCCCTCCCCTCTCCAGAAGTGGCATTAAGTTGTGTCCTGTTTGACCCCCTGGGTTCCACAAAATCGAGTCCGTGTACCCCTCCTCTTCTTCCGTGTCTTCTACATCGTCAATTGTGTCCATATTTCCCCTGCTCATAACTGTTTCTCCTCCATCTCTTCCCCTTCTTTTATCATTTCCTTTATTTAATGTGGGCGTGTGTATTCGTTCTCCCTACCTGCGTCCAGGGAGGTCTCTAAGCCTGCCTGCATAGGGTGTCAGTTCGTGGGGGGCGGGTGCGGGTGTAGGTGGGCATGTTGCACGTAATGAGTGTGGGGTGGTGGAGCATGTTGGACGGGATGATGAGGGTGTAGCAGCACGTGTCTGCCTTCCCGCCATTCCTTGCTCTTCCCCCTCACTTCCCTCCAGTTCTTCCTTTCTCCTGCAGGCCCATGGTGATTCTCTATTTGTCCGGGTGATGTATAATTTATCTAGGCTTTCCCTTTCACTATTTCTTCCTTCCTTCTCCATTCCTTCTTCTTCCTCACTACAAAAGTCATCCATTAATGACAACCCCCAATCTGTCTTTTTCCCCCTAATCGTTACTGTTTTTAAGTCTATTAGATCCGTTCCTCCTGTTTCTTCTTTACCAATTGCTCCCCTTTGTGCTGATGTTGTTGCTGCTTCTGTGTCTCTGTGTACATACCTCCTTACTTCACTCTCCCCTCTCCTATCTTCTCTTTCCCCTTCATTTTTCTCCGCTATTTCTCTACCAATTTCCTCTCTTTTCTTTTTCAATTCCTCCATTACTTCACTACTCATCTTTTCCAATATCCTTTCTTCTTCTCTCTTCCTTTCCCATCTCGCTCTTTCCCGCTCTAATATACTCTCTATCAACCTCCCTTCTTCGTATTTCTTTGTCGTTTCTGATAGCAATCTCCTCTTCCATATTTCCATTTCTTTTTCTTTCTCTTCTTCCTCTCTTTTCTTGTCACGCAGTGCTGCTCTAGAGACCCTTTCTGCTACTGCCTTTACCCTTTCGGCTTCTCTCTTTTGCTCCTCAGTTCGTTCCCTCATTTTTTCCAACTCATTCTTACTTTCTTTCCTTTCCCGTGCTCTCTCTCTTTCCTCTCTCTCAAGCTGCTTGATCAGTGCATTCTGCTCATCCCTTAATTCTGCTAATCGTTCCTCCAAAATCTCTTCCTCTTGTCGTAACAGCTCTTCATCCTTTCTTTTCCCCTCTTCCCCTTTCATTTCACTCTTTCTGGTATTATCCTCGTCCATTTTCCTTACTACCTCCTTCTCTTCTCCTGTTAATGAACCTCGTAATTTTAATAGTACCTGCGCAGCTACCCACTCATCATGCCCTATTTCCGCGATCTGCTCTTCGCCAGTCCTCCCCTCCCCTGCAGGCATCTTCCTATGAGCTGATCCCGTCGTACTAGTCTGCTCCCTTCCCGTCTGGCCACCTGTAGCTGTATATGGTGGCTGGCTGTATGCCAGGTTCGAGTACCCCTCAGCAGCCCTTAATTGTTCTCTTACTATTTCTCCTAGTTCTCTTAAAGGATATAACCCCCCTCCCTCCGTTTTCCCTCCGTTTTCACTACCTTCGCTAGGGGCATATCGTCGCTCTGTTCCTTTTTTATTTCCTTTTCGTTTAGGTTGTTACTCTTTTCTCCTCCCTCTTGTCCATTCCTCGTGTTCTGTGTGCCTTCACTCTCTTTTTCCCCATTCTCTCCTTCCTCCTTAATCTTCTTCTCTTCCGTTGTTTCCCCCATAGTGAACATTCCGTTTGGTCCTGGTCGGGACCCTTGGAACATCCTCCATAAGTTAAACACCTCCACGTGGTGTGTCAACTTCTTCCCCTTGTATGTGTTATGCAGATGGGTTAATAGTGAATGTTGGGTATATGGGTCGAAACTGCCATTAGGCGGCCATGGTGTCGTCATTTTGTTGTCCGTCCCCTGTGTCCATTCTATGCTGTATTTGATCAGTTTCTCCCTATGGGGTGACAGTGTTTTACATATATGCTGTAGCGGGGTAGTGAGGGTGTTCCCCCACCCTCCCAATCCTGTCCCGTATGACATAGTAGCACTTCACTTGTTATCCTACCCCTATTTGGTAGCGGTTATCTTGCTAACAGTGTACGCTATACAATCTTAGATCTTTACCTGGCCCCGTAATTTTGGGGACTTGCGATTGTCCGCTAAGGAAAAATAGTAAAATATAGCATTGCATTTGTATATTCTTTTCTTTCTTTTCTTCCTTTACCCAACACCTTTACGGCCCCCTACGGCTGAGGCGCACGTAGCCCCCTGCGGCTGCGTGCCCTGTGTGACGTTCTTATACAGCCGTCCCACTTTGTTTTAACCCTCCTCCTCTTTCTTCACTTGTCGTGGCCGGCGTTCTCCGTGCGCGGTCACGTCCCCCTTTTCACCTTGCCCCGATCTACTCGTTACCGTTTATCTCCATCACCACTCCCTTACCATTATTCTCTTCTCCACCACTCTCCGAAAAAATGCCTCGAGATATCCTATGAAAGCCCTACTGGTGACGTCACCGATCTCTTCCACAACTACCGGTAAATTCTTTACATGTTTTTAAAAGTTCAAAATACGCTTGCAATCTACCCCTGTTAGCCCTACAGCTGTCTTCTTGTCATGTCTGGAACAAGGTAATCAACAATATAATCAGACTGCGCACGCTGCGTCGCCTCGCGTGTGATACGCCCCTCGACAGGAGGGCTTAACCAGCCAATTATCTTCCGTATTAGGCAACCAGCTAGCTACCGCCTACAGGGAAACGTCATCTATCTATCGAGTTTTCTGCTCGATCAATAGGGATCCTCATCTACTCATTGATCAATAATCACCAAATCGTAGGAAACCGCACACACACACACACCCTTACAGGTGGTCGCGACCTAGGCCAATCAGTGTCTACGAGCGGCCGCACGTGATGTTTTCGTGCTCTGCCCCCTCCTCTTCCGTAACGTAGCGGACTGCTCTTGCACTTGTCCAGCTACCATTCACTTCACCGTCAACACTAATTTATCAAACCTTCGCCGCGCACCTGTGTAACACCTCCCACCTCCCGTATTCTATTCTTCCCCCCTCCCTCACAATTTCACATTGCTTGTTGGGCGTGGCATACTCACCAAGTTCTCTTGATGCAGGGCCGCTCGACTGCGTGCACCCCTCCAAGCAGCTCGCCACCTCCCCTCGTCTGGACCACGTCTGGACACTGGCCAACCGCGGGCGGGACACTTCTCAACCGGCTCCCGAAGGCCAATTTCCGGATTGCGCTGTCCGGTCTTCTTGCAGTTCCGCGATGGTCCTGTAGTCCTCAAAAAGGGGGCAGCGGCAGAGGGGGCCGCGCCGCCGGGCCTCCTCACAACGAGAGCACTCGGAAAAATAAAATAAAAGCAGATCTTAAACAAATCTCAGCAGTGCCTCCAACTTGTCGGGGGGAAATTCTCCCGGGGTCTGCTGGGCGGTCCGCGGACCCCCGGGCAGGGAGGCCCCAACTCCTCCCGCGTATCCCAAAAATGAGTATGAGGCACACGCAAGAAGCAAGGTGGTTCTGCTGTTTATTAAACAACGGCAGGGATGGGTCAAGGATCGTACGCGTCCGTCCTGACTCTCTGTCAAAATTCGTGGGGCTCGCAGGCCCTTTTTACCTCAGTATGACGCGCTACTCGCGTCACCTGGGAAATTTAGTAAAAAACCTATTGTCACTCTGGATTGGTTCCTCGAGTGGTAGGGTTAGTATAGCATACGTATAGAGAACGCTGTTAGTAGTTAAGGGTCAGTCAGGTGGTATACTTGGGTTGTCCCTTCTATTAGATACATGAAAATTGTTACATGAAGACCCCTGATGATTGGCTAATGTTAATGGCGCCAGTGATAGGTGCCCCATGTTCTGATTGGTTCACTCGCGAGCCCCCCAGCTTGGGACCATCGTTGTTCACAGCTCGCGGTGCACCTGCCATTTGCAACAATGTGTAACTATGTGTTTGTGCAGACAATGCGTGGATTTATTCATATGCTTGAAAGCAGGCTACTCCCACCGCCGCAGATGTCCATTTGAGTCGCTTCATTGTTGCTGCCTTTGTCTCAAAAACGTGAGACCCAGGCGCCTCCTCCCTCCTGGGTCTGGCACCCTGTCAGGTTCGGCTTGGTCACGTGAGGAGAGACCGTGGTTGAGGCAGAATTCTGCACATTTAATGTTGCATTTTCCACTGTGTGTCTGGCTTAGTTGGCAGGTGTGACCTTGGCTTCGGCTTGTGGCATGCGAGTTTGCAACATTGCTCCCTTGGCTGTCTGTTCTCGCCGGGCTCATTGTGCAGGGTCAGCAATTGTACTCTTGCTCGTTCAATGTTCATAGAGGCTCTTGCTTGCGGCCTACTTGGGCCTGGTGCATAGGTGGGGATGTTTGATGCACGGCGCTTTAAGTTACGGTATCATATTGCTTTATCCCCAGTATCATGTCTTCGTTATATTTCTCATTGCAATGCATGGGTTAGGAGAAGCGTCAGCAAGCATTTTAGATGAGTTCGTTGTGCGTCTTGCATTTCTGCATTTGAAAAACCTATGTGAAAAATAATAAAGATGCGCGTCAGTGGGTGTGTCCGTCACCTACGTCATAACACTGAATATGTTCTTTGTGTGGATTGGTGTGGGAGTGTCCAGTGTGCCTGTTTGCACGGGTGTTCTGACCGTTGGCTAGGTCGTCATGGCATCTCTAACGATGTGTTCATTTACTGTTGAATGGTTCAGTCGAGTTCATCCATGCCGCAAGTGTCGGCTTGGGCAGGGCAGGCTGATGGGCAGGCTGGTGGGCACATCCGTATGTTCCTGTACCAGGGTATTTGGTCGTCTGGTAGATAGGCAAACTCCTCTCGTGGCGGGTGTCTGGGCCGCGATCCTCTAGGCCAGGGGCGTCAGGGGATTGGTGGGAGTCTTTTGTTCCATTCTCCCACTTCATATCAGTGGCACGTCAAAGGATATTAGTGCAGAGCTTCAGTCTGTCCTCTAGCAGCCGGCCTTCTGGGAGTGCAGATTCAGAGTTCCAGCAGTAGACCAGCTGAGTGGGATAGGCGGTCTGTTTTTGACCCCCTCGGAAGCAGTGAGTAAACACAGCACCCAAATCATACACCACACATCATTCAATCATAGGGATGGTCAATCAAGGGCTGCATATCTCTCCAAGTGCACCCCAGAACTCAGGAAGGGCTCACACACACAAAGGAAGGCAATCTACACTATCCCAGAAAGGAATATGCATATGTCAGTCAGAACTGGTATCAGGATAACTACAGCCCTGTCATGGCCGTTCCAAGGTGGCCAATGTGTATGCTAAAAAAGTGTGTGGCCGGCATGTTACTTTGAACGTTTATAGGACTCTGCCTTGGGTCGCCGGAGTGTCTCAAAGCTCCATGCTTGCCCACCCATTCCCGTGAGTACTCTCCTTGCTGCTTTCCCCTCCTGCCTTCTGGCCTACCTGGTTCCCCTCCTCATTCATCTCCTACCTCCTTCTCCTCATCCTCTGTGATGTGACCCTAACCTTATGCTGCCTTCTCCCTTCTTCTCTGCCATCTGCTGTCTGTCATACACAGTATTACCCACCAGCTTCCATCCTAGTCCATTGGAGGGTTCCCCATTCTGCCTTGGATTCTACTTGAGTACCAATACTCTCTTCAAGACACAGTGAAGACATCAACCACCAATTCGAGTTTGTTTCTGGCATTGCCGTTTTCATCCAGCAGTAGTTGCAATTTCTTGGTGCCAGATGTGACGAGAATTGGATTCTCCCTCACATGAGTACACGGGTGAGCAGAGAGAAAATATGCTCGCTAATCCCTCACACTTATTGTAATTGTAATTGGTTATTTATAACGTGCTTAATACTCAGGGGTTTCTAAGCACAGACCAGGGTATCGAACTTTTGTTGCTCCGAGTCGTCTTGCTTCCAAGGTGAGTCTGTTTCCCCTGAGCTATTCTCCCGGCCCTATGCAAACAAAATCACAACGCAATCATAAAGGTAAAACTGGGACAGTTAAGAGATATACCTCCGACTTTTGGCCAAACGCGGGCCAAGGGCAGGCTATACTCCTAAAATGGGTGTGAAGGTGAACCAGTAGTGACCCAAACAACGCATTATCACAGTTAAAAAATAAAGACAATGTCCAATCAAGGTTCTATAAAAATATAAACACTTTAATAAAACACACCATCTGCAAGAGGAAAAAAAGAGATTACTATACAAAAATCCACCCCAAAGCAAGAACAGAAAACACGCGACAGACTGGTAGCACTCTGAGTATAGTTCCAAAAGTGTTAGGTAAGGTACTACCAAAGAGGATATCTTGGAGATGATAGGGACGATTGTACCCTAACCAGTCTCCCGCGCCCAAGTGGACCGTGGGGGCAGTTCAGTGTGACAGTACCTGAATTCAGTTCTTGTTGGGCTGACGCATCAGACCCGCTGCGAACTTTGAAAGACGATGCGAGCTAATCAGGCTCAGTCAGGCACGTAGGATCGCGGACTCCTTGTCAACAAGTGGGCATCGAGCAGGGGTGCATGCTTGAGCTCTGTGTGCTCGGTTCAACTGATGCAGGTCAGCGCAGTCCCAAAAACTATTCAACATTGGCTAGACCGGTGGGCGTAGGTCGTGAAGTGGTCCTCGACAGGTTGTCGATGTGCAAAAATTAGGCATCGGTTCTTCGGCGGTGAGCAGGCACTTCGGGCCTGGCAAGTGATGTGCTTCACGAGGACACAATCCTGTCTCAAGCTGACGTTAAGGATGTACTTGATTATTTCAAATACGAACATTTCGAAGACGAAAATGTTGAATTCTAAATATTCGTATTCGAAATAAGCACCCCACAGCCAAATGGCCTTTATAGAAATCCGATCCTTTCATACATTGTTATTTTTTTTACAATATTTTTGTGCAATACCGACGTTAATACAGTGCAATAGTTCAACTGGTTGGAGGAATGCAGATACCAGCACCTTCCTTCTTGCTCAGGATGCAGTGAACGAAGAGTGGCCGGTTCGGTGAGGGTGAGCAGGGAGCTGATATGGCCCTCCGGGTTACTTTGAGACCTTCACAAAGGACTCGAGGACAGGATACTTCAGTTCAGCGTTTGCTCATTCGGCACAGAAGATCTGTTGCAGATTGTTGGTCCATATCCACAGCACTGGTCACTCCCTGGGAGTGGTTCAGGGATTGAGCTTTATTCTGTCTTGGGCAGTTCTTTCTTCACCTCCATCGGAGGACTTTGGCCAGTGCACCTGTCCCAACTGATGTCCAGGTGAGAGTCTTCAGAACGTATCTTCAGCCTTAAAGGCTCCCAGAAGAACTGAAGATGTTCTGTTGAAGGGGTGCAAGATCGACTCTTTTAAGGGCCCAAGTCTCTAGGTGACTGGTCTAAAGCTAGCCTACTTTAGGAGACCAATCCATGCTCCCGGCTCAAGTGGACTTTGCCCTCTTGATCTTAGACACAGAGTGCTCTACTCCATAGGAACTTGGGGAGACACCAAAGGGGTCGATAGACAGTGAGAGACAAACTGGTGGATGGCTTCTTCCACTGGCCAGGCAGTCCTGTTTATCCTGCTCCCGCCCCCTTGCACCTGACTGAACAACCATGACCCTGGAATGTGCGCACCCTAGTGTGATGCTACTCCTCCTGAATGGGTGTGCCCCATTGAGACCTGGGCCTGGGACGACTACCTGCTGTGTAGCTGTCTCCAGGGGTGGGTGTTATTGGCCCTCAAAAGAGAATCAAAGACAGGCCGGGTCCTCAGTGTTTCTGTCCTGCCATGTGGCAGCATCGGCCCGTCTGACCCCGGATGCACAATCCCTCCCGCAGTAGAGCTGGCTCACAGGAGCCAACACGTGTGCAAAATCAATTTGGATGTGGCAGACATGATCATTAGTATCGCCTGCACTATGCCTAAACCCAGGAATAGCTTATTCTTAGAGATGACCCTGCCACCAGTACTCATGATCATTGTGATTTGGGTACTGGGGGCATCATCTCAAAATGTCTCCCCGGTGCGGCAGTGACTCGGCTGTTGCTGCCGTGGTCAAGTAGGCATCTTGTGACCTTTCAACCTACTCTGCACAACAAGCAGAGCGGGTGCTGTGAATCACGCTACTGATGCAGCAGGGCACAATGGCACTATGCTTTTGGCATGGAGTTGAGAAAAGGGGGGTCTAGATGACCACTTTGCAGAAGCAATTACCCCACAGTCTGAATTCTTCCTCATGCACCCCAATCAGATACCCAAAAGTGAAGATTTAACCACTCAAACAAGGAAGTCCCCCCAAAATGCAGCTCCAATCTCATATCATCTCATATTATCCTTGAACGCCAAACATCAGGTGATACAATTGCCTGGCAATCACTGTTCAACCCAACATAGGTAAAAAGCAACACACGGTACTACTGGTATGGAGCAAACCACAAACTACGTCAGTCGGTACAGTGCATCAATGGTGTAGTTTCAGTCACTGCTGAAGCTGAAAAACGATTCTGTGCCAGTTCAGAGGCCCATGCCAGAGCTAGAGGAATTCAATCTCAGTGTACCTCAAGTGACCCCTAGCAGCTGTATGCCACCCTGCAGAGAATGAGTCTGCCACTGAAGACTACCCAGGGTGGGCTGAGCCCTAACATCCATCATCATTGACTTTGCTGGCTAGGGCTGATGGGAGTTGTAGTCCAAAGAATCTGCAGAGCGAAAGGCTGCAGACCCCGGCTGTTAAGCTTCATCCCTCACGACCCTCTGCCTGGTTATGAACTTTCTTGCCAATGCCTCCCTCCACCATTCACCTGATGGCATCCAGGAAGCACTGAATGACCAGTCTCTGTCTCGCCCTCACCTGTTCCATGCCGTTGAATTTTATTTTGCACGTTATTCCACGGTGCTGATTTCGTTTGACCTTATTTGCAATATTTCATGTGATGCTTAAATTTTTTTATAGCCTTTTATTTCAAAGTAGCAAAAAAATCGATAAAATAATGCAAAGATCTGACTTTCACAATGTAAAAACGAGTAGCAGCAAAACATGTTCTTGCCCCACTTTTCAACATCGTTATGGTTTGGAGGCAGCCAGTTACACTTTGTGGACGGCTCGCATGTTTTAATGCAGAAAGGACATTGTTGGAATTAAACAAAATCATTCAAAATCAATTCTTTGTGATGGCTCCCAAGCAGTTAATTTAATACGAGTACATGATTTGTGGGTTTGTTTTTTCCTCTTTATGTGATACTTTTTTATTGTCTATGTGGTGGGCCTTTCTTAGCTCATACAAATTATGGAAGTGTTTTTAATTGCAACATTAATGTAGTGCGACAAACGCTGTGTACAGTGTCTGGCTTCACCTGTGTGAGTGAACGGCAAGGGCCCAAAATCATGGGCACAGGTTAGTTTGCAATCCTTCTCAGCAGCTTCACCTTGCCCTCTTCTCTCCCCTCCTTAGCCTGCATATATCTCTAACTCTATAGTGTCAGGACTAGGTTCATGTCACCACCACTCCAGGATTTGACTTTTAACTTCACCCTCTCCTCTTCCTACCTTAGCTCTCTCGTACCTCTAACTCCTAACTGTCAATCTTATATTCCTTCAACTGTCAGCCCATGACTTCACTTTCAACCTCACCTTCCGCTCCTCCTCCTTCCTTCGATCACTCTTACTCCTTACTGTCCATTTTAGATTCCTTCAACTGTTAGTCCATGATTTCACTTTAAACCTCACCTTTTGCTCCTCCTTAGTCCTTCGATCACTCTTAACCCTAACTCCTTGCTGTCCATCTTAGATTCCCTAAACTGTCAGTCATGATTTCACTTTTAACCTCAGCTTCCACTCCTCCTCCTTCCTTCGATCACTCTTACCTCTAACTCTTTACTGTCCGGCCTAGATCCCCTTCGCGGCCGCCACAGGAATTCACTTTATCCATCCCCTCTCCTCTTTCCTCCTTCACTCTCTCAGACCCCAAACTCTTTACTGTCAATCTTAGATTCCTTCCACTGTCAGACCGCGATTTCATTGTTATCCTCACCCTCTCCTCCTCCCTAATTTGCTCTCTCCAACCCCTAACTCCTTACTGTCAGGCCTAAATTCCTTTCACTTCCGCTCCCTGATTTTGCTTCTAAACTCCCCCTCTCCACTTTCCTCCTTCGTGCTCTAATCCTCCTAATTATAACTCACTGCACAGTCAGCCCTTAGTTCTTTCCAATGTCACCCCAGATTCCTCTTCCATCCTCACCCTCTCCTGTCCCTTCTTCTGCCCTCTTTTGTGCATTTCCCTTCCACCCTTTTCCTTGGTACCCTATCCTCCTAAAGTGCTATAAAAGCACCAAAGTAGCATCAGGTTGACTCCTTTCCTCTCCTGCTCCCCCCTACCCTCTCTCTTGTCCCCTGCTTCCTGCCTTCCTTCTCGCCAGTGATTTGAAGCAGCCGCAGGATGGTCTACGCTCCCAACAACCACCAACCAAACAAGTGCCGATGAACACTCTCTAGGAATACGATATGTTTACGCATTCAGAAAACCTTCCATTTAAACAGCCAAACATGAGATGGTAAAACACAGTGTTATCTTAACAAGTAAGGCAATAGGTGCATCTGAAATTAAAGTCAAAGAGCCCGAGGGCTTTCTTCCAACATTGCCTACAGTGAGCAGATGAGAACAAGGAACAAGAAACGATTGTAGTTCCAGAAGCAGGAAGTTGCAGTCGCCAACGCAAGGTGCCAGCTTCCTTGTTAAAAAGATAACACAAAACACACAGTTCCCAGTGGCACCGAGCAATGTCACTGCGGATTATAATGCTTGAAGGACAGGATCCGGTGCCCAATGGAAGACATTTTATCATTCAAAGGCAAGTGAAATGTATAGGGGGACTGTCAAACCAACCATCTAGGAGGTATGGCAGCACACAGTATTTTGATGGCCACGTTATGGCATTTGTTTAATATATGCGGAAAGCAAAACACAAAGTGGTGATGTCTTCTTCGAGCTAAGGCTAACCAATGTGAGAATCCACCATATTTTTGGACTTTCGTAGAAGAAAAGTCAAATCCACTGTCTACACCCATAACATTTGTCTGCAGTGGTCGAACGCTAAAAGTCCAGACAAAATGGCAGTCACGCCATGCAAGACTGAGTGGCATTATACTACATATTGATTTACTTGCCGTGTTGGAGGGTCCCATCATCCGGCTGCTCTTCCTATCTAGGTCTAAACTATATGAAAACTAACTGACCCTTTTTAAGTAGCTTATGCCCTTATGCAACAAATGTGGAGCGCCTTTTTAGAGAACCCTCTAGCAACAGCTTATTAATACACACAGGTAGCGTTTGTCCTGGAAGGATAGCTCAGCGGCAACGTGCTTGCCTTGGAAGCAAGATGACACGAATCGATCCCCAGGTCCGTGCTCAGAAACCTCTGGGTAGTTAAGCGCCTGATAAACATGCAACTAAGACAAACAACTACGCAACTAAAACAAACAATTCCTGTAACAGCGCCTCGATGCACACGCGCTGTGTGAGCGCTTTAAAAATGCAAAAAATAAATAAAATAAAAAAAGAGGACTCACATTTGATAACACGTGAGAAGAATTATTGCTTTTCAGGTTTATTCACAGGCTTCATTTCTGTGTCAAGTTTCATAAAAATCAGAGCAATGTAATGTTTTGTCATACATGTGTTTGCTCAGAGGGCATGTATTTACTTATTACATAAAAAAGCAGACGTGTTTCAGCTTGTACATCCATATGAGCATTCCTCAGGGCTGTGATGATCTAGAGTTAATGAAAGATAAGGTAGAACTTACAACAAGCATTAGCATTTGTGTGATAGATTTGAACCTATTATCAGGTCAAAAGCAATGCTGCAAAGACAAGGCAAGTCTTCCTATCTTTAGAAGAAATGGCACATAGAAGAACAAAAGTGAAGTATCATTTACATTTTTACAAAATTACTGAATGAAAAGCATAGAAAACGTACTGTATTTCACTACGGTATGCGCCAATATGGGTGGAGACCGACTTATAAGTGGGGCAACCCTTTTAGCCTGCCCACAATATGCCCCAATGATAATAGAAAGTGACTAAACTCAAAATGTATAAAAGCAAAAAAAGGTCAAAAGACAAATACTGCATGAGGAGTGAAATCTTTCCACCAGTGTGATTGTGAAATGTTCTGTGCTCAGTGCCGCACCACATGCATTCATTGAACTTCAGAATAACATTGTGAATTCTATAAAACATTTGCTTACGTAACATATGTTGGATATTTTTTCTCAACTACATAGTTGCAAAAATGAATCCGCAGAGAGCTCATATTCCGCTGACACTTATAAAATTGAATGCAAATATTCCAGGAGTAGGGGTAAGTGTTAGAGAACACATTCAGTCAAACTCTGAATCACTCGAATTTTCGTTGTATTCGAGATACGCTGGGTTTGTCAAATTTCTAAGCAATTTAGGCAACAGATTTGAGTTAAGCTCATGTCCTTTTCTTGCTATTGAAAAATTGCTGTAAAAAGTGGGGTTTAAGAGGTCAGGCCATTAACTGCAAGCACATATTCAAAACACAAGCTATATACTTAATGGAAAAAATCTGAAATGTTCCTTTCAGGAATGTCCAAAGAAAACAAATTTGGGCCTCATTACCAGTTTGGGGGTATCTCGGCGATAAATCCGGCGAGATATCCCCAAACCTATTTTACTGTTACCACCACTTGGTCTGGCAGAATTACTGTCGGTTTAAAAGCACTGGTAGGCACTGTTGGGCCGCATTTATTGGAGTCCATAGGACTCCATGGAGATTTTGGCAGAATTGCAACTGGCAGTAATTCCGCCGATTCAGCCTCTTTTTTGCTGTAAAGCAGAAGAGTTACCTCCAGCATTCTGCTGGAGGTTTTTCCACCACCGTGCCTCCTAACCAGTAGTTCGGTGGTGTGGTAATGCAGAGGCAATGCAGTGGTACACTGTTTTTGGCCACACCGTCTAACTTGTAATGAGGCCCTTTGTCTAATTGACTAATGGCTTGCAACTGGCTGTTTCTTTAATATAGAAACCCAAATTAGCTCTTTGTATTCAGCTGACAAAAAATAATACCTACAAAACACTTCCATAGCGACATGTGTGTGTTCCCATGTACAGAGCTCATAATATTACAATATTAAACTGTATGAATGTACGCACTGTCAGAGAGATGGAAGTCTGCATCATGAACACTTGACTTGAGAAGGACTCATCAACAGCTCCAGCGGCCTTTCTGATGTTATTGATTTGCAGCCATGGACTTTCCCAATTATAAAATAATGAACCTTGGTGGTCCCCATGGAAGCAAACTTAGCAGGAGGAAACTTCACGCATAACTAGTGCATGACTGACTCTTTCTCAGTCTTATGGGCTTTCGAGGTTCATGTCTGTTATGAACTCCCAATACCGGAACATTATAAACCTTGATAATACTCCATATATCAGCCCCTGAAAGATGAAAGGCTGAGCTAGGCAGGCCTTACATGTGACTGAGTCTGCTGTTGACATGGCATCATACAACTGCCCACTTCAACTTTACTCATTTTATCAACTTGAGAAGGACAAAAGGCTGGGTAGTTACTGCCCAGATTCAAACCTGGGACCTCTTGATTGCGTATAGATTTCTGCACCAGGTGTATTAACCCGAGAGCTTATTGCAGAGTTTAATGTGCTGGCCTTTAAATTAACATTCACAGCTGCACAGGACTTAATTGCTTTCTCTTGCTTCCTGCAGCCTTTGAAGGTATTGTGTGTGTATGTGTTTTCACAGGAATCAACCTGAACCACCTGATTCAGGTGGATTTGGCAGTAGGAACAAAATGTGGAACCTCATTAAACTACCCTAATCCCATTTGGAAGTTCACAGAAGTCTGTGCGTGGAGTGTGCCAAAGTTGATCCAGCATTTTTAAACCAGGTTATTTCTGCCCTGACTTGCAACTGGCCCTCTTACTACCAAGCCAGGGTGGGTATCAAACAATACACCCTCACCCCAGACCAGCTGAAAGAGGAGACAACATTAGGCAACCTGGCGTTGACAGCATGTTAACAGGAGTGGGATGCAAGCTTGAGTTCCAGATGTAAATGATCACGTGACACTAGATTGAAGTTTGGCTGCTAGGGTATTAGTGTCAGGATAATGCCCTTTGTGCTCCTGATGCACTTAGATAAGCAGAAGGCTCCCAGGCATACACCACAGGGTACATTAGTGTCTGGACAATGCCCTCTGTGCCCCCGTTGCTGTGTGATAAGGCAATAGCTCCCAGGGACACAGGACCTGGTACAGTCGTGGCTGGACAATGTAGCCCTCTGGGCTCCCGGTGCTGGAAGCTAAGGAGATGGTTCACAGGGCCAGAGCACTGGGGACAGTAGTGGCTGGGTAATGCTCTCTGTGCTCCCGGTGCTGGGAGCTAAGGAGATGGTTCACAGGGCCAGAGCACTGGGGACAGTAGTGGCTGGATAATGCCCTCTGGGCTTCCGGTGCTGGGAGCTAAGGAGATGGTTCACAGGGCCAGAGCACTGGGGACAGTAGTGGCTGGATAATGCCCTCTGGGCTCCCGGTGCTGGGAGCTAAGGAGATGGTTCGCAGGGCCAGAGCACTGGGGACAGTAGTGGCTGGATAATGCCCTCTGGGCTCCCGGTGCTGGGAGCTAAGGAGATGGTTCGCAGGGCCAGAGCACTGGGGACAGTAGTGGCTGGATAATGCCCTCTGGGCTCCCAGTGCTGGGAGCTAAGGAGATGGTTTGCAGGGCCAGAGCACTGGGGACAGTACTGGGTGGATAATGCCCTCTGGCTCCCGGTGCTGGGAGCTAAGGAGATGGTTCACAGGGCCAGAGCACTGGGGACAGTAGTGGCTGGACAATTTGGCCCTCTGTACTCCCGGTGCTGGAAGCTAAGGGGCTGGTTCACATGGACACAGTTTTTGTAGCTCTTGAGGAACTTTTTTTGTGAAGATAGCTTGTGTTTGTACCTGCGCGACTTGTATTATTTATTCTTTGAAATTGTAGTACTTTCTTTGTGTATTTGTAGTTCTTTCTGTGTTAGCCAATTGTTTGTCGCATGGGTGAAGGCCACGACGGAGACAATGACTCCCTCAACTCCGTCTTTAAATAGTATGAGAAGTAAGCTTGTGCCCGCACCCTCCTGCGCCAAGATAGATCAGTCACAACAATGAAACAGCCATTGTTTCTCAAGTGCAATTTTAATTAGTTTAGTTTGTTCTGTTTCTTAGACCCTTGTGGGCTAAGGCCCGGGTACAGTAAAAAGTGGACAATGCCCTCCGTGCTATGCTGTGAGCTAAGGAGAAAGTTCCCAGGGACACAGCACAGGGTAGAGTAGTGGCTGGACAATTTGGCCCTCTGTTCTCCTGGTGCTGGGACCTAAGGCGATGGTTGACATGGCCAGATCACTGGGTAGAGTAGTGGCTGGAAAATGCCCTCTGTGCACCCGGTGCTGGGTGCTAAGGGGATGGTTCACATGGACACAGGCCCAGGTACAGTAAAGCGTGGACAATGCCCTCTATGCTACCGGCGCTCGGAGCTAAGGAGAAAGCTCCCAGGGACACAGCACAGGGTAGAGTAGTGGCTGGACGCTTTGGCCCTCTCTTCTCCCAGTGCTGGAAGCTGAGGTGCTAGCTCCCAGGGACACAGCACAGGGTAGAGTAGTGGCTGGACGATTTGGCCCTCTCTTCTCCCAGTGCTGGGAGCTGAGGTGCTAGCTCATAGAGACACAGCACAGGGTAGAGTAGTGGCTGGACAATTTGGCCCTCTGTTCTCCCAGTGCTGGGAGCTGAGGTGATAGCTCCCAGGGACACGGCACAGGGTAGAGTAGTGGCTGGACAATTTGGCCCTCTCTTCTCCCAGTGCTGGGAGCTGAGGTGATAGCTCCCAGGGACACAGCACAGGGTAGAGTAGTGGCTGGACAATTTGGCCCTCTGTGCTCCCAGTGCTGGGAGCTGAGGTGATAACTCCCAGGGACACAGCACAGGGTAGAGTAGTGGCTGGACAATTTGGCCCTCTCTTCTCCCAGTGCTGGGAGCTGAGGTGATAGCTCCCAGGGACACAGCACAGGGTAGAGTAGTGGCTGGACAATTTGGCCCTCTGTGCTCCCACTTCTGGGAGCTGAGGTGCTAGCTCCCAGGGACACAGCACAGGGCAGAGTAGTGGCTGGACAATTTGGCCTTCTCTTCTCCCAGTGCTGGGAGCTGAGGTGCTAGCTCCCAGGGACACAACAGAGGGTAGAGTAGTGGCTGGACAATTTGGCCCTCTGTGCTCCCAGTGCTGGGAGCTGAGGTGATAGCTCCCAGGGACACAGCACAGGGTAGAGTAGTGGCTGGACAATTTGGCCCTCTGTGCTCCCAGTGCTGGGAGCTGAGGTGATAGCTCCCAGGGATACAGGTCACTCAGCCGGGCTGTAGAAGACCTAGTGTACCATTTCACACATAGTAGGCGGGCAGGGTACAATTTTGCAATAATACAAAAGAAATAGATAATGTCATAGCAAAACAAAGAGGTGATGGATGGAAGGTTTAGAATGAATCTTAACCTTTGGCATTCCTCTGGGCAACCCTCCGGACCATCGTTCTTCGCCTGCCAGGCCATTACATAAGGGTAAAGACCATATGCAAATCAGGCTTGATCCCACCCCAAAAGGGATAGTCCAGACCGAACTGCAAAGTCACAACCCTTCTGCACGAGACCACAAGCTTCCCCAAACATGTATCAGCCTTGTTGGAGTAGCTTGGGTCTCTAGGCCCAGCAGGCACAGGACCCACATTTGGGCATACTCATCCCACTCAAAATGACAAAGCAAAAAAAAAGAGGTGATGGTTGGAAAGTTTAGAATGAATCTTAACCTCTGGTATTGCTCTGGGCAACCCTCCAGACCATCATTCTTTGCCTGCCAAGAAAGCGATTTACTCAGCCAAGAAGGAATCTTTCGACACCAGGATTATAGAGGCCAAATCAGACAGCCGAGAATTATTTAAAATCTTAAAAGAACAGGCTCAAGCACCCAGATCTGCTCAAGCTACTTTTAGTAAGGATGAGGCATGGTGTACGGAGATTCAATCCGCCTTATCCAACAAACTTGATAAAATTAGAGAGGGGATTGAGTCGAAGAAACCCAATCTACCGATCCAGGGTCTAGAAAATAGTCCCTTGTCTCCCACCAGAAAACTGGAGGATCAAGCCGTGTTCAGATTTCAACCCATCTCAGAGCAAGATTTGTCCAAGGTAATCTCCAATTTAAAAAGCACGATCTGTAAAGGTGATCCCTGCTCCTCTCTTATAATTAAAGAGTGCTCCCCTGTTCTCATTCCAGCCTTAACCAAGTTCGTTAATGCTTCTCTTTTAGTGAATGAAGTTCCCGGCAACATAAAAAAAGCATGGATTAAAAAAACCTAATCTCTGCCCCCTCACTGCTTCTAATTACAGGCCCATTACCAACACTCCATTCCTGTTGAAGATCTTGGATAGAGTGGCCTATAATCAGATCGCTATTTTTCTGGAACAAAACCAGATTTATCATAAATATCAATCAGGGTTCCATCTGAATCATGGCACCGAGACGGCCCTGTTGGCACTTAAATCCCTTCTCCTACAGAGGATGGATGGCGGTCACATCTCACTCCTTATGATCTTAGACTTGTCGGCTGCCTTTGACATAACATACTGTCCACCAGGCTAAAGAAGAATGCCAACTTTTCGGATGAAGCAACAAATTGGGTCATCTCTTTTTTGAAGAACAGACAAAACAGAGTGGCCAGCGACACTGCAGAAGCAGAACCAACTGTACTTACGTATGGGGTCCCTCAAGGAGCCTGTGTGTCGCTGTGCTTCTATAATATATTCATGATTCCCTTTTTCCAGATGCTTGAGAAAGAGGGGATCATATTTGCAAATAATGCGGATGACACTCAATGTGTCATCCCCATATCTGGATCCCATGCGGAAGATGAATCAAGAATTAATGAAATATACAAAAAAAATCAGGATTGGATGGTATTGAACGGTTTAGCCATCAATAGTTCCAAAACTGAGCTTTTACTCACTGGCTCAGAAGCTAAATTAGATAAGCTAGGATCCAGCTAAATCTTTCCTCATAGATAGCTGCCATATTGAGGTTATGAGTAAGGTGAAAACACTAGGTATCTACCTTGACAAAAATCTGAATATGAATGCACAAGTGAATAATCTGGTCTCATCTGCTTCATATTTCCTCAAGTTGTTTCGCTGCGTCAGACCTTTTATATCAGAATCCAATGCCGAAACCCTGGCAAGAGCCATAATTGGCTCTAAGATCGACTATTGTTGTAGTCTACCTGTGGGGTTGCCACTATCGGATGTTCATCGGCTACAGGTCATACAGAATGGCGCAGTTAGGGTAGTGAAAGGCCTATCAAGAAGAGACCACGTGTCGAAGGCTCGGCGCAGCCTACACTGGTTACCAGTACAGGCCAGGATCGTGTTTAGGCTTCTCCTTATTACTCATAAATGTATACACAGAGTCATGCCACTTTACTTGAAAGAATTAGTCTCAGTAAAAATTAACATCCGATCTCTTCGATCGGATGAAACAAATACCCTGGCCATGCCACGCTTGAAAACTAAAAAATCCAGACTCAGCCTTCATCTCGGCAGCCCCCCTTAAGTGGTACTCGCTGGCAGCTACATTGAGGACCACCCCGTCCGTGGAAATTTTTAAAAAGGGGCTGAAAACTGCACTCTTTTTATAAAATACCTCCTCCGTAGGCTGGACCTGACCCGTGTATGATTACTGCTTATGAGCCTGTCTTGGATTTGGTTCCGTTCTTTTTTGTTTCTGTACTGTTTGTGTGTTGTCGTTTCTAAGCGCCCTTAAGCCTTAGGGTACCTGGCGTGCTATACAAATGCTAAACATAAACATAAACATCACAGAAGGGGGAAAACCATATGCAAATCAGGCTTGGTCCTACCCCAAAAGGGGCAGACCATCCTGAACTGCTAGGTCACATTCCTTCTACAAGACCACAAGCATCACTGATTAGGCCCAACAAGGCCGAAACATGTCTGGGGATGCTTGTGGTCTCATGCAGAAGGGAAGTGAACAAGCAGTTTCGGGCTGGACTGCCCCTTTTGGGGTGGGACCACGCCTGATTAGCATATGTTCTTTCCCCTTTTATAATGGCTTGGCAGGCGAAAAACGATGGTCTGGAGGGTTGCCCAGAGCAATGCCAGAGGTTAAGATTCATTTTAAACCTTCCAGCCATCACCTCTTTTGTTTTGCTTACAAAATATAATTCCAAGGTATTTTAAATACGTTTATATGAAATTCATAACCCCAATGAGTATTCCAAGTTGATTCCGCTAATAATTACATTATTAGGGTATTTACTGAGTGCAGTCCTAGCTTTGGGAACCAACAGAGTGCTTTACAAGTCATAGTGGAAAGTATATGGTGAGGGAGGCCTCTCGAAAAGTGATCAATACAAGGAAGTGGGGTGCTAACAACCGTTGAGGGGGCATGCAGGCAATTAGGCAACAGGGATGGACTAGAAAATCAGCAGAACAAGAGCAGGGAGCAGATTGCCCCTCCTTCTCAGTATCTTTCTTATATATCCTCCAGGGGTGTTCGTAGGGCTGGAAAAGATCCAGGGATACACGAATGTCGGGACTGCCGGGACTCGGGGCTAGCTATAGCCTTTTGGTTGTAGGCCCTGAGCTTCTATCCGGGGCTACAACCAAAAGACCCGGGGCTATAGCGCCCTCAGCCCAGCAAGGCCTCTGATATCCTCTACCTTTCTCAGTCCCTCCCGGTCTTTTTCTGTCTTGCTGAGTCTGTGGCTCAGTGCACTAATGGATGCACTACAGTGGCCCGTGTTTGACCTCGTGGTCACAGGTTGAAATCCCAGCAGGTCCACTCAGTGCTTCATCCTTCTGTGGTTGATAAAATGAGTACCATTAAGTTGGGTCACAATAAACATCTGCTGTCTGTCAATAGCTCGAAGATACCCCTCTGGAGTTCATATGTGTTCTATGAATAACCCTGTTATGTTTGCATTAGTAGCTGCTTAGCCCCCCCATTCTTCTGAAATAACAAAGATGGACAGAAAAAGAACAGCTGCAACTTCTCAGGGAAATTCACTGACCTGATTTTAATAGGGACAAAAATAAAACCAAAATGTTCTTTTTCATCTGTCCAAAGAGAGAAGGGCCCTGCTAAAGAGGGACATGGGGGTGAGCATTCCTCTTGCTCCCCCAGTCAACTCCCCATTCTTCCTCTATTGTATCTGTCTCCTCCACTTTCTAGGTTTTTTTTTTCTTTTTTTCTTTTCTTTTTGTCCTTTGCCATGTACTGTTCTCATTTGAGCCAGAAGCATTTTCTACTCGTGACGGTCTGCTGTTGATGATTTCTGGTACCTCATTCTCTCGTTCGCTCTAATTATTAAAGCATTCCTGCTACCAATTACTTTTGCCACCTGTTCCTCTGCCCAGAGGTATCAGTTTCCCTACCTTCTTTCACTTATCCTCTTCCCTTTCTCTCACTTTCTTCTCTCTTTCTCTTTCCTAACTATTGACCTTACGGCTATGTCCTGGTCTGCCGTGTTCCCTCAACTTCCTTGCCCCACATCTCTTCTCCATGTACTCCATCCTTCTAACTCACTCCCTCTCTTTTCCTTGTTCCCTTTCGGCCCTTATTACTCTCCCCCTACTCTACTTCGGGCTTCCTCTGCCCGCTTCTCACTCTCTTTCCTTAAGAAGGCAATACCCAGACCTTCAATATTTTTGTTCTTTGGTGCAGCTCTAAATAATATCATTGAGGAAACGTAAATGTTACAGTGGAAGTGTCCCTCCTCCAAATTGACAATATTGAACTTATTTATTTGTATTTGGTTAAAATACGTTGACGATTACAATCAATACCACAGATACTTATAAACGGTATCAACCCAAAAGGTTGTATTCAGAAGACTGTACGCAAGGTTTTCCCACATTAGGCATATATATAAAATGACGCATCTGAAAATACTGAGGTAGGTGTGCAGGGGTTGCAGAGGTGTTTCCCGCACTCCAATTCGGTATTTTCGATTTCGGGGCTGCAGGGGTGGGCGTACATTTAAAAATAAACGTGAAAATCGAATTGCAAAATGAAGCACAGTGGGCCTCGGCATTTTGCAATTAAATCTTTTCGTCCTACGTTATTATAACATACATCCATTATAAACATGCACACACAATTCATCCAATTTAAGCTGTAAATCAAAGTCATGAATTTATAACATCTAAAATCACAATACAATTCATTAATTTCTTTCCGACATCAAAGGTCAGTTGCTATTTACAATATCACCTGATCTAATACTTATACACTTTTAAACTTCTTATAAAACTCGAAACGGTGATAGCAACTGATGATGGGGCTAAGCTCAACAGTGTAAACCACAAGCCATAATTATCCACTGATCCATTATCATAAAACAATTTCCTAAAATCGAGCATTCCATAAAATAATAAGGCCGGGCAAGATAACATTATATGATGTCATGTCTCCATCTCCTTTGGATTGTTACAGTGTCGGCAATAAGCACAGTCTCTTGATAACTGTCCTCCATTGGACATAATTTCTCTAGTTGGAAGCAAATTGTCTCGAAACCTCAAAAGTGTGCTCCATGCATTGGCATTTGGGGAGCGCACCAAATAAGGTGCCCCTGTGCCTATTATTTTATGTGCAGTGGTAAGGCATTATAAAGTGCTGTAACCATGCATTGCTTCCCTGGTTGTAAACCAATCTAGTTTGTATAACGTCATTTTAATTCGATCTGGTGCCACGCAGAACTCCAGCATAGTAAATCCTATAAATTGCAATAAACCATTACAGTAGTTAGCCATCTGGTTCACTGTGCTATTGGTCTTATTATTCAACTGAATAATGTATCATTTAAAGGTACAGTAATTCTACGTAACATTTGGAGAAGTTTCCAATTGGCTCTAGCTTCCAGAGATTTTAAATCTTATAAAGGCTATCGGTGGACAATACGGCCGGCCCAAGTCTCTCTTCCAAATAAAAGATTCAAGTTTCTCTAACCTTTTCAACACCCACAGTTTGACCATCTCAATACCATAAAGCAATTTTGGGATGATTTTTCCCCCCAGAAAATGAAATGTGATTAATGGAACCCATGCGAATTGGCAGAATTTACTAAATATCTTTCTCATTTGTCCAGCCAACAAGGCTGCCTTATTCCTCATATGATTCCAGAAATCATTCATACAAGACTTACTTTGGATTTGAATACCAAAGTAGAATAAATGATCCGCCCTGGTTATACGTTCTTGGTTAACATGCCACTTTTAATTAATATATCTCTTATTGGCTGTGAATTGTAGTATCCTAGATTCCTATTGGGTTAATCATTACACCATTATTTGTGACATAGTTAGAAAAATACACTAACATTGGCTGAAGTCTGATGTTGGTGAAACCAAACAGCATGAAGTCATGAGCATATGAAACCCATTTTATACGCTGATTCCCTAGCTTCGGAGCAACAAATGAGGCATGATTCAGATGTTCATCCAGGTCTGCCATAAATTAATTAAAGAGGCAGGGAGCAAACATGCATCCCTGCCTCAAACCCACCATTGTCTCAATTTTCCATGTGAGGTTACCATCAAGACCAAGTTTGATTTGAATGTTAGATTGTAAATGTAATCTCACTAGAATACTCAATAAACCTTTGGGGATTCCCCAATCAGCCAATTTTTTTGCTGACTAAATCAAACGCAGAAGTGAAATCCACTGAGACTGCAGATACCTTGGGATACTTATGTCCACAGGCTAGCTCCTGCATACCCTTCAAAACAAATCCATTTAATGCTGTTCCAGGGCCACGCTGCAATCCAGTCTGATACGTCTTCAAGATACCATTTTCCGATGTCCAAGATTCCAGATGCGTCAATGCTGAAGACGTGAATGTTTGACTATCCGCGTCCATCAGTATTATCGGTCTGCCATTCCTGGGATCTGTTCTTAAGCCCTTTTTAGTTTGGGCTATTAGGTGTTGCTTGCGACACTTAGAATAGCCAAAACTATTGCATTCAAATACTGATACATGTGTACATAGGGATTAGGGCTTCTGACAAGGAGCACACATGAATGACATGACAAAAAGGAAATTAAGAAATGATCTCCTTTGTTAAAAAAGATATGCGAAAGGATCAAAGTCCTCACACCCTGAACGTGAGTGTAAGTATACTGGTGTCACAAGTTTTTAAGTTTTAGTTTTCCAGCGTTTTTTAAGGGTTTAACTAGCCTTTTTTATGCCAGCTGGGGCATTTTATTAAAAGTATATTTCCAGCACGAGTCAACTGAGACACTCATTGAAATGTTTCTTTTGTACATTTGTAGTACAAGCACGCATCCAAGATTGAAAAACGGGTTATACAAGACATATGCTTCAACACAAGAAATAGTCTGTCCGGAAGAAGGCCAAGGAGATTTGTTCTAAAATGCCACTAGAGATAGTGTCTAATTGTGATTGTAATGGCCGAAACATGTTAACCATCTTTAAGACTAGGAACTAATAAAGTATTTTACCAACCAGAGCCAATATATGCCTCTGAAAACTAAGCTTTGTTGTATTATATGCTATATAAAGATTAAGAATGATGTTATCATATATGAATTTCATAGGTAATTTGTCTTTTTTTAGATCCTATGGT
Source organism: Ambystoma mexicanum (assembly GCF_040938575.1). Lineage (NCBI taxonomy): Eukaryota > Metazoa > Chordata > Amphibia > Caudata > Ambystomatidae > Ambystoma > Ambystoma mexicanum. The sequence continues at coordinate 206,626,531 of NC_090930.1, read as the reverse complement.
AAAGATATATATTTTTCCCATCCATGACAAGTGAGGATGAAGTATAATACAACAGCAAAACTAGAACCCCAACCTAATGAGTTTTACTTAATTGTCGATTGCTTCTCTTAGAATGATTTGTTAAACCAAGATTTGTTTCTGAACATATGTAGTGAACTTGATGGACTACATGAGTTTTTTCCTAAACGGTATTTTGGGATATTATATATTTTTTTTATATATGTTTGTATTTGATTGATAATAAAGTTATATTTTGGACACATTTTGTATGTCCTCTGTCTCGTGGCTGAGATAATATTTGGATGTAAAATTTTGACTATACTTTTGAATTAAGTCTTATATGTTGTGGCAACAGTGCGCTGTTCAGGCTGGAGAGAGGGGTAATCAGTTTCCCTGTGTGTTAGTGCATTTCAGGAGGGATACACAGTGCTTTAGGTGTTGTTTGGTCATTGATCCCTTCCATTCACTGCCCTTTGCCATGCTAATCCCTATGGTTAATCCCACCCATTCCTGACCATCTCTGCAACTCTTTGTGCTCTGAGCTCTTCCATGGAGGCAGCTATCTTGGATGACTGTCTCTAAAGAAGCTCTCTGGAAACAAACCAAAGCTAGCAGCATCTTTGAATTGGAATGATTCCATGCATCTTCCAAACGAAATGATACATTGAAGCATGTGAGTGTAATCTTTTTAAAAATGGCTAATGTACATGTATTTGATTTTACATGGTTTTGATATATTTTTTGTTTTTGTGTCGCAGGTCTGTGTCCCAACTTCCATGGCAGGCAACGTGTATTTTCTGCAGCTGCTCTGCAGAGTACAGTTTGATATCTGCACAGAAGCAATGTCCCGTTTGTCTTTTAAGCTACAAAGCCTGTCAAGGCTTAACTAGGTGAAGTGTTTGTAACAAGCAAGAGTCTCCCTCAGCAAAGGTACCATGCTATTACCAGACGATTGCACAACTGATTTGCCAAGGTGAACCTTCGAGAATGCCATAGGGAAGGCTGTACATGGAAAGCCTTGCCTCCTTTTCAATGAAAGTCCTGCTCTGTTTATGTTGTGTAAGGCTTCGACCTTAACCCAAGCCACCTGAGAACTACGAAGCTGGCGCACTCATGAACCAGGCCGGTGGTCGGTTGGCGAGGAAAGGGAGCACAACCCCTTCAATGTGCTGCAGCCATTGAGGTGAGAGGCACTTGGCCGCGGTGAGCTTTATTCTGGACCCGCAGGTGCTTGTGACAGGAGAGATGTTCCGAAAAATGTAGGGTGCGCCTCCGAATGGGATGCATGCTTTTTGCTTCCGATACATATGGCAAAAACACTAATGGAGACGTAACGTCTGGCCATCACACTTAATTGTGCAATGCTTAAAGACACGGTGACAATTTGACTCTTCAGCTAGACGAAAGAGTGTACCTCAATTCTTCAAATGCATAACGTAGGGGTTAACGGAAAGTCTGCTGACAAGATTTACTGATAGCGCTGCTTGGGATGTCTACTAAAAGGGGTACTGTCTGACTCACTAATATGTGCACTGGAAGACCGTGGTTACAGAATGATCCCAATCTCCTTAACACGTCTTCCCCAGACATGGCCGTACGGTTAGCGAGTTATTGCACATTGCCAGTTATCGTCTTGGTAACCTTACATAGAATTAATGGGACAGAAGCCCCCAAATAAATTGAATTGTAAGAAACCGAGAACTAGAATACTTGGGACCTTTTTGCCTGGTAGTTAGTAGCAAACTTAAATGGTGGCGAGTTAAGTATTATGTGGTGAATTGAGGGGTGTACTTAACACGCTGATTAGACAACAGAGGGGTATATTCACAGACAGGTTTGGAGTGATGCCCATGTTACTTACTGATGGTTTTTGTTAGAGTTCTATTCTTCCTCGTCACTGTGTTTAATTTATGAAGGGTCCCACCTCTCAGCCAGGAATCTTTCTCGCTTTTTAGTTTGGGCTATACCTATAAACCACAACTATTGTATTCCAGTACAGATAGATAGACATGGTATGTAAGGTGTGACACAACTTGTAGGTGTTGTTTGGTTATTTGACTGCATATGGCCTTGCTAATCCCTATGGTAATTTCCACCCAGTTCCTGCACCTCCCAACATCCTTCCTCATAGAAACTCTTTGATCTTGCTTTATTCAAGTCTTGTCGTCAAATTTTGCACTGAACCATGTTAAACAGACGCATTGGCAAAGCCAACAGTTCGAGCTTGAGTATAAGTAGTAGGCATTTGCCAGGCACTGCTATTAGATTCCAGGTACTTGCACCATTTTGCAGCAGCGACCATCAATAGCCAGTTTATATGACTATGGCAGTGCCTGGCAAGTGCTTTCCCATGCCTATGCAAAAGCCCAAACAGTTGGCATTGCCAATGCTTGTTATAAATAGGCAGAACATAGGAGGTCTGCCAAGATTCACGAAAGATATTTGTGAATATTACCTCCTTAAAGAAGATATCTAATATGACTACCGAGATTTCAGGAGCAGTTTTGAACTCATTAGTCAACTTGTTCTGAGCCATATCTGAGGACGTGCTCACCCTTTAAATCCTACAGAGGATATAATCACTATCAGAAGCGAAATGACATTTCCCATCACCTTGACATTGTGATGCTTCCATTGCATGCTTCTGCATGTGTATATACAATTTCCCAACAAAGTGATGAGCCATACCTTTTCAGGGATCACATTAGCTTGTGGGTTAGATTGATTAGTTCCCAAACGATTAATTAATTAACAGAAACTGGATACCTCTTTACCCTTTAAAGCCTTTAGCATACTTTCTCTGTCATACTGTATGAGGTTCCATCTATGGGTTTTCACCCAGTTGTGATCATTTAGTTTTACTTTTCTTTTTTGCCCCCAATATCAAAAGATCATTTGCACAGTTTTCTAACTTGTTGCTGTATCATGGATTTCCTGGTTTTAATCTCAGTATGAAAGGAGTGCCCTTGATCTTTTACTTTCCCTGTAGTCATTGTTGCAGTTAGCTTCTTACAGAATAAGTCCTTTATTATTTCATCAGTATACTGATGAAAGCACTCGGGCCCAAAAACAAAACGTTTCCATTCATAACTAGTCAGTATGGTAACCTCTTGAAAAATCCTATAAAATTTCCCCATCATGTGACCACTCTGTTTAATTCGTTTGTTTCCTGCATTAAACACCATCTCTCCCGATAATCTTTCTGTATACCCCTCTTTTTGAAGAGTAAATTCTACAGTCATCTATTCTGATCGCTTATTCCGAACTCAACATTTCTTCCGAACAGTCATGGCTAGTGGGTCCCAAAGAAACATATCAGTGCAACATTTACAGTGGGCATGGCTTAGTTCCATGGCTAGGTGTCCCCAAAGAAACCTATTGGTGCAACATGCACAGTGGCCATGGGCCTCCGTGTCCACTGGTGATGGCCAGTGAGCCCCAAAGAAACTTTGTCGTACAACCGTGGCCACTGGCAATGGCCAAAGGCATGACTGGAGGGTCTTAAAGAAACCTATTGGTGCAGCAAGCACAGTTGCCAATGCCAAAGGCCGTGGCCACTTTGCCATGGCTATTGGGCCCCAAAGAAACGAAAGTATAACAAAACCCTTGAAATTCTGTGATAAAACTTTAGTTAAGAGTGAGTTAAAGTGATCAGATTTAATGTGAAAAAATATAGCAACAAGACCTTTGAATTTCAGTGAAAAAAACTTTTCTTAAGAGAGAGTTAAGGTGATTAGATTTAATGCAACAAAACCCTTGAAATTCAGCACTGTAATTTGAAGCAAGTCCACCTTAACATTGCAGCCCCTGTTGTGCAGCGTATGACCATAATGACAGTATCAATGATGACATCGCTGATGAAGGTCATTGCTAGTGGCAACCTATTGGTGCAACATGTACAGAGGCTACGACCATAGGCCATGGCTGCTCGCCATGGCCAAGGCCATAGCTAGGGTACCCCAAAGAAACCTATTGTTGCAACATGTACAGTGGCCAAGGCCAAAGGCCATGGCAAGTGGGCCCCAAAGAAACTTATTGGTGCAACATGTGCAGTGGCATGGTCAAAGCACATGGCTAGTGGACCCCAAAGAAACCTATTGGTGCAACATGTACAGAGGCTATGACTGTAGGCCATGGCTGCTCACCATGGCCAAAGGCCATGGCAAGTGGACCCCAAAGAAACATATTGGTGCAACATGTGCAGTGGCATGGTCAAAGCACATGGCTAGTGGGCTCTAAAGAAACCTATTGGTACAACATGTACAGTGGGCAAGGCTGAAGGCCATGGGTAGTGGGCCCCAAAGAAACTTATTGGTGCAACATGTGCAGCGACATGGTCAAAGCACATGGCTAGTGGGCCCCAAAGAAACCTATTGGTGCAACATGTGCAATGGCATGGTCAAAGCACATGGCTAGTGGGCTCCAAAGAAAGCTATTGGTGCAACATGTACAGTGAGCATGGCTGAAGGCCATGGCTAGTGGGCCCCAAAGAAACATATTGGTGCAACATGTACAGAGGCTACGACTGTAGGACATGGCTGCTCGCCATGGCCAAAGGCCATGACTAGTGGACCCCAAAGAAGCCTATTGGTGCAACATGTACAGTGGCCAAGTCCAAAGGCCATGGTACGTGGGCCCCAAAGAAACGCATTGGTGCAATATGGGCAGTGGCCACAACTGAAAGCCATGGCTAGTAGGTAGTAACTATAGTATAACAAAACCATTTAAATTCTGTGATGCCATCATTGTGGTCATACGCTGCGAAACAGGGGGCACAAAGTTAAGGTGGACTTGCTTCAAATGCGAGTGCTGCATTTCAAGGGTTTTGTTGGGTTATATCTGATCACTTTTACTCTATCTTAACAAAGGTTTTTTCACTGAATATATAAAATATATAAGTAGGATAGTCCATTTCATTTCAGCTAAGTCACACATTCCACAACGCCACCTAGAAGCCATAACTGGAAGTTCTCCAACAGTTCTGAGCCACAACAGCAAGGTATTGTGGGTATATGAAATTAACCCACATGCAAAAATGTATTTGTCTTAGAGGGCAATGCTACTTTATAAATAGCTTAATCAACCCAAGACAGACATTTTACAAGACTGTCAGGACAGCTGCATATCTGGTGTTACCCTTTTTAGGGATCATCAGTGCAGGAAAGTCCTGACAGCCTTGTGGTTGGAGCATTTGGCCATGTTTTCAAAACACCAAGAAAGTTATGGTGGTTTTAAAAAGGTTTGAAAAAAAACTTTAATCTGAAATGTGAAAGTAGGATAGTCTATATAGATATGTGATCGAGCGGTTTGCTAACCGTGCAACCCATTTTGCTTGTTGTTCCCTGTCCACCCTATACTCAAATAAACTATTTTTCCTTGTGGAATCTGTGGCCTGTTATTCCGCGCAGACTGAAGGATTATCTCTCTCTCTGCTGCTCTGGGGAGTGCTGTCCACAAGAGGCCTTACATGTAGAGCTCGGCCTTTCCTAGAGCCTCTAACTTCCATTATTACGTTTGAGGGTTTATGAAAAAAATTATTTATTTTACAAATCCACAAAAAATGTGCGATTGCTGTGAATCAATTTCTGGGAAGTTCATTCAGCTTTAATTCTTAAAGATGTGCACTGCCCATTATACCCCTCAAATCTTTGAGGGAACGCGGCCATTGATTTATCCGCAAGGTATAAGGGCCAATATAGTGCCGAATTGGTCTTTCATCCGCAGATTTCCTCATGGCCACTCGCTGACTGTGTTGTCACTGATCTCAAGCACAGTGCCCCCTGTCATCGTGGGAACACCGCCTCGGCCAAGCCTGCTCCCATGTTCACCCAGGCTGTTGGGACTTTAATCTGCACCCCTCCACCAGCTGCTCCTCACCTTCGCCCAAGTCGCTGCTGAAAAACACGACGCAGGCCCTTGACTCTGTCCCCGCTGCTGACACGATAATTGCCCCGGACGGACGTTTCAGACGTAGCCAGGGCTTGCATTAAAGCCCCTCCCACACAGCCTATGTCTCTTCAGGCTTCTCTCCATCCCGTTGCCAATTTCACATCCTCCCTTCCCACAGACAATTCCCTGCAACCACTCAGGTAGATTTTTCTTTCCCCCAGGCCTGCGGTTCCTCTTGGGGTTTTAATTTCCAAATACGTATATAATAGATTTACAGCTCCTGCCCTTGGGCTGTACTGGGAGTTCCTTGTCTTCACACCTATGGTCTAAGTTAGCTTTACAGACCCGGTCCATTGGCCATACCAGTTGTTATGGGCCCTGAAGACTGAGTTAAAGGCCTGAGCACAGCAAGGAGGATTAACCAGGTTTAGGCCCCATAATACCCAGAATGACCCTCAGCCCTTGTTTGTAAAGCTATTATAAACCCATGTGCGCTTTATGACCGTTTCAAGGGCTATAATTAATCAATATACATCAAAGGGGATGAGGGTTTACTGGCTGGTAAAGGCCCTCGGGCCCAACTTAATGCAGGCCCTGGGCTGTTACCAGCCTATAAAGTCCCCTTCTAAGGTGTATATAGCTGTTAGCACCCCAAGCATGTGAGCCAATTTATTTTTTAAGGGAGTCCATCTTGTGCAGTTTGCACGGGCTGTTTCCCCTTAACACAACGTAACCAAAGATGGCCACCATGGACATAGAAATGGAGTCCATTTTTTATGTCCATGGCAGTTGCAGCTTTAAAGGAAGGCCTAGTGAGGGATGAGAATGTTTAGTCAGTGCCAGTTAGAGAAGTGGGGGTTTCCAGGAAAATTGCAGCTGGAGAATAGGAGATGAGGAAAGTGTGTGGGGCCAAAATGGGACGGTGCAGGAGCACAAACAGGCAATAAACACTGCCTGCCTAGGGCATCAGTATTGGTAGCCTGCAAGGAACGGAGGCTTTACCATTTGGTAAAGCCTGTTTTCCTGGTTGTCCTGGTTGGATAGCACCTCTCACAGGGGTGCTAATAAACAAACCATGCCTCTAGATACACAGTGTAGAGAGGGATAACAAACATGCATGCACAAGGAGAGCAGAGAACCACACTCTGCAAACCATAGAATATAATATGACAACCTCGCAGAATTTGAATTGCTTCCATAATGCACTTCAGGATTATACATTCATACAATTCGAAGGCGTTGTAGTGCAGTTCCACGTAATATTCCCATGTAATGTTAGACGATGCATTTTATAACATCGAACCCTCCAAAAAGCACCGAATGAAGCAAGGAAATAAGACATGCCACTGTACAGTATTAATGCACCTTAGAATGGAATGCAATGACATCATCGGACAAATGAGTCACCCTGCCAGGTCTGTGATCACAGGGTCTGCCTATACAGACAGCAGGAATGCGCAAATCCAGTATTATGCAATGACCTATCACGCTCGGTTAATCACACTGCTTTGTAAATGTCACGGCCACTAACCCTCGCTCTACACCTACATACCGTAAGGAATAAAGGCTTCACCTTGCTCGCTCACATATTATGCTGAGTAATTTGAACATAGCAAATAGTGTCTCTCCTAACTCTCTTGCGGCATGCCACACAACGAGAGAATTGTTAACTTTCAGGAGTCGGCAACCTTTGGATTGACAAATGTTTTGGACTGCAACTCCCACCCACCCTAGTCAGCCTACTCAATGAAGAGGGGTCATGGGAGTCATAGCCCGAAACATCTGGAGAGCCTCTGGTTGCAGCCCCTGGGATTCTTAGTTTATGTAGGTGATTTGGGAAGCAAATAATGTCGACTTGCGGCCACTTCTCTGCACTTGTTGCACTTGTTCTCGGGGGGTGCCGTCAAGGTGGGGGTTTCCACAGTAACCTAGGTATTTTAGAAACTGTCCCGTAAAGTAGGCTAGATTGTTTAGCAACACAGAATTGGTTTATTTTTCGAAAAGTTTCCCAAAAAGCGCTATACTCGATAAATGGAGTGATGGATGCATGATTGGATGCTGAAAAACCTGTAACCAAGAAAGCACATGCCCCTTAAGTGCTAAGTATGTTTGCCCTGAATTCCCATTGGGAATCATTACGGCCTCCGCCAACTGCTGCACTTAAGAGCGCTGACCCTTTCCATTCGCAGTGTGGTTCCTCGCACTTCCACCCCTTCTTCCTTTTGCCTCATAAGCTGCAGTGCGACCCTTTCCATTCGCAGTGTGGTTCCTCGCACTTCCACCCCTTCTTCCTTTTGCCTCATAAGCTGCAGTGCGACCCTTTCCATTCTCAGTGTGGTTCCTCGCACTTCCACCCCTTCTTCCTTTTGCCTCATAAGCTGCAGTGCCTGCTCCTGCTCCCACATCTACATGTACAATCCTGCTTAAACATGTGGGGCCATATGCGCGCGCGAGTAGGCGCACAGACACAGCAAGCAGTGGGTTTGCCACATAACATAGACATGTTTGGATGCATCAGTGGGTGGCACCATTGTCCCACTCTTCCACAGACCAAAGCTGTGCAGATGTGTCAATCAGGGCTCAAGTTGAGGGTACACACGGGTGGACAGAGTCGCCCCAATTTTTTCAGAGGGCACCTTGATATGTTAATTTCTGGTGACGCCACATTCAATTGGTATGTTAATGAGTTCCACCACTTTTATTTTTAGGAATTGGCCCCTGGTGCACTGCATACTAAAAACAGAAAGTCATACTAAAAAGATGAGGGCACTGGGAGAGGCCTAGCAGTGAAGCTTGTGAGTAGAAACAAAAGATGCTGCAGAGGGCGGCATAAAGGTGAAGCAACACAGAAAAGCCAGGGGCTCGGGAGGAGAGGCATCTAATCCTTGCCCAAATGCCCTGTCTGGAGGCAGGAGCCCTACACCCTTAATATTGACTAGTGATTGGTGTCATTTCAGGTGGCGACTGTAACCTGGGGTAAAAGGAGAGAATGTCTGGGAGAACCTAAATAAAAGGATGACCTCAGTATGGCTGGGCACATCGACTAACAATGGGCATGTGGCACGTAAAAAGAAATAAAATAAATAAATAAATAAATAATTCCAGTCGGGTTTAGGACTACCCACAATACGTCTGTAAGATAAAGATTTGCATGCATTGTGCTTCAGTAGAGATTATTTACATGGCTTTTTGCTCCTTCTGATTATGAAACACACCTGGACTTCACTATATGGTGGGTCACCCACGAGGACATGCAACACCCACTCAGAGCAAAGCACAGCTGATGACGCCATTTTGGCAGGAGTGATTTAACCATACTCTTCTGGTAAGTGCACTGAAAGACATTTTGGGCGTATTTTATGAAATCTGTTTTAACTGCATTTTGTTCCTTTATTGAAGACATTATTAGCCAGGGTTATCCATTCAGTGTAGTCTCCATGCAGTGCCCATTAACAGATATCGGACACAATCGAGATCATTGTCCAACAGACTATACTGGGACTGGTCCCAGAGCATACTTACGTAGTAACCCAGAAGCCGGTGTATTTACCACATGGTTACGTCTCTGGGACCGAGTTAGCCATAATTTGGTCCTGGGGCCATCACCAGCTGGCAAAACGCCCACCCAGGCAAAGAGGCATGTTGTGATTAGTAGCCTGTGATTAAGCAGGATGTTGCAGATGTCCCAGGGAACTACTGGTGACCTATCAGGGGACAGGAGAGCCAAGTGTACACAGTGTAGGTTACCGTGAAACAAAGAAAGGACTATGATGAGTAGGAGCTGGGGATACGTAGGGCGAAGGAAGTGGCAGGCCATGGAAGACAGTAGAGATCAAGCGGGATTAGACAGACAGTGGAGCTGGGATGATTGTGGGCATGATAAACGGACGGGGGTACAATGGCCAGAGTGGGACTAACAGGAGCAGGGATAATTGGAGGAGCGTAGGTGCAAACGCCGGCAGTGTGCGGGGGATCAAGGGACGTAGGGGGGAAATGGTGGAACTATGGATTTACCAATCGTAGAAGCGAATGAAGAGCCCCTGGCTACTAATTCCAAACATGTACTAGATCCCTCATCAGGTCTTACTTCAAGACTACATTGATGCAGCAACCAAGACTTGCACCAAAGCCTATACTGAGACAAGACCCAGGAAATTCCATTATCATTCATCATCATCATTTCACTTACGTAGCGCAACAAATCACCAATGGCATCAAGGCACTGCAGATTCAAGTGGGCGGATGAAGATTTTGAAGAGATTTTATGAAAACAGATCAGTCTTCAAAAGGACTTTACACAACTCAAAGTCCAATGTACTTCGCAAAGACGAAGGAAGAGAGTTCCAAAGATTAGGTACGGCCACCGAAAAAGCATGGCCGCCACAGCGTTCCAATCAATAAAATGAAGGAAGAAGCTGCTCTCAGCAAGCGCGTTGGCGGCTAGGGCAAACATTTTTCCTAAAGAGACAGACAGCCTTTCCTATAGTCGGCCCGATGAATCATACAGAGTGTTTTATATTTAATTCGGGATTCAACAGGGAGCCAATGAAGGTCTCGCCGAATTATGAGATAGACCGGTTGGGCTGAAACTTGATAGCAATGGGGAAAGCCTTTGGCAAGGCGGACTGCTGAATTTTGCAGTACCTGAAGCCGAATAAGAGATAGACCGGTTGGGCTGGTAGGGTAGCATTAAAGTAGTCCAAACTGCCATTGATAGAGGCTGCTATTACCGGAGCATGAACATTACCTGGAATAAAAGGTTGTATTTTCTTAAGCTTTTTAAGTTTAAGAAAACTCGCACTGCAAATACAACTGATGTGAGCATCTGAGGAAAGTGAGGTTGCTATCTTTAGGCCAAGGTGTTTTACTATTTTAGCAGGAACTGGAAGAGGGGCTAGAGTGGATGGCCAGAGGTAAGCAGGCCACAGCGTATATACCGGGGTACCACCCATTACATGCTAAAAAAGGCTATATTGTGAAACCACCCAGAACATACTCAAAATCCTATACAGGGACTCCAGCCTGGACTTGCAAAGACTGTCTCCAATGGTTTGTATTCATTGCAACCTCACCAACACCTGGCACCCTCTGCATACAAGCAGCTACATAGGACTATCTCTGAAAATATTCCCACAATATATGGGCCTGGCAATTCATCACGATCTAACGGAGGCAATGGGTATGCCTGGACGCAATAAAACCCAGAATATCTCTCAGCCCTCTCCATCCCCCTGCCCCGACACCCCACACCTCCAATGCTGCCAAAATAAGCTCCTGTCGTAATGTAGGGGTACATCTTGTACATTGGGGACTCTTACGTTTCTTTCTAGATGGCAGAAGACTCAGCAAACAGATCTGGGGAGTGGATTCATTGTTCAAACCAGTGCATTCAGACAGTAGATCTGTTGCGTTGGAACACATCATTAGTAATCTACTACAGGTGTGCAACATGTGAAAGAGACATCTGTTATTTCAGACCCCCACCTAGCACAACTCGGGGAACGCTCTGATCTAAATGCACGCACTGTGAGTGGTGTCAGGTAGAGCCTATGCAATATCTTAAATTGATTTGAGATGGGCATTCAGGGAAACCTGGCATAGACACTCACATACACTTTTAAGTTGAGTGATTGCATCTGAGATCTTCAGGTCATTCAGGTTAGTGCCATCGACCTTGGTGGCAGTAAGACCGGATATGTACAAACCTGTGAAGCTGCAACCGTAGCGAAGCAGTTGCTAGAGGTGTGCAGTCAAAATATCGAATCAATAATGTCGAAAGTCATAATCTCGAAATAATGTATAATAATGTTTTATTTTTTATTTATATTTTTTTTTGGGTCCGGGAATAAAAAAAAGGGTAAAAAAAAATTTAAAAAGGGGGGGGGGGGTTGGGGGAACCCCCCCATTTTGAATAAAAAAGTAATTTAAAAAAATTTGACATTTTTGTTTTCGACATTTTTTTCTCGAGTTTATGAATTTCGACATTTTTGTTTTCAATATTATCACTATAAACCATTGCTAGGAGTTGGCAGGCTGCCACTCTCCAGATGTTTTAGACAGCCTGCCACTCTCCAGATGTTTTAGACTGTGATTCCCATGATCCCTCACCATTAGCTGTGCTGCCTGGGGTTGATGGGAGTTGTAGTGAAAACATCTGGAGAGGCAAAGGTTGCAGACTCCTGCAATATAAAGAAAATGTATTATTACGTTACATTTCTTAATATGACAGAAGTCCATATTAAGTTAATGTACAAGAAATTCCCTAACCTCTTAAACTTAACGGCAAATCACACGAAGGACCACACCCATAGTATAACCCACATGGTCTGGACCAAGTAAAATCACCAAACCAAAAATTTGACAAACGTAATTCAAGTACAATTCAGGGCTAATTCGTATGGCTCTTGTGCAAGGTTTTAAATGTGACATGAGAAATCTTCTTGCCTCTCCCCCACAACACTTACCATACATTGCACTTCACCTGTTGCTCACCCACGAGCACCCCAGCACCTACCCTCTTTCCCCATTCCTTCTGCACTTGCACGTTCTGAATACTCACAAGGCATAGTAGGTTTGTCGTCCCCCACTGTATTTAATTGTTTTTTATGTATTGTAATGTTTCTCTTCCCCTTGTCCCCTCCCTGTTGCCCTGTGGGTGCGTTGAAACAGAATGTACTTGCTGTGTAAGCACCTAACAAGCGAACAATAAATAAATAAAGAAACAGCCAAATAAACACTAGAATGTGTTTTCCAAATGAAAAGAAATTTATTTTAAAATGATCGGAAGCCCAGACTTAATATATTACTCTTTTGGCCTCTCTGCAGCCAGGCATGGAACAATGGACTTTGTAGATGACCCTTCTGCCTCTGACGGTGAAGCCGCACTGCTGGTGGTCCTCGACCTCTCCAGGGGGCTTTCGTCAAATCAATGATGGGGGCTTTCATGGGGCTCTAGAAGCCATGTGATTCCTAAGGAGCATTGAGGGACAGTATCCCAGGGCACCTTCTATTCATGAGACCCTATCCTGGCGTGGGTCACTGCTTGACTCAACACCCATATATGGAGTTTGATTTTACCCATAGCCTGGGCCTGTAAACAGGTCTAACTTTGTTTTGTTATTTTTTCTTTATTCTTTTTATTTGTATTACTCCTCATTCAAGTGTGGGTCTTTAAAACATTTTGGATTGTAGATGTTTTTCCATTTCCTTAAATGGATGAGAAAAGTCACTTGAGATTATGAACTTCCGCGCAAAAAAACTTCTATCGCCAAGACTCTATTTAGAAACTCAAAGAATTGTGCTCTGAGGAGTTATGGAATCTGGGGAGCCATAGAGGTGAAAACATTTGGTGATGCATTAATGGTGTGTTCAGGCAGGCTCCTCCACACCACTGTGTTGACCCATTGTCACCACAGTTGTGTCTGTGGCCTCTGATGCTATGTGAATCTCAGGGTTGAGCAATGCGACTACGGCCACAAGTCACCCTAAGGTGCTGGTAGTCTGAGGGTTCCCGAGAGGTGCCTGAGCCAGACTTGACTTGAAATTTGGAGCTCAGTATAGTTGGCCTTTTGGGATTGCCTCTGCATCAACCAGGATCAGTGACCCACCGCAATCAAGCAAATTAATTGTTTTCTGCAGGTTTACGCATACACGTGTGCGGTGTTGCGTGACAATGCAGATGTCCATGCCAATGTCTATATCGACCCTCACATATTGCACTCCAATTGTATATCAAACTGGTTCTATAGTTGGTCAGATCAAGTCAGAAGATCTGCTACACCTTCTTCGCTGTCGCCCATTGAAACTATGGTCAGGAGAGGTTCATCCGAGCTGCTCATGTCAAGCTCAAATTAAAGGATGCCGTAACTAGTGCGGTGGAAGGTATTTCATGAAATCATGGTATGGAGTTATCGTGGCCTTGGGATGTGCTGAAGAGGGCCTTGGAGTTGTGTGGGTTTTTAAAAGCAGAACACCATATTGCAATGGGTCCTCATGATAACTGATAGGGGAACTAGTAATGTAGAGCCATCCTAATAGAGCGGTCAGAGCTCAGAGTTGGCTGAGTGCAGGATGAGTGCTGGGGACACAAACAGGAAAGATAACACAGAATCTCCTAATCTCCTCCAACTACATGAAGAGGAGAGCATTAGGAGGGATAGGAGAAGAGGAAGATTACGATTACAGCAATAACACTTTGCCAAGGATTTGTAATTTGATAACAAGCTTCAGGCCCAAATTGTATGTAATGCTGAGGGAAAATGTGTTATTCCAGGTTGCCACTTACTGAAGCTGGTTAAAAAAGACTGACAACACCTGTGGATAGCAGGAAATCCTCTGCAAGAGAAAAATAGAAATGTAACGGTCTCTAAATTACTGGAAGTCACCCAAACTTTACCTGCATATGGTATAAAGACATTATTTCCAGAGAACAATACACGTTGCCTGAGACTTGTCTGGTGAGAGCTTCTGTTTGGCTTGATGTGGTGCGGTATAGCACCCTTCACAGGTGTCTGACGGGTTGGGGCCTAAGCATTCCATAAGGAAATCCTACAATGGGCGTCTTCCATAGTGTCACCTACCCAGGAGACATGTGCATCATTCTCTGCCCTGTATAGCTGGGAAGGGGAGGCAGGTTCAACACCAGAAGACTTCACCAGGGCCCATGTTCAGTATCAAAACGATGATACCTGGGATTGAAAGGAAAACCTGGAAATGACTGTGGGGCTCCGCAAGAAGTCTCCTGCTTTCACCTTGAACTCTCTCCGGTCAATTGCTGGACCATGTCGTCGGTCGCGACCTTGGCCCATTTCCTGACCTATACTTGTATCTCCCTTCTGTTTGACCATGCCTTCTCGTTACCTGACCTTGGCCTCATCTTGCAATTTTTCTGTTATTGACATCTTGGACTTTCAGTTTGCCAAGTCCTGTCCATCTTTGTGCCACCAGGGTGGACTTCTGATTCTTCCTAGTGCCATCCGGCTGGACTGCAGCCCTGTTCTTGTGATGCCAGATCAGGCTTTGCGGACAGAACTTACCTCTATGTTTCGTCTTTGTCTGCCATACCATGAGGATTTCTTTCAGTCACGATTAGCATTTTGGTTTTTCCATTGTCTATTTATTCTCTACAGGTCAAGATCTTCCTTGGTGCAGTACATGTGTAGATTTCACTATATTTCTTTACAGGTGCTTCCACCGCTTTTTTTTTTCGACTGTTCAGGCATGCCTACTTCATGGCTGGTATCCCTGCCACCATGAGACCTTGGGTATACGCATGTACAGGGTTTGGCCAGTGCACAGGGACAGGTTCTGAGGGTAATCACAGTCGACCTCTTATGACCATAGACACTGAGTGGAATGGATCGGCAGTCACCAAGGAGACATCTTAAAGGATGTTGCCAAAGTACTGAACATCTCTGCCTCCAGTGACCGTGCAGCTGAGCTACTGCTGGTGGATGAATGCACTCCACTCCCTTATGCAATCGGTAGTTTCAGTATCTGTATGGGATCACTGGAGATCCTAATGACAGCAAGACATACCACAACACCCAAGACCCCAAACTGTTCACGAAGGCGAAATCACACTACAGGCAGGGCAAACTAAGACCCCATTGGATCATCCTGCTCCATCCTGACACCTCTGCCTACCCTCCTGTGCAAAGTTACTGTGCCGGTTTACCTGGTTCTCCTGTAACCCCATGAACCTTGTACACCGTTCATATGTCTCACCTTTGTAACTAAGTAACATATATACACAACTGTAACAGTGCCGCAATGCCTAAGGGCTGGTTTGTGCGCTATACAAATGTAAAAATAAATAAATAAAGGGATGAAAATAATTGGTTTAATATTCGCCCCTTAAAAGACCTAATCATGATCAATGATGCAGAATTGGTTGCAATTGACAAGAGGGAGCTCGTGACAGTGGTAGATGTAGTAGCAGGTCTGAAACAGGAAGTGCTTTAGCTCTATATAAGCCGGCTCACTTTACCACCGCTCAAGTGATGAACTGACAACTTTGCTATTCTGGACGGTTTGGGTACCTTTCCCCTATAACGCTCTGCATACCTATTCCATCAGTTGTGTTAGAAATGCCAAAGCAGGAACACCAAAATAGCTCATACCACACTGAAAAAGAGCAAGCAGGGCCAGGGCTTCGGGCATGCTTCATGGTTTTATTGATGCAAGAGCCATCATTACAATTTCCCAGACCATAACCTAAAAGATTTGTGTATAGACCGCAGGTTCACCGCAGTGGGGCACCTTTGGGCTGATCTTGCGGGGCTAACAGGTGTTTATTGTTGCCCAACTCAATGGCACTCATTTTATTGACCTTGGCAGGATGAAGGGCTGAGTGGACAGCCGGGATTTAACCACGTGTCCAGAAGGTCAAACACAGACATCTGTAGTGGATGCTAAATCCACTGAGACAGAGACCCGGCTATTTATGATTAAAGTATCACACTTGGGCACACCCACCAAGCTGCAACGCATTATCGGGGGAGCCCAGCGATAGAACTCCGACATCCCTGGTCACTTCCTTCTCCGGCTGTGCAACTTGTATGGCTGTACCTCCCGATAGAGCTCTGCAAATAGTAAGAAGGGTGCCTATAAGCACAAAATAAGAGCCGCTGGCCCTCCATGCACTGTTAAATTCTGAGCATGCCCCTGACATTTAGATGTGCATTTACTACTGGTAGCCATATGTGTGGTGATGTGGGAGACCTGCTGTTGTCAGTGAGGTTGACAGGCATCATTCCAAACACTTACATTGCTCCATGTGTTGCTTGAGGAGATAGTGGTGTCCTATGTCTTCCCATTGAACTGTGCCGGTTCAGTGGGAATGTAAAGAATATAGAAATGCTCATGCTCTGCATGACTGTTTCTGTGGGGAGCTCTGCCCAGCAGCCCTCATCGAACTGCTCTGGCTCACTCTGCAAGCATGTATCATTTTCAATTCCTACTGCATCATCTACTAGTCTGTTACCCTGAAGTCCCTATGCTGCCTCACTGAGAAACAAAGCATCTCTGGAGGTCTGTGATCCACCAAATCCAAGGACATGTGCACACTGGAACTCTGCCAGTCCAGGAAGGAAAGGACCAGAAGACAGACCAGGCCTGTCTACACCCCAAGACTATAGAACTTCATCTCCATCAATATCTGACTCTCCCACTCGCTTCTACAGTTCAGGAAGGAGATCAAGATCCTTCTCTTCAAGCAATGGCTCCTCCCTAACACCAAGGTGCACACACCCTCCACTCCCCACCCGACCAGAGACTGGGTTATCTGCTCCACACTCTTTCCTCCCCTCATTGCTTGTAGATCCCCTTGCTGACAAATTGCTCACCTTCCCCCTCCTCTGTTGTTAAGATCTCCACTCCCTTGTTTCTCTGCTTCCCTCACTCTGTTCTTCCCCCTATGATTGTAAAGCGGTCTGTTGCTTCCACGATCAATAAATACCCTTTTGCTACTACTACTGCTAATAATAATAATGTTTGTTTCACTGGGGACATTTTTTCACTGGTATTAATTGTACTTGCACCGGGGCAAAGTGTCTGAAGACTGCCCTCATGTATTTTGCACTAACACAACTTTTGCTTTCATTCTAAATGCACTTGCACTGGTGTAACCTTCCATCCATCACTTTTTTGTTTGTAGTTTGTCTCCATATGTGAGAAGGGTATGCTGAGACCTGGGTCCCTTGCTCGCTGCACCACAGGGAACCAAGCTGCACTTCACTGAGGAGGCCCAACAAGAGGCTAAACATGTCTAGGTTTGCGTGTGTTTCCGTGCAGAGGGGACCTGGCCTAGCAGTTCCGGCTGGGCTGCTCCCATTGGTGGCAGCACCTGACGGATTTGCATACGGCTGGACCCCTTTTACATTGGCGCAGATAGGCTAAAAACAGTGGTGTGGAAGGTTGCCCAGAGCACTGCCAATGGTTCAGATTTATTCAAACCCTTCCACCCATCACTTTTTTGGTTGTAATGCTTCTGTAACACTGCCCTGCACGTCTGTTTAGAACATGAGTTGTTTAAAATTAGAAATTTGAAGTATTTGTAAGGATTAATTTCAAGTCATCTGGACAACGTCTTCCACCATAGTCTAGCGTGACACGCATATAGCAAGGTGTGCGTGTTACACTGGTTTGTCAACTGTGGATTGTTTGTAGTATTTGGCATCCCTGCTCTAGAGCATGAATCTTTTTTTTTGTTTAAATGTCCCCTTAAATACTTTTATGAAAAATAAATACATAAATGTATAAAAAAGGGGAGTCTCAACCGCGCAGCAACACATGTCTTGTCCTCCATATGATAGGTCACATATCAGCGATGACCCTGTCTCATATCTATTGATTTTCCACACAATCAATGCAGCAGATAGCAAGCAGTAAAAAAAGAAAAAGATTAAAAAAACGTAGGAGTCCAATTACTGGAAACCGGCCATTTGTATCATGTCCCGCAAGAGAACCGCACCTGCCCTAAGCGCTGCGCAGATGCATCGGCAGCAAGATCTGTTCTTCTTCTTCTTCTTCTTCTTAATTATCGGATGCGTGGGCGGACCCACGCAGGCGCGTCCCCATCCTAAAGGATGATGTGCACCAGACCCACCAATCAATACTTAGCTCACATAAACTCACAACTCCTAGCGAGATCTCCTCTGAGGACATAAC
The DNA here is from genome assembly GCF_040938575.1 of Ambystoma mexicanum. Lineage (NCBI taxonomy): Eukaryota > Metazoa > Chordata > Amphibia > Caudata > Ambystomatidae > Ambystoma > Ambystoma mexicanum. The sequence goes on along the minus strand of NC_090930.1, from coordinate 206,607,973 downwards.
CATACAGACAGTCCCAGTGCCTACATGAGCGAGAACCTCAAGCACGGACTTGTTCTCCTTGGTCCGATGCCCTGCATACTAATGCTGCAAGAATACCCTCATCTATGTTAGAGAATGCCTTTCTATGTCTTGCAAGGTTATTATCTGAAAGTATTAATATAACCATTGCATGTCAATCCTATTAATAATATTGTATTTCTTATATAGCACTACACACCCATAGGTCTCAGAGCGCTCAAATAACAGAAGACATTATTATCCCACAGAGTGGTACTCATTTCATCAACCTCAGAAGGATGAAAGGCTGAGTTGACCCTGACGGGATTCGAACCGCCACAGCAGGATGCACACAGATATCAGGGGTGAGCGCTTAGCTCGCTGTGCTATCTGACGGTTATTGCATTTCTGGCACTACTATAATGGTGATTTGACGCAGTAGAAACACCTATTAACAAATAACATACCATAATATGTCAGGCATGTCCAGTGTCGTGGTTCCCACTGTCTGATCGCTCTACAACTTGCTAAAAAAGAATGAAGGATGCTCGACGGTCAGTGCCGCGTCAAGGAAGTAGGCCCTGGAAAGGGACATGTTTTAATATTAGCTGTATTCAAGCCTGGAGGAAACAGCGCCTCGTTTGCAAGGTTCCGTGCAGGGATGAGGAGGCACAGCATTGCACTTGTGAGGGTGAAGGGTTAAGTACAGGAGTGGGCAGGGCTTACAATGATTTCCTATGACATTCAGGAGAAAAATATATAGCTGTAGTAGTTAATGGTTTAAGTGCCATCTTTCTGCTCACTTATCCTTTTAGCAATAAACTCTGGGGACATTTTACAAGCCTCTATGGTCGGTCAGTGGAAAGCCAGGAGCCTTTCAGTGCGATCTTATGAGGCACTGTGGAAGCGAGAGCCGCAGGTGGTGTGGTCCCCACGAGATAGTGAAAATTCCGTCTCCTGATTATTCCCGGTATATTCCACTATCAGATGAAGCATATCCAGAATTCACTTCCCAGGAAATACACGCTCTCAAAGGAGCCTTGCAGTGCTGGGCTATACGTTATGTTAATATGCTTTTATACTGTGCCAAACCACCGCGCTAGTGGTATTAGAGCGCCTGGGCTTCTGCGTGGAGTGGTGTCCTCTGCCTGTCAGGAGGATCCAGACCCTAGTCTGCTGGAGGAGAAACAAGAGGACGATAGGAGGTTGGAGAAGCAGGAAACTGATGCTATGAACACATGTAGAATACCTTGTGAAAGCACAGGTACATTTCAATCCTGCAATGTGGAACACGATTCTGCCAAAGGGACGAGGCGGACATGTCCGGAAGGGCAGCGATCATTGGGTTGGGGAATTGTAGGCAGTACACAATGTCACGTAGGATACAGGAAGGGCTCGAAGGTTTGCTTCGGCAACACTGAAGCTTTGGTGGCTTTTTTGGTGGGAAACCCAGGTCCATCTCCTTAATGTTAATTCTGTGACGACATCGCCCCAAACCAGGAGGGTCATAATCACGGATGGATGATGTTGTTGATAACAGAAGGTAAGGGATTTGAATGGTAAAATGACAAGGCCTTGCCTCTTGATGCCAAAAATGTTTACTAAGAGTTTGGTCCATGTCACGTTGTGCTAGACTTTATTTTACTTCATGGTGAGACAGGGCGGCGCCTTACTTGGAAGTATCCTATCAAAGTAAAGTAGTACTTAGCCTTCTATAGTGAGAAAGTATAGCCTGAGCTCACTATACAGGATGTGTTCATTTACTATGTGGAGGGCTGATGTGCAACAGGGGAAGAAGGACCTGATTTCTGTCCTTCTGTATGCAGTGACAGACGTTACCATTCTTGCACAGCACTTTATGACACAGTAAGGCCACCTCCCAGGACTGAGGAGCATGCTGGGAAGCTTTCGGGTCACAAGCCAATGAACCTGAACACCAGTGTTCCCAGAGATCAGCATTGTGGGGCCCCAGAGCCAGCCTGCCAGCAAGTGCAAAGAGAATTGTTGTGAAACTAAAGTGATTGTGTCCCAAATGGACTCACAGGATAGGGAAATGGTGATCTGGGCAACCTACTCACCTGGAAATCCATTTAATAACACAATTCAGCAGGAATTGTATGTCAAAATGTTGAAACCCAAAAAATGAGCAAACTTGTGCTGTTTTCCCTTTACCGTATAAACAAAGGATTTATACTGCAGAAAGTCATCACTGCAAGAGTCTTATAACCCTCATAAAGGACCGGAACCGGAAGCCTGAGTTTACTGGCTCGGGCAACGTAAGGGCAGTTTACAATAGCTTGGGGATTTAGCAACTCAACTAGTCCAATAGCAGTACAAGCTATAGGGCTCTCAGCCTCTGTATTAATCGCCTACGTGCCAGGAAACATAATCATACATTCAGCCCAATGTGCTTGGAGTAAATGATGGAAATGCTAAAAAATAAAAGGTAACACTAATGCTTATCATGAGCGTTTCCCTACAGGCAGCATTGCACATTTTCCTGCACAGATGCATAGGGATGAGAGCAGGGACGGCCATGGATAGAAGTGCACCCCCTGTGAAACAGGGTTGCATATGCATCTGCCGTAGTCCCCTCCCAATTCTACCCTCTGGTCTGACACACTATGAGGAGGGGAGAACCCCACCAAGGTGTGCCCGGCAGACATCCCCCTCTCGAACCCTCTCACCACTCCTCTCTCTTGGACTGACCACTTTCTGCTCTCCTCTCGCCTGAAGCTCTGTGTCCTCCAGGCTAAGCCGACCCCAGCACTGCCTCCTACCTTCTCGATCATTCGGCTCATGATGCGTGTGTCAGTGGATGCCTTTGCCGCTACTTTGTCTGCCCCTCCTATGCCTGTGGCTGACTCACACTCTGACACAGCCTTATCTAACCTGCATCTTTCTATCTCTAACACTCTGGATGTCCTTGCCCCTGTCATGAGAATCCATCTGAAGCCTACCTTCAAGTGCAACTCTTAGTATGACTCCAACCTCAGCACCCTGAAACGCAAGGGCAGGGTGGCTGAGTGGAAGTGGAGGGCATCGGGCGCATCCTCTGACAAATTGGCCTGTCGCCTACTCCAAAGGCAATAAATGGAATGATATTTTATTTATATCGCGGTCGTACACAAGTGTTTCAGAGCGCATCCAGGCAAAAAGGGAGGGGAACAAGGGAGAACAAAAAAAAAAGAAAACCGCAATCTTACTAGGCCCAGTGACATTTAAGAAAGCGAAAGTGCATGGAAAAGGGGGAAAGTGCATGGAGGGGGGGAGTGCGGAGCAGAGGAGAGAAACAGAATAAATATTAAATAAAATAAATAAGGGCGATAAACCAGGGTAGTGCAGCCAGCAAGTGGCAGGTGAAAGTTAGTCAGATAAGGTACAGCTGATAAGTGCAGAAGAAATGTGGGGGGTGGACTGTATAATAAAGACTCTTTGTATTGTCCAAGAGCCTGTGTCTCTGTGACCTCTAACAACACGGCAAACGCTTTAAAATCTGAAAGGAGCTGGCCAATCCTTCTGCAGTCTCCACCTCTCCTGTTACCTCCTAGGCCCTCTGTATGGTTCTGACTTCTCACTTCATCACTAAAACTCAGGACATCCTATCCTCGCTCTCCTCTTCCTCTCCTTCTACCTCTCTCAGCCTTCTGGCCACCTCTCCCTCCCTCCTCCTTTTTCCTCTTTGTGTCTGATCATACCTGACAATATTTCTAGACAATTTCGATCTATGAAAGTGTCGTCCAAACAGGTGCTGCCCTGCTCCTCCAGAACCATCAAGGACCACATTGACACCCTCGCTCCAGCCATGGCCGATTTCTGCAATCATTCCTTTGCCACTGGAACTTTTCCCTTTCCCCTCAAGCACTCCCTTGTGCACCCCCTCCTGATAAAGCCTTCTGCTGATCCTACCTGTCCGGAAAACTACCGCCTGATCCCTATCACTCTATTCCTGGGCAGACTCCTGGAAAAACTGCCCATCTCCCAGCTTATTCTCCACACTGAATCTGTTGGTTGGCTCCTTGACCATCAGTCTGGCTTCAGAGCTGCCAGAGGCATGGAAACTGCTCTCCGGAACACCCATGAAGATCTGCTCACTAATCTCGATTCTAGCCTTCCTTCTGTTATCATCCTCCTGGACCTTTCCTCTTCTTTTGATACAGTCAGTCACGCCATCCTGATCAATCGTCTCTGCGAGAACATGGGCATCAAGGATCAGGCCCTGGCATGGCTGACCTCCTTCCTCCTGGACCGACCCTCCCAGGTCCAACTTGGGTCTTTTCTCTATACCACCTCTAACTCCACATGTGGTGTCCCCCCCAGGGCTCTAATCTCTCACCCTGGCTCTTTAATGTCTACTTGGCGCCTTTGGCCCACCTTATCTCTACCTTCTCTAACGTTATGTGGATGACACTGAGCTCTCTTTCAGGCTCCGCTCAGCTTCCTCTGCAATCTCACTCATTCCTGAATGACTATCCATGATTCAGGAGTGGTGCACTCCCAACGACCTCTGCCTTAATGCCAGTAAGACTGAGATCCTTCTCATTGGGACCCCTGCTCTCACTTTTCCTCGCTCTCTCTGGCCACCCTCCTTGGGCCCGCTTCCTTCGCCTTCCTTTGAGACAAAGAACCTTGGTGTCATTTTCAACTCCACTCTGTCCTTCTCTCCTCACATCAATGACCTGGTCAAGAAGACCCACTACAAGCTGCACCTTCTCACAGGTATTCTTCCTTTCTCACTTTCCCCCAGAAGCTCACTGTCTCCAGAGCCCTGGATCTCTCTAGGCCGGACTACTGCAACAGCCTCTTTCTAAACATGTCTGCTTCTACTCTCTGCCCTCTGCAACTCATCCAGAACAGGACTGCAAGACTTGTCCTTGGCCTCAAGCCCAGGGACCATATCTCTCCAGCCCTGAAATCTCTGCACTGGCTCCCGGTGGCTTCAAGGATCAGGTTCAAGACCCTCTGTATCGCCCACAAGTCTTTCTGATGCCGAGACCCGCACTACATCCAACTCTTCCTTCCTAAACACCTTCCTTCTCAAGCCCTTCGCTCAGCCACCTCAAACTCTCTAAGGGTCAGATGCTTTTCCAGGCAGAGAGTGGGGGTTAGATCTCTCTCCTCTGCAGGTGCGTCCCTCTGGAATGGCCTCCCTGCCCCTCTCAAACTTGACCCGGACCACCTGAAGTTACAAGAGCTGCTCTATACCTTCCTTTTCACCTCTGCTTTTACTCTCTCTCTCATCCCTTCTGACCTACCTGTCAGCTGCGCTGACTGGTTGCCTGGCTTCCCTTAGAGTCTCACAGGGTACCAGGCTCCTGCACGATCAGTAGCCCCTGCACTGCGTCTATGCTGACCGCTCACTTAGGGTTTGTAACTGGAACCCTACAGTCCCCTGCCTCCTTGCATTTAGCCAGAGCCGCGCTGCCCTGGCTGCACTTACTCAGAGCAATTGCTGCCCTGATTGCACTTCTCCCTTCCCTCCCCCTAGCACTTCCCCTCTCCCTCCCCATGCACTATGCGTTCCCGCACTTGCACGATCTGAATGACACAAGGCCAAGTATGATCGTTTGTTTGTCCTTCCTCTGTCTTCCCTCAATTGTCTTGTCGCACCTAGAAACACTTGTGTACAGGCAAGCTATAAATGACTTATATCATATCATATCTACCCCTGCCGTTCTCTCTTTCTTTTTCTCTCTCTCTTTCTCTCTCTCTCTTCCTCTCTCCCTCTTTCTCTCCCTCTCTCCCTCGTCACTTTCTCTCTCACCCTCTTTCCATCCCTACCCCTACCTTTCTCCCTCTCGCTCTCTCTCCCTTTCTCTCCTCTCTCCCTTTTTTCACTCTCTTTCTGTCGCACCTTCTTTCCATCTCTACCCCTCCCCTTCGCTCTCTCTCTCTTTCTCAGCAGTCTTTCTCTCCTTAGCAGTGCAGTGCCACCTTCCAAAAATTCAGGCGAGGATCAATCGAAGCAAACCGACGGATATACATATGTTGGTGGCGTCTGCTGTATTTTCTATGACCGTTTATAGTGGTAGGTGGTTGTGCCATCTTGGCTGCAAATGCACAGAGCTAGGCTGCATTTACAGCATGACATAATGGAGTGTTAATGGGATAAAGGTCTGTCGTGTTTGCCTGCAAGATTGCATGCAGGTATATTAGATGTGCAGCATTTGCTATGGGAGTGGTGACCGGTGGGTAGGTGGGCGTGTCCCTTTAGCTATGCAAGTGTGCAGAGGTAAGTGGGCCTGCTTGCTGCATAGTGGGTGTGCAGTATTTGCTGCAGCTTCACCCGCCACCACTTTAGATCACCTCTAGTGATGAAGGCCGTGGTCTACACATTGGACAGTCTCTTCTAAAGTATATTGGGGTGGCACCTGTGGCAGAGCGTCCTCAAAATATCCCCAGTTAAACCAAGCTATTCAAATGATAACTCCTGTATTTCAATTGTATCTTTTACTGGATTCCTCCATTGCTGGCCTACTTTTGTATCGTCCTCCATTCAGTCTTTCCTGTCTCTCTTCTTCACTTTGCAGATAATATCAGCCCCATCATTCCTCTATATCCCGGCACCACTCATGTTTCTTCCTGTACCAATACCATTAGCGTTGCCTTACCTTCCTCCAACATGTACCTTGTCCTATAGGTGCCAGCACCTAGATTCTGGCCTATACTTATTCTCACTTTCGTCAGACAACGTCATTCTTTCAGGTTCTGTATCATTCTTTCCTTTGGAAACCTGGACTGTTCTACTGCCGCTTTCTCATAGATACTACTGGAACCCATATGTCCTCACCTATGACCTTCCTTTGCTGTTGGTCATAGAGCCTTCCACACCTCTTAGGTTCAGCTGCTTCTGACGGTTCTCAGCACCCTTTCGGTTCAATGCTTCAAAGGCTTGTCAGCATATTATTAGGTTAAGTGCTCCTCGGGGTTCTTAGCACCTTTTAGGTTCAAGTGCTTATCAGGGTTCTCAGTGCATCATAGCTTCAAGTGCTTCACAGGCTTGTCAGCAGCTCCTAGATTCAAGTGCTTCTCACGATTCTTAGTTCATCATAACTTCAAGTGCTTCACAGGCTTGTCAGCAGCTCCTAGATTCAAGTGCTTCTCACGATTCTTAGTTCATCATAACTTCAAGTGCTTCACAGGCTTGTCAGCAGCTCCTAGGTTCAAGTGCTTCTCAGGGTCCTCAGCAACGTTTAGGTTCACGTGTTTCTCAGGGTTCTCAGTGCATCATAGCTTCAAGTGCTTCACAGGCTTGTCCGCAGCTCCTTGGTACAAGTGCTTCTCAGGATTCTTAGTGCATCATAACGGTGTCTAGTCAAAGGATGGAAAAAAAAGGGTCGACAGGACAAAGGATCAACACCAAAGGGTCGACAGGACAAAGGATCGCATTTTTAAAAAAAATTATATATTTTTTTTTAGGTTTTCGTTTTGGTAAAAAAAGTGATTTTTAGCAAAAAAAGGAGGTTGGGGGAGGACCCCCCCGAAAAAAAAGTGCCTCTGAGGGTTCTCAGCAGCTTTTAGGTTTAAGTGCTTCTCGGAGTTCTTAATGCACCTTAGCTTCAAGTGCTTCACCGGTTTGTCAGCAGTTCCTAGGATCAAGTGCTTCTCAGGATTCTTAGTGCATCATAACTTCAAGGGCTTCACAGACTTGACAGCAGCTCCTAGGTTCAAGTGTTTCTAAGGGTTCTCAGCAACTTTTAGGTTCAAGTGATTCTCAGGGTTCTCAGTGCATCTTAGCTTCAAGTGCTTCAGTGCTTCACAGGCTTGTCAGCAGAACATAGGTTGAAGTGCTTCTCAGGATTCTTAGTGCATCATAACTTCAAGTGTTTCACAGGCTTGTCAGCAGCTCCTATGCTCGAGTGCTTCTCCGGGCTCTCGGCAACTTGAAGTTTCAAGTGCTTCTCTGGGTGCTCAGCGACCTTTAGGTTCAAGTGCTTCTCAGGGTTCTTAGTGCATCATACTTTCTAGTGCTTCACAGGCTTGTCAGACGCTCCTAGGTTCAAGTGCTTCTCTGGTTTTCAGCACCCTTTAGGTTCAAGTGCTTCTCTGGGTGCTCAGTGCATCTTAGCTTCAAGTGCTTCACAGGCTTGTCAGCAGCATCTAGGTTCAAGTGCTTCACAGGCTTGTCAGCAGCTCCTAGGTGCAAGTGCTTCTCAGGATTCTTAGTGCATCATAACTTGGAGTGCCTCATAGGCTTGTCAGCAGCTCCTAGGTTCAAGTGCTTCTCAGGGTTCTCAGCAACTTTTAGGTTAAAGTGCTTCTCGGGGTTCTCAATGCATCTTAGCTTCAAGTGCTTCACAGGCTTGTTAGCAGCTCCTAGGTTCAAGTGCTTCTCAGGGTTCTCAGTAGCTTTTAGGTTCAAGTGCTTATCTGGGTTCACAGCACCCTTTAGGTTCAAGTGCTTCTCAGGATTCTCAGTGCATTGTAGCTTCAAGTGCTTCACATGTTTGTCAGCAGCTATTACATTCAAGTGATTCTCAGGATTCTTAGTTCATCATAACTTCAAGTGCCTCACTGTTGTGTCAGACACGCCTACATTCAAGTGCCTCTGATAGTTCTCAGCAACTTTTAGGCTTAAGTGCTTCTCAGGGTTCTCAGTGCATTTTAGCTTCAAGTGCTTCACAGGCTTGTCAGCAGCTCCTAGGTGCAAGTGCTTCTCTGGATTCTCAGTGTATCATAACTTCAAGTGCTTCATAGGCTTGTCAGAAGCTCCTAGGTTCAAGTGCTTCTCAGGGTTTTCAGCAACTTTTAGGTGCAAGTGCTTCTCAGGATTCTTAGTGCATCCTAACTTCATGTGCTTCACTGTTGTGTCAGATGCGCCTATATTCAAGTGCCTCTGAGGGTTCTCAGCAGCTTTTAGGTTTAAGTGCTTCTCGGAGTTCTTAATGCACCTTAGCTTCAAGTGCTTCACCGGCTTGTCAGCAGCTCCTAGGTTCAAGTGCTTCTCAGGATTCTTAGTGCATCATAACTTCAAGTGCTTCACAGGCTTGTCAGCAGCTCCTAGGTTTAAGTGCTTCTAAGGGTTCTCAGCAACTTTTAGGTTCAAGTGCTTCTCGGAGTACTTAATGCACCTTAGCTTCAAGTGCTTCACAGGCTTGTCAGCAGCTCCTAAATTCAAGTGCTTCTCAGGATTCTTAGTGCATCATAACTTCAAGTGCTTCACAGGCTTGTCAGCAGCTCCTAGGTTCAAGTGCTTCTAAGAGTTCTCAGCAACTTTTAGGTTCAAGTGCTTCTCGGAGTATTTAATGCACCTTAGATTCAAGTGCTTCACAGGCTTGTCAGCAGCTCCTAGGTTCAAGTGCTTCTCGGGGTTCTCAGCAACTTTTAGGTTCAAGTGATTCTCAGGGTTCTCAGTGCATCTTAGCTTTAAGTGCTTCAGTGCTTCACAGGCTTGTTAGCAGAACATAGGTTGAAGTGCTTCTCATGATTCTTAGTGCATCATAACTTCAAGTGTTTCACAGGGTTTTCAGCAGCTCCTAGGTTCAAGTGCTTCTCAGGGTTCTCAGCAACGTTTAGGTTAAAGTGCTTCTCGGGGTTCTCAATGCATCTTAGCTTCAAGTGCTTCACAGGCTTGTTAGCAGCTCTTAGGTTCAAGTGCTTCTCAGGGTTCTCAGCAGCTTTTAGGTTCAAGTGCTTATCTGGGTTCTCAGGACCCTTTAGGTTCAAGTGCTTCTCAAGATTCTCAGTGCATTGTAGCTTCAAGTGCTTCACATGTTTGTCAGCAGCTCCTACGTTCAAGTGATTCTCAGGATTCTTAGTGCATCATAACTTCAAGTGTGTCACTGTTGTGTCAGACACGCCTACATTCAAGTGCTTCACAGGCTTGTTAGCAGCTCTTAGGTTCAAGTGCTTCTCAGGGTTCTCAGCAGCTTTTAGGTTCAAGTGCTTATCTGGGTTCTCAGGACCCTTTAGGTTTAAGTGCTTCTCAGGGTTCTCAGTGCATCTTAGCTTCAAGTGCTTCACATGCTTGTCAGCAGCTCCTAGGTGCAAGTGCTTCTCAGGATTCTCAGTGTATCATAACTTCAAGTGCTTCACAGGCTTGTCAGAAGCTCCTAGGTTCAAGTGCTTCTCAGGGTTCTCAGCAACTTTTAGGTGCAAGTGCTTCTCAGGATTCTTAGTGCATCATAACTTGGAGTGCTTCATAGGCTTGTCAGCAGCTACTAGGTTCAAGTGCTTCTCACGGTTCTCAGCAACTTTTAGGTTCAAGTGCTTCTCTGGGTTCTCAGTGCATCTTAGCTTCAAGTGCTTCACAGGCTTGTCAGTATGTCCTAGGTTCAAGTGCTTCTCAGGGTTCTCAGCAACTTTTAGGTTCAAGTGCTTCTCTGGGTTCTCAGCACCCTTTGGGTTCAAGTGCTTCTCAGGGTTCTCAGTGCATTTTAGCTTCAAGTGCTTCACAGGCTTGTCAGCAGCTCCTAGGTTCAAGTGTGTCTCAGGATTCTTAGTGCATCATAACTTCAAGTTCATCCCAGGCTTGTCAGCAGCTCCTAGGTTCAAGTTCTTCTCAGGGTTCTCAGCGAATTTTAGGTGCAGATACTTCTCAAGGTTCTCAGTGCATCTTAGCTTCAAGTGCTTCACAGTCTTGTCAGCAGCTCCTAGGTTCAAGTGCTTCTCAGGATTCTTTGTGTATCATTAATTCAAGTGCTTCACAGTTCAAGGGCATCTGAGGGTTCTCAGCATCTTTTAGGTCCAGGTGCTGCTCAGGGTTCTCAGCACCTTTTGTGTTGAAGTGCTTGCCAGGGTTCACAGTGCATCTAGTTTCAAGTGCTGCACAGTCTTGTTCGACGCTTCTAGTGCATTTCTCACCACCTCTCAGGCTAAAGTACTCTTCTCAGCACCTCTCAGCTTCAAGGTCCCTCCACAGCACCTCTGTGTCTCAAGTGCTCATCAGGGCTTCTCATGCTTAAGTGTTCTTCTTAACATTTCTCAGGCTCAAGTGCTCCCCTCACCGCCACTCTGGCTCATGCCACCAACGTAGCCTCTCACAAATCTTCTACCTCCTTCTGTGAGGTGAGAGCTCTCCTTAGTATCAGTTTGCCACCTCCTTCTATCTCTCTGCTATTTGGGGATAGGCTTTCCTCCTGTCTATCTTCTGATCAGGGTAGGCATGGCCTGTTTCACAACTGGTCCTTCCTCATGAAGCAGCATCTGATCCCAGAAGATTGCATATTCTCCATCCACCACTTCATTTCCATGTTATCTCCCATAGCACTCACAAAGCCTCCTCAGGCCCTGTACCTGCTATCCATCTCTCCATTCAGTCGAGGTAACACAGCCTCCACAACCCGCCTGTGCCCAGCAGCATCCCCTACCGGCACACAATTGCCCCAGAATTGGTTGGTTGCCCCGCTATGAACACCGTACAGCAAGTGTGTGGCTCTCTCTAACCGCAGTATCTTTGCAACCGCTTGGTCATATACCATAACTGTAGATCCTATTGGCACATCATTTGAGGAAGTCCATAACCACATTCATAGCAGATACATGCTAGAAATAGTAAGAAGGCAATGCCTTGATCCCATGATGGCTGGCCCTTCCCCACCATCTTTCCCTGCTTGTTTGGTCTCTGCCCTCTCATAATATCCCCCACTGCCTAACTTGTGTGAGGGTCTTGGTGGTGCAGGTCGCTGTTCTCATGTCCTGGAGGGGCAATGACGTGGGGCTCTGAGGACCTCTGTGTGTCATGGCATACCATCCTCCTGCAGCCCAGATCACCAACTCTACAGGTTGAACATGGCGTATCACAATCAAGAGCTCTCTACTAGTCAAAGGAACCGATAAGTGCAGGCCGTAGATGTGCACATGACTGTCTCTGAAAGGGAAGGAGGGCAGGGTGGTCACTGGTGTCAAGATGGTGGTCATGAGTTGTAATCTGAATAATAAAATCCAAAATTTTATCCAGAACTTGTCCAGTACCCTAGAGACCTTTGGCTCGTCTCCACGCTGAAGCAGGGGTAAATCCGCGCGACTTCTGCCCTGACCTCATTCTGATCAGAAGTCACACTCTGGGAAGAGAACAAGGCCATAGGGTGGCGAGAAGGCTTATCCGGGTCAGATGCTTTACCTGCATCGGCGGTCAAGAAAAGAATACATCGGAAACTCCATGCCATTTAAAAATAAAAGATGGACTCCATCCATCCTGCGAGGAAGGATAGCCCAGGGGCAACGCGTTTGTCGCCACACAGGTTTGAATCCCGGTCCCGTGCTTAGAAACCACAACACTGGCATTTAGCACGTTATAAATGAACAATACAATAAATAAAATCCGTCCTAAAGGTGAAATAGCGTTCATATTCAGGGAACCCGGAAGTGCCTTCAGTGGAATGGTGGAGCATTTTAAAGTTAATTTTCATGACGGGTGGTTGAGCATGGCAAAGGACTCGCTGACCACCATTCTCCACCTGCTTGATAAAGTAGCTGCTGGTACTGCACAATGGATGGCATTAGGCTCAGAAATAATTATGGCACTTACATTACCAATGGCTAGTACCCGCTCCGCAACGCTGGCGATGGGGGGCTGCTGTACAAGACTGGCAGGGGACAAATGCTGGGTCAACACCTGGCTAGCCTGGGTTGATTGCTGCCACACACATTGGCTATAAATGTTCAAATGCCTGGCTACTGGAGGCAGACTACCCCGGTGCAGTGATGTGTTATTAGTGACACAGCATCTGGTTGTTGGGGGCTGATCTCTGGCTCAGTCATTGTCTCAGGATGACCAATTGCTGATGTAATACCTGGTTAATTGTGGCCGATTGTTGCCATTATAATTTGTTTACAAGGGCGGCTTACATTCTCTAACTGGTTCATGTCTGCTGCCAGAAGCGTTGCTAGGGGGGACTGAGGGGGCTATAGCCCCGGGTCTTTTGGTTGTAGCCCCAGATAGAAGCTCAGGTGCTACAACTAAAATGCTAGCTAGCCCGGAGTCCCGCCAGTGCTGATATGAGCATAGCCCCAGATCTTTTCCAGACCTAGCAACACCCCTGCCTGCTGTTTATTCTCACAAGTCATCGCAATGCATGACGCTGCCATTATAACAGATGATGTGTAAAGGTCTAGAGTTCCCGATTTGTCCGGATCTCCACGAGGGTGCAGGAATCATTGTAGGCTCCGCCCACCAGTGGGAGGAGCCTACCATGATTCCTTATGGGAATTCAGGACGAATATAAACGCCCTTAGGACTTAAGCATGGGTGTCATGGCTGTCCAGAGATATATGCTGTCAAGTAGACACACTTCAGGGTGACCTCATTAAAGAGTCCCACGTGTACTTGAGAATACTTGCATAGATTGTTAACAGGGATGTCATTTGGGGGTTGACACAGGTCGCAACGCCGACCTCTGAGGTCTCCCTTGCGACCTCTGGTCTCCCTTGCGACCTCTAAAAAAATTAGAGAGAAAAAAAGTTTTTTTTTTTTTTTTTAAATAAAGCAAGCTCCTGGGCTGTGGCCAGCACCATGTGACTCTTTACTTCTGGAGTCGCTCGCTTTCTTGTGCAGGTCCCTTAAAAAAAAGAAGAAAAATAAGAACAGGAGTGCACAAGTCTAGCACTTTCAGCACTGACCCTAAATAAGAAAGAACAGTAATACCAAATAATGTGTCTTTCGGGAATTCTATACAATAATTGCTACACTCATTAAAGGTTTATTTCAGGCGCACTTTAGGGGGGTGAGTATTTAGTCTGTTCTTAAACGCCTCAACTTTCATCCTTCTGAGGTCGATAAATGAGTACCAATACAGGTTGGGTGATATTGGGTGTATATCTTTTCTATATAAAGCGCCAAAGCTTAAGTGCTATCTAATAACACATCATTATTATCATTTGGTCATGGACGTCTGCTTGCATTCTCAGTAATTTGGTAATATGGGCCTATACACACTGATCTTAACGATGCATATGGCGTTCCGTTCTTGTATGAAATGTACATCACATTATAGTGATATTGTAACCATATTTTTCGTAGTGTACAATGCTATTTGATGCCACTTCCTGTTTTGTCAACGGGTGAAAGGTCGTGTTCCATCGCTTCCTGCGATATCACTTCGTGGTGGGGTCAAATGACATCACTTCCTGTGATGTCATCAGGGGGTCAAGGGTCATGTGATGTCACTTCCGCTACCCCTGGCATTTTGGTGAAATGACGTTCTTGATTGTTAACGGGGAATCTTGTCACTTGGACACATTTTGCGGGCCTCACCTGTTCGCGCTTTGAAACACCTGTGTTTAGGCGCATTACAAATGCCATATCATATCACGTCATATCACTTGTGCAATTACTCTGGTCACCTGCATATATGGAAAAGTGAATATCCACTCTGCCCAGAAATCTTGACTGTGTTTCCTAGCACCCCAATTCTAACTAGTGCACATTATTCACCCTGGCACTCCATAAGCATGTGCCCCCCGAGACCTGCTGAGATTTGAATAGATTTGCATACTTACCTAATGCACTATGTGGAATGAAGCTTGCAAACACTTGGGGTACATGAGAGCCTGGGGGTCATTTTGTCCACTTAGTGAGATTTTAAGCAATCTGTATCCACTCAAGAGATGCATTTGTGGTGTTTACATTTTTGTGAGGCTTAAAATCATGTGATCATTTTTAAACTTGTACGTGGCGTTTTTTGTACCCATTTTACTGACGTCACACCCTTTCATGTCGACCAGGGGTCTGCAACCCTTGGCTCTCCAGATGCTTTGGACTGCAACCCCCCATCCGCCCCAGCCAGCATAATCAATAGTGAGGAACAACGGGAGCCTCAGTCCAGAAAATGTAGGGAGCCCCACGCTGCAGAACCCTCTCTGGAAGTAAGGATCTCATGTCATGCGCTGTCACTTTCACCGGAAATTAGAAATGTCAGGGGTCTGCAACCTTTGGTTCCACAGATGTTTTGGACTACAGCTCCCATCAGCCCTAGCCGGCATAGTGAATGCGAAAGGATCATGGGCGTCATAGTCTAAAGCATCTGGCGAGCCACATGTTCCAGACCCCTGTGCTAGGCAATAAAGGGTGCAAATCAGCTGAGTTTGGAAGAAGAGTGCAAGAATCCCGAAATGGCCGGCACTGCCTTTCCTCTCTCCCGGGCTGATACATTGAGTCCCTCTGGAGAGTTTCAGCATTTAGAAGTGTATATAAAATGGAGGCAGCGTTACTATATTGAATTAAAACCTTCGACCTTTTCATTACATTCAAGGTACATTTCGATTTCTGAAAATAAAAAATATAATAAAACACCATCGCTGGCATGATGTGGCCCCAGCTCGTGGGTGTTTTCGGGGCGACCTTCAGTTCGTAACATGATGGATGGGTCACCTGAATTAATGACTATTGATCGGCAGGTGTGTGATTCCTGCAGATTGTCTGCGCTGACTAATGACACGCTCTTAGATTGCATCCAGCTGACAGGCTCGACATGCCTGCCTGCTAATCCAGGGCTGCAATGTATTTATTAGACAAGGAATTCTCAGATGAAATAACGCTCCCACGGCTCGTCATTTCCCGACTCACATGGGCTAACCAGCCTGCTTATTTATCTATTTATTTATTCTTGTATTCATAAAGCACACCAAGCCCGCGGGCATCTAGGCGCTACACTGGCAATGATGGGCTCTGCTATAACTGGAACCCCTGCCACCCCCCGCCTGTTTATGTGCCAGAAATAAATATCAAACCATAGCTCCATCCTGATGTGCAAATGCAAAGCCGAAGTGGGAAGATGAGTCGTCTGTGGAGGTGGAGGCGGTTTTGCGCTTTCATAGTTCGGCGTGAAGTCTCCGCTCTGCGGCAGAGCCGGGACTCCCACTCTCTGCTCTTCTGTGAGCACAAACCGAACCATTGCACTCTGATTCTGAACCACAGTAACAGGCATGTTTCTGTGCAGGGGTCAAGTCCTACAAATTAAAGTGGGGGGACTCATCAACAAACACAATGGGATTCGACATCGCCAGCAAAGAGCATATCAAGGTCAAATATACACATTTAATAAATGTCCTGCATCTACGTGCTTAAATCACCAGGTTTTTTCACTGAGTTTATTGCCGAATATTTTCGTCCCAAAAACATCATTGATTTTATTTTTTATTTGGGGGTGTTCCCCCAACTCCCTTCCCTATTATCTAGTCCCTAGTACCCACACACCCCTAGCCTATACATCCCCTCACCCTCCTACCCATATTTTTATGTTTTTTTTCAACCGAAAACCTTCTGCAAAAAAGTCCACGAAAAAAACACTGGTGGTGTAACAACGTTGTACCAGCAGGTATAAGCCCCCCTGCAGCCCAGGTTTGTTTGAGTCACAAGTACTCAGTGGTGGAGTGAGAGGAGGTGTAGCCCCCTCAGACCCCGGACCCTTACAAATCCCGATGTACCCCACCACCAACAGAAGCTTACTGACATATCCTGAACTAATTCACACGAAGGAGCCCTTTGCCACCCCTAGCATGAGAAGCTGCCCCTGCCTCAGCAGGTGATGTGTGCCCGGGCACTTCTAGAGTATGGTTACTCATTATGTGGCCCTCCAGATGTTTCAGACTCTCTTAAGAGAGCCCCTTAAGCCCCACCCAGCAGAGTCAGTGGTGATGGATCAAGGGATTTGTATTCCAATATATCTAGAAGACCACGTGCGTGCTTGAGTGATCGGGACAAGCTGGGCTGGTTTACCCATGGAGTACCCCCGTGCAGTAGCATGCATGGGGGTTGCTCGCGTGCAACGCAGGGCATTGGTGAGGCCAGATGTTTTTCACGAGCGTTATTTGGACAAGTCCACAGTGGAGGAATGATTGGTGAAACAAGCGAAGCTTGCCCATGACTTGCCCACATGGGACTCTAAGTGCTTAAATTACTGCTAGCGTCACTACATGAACAATGACGTGTGCACCATTGAATATGCGTTTGTTTCACTGCCAAATATGTATTCCAGCGTCTCATATAACGCAGACAGTATAGTATCTTATTTCAACTCATTTGTATAGCACACGGACGGCCTCAGTGCGCTTAGAGGAAGGTAATTAAAGTGGGATTGGAATGTAGGAGAGGAACCAGACCCTGCCAGTGGTATTAGGAACATTAACTTTCCTAAATATGTTAACGTCAATCTCCAAGTGATGGAGTGATGGTGGAGTCCCAGAGGGGCGGGGATTGGTGCTTTTCCAGTTCTACCGCCACCGGTGTGGGGGGTGGAGAGGCGGTGGTGGGGAGAGGATACGTTTTAAGTGGCCAGCCTTAGGTGCCTGGTGGGTTTTTGACGTCGGACTAATTTACTTTGGTAAAGAGCTGTATGATCAGGTATAACTTGGGCATACGTCTTACGTTTTTGAATTTTACCCTCTAATACACAACTGTCAATTTAACAACACACACACGAGTATAGAAGTGGCTGTAGTAATTATTCAGTGATGAACTTCCTAAGGTGAGCGCAGCCACCACCCTCCCTTTTCCAAACCAGTTTTAGAAATGAAGCCTGTTTACCCTCCAAACAGTAGTTGCGTGCTTTAAAAAAGTGAACTCGGTGCCCTCAAAACTGGAAAATGTGGCGTATTTAAACTCCAAAAGTAGGTTGAGGGTCCCTGAAAAAAATGCTGCATGCTCCCCACATCCTGAGCAGATTGCAGGGTAAGAATAACTATTGCGCAGTATTTATAAATGGTGGTCTTATTGAGCATTTCACACTGGATTCCCCTCGTTTCTAAGCACTGTATTAACTCAGACCTTCTGCTCTAATGTCAGTGACCTGTGATCATTTGGCAATTACCCACCCAGACAATTTAGCCTGATTTGTAAGGCATCCACGCACGTTTGCCCTGGGCCGGAGCCTGATTCCATATCCCACCCGACGTGGCCAAAATGTGCCCAAGTGGGCAAATGACAGAGACTGTCTCATCCCCATACCTGCCTAATCTCTGGGTTTATCCTGGAGAATCTGGGTTTTTATGCTCCTCTCCGGCTTTCCGGGGAAGAGCGTGGAGTCTCCGGGTTTTACCCATTGCACCGTTTGCACCCTCAGCGGGAACTCCACAAACCAATAGATTGGCGATTTAGACACCGGTACACACGTGCACGCATTCCCAGTGCGGCCATTTTGTAGAGTAAGACACAGCAAGCACGTCCATTTGTGCACCTCTCCAACCCTCCGTTAGAATACAGGCCTCATTGTGTGTCATTCAAGTCAATAGCTTACATGTTTTTAGCGCGTGAAAAGAAAATGTGGATGGTGAGGTGGGGGCGGGGCGTACAATGACATCATCCTCCAGGTTTTTCTTCAGGAAATGTAGGCAGGTATGCTCACCCTCCTGGGGTTCTTGTCTGGGAGATGAACCCAAGAAGTGAGTTTGGACCCAGGGATCATGCGAGCCATAGTAGGCTAACCCTGTTATCAGCATGGCAACCTGCTATGTACATTTCTAGAATGCACTGCACAATATTGTTAGTCATGAAAGCACCCAGCCTAGCATAAAAAGCAGGGGAGTGCATGAGTGACTGCATGGGGAAGTGTATATGTTGATATGTGAATGAGTGTCTACTATGTAGGTGTTTTATACTGACCTGATCATGCTGGAAGGCAACAGAGCGCTGTGTTACAAAGGGATACCGTTTATTTTATGTTATTTATTTATATACTGCGTCGAAAGCCCACGGGCATCGGGGCGCAGCCATTACACACGAGGTACAAACAGAAAGAAACCGGATCATTCGATCAGGCTAAGGGAAGATCAGGCACGAGTTATCTGATTACTTGAACAAGCAGGGTTTAAGGGCTTTGCGAAAAACCTTAACATCTCCCTCCTGTCTAAGCTTCGGGGGTAGAGAGTTCCACAGATGTTCTGCTTTTACTGGAAACGATTTTACCAGGCCCTTTGCACGCTTGAAGCCTGGACAAAGTAGCTGAAGTTGGTTGGAAGAGCGTAGTATTCTAGCTGGGTATCACTACATATTATCCCCACCAAAAATATCGCCGTATATATGGTCGCCTGGAACGTCCATAGGTGATATTTTTGGGGGGGTGATTTTTGGTTTTTATTGGGAGTGAGGGTTGCAGGGGTGTCCCTGCTCACTTAAAAATAATGCGGGGGTTGCGGGGTTGTCCCCCGCAGGTTACATGCATTAAAAACGCCACACAAAAGATAATATTTTTATATGACGATATTTTTGCGGGGATATTAACTCATGGAACCTCTAGCTGGGGTGTAGCGAGGGGCCCATGATTTAAGATATGATGGAGCTGTTCCAAAAACGCACCGGTGGACTAGGGTGCATGCTTTGAAGTTAATGCGCTCCTGTCTCGGGAGCCAAAGGCCCCTCCTGTGTTCTGAGATATTGACCATTTTTGCAATCATTTTGGCAACGCGAACAACGTCGTTCTGAAGAACTTGGTATTTTTTCAAATGAGCTACAACTGTAAAAAGATAAAAACAATCTGGATACAATTAGAACACGGGTCTGCAACCCGTGGCTCTCCAGATGTTTTGGACTACAACTCCCATCATCCCCCCTCCACAAAGTTAATGACAAGGAATCATTAGAGACGTAGACCAAAACAGCTGTAGAACCAGAGGTTGCAGAGCCCTGAATTGAAAGGACAAAATAGTAAGGGCACAGTGGGAAGGATATGGAAAGAGGCAATATGGTGGGCTACAGGAGGGGTGATACAGGCTATGGAAGTAAAGGCAGAACATGTGTGTGTCAGAGCACATCAACCCAAGTAGCAGACAGGAAGCAAGATGAGGCAGACCCAATGAGGAAGATACCCAGGAAGACAACCTACAAGGCTGAGGCCATCTCATCTGTGACAGCAGCACCAGGAGCAAAAAGGAGAACCCTGCAAGGGTCACAGAGGGCTCTATTTAGTAGCACAGTCCAAGGCTGGTAGAAGCCACATACAAGGTAGGAGCCCAGGTACAAGCCAGGAAGCAGGAGATGCTTCCAAGAGGAGAAGAAAAGCTGGAGCGGATCCTAAACATCCGATGAAGAGGAGAGGCAGATTAGCAGGTAGCCACCTGAGATCCAGGCACGTACAGCAGAGAGGAGCCTCCACCTTTAGGCACCAGGATCAGCAGGAATTCACACGAGCACTAGGCGCTGCGGTGAGGAGTGGTCCAGCATGGACAGAAAGATAATACCAGCATGAAGATGCAGAAATGCATGTAAGGAATAAATATGGTCCCCTCTGATGTACTCATTCAGTCAAGGGCAGCTAAATCAGTCCACCAACCCACAGGCATGTAGCATTCACCTTTCGGTAAGCATCTAGCATAGACAGGCCAGTCAAACTTCCCAACACTCAGGCACACCCATACATGTGTGGACTGAAAGGCTTGGAGGTTATCATTCCAGTTCAGACTCGTTTAAAACTAAACCGTGGGTACCTTTGTGGGGTCAGGATGAGGCTACATCAGCAACATGGCTGTGCCTCATGCTCTGTACAAAGAATTGCCCGAATTGAAATGGTTGAGGATAGGACCAATAGTACCCCAATGGCTACCATAAAGAAGTATTTGGCTACTCCTACAGTAAAAGTGTCTAAAACTGTGGTGTACCCAAAATAAAAGAACACCAGCCACAATCCTACTTCCCACGTCTACCTTAGGGTGATGTAATCACCAATGAACCAACATGGGGTTTAAAAAGTGTGCTGCCCTGGTGCCCACATGCACTACTATGGGCAGGACACCAGAAGCGGGTTGCAGTGACAGAAGGCCTTCAGAGGACATTCATCTGGTGACAAAAAGAAAGTCAAACAATGATACCAAGACGTTTAGGGCAACCACAAAGCTAGGCAAAAGAACCCCAAAATCAGAATTCTGTAGTAACACACAACTACATCACACTAAGCTGCTCTAATGTCTTTAAATCTCAAGTCTGAATCAAAGATTGCAAAGATTTAAAAGATTAAAAAATGTCACAATCCCCACTTGCTTTAGAATTGCAATCAGCTTGGCAGTAATTGATATAATTTAAGAACATATAAGTGTAGATCTGATGAGCGGTGGGTTGCAATCAGGAATCAGTTCAAAGTAAGGCTAGACACGTTGATCCACTGAGCAGTAAAATCTGGTTACATTTTCCGGCTATCAGCAATGAATATATATGAAAGACATTTGCATTTAATACAATTTGGTAAAGATGATTTGCATATGATGGTCATTCTGAAAACCCCAAATGCATTTTCATATTTGGTGGGTCGCAGCGAGAGCCAAGTCAGAAGAACATCAATAAGTAACACATTGCAGAACTATAATTATGCGGCGTACTGTTCACGCAAGGAGACAGAACCGACGCTAGAGGATTGGAGAGTAGCCCCCTTTGACACTGCTATCTGTGTTAAAGGGCAGATTGGATTCGCACGGAAGGTTGCCCAGGATATAGGGTGACCAGGTGTCCCGGTTTTGCTGGGACTGTCTGGGTATTTGCGCCTCCATCCCAGGGTCCAGAGACTTTTTTAAGTTTAAAAACTCTGTCCCGGGATTTGGGGATCTGGTGGATACATCCCGGTTTTTGGCCCGATGTCATGATTTTTCCATAGGTTTGGGCAAAAAAACTGGATGATATCCACCCTATCTGCAAATCCAAGACTGGTTTTTAAAATTTAAAATAGTCTGAGGACCCCGGCCGCCTTCTCCACTCGATAAACATGACACGGGACAGGCCACCCACATAGAAGTAGGACTAGTTTCACAGCTGAAGCTGTAGTCCTACTTCTGTCTGTCCTGGTTTTTTATTTCCAAAATCTGGTCACCCTACCAGGATAGCCCCTCCCATGGCATCAAAGACTCCGGATGAGGATTTGGTTAGGATACCTACAGGTCTCCTTATAATTATATGTAAGAGGGTTCTCCCAAGGGAAAAAGGGGAATGGCGAGAGTAGCTACCTGTAGGACTCCTGAGAGACGGATACACCACCTTACGGTACACATGTGTGAATGCAAACCTGGGGCTGGTGGGGGGTTCTCTAATACTTGCTTTATGGGCTGTCCAGCCGAACTGGGCAGCTGCCCTATGTTTTGCACTATGACAAATAAACAGTCACAGCCTGGTGAAATTTGGATGGAGTTCTACTCCTTCTTTAAATAACCATCTCAAAGAACAATAAACACAATTCAGGATTCATAGGTTATATAGTGGGTACTTTACACAGTATTAAAATGGAGGAATACTGTCATAATTTTTTGTTTACATTTTTAATTTGGTCTCCTATGGGTGGACTTCACATTAATACCAGTATGACGTTGGAGGATGCAATACCCTTCACAATAGGATAAATAATGACTTCACTACAGTTTCATTTGCATTAAACTCATAATGGGCTCCCTTCAGATGGGAGAACTCCAGAACATTCTATAGCACATTTGGTTAGTGACCATCTACTTTGCAACCAATAATATCTTGGGCTACCACTTAAACATACATGTGTCGGGACCCTAACGCTTTACATTACTGGTAGCCTGTTTGGCGAGAGCATAATATGTCAATAGTAAAAACCTCAACACTCATTCACATCTGTGTTGCAATGATAACAGGGATCACTCTAATACAGTACCTGGCCAACCCCTTTTTACTACTTGTGAGGTACTTGCTGGAAAGACTTGCCAGTTAAATAAATAACCCTCCTTTACTTCTTGGGGTACATGGGTGAGCGTGGTATTACACAATACACCATTTAGCCCTCTTTCACTTCATGGGGTGCTTTGGCACACATTGGGCCCACCTGTGAGCTTGCCTTGGTCTGAGTTGTTAAATAAACACTTGTTATTTCATAAGTGGCACATGCGAGCGTGATTTCAGGGACGTCATTTGGGGGTCGCCAGAGGTCACAACTGCGACCTCTGTGGTCTCCCTTGCGACCTCTGTGGTCTCCCTTGCGACCTCTACTAAAGAAAAAAACTTTTTTTTTTTTTTTTTTTTAGTAATGCAAGCTCCTGGGCTGTGGCTCTTTACTTCTCGGGTGGCTGGCTTTCTTGTTCAGGCCCCTTAAAAAAAAGACTTGTGGGACTCCTGTTCTTATTTTTCTTCTAACACTTTCAGCATTGACCCTAAATTAGAAAGAATAGGAATACCAAATAATGCGTCTTTCTGGAATTCTATACAATAATTGGTGGCCTCATCAAATGTTTATTTCAGGCACACTTCAGGGGGTGAGTCACTGATTTAGTCTGTTCTTAAACGCCTCACTCAGCCATTCATCCTTCTGAGGTCGATAAATGAGTACCAACACAGGTTGGGTGATATTGGGTGTATATATTTTCTATATCAAGCGCTTAATGATGTGTTATTATATAGCACTTACGCTTATCATTTGGTCATGGACGTCTGCTTGCATACACAGTAATTTGGTAATATGGGCCAATACACACTGAACTTAATGATACATATGGCGATCCCTTCTTGTATGAATGTACATCACATAGTGATATCGTAACTATATTTTTCGTAGTGTGCAATGCTATGTGATGCCACTTCCTGTTTTGTCAACGGGTGAAATGTCGTGTTCCATCGCTACCCGCGATATCACTTTGGGGCGGGGTCAAATGACATCACTTCCTGTGATGTCATCAGGGGTCAAGGGTCGTGTGATGTCACTTCCGCTACCCCTGGCATTTTGGTGAAATGACGTCCCTGGGTGATTTGTTCACATTTGCTAGAAAAACACGTTTTTTACGTCAGGACACTTCCACTCAAATCTAGGCGCACATCTAGGCCCCCTACTTAGGTGCCAAGACAGGTGTGATGACTGGGCGCGCTCTTAGATGACAAAAGCTGCCCGTCTAATCTCTCTTCCACTGATCCGCAGTAAGACCGAGAGGGCCTATACCTGCAACCCTAGCCCCACCAGTCTATTAAAATTTAACCCCCACTCTCTAACTCTGTCTAATCGGGAATCTGTTGCGGACAGAAGTCTCCACAATACCTTGCTATCCCCTATACCCGTTACACTCTCTGACATTTCTCTTCAGTTATGAAGTAAACAAGAAATGGACATAATCCACCAACGCGGCTGCAAGAGCTGGGACACAGACAAGGCGTTTATAGTTCCAGTGGGTGGCTACTAAGCAGTTGGCTCAGTATACTTTTCCTCTCCTACCTCCAGTCACTGCAAGGGGACGGGAACACTACCATCAGCTATGACAGACCCCTAGACTGCACAAACCCACGGCGCTACCGGTGACAGGATACAGGAATTTTGCCAGGATCTCCTCATCTACGCTCCCAATCCCCCTGTGGGCCACTCATAACAAATCCTCCCCCCAGCCAAGGAAGAGAAAGGCAGCAGACATATAAACAGGACTGTCCTTTCACTTATGAATCCCCCTTCTTTCTATATAAATAAACTCCCACTCTCTAATGGGTGGGGTTTTACATATAACTGTTCTAATTTTAACTGTTCTTTTATAACGGGGCTGGGATTTCGAACCCGTGTTCACTGCGTTGTCTTGCTTTGAAGACAAAGACATTGCCCCGGAGCTATCCTTCCTCCACTTCCTCCTCATTGAGAACCAATGACAGGGAGTGGGCCACAGAGACTGACATCACACATCCACCCCCTCCACAAGGCGTGGGCTCTTTACTGTCAAATTGCGATGAAAATAAATACTACACTATGAGCGCCCTCTATTGCATAATTAGTAATATTTTGACAGTGTGATTAATATTTATCACACACCAGAGGAAATGGGTAAACACATTTTATCACTTCTAGTATGCGGTCCATAAACTTACTTTAGGCTGATTTCTTAAACCAAAAGCACATTCACCTACAAACCCTACTCCCTGGGCATGCAGACATAATTGTCAAGAGTTTCTTCAATACAATATAGCAGTTTTTTAGAGACTTACAATGTTACTAATACCACCAATAGGCCGCCAAGCGGCCTCCAGTTCTTTATATAAAACATGTTTGTAGAAGAAATCATGTTGTCAACTCAATCTGTTAGCTTCCGGTGGAAGGATAGCTATTTGCACTAAGAGACGACTGAGTTTGTGCCATACGAAATTCAGAAGTAATGTCTAGGAATGGACCTGATGTAATTCTGCTGCTCTCAAATGGAAGGGACATTGAAACCTTGGCTACTAAGAGGATGCAAAGGTTTACATAACACGAAATCATGAGGGATGGATGCCATAAACCAATAAAACAAATGATATATATGACGAAATTACTACTGTCCTGCAGGAGAACAGGGAGTAGCGGTGTATACACCTTTTACTCAAACCCACACAATTACAATCCCAATCATAAAGGTAAAACAAACACAGCCTGATGGGTAGACCTCCTTTGCCTTTTGTGGTAATATGGCCAAGGGAAGGCTATGTTCTTCAGAAGGAATGTGAGATAGCAAAGAAGCATAAAAAAAACAATAGTAATGTGATTCCAAAATAAAAAAGTCCCATCAAGGTTCTATAAAAAAAATAGACACTAATGAAACTAAAAAAAACAAATGCAAGACTCAAAAACACTAATAACCCACCCCTGAAATGTAAGACAAAGAAGATGAAGATGTTAAGGTGAAAGACGCACTCTGGATCTGAAAATAGAGGTTTGGGGGGCAGGCAATATTTTCATTAGCAATGTTCTAGTTCAATGAACATATCTTTTAAAAGGTAAGGAGTGGGGTACTAAATTACCCTACAGCCCTTTCCTTTAAGGCAGGCCAATGAGACAACCACTGCAAATATCATTTATCATTGTTCCTGAGGCTCTACAGTGTCGAGATGATCTTCTAGGCGCTTTACAATTGATTGTCTGCATCGAGACAGTCGTGTCGGTTGGTCCTAATGGACCGAGTGTGTTCAGATGGTCTAGTTGGCTTTACATGGTCCAGAGATATGATGGGGTCATACAATGAGGATCAGCTTGAATAGGATGAATAACGGGCAGGCGATGGGCCAGATGCTATCGCCAAGTGGTCCAGATGGTTTGACAAGGTCGACCGATGGGATTCATTTCTTCAATGGCAATTGGCTCCAAAATAGCAGGAGTACAGGCAGGCGTTGGGTAAATCAATTTTCTAGATGGCTTGAATCGGTTCTATGTGAAAATGTGACCAGGAAAATGTAGCCATGTGAAAATGTAGTTAGCAAAAAGTTATTTTAAAATGTAGTGATTCAATGAAAGCAATCTAAAGTGTGAAAGTGTTGCCAGTAATAAGGTCGCCAAAAAAGCTATTTTTAAATACACAAAAGTACAAGGCTGTAACCCTAAAAATGACTCAAACCTCTAACTAAAACTCCACAGTCACCCTCACTCCATCCCTAAACCTTCCCTGACTCTAATTACAACCCTTATTCTATCCTGAACTCTTAAAAAAACGAACCCCTCAGCACTCTAACACATTTATTTGCATGTTTCTCAATCCAAAATAAATAGAAAATGAACAGTGAACCTATATTCAACCCCATAACCACATCACTACAAAGTACTTAGTCCTTGCCCTAATCTAAACCCTTGCTCTAATACGAACCTTAGCCTTAACCCTAACTGTAATCCTACCTCTTACGCTAATACTTACTTTACCATAACCACTAGGTTTATACTAACCGCTATCCTACGTCAACATCGCCAGCCCTCTCCAACCTCCCTATCCCTTTCTTTAACACTTACCCAACCATTACTCTATTAGAGTAAGCCTTACAATAACCCCTACCCTAACATTAACCATGGCACTTAATCTAGCGTAATGACTAACCAAACCTCAACTTCTTTACTCTAACCACTATCCGTACCCCAACCCCTATCCTAACCCTAGACCAGGCAAGCACAAGCCCACTAAACATTCCTTAACCCTAAGAATTCCCATAGCAACACTGCATTTTGGCTACTTTTCAGCTGCATTTATTGACTACATTTTGCTTGACAACATTTTCACTACAGAGTTATTTTTACCACAGCTTTTTTACATTTATGTTGGATACATTTTCACTGGATACCATTTAATCCAATAAAAAAGTGACAAGTGTCAAAGACGGCTCGGGGTAGCCTGCAGTGGGTTGAAAAGTACTTGAAGCAGTTGAGTCAGCTCGAAGTAGTTTGAGGCAAGAAACTGAGTGCATAGATGTTTCTAGACTCCTGTGTTGCTGGAGGGCCCTGTCCAAGATCTCCACGGATAATTGGAGTCCTTGCTCTGCCCTTCCCAGCCAGGATATATGCCAGAAAGCACTTGCAGAGGCTGTCATTTCCAATAAGACGGATCCTGGTTCCAGTTTTTGGGCAGCAGAAAGGCCTTGTCTACCCAGATGTTCATCACATATGGTCCTCTGGGATAATTGAGGGGAGGGCTTTGCTCCCTCCTTGTACTTGCTGTCTTCATATTTATTGCAGAGGGTTTTGGGTAAACAGTATCCCAATAAAGTTCCAATTAAATCCTTCTTCTTCTGAACATGACTCAGATTAAGGTGGAATAACACCTCCTTACATACTCAATTTGCAATAGCGGATTGGCATTTGAAGCCTTCTGTAAAGGTCCAATCCTGGCTGCTGTGACAAGATTTTTTGCCTGATTATGTCAATCACACAGTGAAGTTTCTGCAGGGAATCAGGAAGAAGTACTGAAGTGTGATTGGACTAAGAAATCCAAAGATGGAGAAACCCTGGTCTTGGCCGAAACTAATTTCTAGGGTACTGTAACACCTACTACTCCACTGTTTACCTAGCATCAAAGAGTATCTAGTAATTACCACTGGGTTGGACTTCCTGTTTAGCCTTTTCTTTGAAAAACTGTAGGATGTTTTAATAGAACGACATCTAGTTTGGGGCAATTTTCTACCCACCCCAAATCAGCCATGCACAATTGTTATTTATTCAATACAGTTTGTTTTTATGAACCTGGGACCCCAATTAAAAATACTGATTCCCTACAACCTCCCTCCCCTTTTGGGACAAGAAGCACACAGGGATTCACAGGTCTATTTAGTAATAAAACAGAAACAATTACATTTATTTACATATGAACAAATTACACATCTATGAAATTCCATTGGTAATGTTTGTATGATCATATACTGATCAACTGATTTGTTACTGCTGCACTTAACATGAATGTAGATCTTTTAAAAACACACGCATCTCCAAATGCACATTTGGTTTACCCTGAGCCTACATCCACCATATGTTGAAAAGTGTATGAGATTTCAGGATAAAGCTTTAATTTGGAAATAAACAAAATTAAATAAGAACATCCCTGTCTGTATAACTCTCCCTACTTCTTGTTAGTTGAAAAAAAAACTCCACTCGCCCCAAAATAGACATATGAGGATCTGAAACAGCTTTCCAGAAAACTAAATTTAAAAGACAAGCTGCTTGACTTTCCCACATGTATATCATTTGCAAAAGGAAAATGTATGTTTAACATGAATGCTTACTAGATTCCCTTCAGTGGTGTCTCCATTGCATTACTGTGTAAAAGTGTACATTTGTCATTTTCAGTGGGCAACGGAAAGGTGGTAAATGGGTAGCAGTCAATAACCCTTCCTCCTTATTCTTGAGTGGTTCAGTGCCAGTAACATACCTCTGCTTGGTGATGTAACTAGGGAAGATTGGGCTGGGATTAAAGTCTATTCCCCTTTAGAGTACCCTTCAGTTGAATCATTATATTTCCCCTTAACATCACACGTACATAAACATGTATTTTGGCTGTCTCAGTCAGATGGGCACCCTTTTAAGGACTGTGCCCTCTCCCTTTCTGGTAATAGGTGGACATCATTCAGCAAGACCGGGCCAGATTCCCTCCACAACCTAGTTTCAATTAAAGTGCACTGCTGCTATCCCAAAATGGGTAAATATGAAAGCACTGTCAATTATTCTTTCTCTCCTTCTTCCTGTCAGTCAGTTAGCCAGTCAGTCAGTCAGTGACGAGTGAGTGAGTCCGCCAAATCTATTGTTTGTCATTTTCATAGAATAGAGACCCCCTCCATTTAGAGGTGTGTATAATTTCTCTATTCTAATGGGCCAGTGTATGTGATTGGACAATAGTCTAAAATTAAATCAAGCAAAACCATCCCCATATGACCCATTGGGCAAATTAATGAAAGGGAAAGTCTACGGGGATTAACTTCTAAACCCACTTTCCCCTCCGATTTGATGTGATATTTGATGTGATATCATCTTGGAGATTTCTACATTAAACAATTGTTACTTTCTGAAACCTCATTTTCCTCACGTGTGATTATGTTACTTATCAGTTCACAAAATTGCTCTCACTCCTCAGATGAACCCAATGATGATAGTCCGATTTCAGACATGACATGTGATGTGTGTGTTACAGATTTTGACTTTTTCCACACTAATGTTTTCACACATAAATCATATTTCCATCTCAGAGTAATGGCCTCGCTGGCACGGAGGATGCTAGAGTATATGAATCATTGATGTGCAATGTTTCTGTGTAAAAATCTACATTTGTCTAGCTTGTATAATTAAAAAAAATAAAAAGGTACCATTTTCCATTCAGCTGATAGAGCTTTTCACCCTGACATTTTGTTTTTTAAAAAGTAAGCTTCTGCAACCTTTCCTTCAAAAGTTATAAACAGAAATGTGATTCCATATGTAAAAATGTTATAGTGCAATTTTTTTCACATATAATTTATTTATTACATTTGTTTATAGTACCCAAACCTGTAAGTATCACAGTGCTTCGGTAGGTTACAGTACAGATAATACATTGAAGAGTGGTTAGACAGTAATTAGACATATTTGTTCAAAAGAACAGTTTTTCGTTTATTGTGGACGATCAGATAGGAGGACTCTTCCTGCATAGATGGCCTGAGGGTGTTCCAGAGTGTGGGAGCTATGACAGTGAAGCTAGCACCTCCTGCTCTTTGTCTGGTGAATCTTGGTGTCAAAAGGGAAGTGGGCGTGGATGATCGCAGGACACACAGTTTGGGTGTTTTGGAAATGCGCTGCGTGAGGTCAGAGGGTGCCATGTTGTGAATGCATTGGCGTGTAATTTAGTGTAATTTAGAGTATTTTGAGCTTGATGTGTGTCTTGATTTGCAGCCAATGAGCTTTGTGTCTCACTAGCGAGATATGGTCAGATCCTTTCAAACCCTAAACTGCCCGTAGGGCGTTGTTTTGGATCAGTTGTAGTTACAATAGATTTTTGATGGAGGTTCCTGCGAGGATGGAAATGTAGTAATCCAGTTTACTGCCAAACATGGCTCTCGCCAGCATAAGGCAATTTTCTGGGGAAAGGAATTTTCTGCAGAAGTTATACTTTTAGTGGTGTAGGCTGCGGAGGAATCAACGTCTTTGACATGTTTCTGCATATTGAGTTCGTGGGCAAGGTGAACTCCCAGTGTGTTAACGAAACTGGATACCGAAGTGACGTTCCCATCAATAGAGAAAGAGGTGAATGCTGTGTGAAGGTGTTTGAGTCGGTGCAGGGAGTCTACGATGAGGAGCTCTGTCTTATCATCATTCAGGCATAGATGGTGGGTTGCCATTGAGGCCTGAATGATGCTATAGGTCCTGTTGATGTTGGTATAGTCAAGATCGTGGTTGCCAGTGATTTTAAGGAGTACTTGCGTGTCATCGGCAAAGTTGGTGCAAGGGATTTCAAGGCTATCAAGGTGATCAAAGAGATGCTTGGTGTACATTTTGTACAGTTGCAATGAGAGGTATGATCCTTGCGGGTCCCCGTAAGAGATGGGGATGGAGTCAGCAGCCTCCAACCCATTGAAGACCTTAGGGGATCACTCACTCAAGAAGGAGTTGATCCAGTTGGCTGCTTTGATGGAGAGGTTAAAAGTGGATGTAAAGTGGTGGCACAGGATATCGTGATCAACGAGATCAAATGCTGCAAATAGGTCCAGTAAGAGGCGGATGGCTAGATCACCTGTCCACAGATGATGTCAAGTTGTAACTTAAGGTCCAGGAGGGCTGACTCTTTGCTATGTCATGGTCTGAAGCCAGATTGGCACATGCTAAGAAGGTTATGGGTTTCTAGGTACGTTTGGAGTTTTAAGTAGGCAGTGTGGTCTAGGAATTTTAAGTAGGTAGTGATCCGTTGTGATGGAGTGGTAGTTGGTGGGGAGAGTAGGATTGAGCGTGGGTTTTTTGAGGAGAAGAGTGACCCAGGCTTCTTTAATGGTTCTAGGCACTATACCGCAGTCAAAAGACAAATTAATAAAATTAGCAATGATAGCTGCGAGGGGTTCTGCGCACAGCTTGATGAGGAGGGACAGGCAGATGTCTCCTTTGCAGATGGACATTTTTAGGTGACAAATGTTGGTAAGCACTTCAACTGGAGAGACGGGGAGAAGAGGAAAGGGGGACGCTAGTCTTTGGATGAGTGATTAAATCGGGGGAGGGGTTTCATTGATTAGTATCAAGACCTTTTTGAGGATGGTTTTCTCTCTTAGGTTATGTGTTTTATTGGCAAGCGTGGTCTGTATCAGGGCACACCAGGATTTATATTTCGGGAAGCTAGCAGTGGGTGGAGCTGGGGATTCACACTCCATGAATATTTTAAAAAGTTCTCTGGTATTGAATCTTGCTTCATTGATCCAAGTGTTATAGATGCTGGCTTTGCTGGTGACAATTGCCATTTTGTAGGATTTGGCTATAGCGAGAAAGGACTCTTTGTCGGCTGGGGTGGGGTTTTTCTCCATTGGTGTTCCTGGGCATGTTTCAGTTTGCGAAAGCTGATAAGTTCCTCTGTAAACCAATTGTGGTTGTTGCTTTTTTTTGTTTCATAGTTTTGAGTGGGGCATGCAGGTGAAGTGCGTGAAGGAGTGTGGAGTTGTAGGCAGTGAGAATGGTTTTTGGGTCGGAGCTGTCAGGCATCAGAACCAGGGAGACACAAATGGTGGGTTCCATCAACTCCTTGGTAAGTTTGCGTGTCTGTCTTCAGTTGATGGGGAGTGGTTGCAGGTTTTGTGGGAAACAATGGGTTTGATGGTCGTAGTAAAGAGGATCAGGGAATGGTCTGTCCAGGATACAGGGTCAACGGCTGACACCTTCATGGGTATGTTGATGTTCATGATCCAGCCAAGGATCCTACCCTTTGTGTGGGTGCGGGCAGTGATGGCTTGTGTCGGGTGCAACCTATCACACAATCACCGCCCACTGTCTCAGCCACCCGAGACCCTTTCTCGGGTGGAATTTTCTTTCATTTCCCATTGCGGAGCGACAAAAGAGAGCCTCTCCCTGTTGCTCCCCATCCCAAAATTTCCCATTTCCCCTACGCACCCCCTCCACTTACATTCAGGACCAGAGCGTTGCGCTCTAGTCCCGAGCTCCTCCATCTGGTCATCGACATAAAAATGGCCATGGAGTCAAGCATTTTATTTTTTCATTTTTATCTCAGATCTCCCGATACAAAATTGTGAAAGACATTTGCACCCTGGATGAACCCCAGGATGCGAATGGCTTCCATGCCCCACCTGTCGTAGCTCAGGCTGGTGGGAGATTAAAGGCTATGTCCACCCTCCAGGCAGGGCATGAAAGCTACATTCATTGCTAGCTATAACTGGCCTACGGCCTTCAACTTTAAGAATGATTAAACATGGTCCTGCAGATGTATTTTGGCAACTAGAGGAAGGTCTGCATAAACAAGATGTTTTTTGAAGTACAGATTGTGACTGCTAGCACCATAAAAAAAGGCCTTCTAATTTATGTGACCACATACATCCTCTGATGACCTGGAAAAAACACTCAGATCCTGCCCCCAGGCCTCATATTTATTATCACCAAACAAATGGCTAACCCCCTCTAACGATGTTAATACAAAGGGCAAGATAACATCTGTTCCCTTGCACCCAGCCTACAAAGAGGCCTTTCTCGCTACAGCCAAATCCTACCAAATCGCAATTGTCACCACCAAAGCCAACATTTATAATACTAGGATCAAAGAAGCCAGCTCCATGTTCAATCCCAGACAATCCATGAGGTCAGTGAGGGGGGTCTTGCCCATGCCCTCTGGTCCATTCAAGGAGCTCCAAATCGACTCTGTGGACATGATAACGATGTGCAGTAATTTCAGATATCTTATCATGGTGGCCTGTCCATTCTCGCAGTAGCATGATGTTGGTCGCTGCGTACACCCTGATGCCAAATTGGCAGCAAGATTTCTGTTGAGAGAGGTATTTCCAAGGTGGGGAATTTGTAAAGTTGAAGTTCTAAAATCTGACAACAGAGCCCACTTCTTGAATGCCTTGTTCGCAGAAATCACTTTGCTTCTAGGAATAAGGCATCAGTTGTGCTCAGTGTATCACCCACACGTCAACAGGATCATGGAGAGGCTCAATGGGGACCTTAAGGCTCAGTTAGCCAAATCGTGTGCAGGGTTAAATAAATCATAGTTAATTTCCCTCCCACTAGCTTTATTTTACAGACAATCAGCCAGGGAAGGATAACTATTTGAGCCCTCATGAAATCGTGACTGGGCATAGACTACATACACCTTTCTCATCTACATGTATGCCATAGGATGCGCACAAGAACACTGCAGTTTTAGGAGGGGAGTTCAAAGAGTATCTTACAGCATTAACAAAAAGTGTTAAGATTGTATCATCACAGGTTGTGTCTTCTCACCAACAGACAGCAGGAGAACATGGTGAGACTACCGATGATCAGCACAAAATACAGCTTATTCCTGGGGACAGAGTCTTTATTCCCACCTTTGTGTGTTGCTGGAACGAGCAGCGGTTTCATGGGCCACATACAGTGGCCTACGCAACTCTGGCTGCCGTGAAGGTGAAGGACAATAAGAGTTGGAACCACCTGAAAGACACTCGAACGGATACCAGTAACCCTGCACAGGAGCAGGTATAGAAGATAAGCATGCCATAAGGATTCACCGTTCGTTTCAGTTTAATGGGGGATGTGAATGGAGATCTGGAGCTAAAATCAGTTTTGTATAAGAAAAGAAATGTTTAAGATGGTCAATTGTGTAACAATGAATATGTTTGTGTTTTAGTTTGTTCCTTGGATCATCATGTCCGAATATGACAAACAATACATATGGAAATGAATTGAAATGGTTTAATCTTATGTCGTCTGAGGAGAAAATGATAAGGGGAAAAAGAAAAATTGATAATTATTTTTTGGTAACGATAAGTTAAATCCCATAATGAAGGCACATGGTTTAGCAGCTGAAAACATATGGTATGACCATATGAGGAATGTGGTGAGAAAGAGATCCATAGGATATTGCTACATCTGCTCTCTCATACCCCAGGCTTCTGGCATTCCTAGAGTGTTTACCCCAAAAAAGATAGAGGTGTGGCAGATGCGCTATGTATAGTGCACTTAGGGTTTCAGGACAGTTTAAAGGGCAGTCAATTACAACATCAATCATACCAAGTGATGTTAATTGTTCAGTGGCTGAGCGGGCAGAGCACAAAAATATTATGTGTACTCAAAGAGTCCAATTGATCTTGGAAGGAGCTATTTTTCTAAAAACCGATGGAAACAAGGGGTGAAGAGATGTAGAGCTGGAGGAACGAGGGGATTCTCAGAAGAATGGGTGGCACAAATAAACAAAGAGTGTGGGACAGTATGGAGAAATCATTTTCAGTATCTGACATGGCACAAAGGACCAGAAAAACCTGTTAAGATACAGATACTTACCATTTTTTCTCTAGGTTTTAAGGGCAATGGCACGGTGCCCATTGGCACAAATGGGAACTGCAGTAACACTCTAATCATTGCAGATTTGGCTGGAGGTACGGCTGCCCTTCTCGCCAATTTTTGGATCCGTGGCCAGTGTGCATACAGGCAGTTGCCTCCAGCCTTGCGAGGTGTGTGCAGTCTCTCTTCCCTTCATGTGCCCGTCTTTGTAATCCTTGAAGAGCACTAGATTGTGGCCCATCCAATGCCTTAAATTACATCTTTGCCCCCTTCGTCCCTTGTGCCACTTGCATCCCCTTCACCACTGTATAAGGACAAACCAAGACTATGTTTGATGGTGAAATTCCTGGACAATTACAACAAAGGAAAAGGTTCAACTAACTCTCAGCAGCATCATCACAGGCCTTAGCAGACATTCCTGATAGATATCGGCTATTTAGCCACACAGAGACCTTTTTAACCTCGCTCTTGGCACCTGGCGTCTAAGCAGCGAAAATTCCATATGGCTCCAGGTGACCAGGTATGAACTGTTGCCCTTTGCCAAAACTTCTGAGTCAGCGTTTAGTGCTATTAAGGAAGAATTACGGGCAGTGAGGCTCATAACTTTGCAAAACAGGTATATATATACTCAAGCTCTTGTCAGCAATGGAGGGTAGACTATGCCCGAAAATCGTGAGTACCTGCTGTACATTTGAGCCTCCCATTGACATCGAAAATGGCACGCACAACAGAATTGCTGCTCTGCATGAACTAAAAGTGATCAGGCAAATTGAGACTGGGATCATCACCGACTCATGGATTAACTCTTTATTTTCATGGGTACCTCCCTGGTTAAGCCGTGGTGTGAACATTCTGATGTCTTTTGTGCCTTCCAACTAATTTAACGTTATTGCTCTGCCCAGGTAGCAACAGGCATGGCCATGATGACTGTAGCCCTGACCAAAGCTAGAGCCACCACTACTTTATCCCATATGCGTATTCAAACTGAAGCTGTTTTGTTTCCTCCACCAAATTGGCATGCTTGTGCGGAGCGGTGGGTATATTGCGGAAATGATGGGGGAACGAGTTGGGTTGATTCAGCAGGGGATACCAGGGTGAGAGATGGTTGTAGAGATGTTCCCCAAGAAGATGATTATGATTTGTTAGTTGAAGTTTTGGGTTGAATATCAGGGTGGTGAAGGTTAGTCATTTGTTTGGCGATAATAAACATGAGGCCCAAGGCCAGGGTCTGATGGTTAAGTGTTTTTCAAGGTCATCAGAGGTTGTATGTGGCCGCATAAATTAGAAGGTCTTTTCTTAAGCCACCAGTAGTCTATGGAATGAAGATCCCAATCTGTAGGTCAAAGAAAATCCTCTTTATACAGACCTTCCTCTGTTTGTCAAAATATGTCAGCAGGACCATGTGCAATCATACTTAAAGTTAAAGGTCTTAGGCCAGTTATTGCTGTCACGATCCTGCTCGCCTGCCACCCAGCACTGCTACATGCACCTCTTCCTTTATTTCCTTGTTTTACCGCTGCAGTTTTGGACTAATCTAATTTCATGTTCCATTCCGGCTTTTGGGTTAAAGCAGCAGATGCATTCTGGTACATGTATGCTGTCCAAGAGGCAGAGGGCTGGTGGAGGCATACTAAATACATTTGTTTTCAGCAAGCTACTAAGAGCTGCAGAGGGCCTGATTGCATTCACCTGTTCCAAGCTACTGCAGGCTAGGCTGCAGAGAGCTGGAGAGCACTTGATTAGAAACCACTGCTGCTACTGCTGCAGGCTACTGAAGACAGGGCTGGACTTAATTGAACACAGCTGCCAGAGTCTGCAATCAGCTCTACCCTGCTGGCCCGCTGGCTGGGAGGGCCTTTATAAGCTCACTTTGAACAGAAGCAGTTGTAAGTCAACTGCTTCCACTGGGAGTTTGTGCTGGTGCTCCTGTTACCAGTTGTAGACCTTTCCTGGAAATCCTCTTTTGCCATTTCGGTTCCTGTTGCTGTTGATGCTTGCAGCTCCCTCTCCAGTCTGCTGCAGCCTTCTCCCCTGCTCCTCTGGGCTCCCACCTGGTGGCTCTGCCGCACTCCGCTGCCTCCCGCCCCACTCCTCTGGGCTCCCACCTGGCGGCTCTGCCGCACTCCGCTGCCTTCCGCCCTGCTCCTCTGGGCTCCCACCTGATGGCTCTGCCGCACTCCGCTGCCTTCCAGCCTTCTCCTCTGGGCTCCAGCCTGAGGGCTCTGCCGCACTCCGCTGCCTTCCGCCCTGCTCCTCTGGGCTCCCACCTGGCGGCTCTGCCACACTCCGCTGCCTTCCGCCCTGCTCCTCTGGGCTCCCACTGGTGGCTCTGCCATACTCCGCTGCCTTCCGCCCTGCTCCTCTGGGCTCCTGCCTGACGGCTTTGCCGCACTCCGCTGCCTTCTGCCCTTCTCCCCTGGGCTTCCCTGTCTGGCAGCCTTGCCACACTCTTCTACCTTCTGCCTTGTTCCTCTGGGCTCCTTGCCTTGCAATCTGTCTGTTCTAGCTTCTGATATCCTGTCCTGTCCTGTACCTGGTTATTTCTTTCAACACTGCTTTCTACTTGTATACATCTTGGTCCACTGTGGTGTCTCCACTTGAATCCGTTTTACAGTGTGACCCTGGGTTGGTCTCCGTTCAGATCAGATAAGGGAAGACGTCTGTTGCCTTCACCTAGTCCGTGGAAGTCGTACCTGCCTCAGTATATGGTCTTTCAGTTTTACCCTTGCGCTAAGTACAACAGTTTCCTCGGCACGCCTAAATCATGACGTTGCGGTATGACTGTTGTTAAGAGTAATCTGCTGGTACCTATCCCAAGGGCTTTCCTTAATCCCTGGAAACCCCTTATCATATTCCAGTACACCATTATTTCTGATCAATCTAAGTTGCCCAGTGTACTTGCTTGTCTTTGCCTTTTCTCTGTCTCGTTGTTTACAGCCTGCTCCTGCAGTTCATGTGAATACCTGTTTCAACTAACAGCTTGGTATGTACCTTTAATCTGTTATATTCTAGCATTGTCACCGGAATCTCCCTTAATCTACTTGCATACAGTGAGAGATAGCCTCTGCCCTGTACTCTCCGCCTAGACATGTGACAATTGCTAGCAATGAATTATGTTTTCAATACTAATGTTTAATCATGCGCTGACGTCCTGACCTACTACAGACAAATCCCAAGAAGAAGAGTGTTTTGAATATGATTTGAAGATAACAATGAAGATAAGCCTGGCTAAAGAAAATGGAAGAATTGGGAAAAGATGGGATTTCTTTGAAGAGGTTTTGACCAATCATATTTGGGGTGGATGGTAATAGAGGAATCTGGGAGTTTTAAATTGTTGCAAAAGGTATATAAACTGACAACTGATGTTGGATTGTTGAGACTTGGGTTAGTTTGGTCCTGCAACACCATCTAACCGCTCCCCAGAATTTATGGACAATAAACTTGCTTTATGTACAACCGTGCACCCACTTCTTAAGCGGTGGGCCACCTGTTTTTAGTTAAGGTGATTAAAGGCCCATCTCCACAATGATATGAAGCTGATATGACCTAGTAGTTTGAGCTGGGCTTACCTTTTGGAATAGGACCAACCCTGATTTGCATATGCTGCTCTCATTTCTCTAATGGCATAGCAGGCTGAAAGACGATGGTCTGGGGGAGTTCCCAGAGCAATTCCAGTGATTATGAGTCATTCAAATCCATCCAGCATTCACTCTTCAGTTTTCATTCTTTCTGTTGGCTCGTTTTAGGGTGCACTTGATGTCTGACAGCCAAAACCTATTGGCATTGCAAATGCCTGTTTCAAAAGCAATTGTGACTTCCCAATAAGGAGGTGGCTGAAGTGCAAGGAGTAATATAGCTTATTAATCATCTAGGCAAACATCAGCAACTAGATAGATATGTTTAATTTGTCACAGTGGCGACGTCACAACTACTGAGCATCCTTTCTTAGGGTAGTGATTACCTGCAGGCCGGAAATATTGGATCCTTACTACAGCCCCTGAAGTTGGTATCAGCCAATAGACATTCAGGAACGGGATTATTCTTAAAAGGTATGTGTCAGGTATAAATGGCATACAGTGGGTCTCTGTTAGTGCAGAGAAACACACAGGGGCTGATTCATGGAATAATGTGCACCGAAAAACGGGCTTTGTGCGCCATTCTGCTCGCAAATCCCCATTTGTGAAACAGGGATTTGCGGGCAGAATGATGCACAAATCCCTGTTTTTCAGCGCACATAATTCCATGAATTAGCCCCACAATGTAACCCAGGACTGGTCAGTTGGATGGCTGGTATTGAGTTGCCAGTCTGAGCTGAGAACAGTAAACAGCCATCAGAGACCTTTGCATGATGCAAATTGAGAGGCATTTACAGCTACTGCGTGAACACATTACCACAAGGTACTTTTTCTGTAAAGATGCACACTATATTCCAGAATAACCATAGCCCTATTCCACCATTGGGACTGGAATTGCATGAGCCCAGCGTGAACACATTACCACAAGGTACTTTTTCTGTAAAGATGCACACTATATTCCAG
Source organism: Ambystoma mexicanum (assembly GCF_040938575.1). Classification (NCBI taxonomy): domain Eukaryota; kingdom Metazoa; phylum Chordata; class Amphibia; order Caudata; family Ambystomatidae; genus Ambystoma; species Ambystoma mexicanum. The sequence continues at coordinate 206,568,885 of NC_090930.1, read as the reverse complement.
AATAACCATAGCCCTATTCCACCATTGGGACTGGAATTGCATGAGCCCATTCTGGTTACAATCTGAGGCAGCTCACGCCGAGGAGCAAAGAGTCCAAGTAAAAGTGTATTTTATTTCTTTTCAGCTGATAACATTTTAAATAATTTCAGTTTGCATATTTTATTTTATTGGATATTGAGCAAACCTAGCTTAAGAGCAGCGGAGCGCTTTACAACAGAATTGTGCCAGAATTGGGGTTGGCATTTTATACAGTAAAGCAATACTGTTGGTGGAGAGAGAGCGGGATTTGTAAGCGTCTGGCAGGTATTGTTGAAAGAGACATGTTTTTCATTTTTTGTGGAACTGTAGGATGGTAGAGGCCTTTCGAGCCTCTACTGGGATTGAATTTTAGATGGCCGGACGTGGTATGAAAAGGATTGTATGTACGTCTTCTCTTTGCAGGCTAGCTTGGACTCCAATCTTTTGATAGTTTTTCTGCATGCAGTGCGAAAGCCTTCATAGGTATGGAGTTTAGCCACCAAGTATGTTGGTGTTCAGTTTGACACTGCTTTGTAGGTAATACATGTAGTTTTGAATATGATCCTGGTGGGGAGAGGGAGCTAGTGAAGCGTGTGCAGCGTTGGAGAAATACAGTCGATTCTGTGGGCACCTGCAATGAGGCTGGCTGCAGCTTGGTGTGCTGCTTTGAGAGCGGCCATGGGTGCAGCTGGAAGTGTGGCTGTAATGAGGCGGGCTGCAGCGTGGTGTGCTGCTTTGAGGGGGCAACATGTGCAGCTCAACGGGTGAAATAATGAGGGCTTGGATCACCATATGGTATTCATTCGGGGGAATGAAGGGTTTGATTTTGCAGAGTGTGTGGATCTGAAGCCATGTGGTTTGTGCCTTTTTGCTACATGCTTTTGAAAGGAACGGCTATTGTCAGCAATCAAGGCCATGGATTTGGCTGAGTTCGACAGCTGAGGGGTGAATCTTTCCAGGCACATGTCATCCTGCCATTGTAGCATTAGTTGTTGTTTGGTGGGGAGACCGATGAGGCCAATTTTGGTCTGGTCAGGTACAGTTTAAGGTAAGCATTCAAAGTCCATTTGTATACAGTAGCCAGGCTTTCATGGAGGCGAGCGCAAAGTCCTGGGTGGCAGCAATGTCCCACATACAGAATTAATCATAGCTCCCAAACAGTGAACAACCAATACATTTGTAATGGGTAATGGAATCTTTCCAAAGAACAGCTTTAAATTGGTGCAAGAGAAGTATCCTAAGGTATGTGACCCAGAAGATTCCTTTTGTTATGTCCTGAAGGTATTAGCCTATTTGACCTAAAACAATTGACCCAATGACCACTTTGATCGAATTTTGCATGGGTGATTTGGCCATTGGGGCAATTTGGTTGCATATATTGCAAAATACCTACCCTGGAGAGCAGGAGTTGCGGAGGTGTCCCCCTGCTCCCCATGTTTGATATTTTGCCATTTTGGAGGTGCAGGGGTGTCCCCTGCTTCCTTAAAATTGGAGGCTGGGGACCAAAAAAGAAAAAATGCATATGCATTTAAATTGGGACCTGAGCAGATAAATTGCAGTCAGTTTGCCGCGATCAAAAAGAATTCGGTCAAACACACCCACACCGTCACGAGGACTGTATAGTAGCCAGGAGTCATTGTTTTGTCTTCCGATCCAGGCCACTACGTATGTATTGTGTTTATAAAGTGCAAATCGAGCTATAAGCAACAGAGCTCTGTATGACAGAGGTAGATTACGCACAGGTATGATCAGTGGCAGGGTTTGGTAACTGATGTGCTTGAGCAGGTTCACCACACAGGTGCTCTATGATTCACAGAGTTAATTGAGGAATTCCTTGTACATCAAGGTCCTCCGTTCTTTTCTGAACGGCAAGAGTGATTGCGCCGTGCGGATAAACGGCGGGATGGTGTTCCATAGTGCTAGCGCACAGCTGGGAAAAAGCATGTTTACTGTTTTAAGCCCCTGTTTACTGTTTTTTTGTTTCCAGGTTTTTTTGTTCTCAGCCACACAATGTTGCAGCTTCTGGAATGGGGGAGGGGGCGGAGGCTAGCAAAGTGCCTTTCCCTTTCAGCAATGGTTTAAGGGTCTTTCTGTATCAGGGATCCAATTTATTTTTCTGGGGGTTAGGGCTGCATCCAATCCATGCTTGGTATGTGATGTAGTGCAATGCATGTTCATGCATCTGGGACATATCACAGAATATTTGCACATGCTCAAGTGCAACTATGCACATTATCACTAGGCAACACATTGCCTTAGTGAAAAAAGCATATGCTTTCAATGCATTTTTGTACCAGGGTAAAGTCTGTCCTAGTGGTAGAAGTGTACCGAACAAAGTAGTGGTCCTGTGGTCTTGGCAGGGGAGAGGGGAGGTGGCAGCATAGTGCAACATGTGACAAGGTGTTGCATCCGGGGCATTGCAATAGTCTAAGTGACTAGTAACTAAGGCTCCCTATTACAACTTTACACTTGCACACGGACATGAATGGACAAGTCCTCTATATGGAATGATGAATATGGTTGCAAAAAGTGGAGGAATGAGTAAACAGAAACCGTTCCCGCTCACTTCGAATATGATTTCATATTTGCACTAGGGCACCCTGGTCCAGAAATGCATTAGAAAAAAATAAGTTTAAGCACTTGGATAATTTTTGCTCTAGTGCAAATACTGTGCAAAATGGCCCTTGCACAAGTGCATCATATCTGTAGTGTGCCCCCAGGTGCATAATGAAACAATGCAACCATAACTAATATGTTAAGTCTGATCTGTGAGGAGTATACGTCTCTGCTCCGGGTGAAACATGTCTACGGTGTTGTTTTGGGTTCGGTGTCACTCTTATTGAATGCATTTCTTACTGGCTCTGTGCACTCTGCTTTATGGGAGCTGTACTGTTGGCCTGTGCTCTGACATCTCTTTTAGTAGAATGGAAATACTCGGAAATAACATTAATATTAAAATGGCAAGAAAGCGCGCTGCAGAGTTTTAATTCTAGAGCTGCCCACACGACCTGGGTGTATGTGTACCTAAATCGGGTAGGCTCAGCAAATATTCTACGCCTCGGAAGCAAACAGCATTTTCCATCAAATATTTAAACTACAATGCAGATTAGCAGTGAATAAAACAACATTTAAAGCTTCCCTTAATCTCTTTCATCATCGTATATGCCCCACCTGTGAAAAGCAAACTGTAGAATGTTCCCATCATTAGCCTGGGACTGTCCTGGGAACGTTTCATGCAGTGAACGCAGTTCTGTAACTATGAGCTCAGGAATTACCGCGTAGACGCACATCATTTGGTCAATATTTATTAAGGTATTTGCAAGAGACACAACGTGGAGAATGGCGTGGATTCGGGGGCTGTTCACCAGTACGGTGATTCCAAGCAGATATTGCGGTCTGTTTGTGCCCCTTAGCACCCAGCAGCACATGCCTAGGAGGGACGCTTGTCTGCACTTTACCTGCTAGAAGACATGGCTTAAGGGGGTGAGGCCATAGCATCACAGACATACAGAAGTACCCGTGCCACCCTCTGCCCCTTAACCCCTCTGAGAACGTCATCAGATGACGGGGGGCGGTCACAATGCTGGGAATTTGCATCTCAGTGGCGGGTGTGTGGCGGAAGAGCAGCGAGACAGACGCCATTTTATGCTCTCTATGCCTCACTGGACTCACTGCGACACACGTCCACGGTCTGGCCAAGCTCTTCACGAGAGCGGTGGATGGGCCGTAGACTTACACACTGGGGGCACATTAAGAAAACACGTGTAGGATAATGAACGGCCAAAACCAGAGACGCCACGTCACACTTTTGGGCCCTCTTTTGCTTGTCAAGAGATATGTCAAGATGCCTATTGTTGTAATCTTCTTGCCTGGCAGCGGAGGCAGATGTAAGGAATGGTGCAATAGGAAAAAAGGGCAGTTAATCAACTTCTCAATTAGTTATTTTTGTTGTATCATTGTAATAAATAGATGTTAATATAAACAATAAATACCTTAATAACACTAACAATAAATGAACATCCTGCCAAACTCAATCATCATTACTGCATGCAATAATACTAGTTTTACAGATGTTTTAGAGTCCCACGATCTCTATATGTATTACCCATTTAACATCTGCTTGGACTACATTCGGAAAATGTGGTGTTGCTTCATGCACTATTACCACATCCATTCATGCTTTTTCTCCTGAGATAATCTCCTCCACAGGCAGATTTTTTGGGCATGGATTTTTTTCAAAGATATAACAGGGCAGAGTGGTAAATCGTGCAGTATTTCTCAATACTGCACGGTTTGCTATTACTACACAACTCATAATGCGGCCCGTAATGTGTTCCCTTCTTGGCATTTGACATTGCATTATGGAGAATATCACAAATGTATTTCTTTTTCACAGAATCCCTTCCAATCTTTTTGCATAACATGCTTCTATAAAGAGTTGTTATATATTATCAGGTTGGTTTATTATAAGATTTGTGGCTTTGTATGTCAACTAAACTGAACAAACAGGGTAGCTCTCGAAAGGCCACTATGCATACACTACTGAATGTTTGGTTTAGAACCAGAAAGTAAATGGCAGGTGATGTGGTCTACTGCCGTAATTGTAAACTGTGGAACCAGGAACCCCTCTCTATAATCCCGCCTTCCCCACAATAAGTAATCCTCAGCAAATCACCTCGTCACAGTGATCTTTGTAGTCCTGCTGAAGGTTCGACGTATGGTACAGAAAAAGGCGTACGCATAAATGGCGTTTTCTCATTTAATGTTGCTCATATACACCAATAAGGAGCCACTTTTGTCATAGATTGCATTTCACAGATGAGATACAGCGATCTTATTGCGCCATTACATGGTGCTGACAAGGTGAATTGTCCGTCAGCCTACTAATGGAATGCCGCCTGTGACCTATACTTCTCCACTCTTAACACCATTTACTTACATTTTATATTCCATTTAATGATACATGCTTTTCAAATGCATGGATACTTACAAACACTCTATCCTTTGACGTCATCCTCCCAGCCCCCATTTCTTGGCTTTTCCCCTCGTAATGTTTTCTAATAATATGTCACTGCTTTCCTTTACCTTTGCTCTTATCAGCGACTTTACTAACAGATACCTGGTCCCACAGTGCACAATCCCACCTCACTGTGTACCAGCAAAGTCCCCACTGGAGCGTTCAGACGGAAAGATATTCATTTTGAAAACAATGATGAGAAACATCAAAGCATTTCCGGTCAACTCCCTGCCCAGATGTGATGCAGGTACGAGCCGCAAAGACGAAGGGAAAATGCATATTTACTTCACTAAATCTGCCAGATTTGTAATCGCCAATCTGTGTTATCTGCACGTAAAATCTGGAAATCCTAGTCAAATGTCAATTGGTGTTAATTCCCCACATTCATTACTCCTGAAATTGACACCATTAAAGACTTTATTTCTCCTGTTCACCGCTCCCCTGCAAGTTGCATTCTTAAATGCCTACATCTCAGCAGGGCTGCACCCATGGACTCTCCCTCGGTTTACCAAAGCTATTCATCACCTGCAAACAATGCAGAGTTCTGTTGCCAGACTGCTATTAAAGCAGCCAAAGAGGACCTGCATTACACCAGCACTCATGTGTAGCGGGCCCCTGTGTGTCACTCAGACAGTGTAACTCCCTTTTTAATGAAGTAGAACCGGCCAATATCTCCTGCATTTGATCCTCATCTTCACGTAAACCATAAGAAACTGGGCGGCAGCAGAGGCAACAAAACCGTAGAATAGGATCCCACACTCACTATGTAGCTTTGTTGATCATCTCTGCTTTAGGAAACAACTAAAAGTGTTCTGCAACCTCTGGCTCTCCGGTGGTTTTGGACTACGAATCCCATCAGCACGAGCCAGCTGAATCAATGGTGAGGCATCATGGGATTTATAGTCCAAAACATCTAGAGAGCTAGAGTTTACAGATCCTTGATCTAAAAGCCTACCTGCTTTCTTCTGCACGGTACACCCACAAACATGTCTGTGGTGTAGCATATGTCCTTCCATAGATGGGATGTGGCCTAGCAGTTCAGGGTGGACTGACCTCACCGGTGACAGGACCAAGACTGATTTGCATATGGTTGGTAAACATTTGTAATGGCGCAGACAGGTTAAAAAAGATGGAATGAGAGGCAGTTTATAACAATGCCGGTGGATTTATTGACTCAAAAGCTTCCATCCATCAGTTTTTAGTTCTGGATTATTGGCATTCCACTAATTCACCTGTTCACCTGCACGACTTGTCTTGGAACTCAGTGGATTCACTAATATAGTCTCAAGGCCTGGCATATTAAATGAAGGAAAGAATGTCACTGCACACAACATGCATCTCCTCCTATATGATACAAGATATCAGCAGTGGCCACAACAGAGGAGTGAGAGTAGTCTAATGAGAATGTAAAAGTTAAATTATAATTAAGTAAGCAAATAACTGTACATGTCACTGCGAAGACTTATGCAGCCGCTCGGTGTGGAGCACAAACAAGGGTGCGTACACAGGAACGTTTACGCATAGACACACATATCTTTGCACTGAAAAACTGTTCTGTTCCCTTCCTTGATATTGTTCTATGCACAGACATTGTAGCACTTTAATGCTCCTAACCATTGCTCTATGCCCAGAACAATGCCAACCGTTTGGCTAAGGGTACTACCACATGATATCGATGCATTCATTCATCGAACTACAGAAAGTGAAGTATTTTCAGGGCAGAGCCCAAAAATGAAAATGGCTCCGAGAAAGAATAGCTGTCAGGGAAGAAGGACAACCATTTGCATGTTTTCAGGGTCATTTTGCATGGTGGGGTTATTGCTTTTAGAGAAACACAGCGGGTAGCGCTTGCATGTCCGATGCCTTCCCTTAGCATGTAATTTGGTAGGGGTGTATAAAAGGCAGCCCTGGGTTCCTGAGCCTTTTTTACACCTCTAACTGAAAATAAGTGGTAATGGCGGCCGCCCTGTACCAGCATGTCTGCCGGCATTACAATGAATTGATATGGAGTCCACCTGCTTTTTACTGGTGTAAAATGCTGGTAGAAACCAGAGGGATTCAAGCATTTCAACCTGCATCAAAATTAGATGCGGGGTGATGCTGGCCGAATCCTTGTGTGGGGTGTAAATTCATCCCCCGAGTGACAGAGACTGAGAGGCCATGCAAGGCCCCTATTGTGAGAAGGAAGCTGGCTGATGTGGAAACCCATTGGAATATGCAGGCCAGTTTGAGCATTGATTTCCGACATACGTCCCAGTGAAGGAACACAAATTGCAACTTTCCCAAAATAGACAGGCGATCAAGTGAAGGAAAATGTGCCTGGGAACTTAAAACTGCTGGATGTGCCCAATGCATGGCAAAAGACCAGTGTGGCTGGAAATGCTGTTTTCATAAAATATGAAAGGCTCCCATTTCATTTAAGGAGACAGATAGCAGCATGTCACATTGACCTCAATGCAGCACAAGGCTATGATCCCGAAATCTGAAGTGAAGCCAAGCACTTTGGATTTGTCACAAATAAAACACTTGCTTTTCAATATTCAAAATAACATAATTTAAAAGGAGTGGCTTACTTGTTGTAGAAGTGAACACTAGTTTCCTTTGTTAACTATGGCTTATGTGTGAATAATACGGAAAGTTAGATTCATATATTTTTAATTATTGTATTAAAGAACAATTTCATTCCTGGACAGTAGGTCCAGATGCAATATAAAATGTTACATGTTAAACACATCGGGCCTCATTGTAAGGTTACCGGTCCGGTAACAATGCTACCAGTAAACTTGCCGGTACTGTTGTTACTGGACCGGCAAACTACGAGTTCTGCTTGCAGGTGCCTTTTCGCCTGCCAGGTCTGAAATGGCGGGCGGACCGGCACCCGCAAGCAGACCATGTTGGATGCACCGGCACCATTCACGAATGGTGCCGGTGCATCCGGCCTCCCCATTCCCATTGAGTTCAATGGGACTCAAATGGGAATGGGGAGTCATATTTCCGGCGCCCGGGAATGGGCAATTACCTCAAAACTTGGCTTCTCGACAAATACTAACCATATGCCCGACCTTTGTCCATTCTAATAATCACTACTGCCAATGGACCCACTATTCCCTACCGTTTTACCTGCTTTGTGCAATGTTAGCAACTTTATCTGCCTGTAAACCTGCTATCTACACCTCGGTGACTGTCATAAGGGGAACACAAATCCACACTGTAAGCCCTTTTGCTTTTTTGATGTAATGTAACAACCAAGACTAAGTATTCTGTAATCTACGCCGTGGTACCTACAGGTTTGGGCGTAAAATAAATGCAATAAAATAAAATAAATAAAATAAATAATTACCGGGTCCACCGGGGCTGTAAGGCCCCGGTAATTGCCCATTCCCCGGTGCCGTAAAAAAAATGACTCTGGCGGTAGCTGTGCCGGTATACCGGCATGGCTACCGCCATTGTCACAATGAGGCCCATTGTGTCAATTTAAAATGCTATCCTTTCAGAATTATGGACGCACCTTAGTTTCCCCACTGAACTTAAAGGTCTGTGCCTCTGAAACTTTGACCTCACGACCTTTGGCTGAGGCCCACCAGGAAAACAGGTCTGTTTCTGTTAAATGCTAAGAAATACAGCATTTGAGATATAATCCATTGAGGGGTTAGATAAGGAAAACCAAGGCCTGACCTCTCTCCCCATAAACTTCAAACAGAGACCTTTGAAGAAACTTAATGGCAGGGCTGAAATGACATGGAGCCAGGTAGATGTCGTGTCATGTGACTTGGGAAAAATTGAAACTCATTGGGGGTTGAGCTAGATGTGGAACTCAAGGGCCCATAATATGCATTGCCATTTCATTAACATTGGACTCCTTTTCCTTAATAAAAAGAGAATTGTGTGTCCCAGTGAGCTCATGCAGACTCATATATATTTCTTATTATTGTTCATTTATAACACGCTTAATACCAGCAAGTGGTTTTTAAGCGCGGGATCGTATTCAAACCTGTGTTGTGCCACGTTGTACTACTTGCAAGACAAACTAGTTGCCCCTGAGCTATATACTTCCTGTCGAAGATCACAAAATGACTGTCAGTTCCATGTAAATATTAACCAAATGGGATAGAATTTGAGTTAGGAAGAAACCCATAATTCAGAGGAACTCGAAGGTTGGTGAACTGATAGATACCTCCTAAACTCTTGGTCCCATCGGTTGGCAGTGGGCGGATTAGTGGGAGGGAGCAAAGAGAGATGTCCAATCCGTAGAGTGGGAATATTCATAATATGTAAGTGTCATCAGCACTATATAATATCAGTTTGTGAGAGAAGGGCAAAAAGAGGAAAGCAGACTGACAACAACAGAGAGCTGACGAAAGGAAGGCTAACACCCGGGAGAGCAGAAAGACAGGAGACCCGGGACACTTGCTGGGGACTTTTGCTTGGAAACCTGGGAGGCCTATCTGAGAGAGGCCTTCAATCTGGCTGAGGGGACTATGCTGTGAATGGATGCCTGAGGTGTAAACTGCAATCCAAAAGAGGGTCCTAGGATCTGGTGGGCCTCCTGAGCTAAGAACAGCGATCTCCTGTGTAAGTAGAAATATCCCAAAGCTATCAATTGCAAAGAGCTGCCTGCCTTAATCCCTTTCCATTAGTGGGTGAGGGGTAAGGGGAGGGCATAAACCCTGGCCATATTTGACTAGAAATATCTCTTAATTCCCTTAGAGAAAAACACCATATCTGTTTTAACTGGAAGTGTGAAGGGAAGCAGTCTGTTTTAACCCATTCCATTTCATTAGTGGGTTCTCTTCCATTAGTGGGGAGGGGGTAAACACGCTATACTTTTTACTTATTTAACCAAAAATATAATGTAATTAATTCCCATAGGGTCAGATATCACAGGGTGATGTTTTTGTCAAAATTCAAAATTGACACAGATTATCCCAGTGCACAATAAATGACTCTAGTCTTTAATGTAATTGGGTAACCCAGCTGTTCATTTGAATGTGCTAGTGTCCCCAAAATGAAAATCCCAACACCCTGTATTCCCCGTGAAAACAAATTGTCCGAAACAGATTTTCCCATTCATTACAAATTCCCCCAAAGCCTGCAATTCATTTGAAAGTGTGTTCCCCAAATGATTTTCCCACTGAGTTCATTTCCCAAACGAAATTCCCATTACATTCCCACTGCCTGTACCTTTCCTTCAAACATAAGGGGTTATATATAACTGATGCCTGGGGTGGGGGATTGCTGGGAGAAAAGAGCATTGTGATACACTAAGCTAGTCTGAAAAGATATCCTATGTGTGTTTTGACTTAAAATTCTACCTGTGTTTGTTGTGTTAACCGAACGCCTATTAAGGAATACATGTCAGTCAATTGATGCAAGTAATTTGCATTTGTGATTATTGAGTTGTGCCACCGAGTTGGTGGCTGGGGTTCTTGTGATTGTCATTGTACAAATTTTAAATAAATATGTACACTATTATTTCTATACACCAGCGTGGTTTCTAGCCTATTGGCTATACAGAGGGTATCTGCTGAATGGTGTTCTACAGGTTGGAGGCCTAACCAAATTTGAATCTGCTAAGCGCTATGTTGTGCAACACCTTCATCAGGGGAAAGGAAATCCCTGAGTTGAGAGTGATAGTCCAATAAACCATGACACATGCACAGAGCAGACTTTATTCTGCTTGCCTCATTCATCTCTGTGCAAAGACTTCTTTTCAGAATCTCCAAGGTTTTATTTGACAGATGGAGAGAGTGCTTGTCTGTACATATAAAACAGGATCAAGGACATTTACCGAAGTTTCTGGCAGAGGTGCCATCATAAGGGTGTCCAGCAAAGGTCAAGTCCTAAAAAAAAGTGGGGGGACTCATTAACCTACCAATTGAATGTGGTGTCACCAGAAAATAGCATATCAGGTGCCCTCTGAAAAAGTGGGGGAACTTCTGAAAAAACTGGGGGGACTCCCTCCACCTGCGTGTACCCTCGACTTGAGCCTTGGTGTCCAGTGATAATTTAGCTCAGTGGCAACACGCTGGTATAGCTCAGTGGTAACGCTCTCGTCTTGGAAACAAAATGACACAGAACAACACAGGTTTGAATCTTGGGTCTTCGCTTAGAAGCCTCTTCGGTATTAAGCGTGTTATAAAAAAACAATTATAATAATGATATAATATTAAGGTCTACCACTAGAATATTGGCTGGCATTATCGAGGTAGTAATGTCCACTTCATTACACAGTGAGTAAAATAGATGAAGTTAGAAGAGGCATGGGAAGTATAGCTCACTGGCAACATGCTCGTCTTGGAAGAAAGACAACGCAGAGCAACACAGGTTTGTATCCCGGGTCCGCGCTTAGAAACCTCTTCAGTACTAAGCACGTTATAAAAACAATTATAATAATAATAAGACTATACAATTATATTGTCTAAGGGGCAGTGGTTAAATCTGGAGGGGTCCTTGTTGCTGGAGTGGTGGGGGTGAACAAGGAGGAATTTTTGTGTTCTTGTTCTTTCCCCATATGGGAAAGGAGTCGCAAGTACGCAGGTATCATATTGAAGAATTGAGTTATTAACTTTTCAGGCCAATATTTTTTAAACATTTTTTTGAAATATTTTAGTATGTTTTTTTCGAATTATCAACATTATCCTTATCATTAGATTTAATTGTTGCTGACGCACTGTGGTCAACATCTTTGTAGTCTTCCTTTTGAAGGTAGATATTGATAAAACTGAAGCATTGATGAAACCAAAGCGTTGCGCTTAGGAGTATGTTGTCTGTTAATTCAGCCTTATAGATACGAAAAGATACCCCATGTCAGCTTGCTTGCAGATGCTTTCCTTGTAATACAAAGAGTTATGTAGCGGAATAGGATTTTGAAGATACAGTCCATTCAATACAAAACTATGCTATAGGAAAAGTTATATATTGATGTAGACCTACAATAGAATCATTGCTTGAAAATATTGAGCAAAGGGTAGTGCTTGAACTTGGACATAACCCTTATAAATCTAGCCACTGAGAAAATCCCATTGAAAAACGCTTTGCAAATCAGGCCCTATATATTTTATGCATACATGTACAGGTTTTATAAAGTGCAAACCTTGATGGTATTTTGTGACGGATACCACTGTAAAGTTTAATGTTGTCTTTAGGCACATTTGGCCCTGGTGAGATGACATGCAAAGTATTACGATTTGCAGCCATACGCAAAGGGTGTATTGTCCCAGGAAACTGTTTCCTCGTTGGAAAATGTGCCTGGGAACAGTGCTTCTTCTTTTCATAAAAAGTGCTGCCATTCTCCTCTCTTACATGGCTACGGTGGCACCCTGCTTCTTCGTATAGTGATTTAAGAGGTAAGAGGTTTGGCTAAGTAACATTACAGCCAGAGTGAGCAAGAGGTGGTGGAGCCAAAGAATTCAGGGGTAGAGCCGAGCCAGAGCCAAGCCATCGGGCATGACTTGGCTTTAAGAGCCAGACACAAGCCAAGCCACCAAAAGATGTATACATTGTTGTCTGCCCACCAACAAGCACAAAAACCATAACTGTCATCCTGCCTCCTCAACCCTCACAACAAAAAAAAGAATATCTGGCATCCTCCTGCCTGCACCCCCACAACACAAAGCCATACTTGATGTCCTGCCACCCGGCCCCCACACGAAACCTATACCTTCCATTCCAATTGTCAAAGAAATACCACAGTGAAATTAAGTGATTTGTCCAGGATCATACACTTTCTACAAAATTGGATTATATCCCAGCCTGCACTTTAGTGACTTGACCAAATATTTTCTCATAGTTAGCTGATATAAATGTGTGTGTTAATGCATGGCTAAAACAATGATCTGTTTCATGAAGATGACTAAAAGACACAAAACACAATATATATCTGCCTGGCAAATATATACAACCTTATGTTAAGCATCAAGGATGATTATCGCTTTGTTTTCACCACCCTGAAGGGAACCCAAATTGTGTACCACAATGCAAAGTAATGTCGATCTCAACAATTCCCTGTTTTACAACTGTACTTTCCAGAGTTGGACACACAATGACAAATGTGCGTGAACAGATCAACTATGTGTAGTCATTGTTTCATACAGGCTAAGTACATGGCTTCTAGCAAGCTTAAACCATAAGCTTCCGTCTTCCAACAGGCACAAGTGGAAGAAAAAGGCAGTACTGACATGTACTGGATGGTGGGCGATCAAAGAGATCAACGAAGGAGCTGTGTGGCACGTGCAAAGCTTAATTTCTAGGCAAGTATCCTCTTGTCTAAGACCAGTATGACACATCCCCACCTCATTCAGAAACTTGGTAGTACGTGGTTAAACTATGGCCATCGCTCATAACAAGGGGACAGCATAGCTATCAATCCCGCATCGGGGGCGGGGGCGTATATGGGCAGTAACAGCCGGCAGCTCAAGCCTAGGTAGGTCCTAGCTAAGTGAGGCCCTCAGTTAGGGCTTGGAACAGTTACTGGCTACGTAAACACCCCTGACAAGGGGTGATTCCAATTTGCACCTGGGGGATCTGTCTGGGGTCTGAATGGTTATTCTTTTCAAAAACAAGATGGCCCCCACCATAGTAAATAGAAAAGGGCTTTTCTATTTCCAGGGCGGGTGCCGAGGACAGGAGAGAATGCCAGGATTGGCAGGAAAGTGGGCAGGGAGGGAGGAGGTGAGAGAAACCTGCAGGATTTGTTGGAGAGGTAAGGGAGGGGGCATAGGGAGGCAACAGTGAAAGGATCCCTGTCGCCTTCCCACAAACCAGATGTCTCAGGTGGCTGAAAAGGTCTGGGTGTAAAATGTGTTCTCACCCGCATTTTCAGCCCCCTGATCGGCTGAAAACTCTTTCCCTGGTGCGAATAAAAAATATTCTCCTGGCAGGCTCCTTATGCAGTAAATGAAAATGTTCCAGGCAACTCTCTTGCCCATCTACTTTAGTTCTTTGTTAGGATAGACATGTGGCACATACGTGACATATCAATGAGCAAATAAAGGGATACCTCAGCATGGGGTGTGCACATTATAAATGAAAAATATTTATATTATTTGGGTGGCAAATACTGAGCTAATACAGTATATCTATGCAGGCCTAGTTGTGTAGTGCACATTTAAGAGAAGCACTTCTAAATGATCCCACTTGTTGAAGCCAAATGAAATATGACGCATTTAAGTAAAATGATTTTCCTAGGATTGCATAGATTGGTCAAGGGCGTTGCCAGGTATTCTGGTTACCACACATGCTCCCGATGCATCTTTACTTTGGCAAACAAATGCAATTGCTAGCAAGAGATAACGAAAGTAGATGATTTCATGCAGTTGTTTTTACTGTCACTGGATGTTAGTATCACTTTAATTTATTCTATGAATCTTACAGAGAACAGGGTTCTCTACCATTCCACGTCCCTCTCTAGCAATATCTCTTTTTCCTTTCTCCTCCTTCTCCCTGCTTACTCCGGACGATGTTTGTAGACAAATCCGATCTATGAAACTCTCATCAAAGCAGGTGCTCACATGCTCCTCCAGAACTATTAAGGACCACATCAACACCCTTGCTCCAGCTTTGGCCGATTTCTGCAATTACTCTTTTGCCACTGAAACCTTTCCGTCCTACTTAAGCACTCACTTGGTCACCCCCCCTTCAGAAGCACTATGTCGATGCTTCCTCTCCGGCAAACTATCGCCTGATCGCCATCACTCCTTTCCTTGGCAAACTCTTGGACAAGCTGGGCATCTCCCAAGTGAATCTATACATACTGAATCTGTTGGTTGTCTCCATGACCACCAGTCTGGATTCAGGGCAGCCAGAAGAACAGAAACTGCTCTCCTGAACACCTGTGAAGACTTGCTCTCTAATCTAGACTCAAACTTTCCTTCTGTCCTCATTCTCCTTGATCTATCCCTGTTTTCGACACGGTCATCCACGCCATCCTGCTCATTCATCTCCGTGACAACCTGTGTATCTCTCATCAGTCCCTAGCCTGATTGACCTCCTTTCTCTCAGATCGACCCTCCCAGGTGCAACTTGCGTCTTTCCTCTCTTCTATCACTCTCTCTAAATGTGTCCACGAGGGGTCTAACCTCTCTCCCTGGCTCTTTAACCACTATCTGGCACCTATGGCCCACCACATCTCTACCTTCTGTTTTAACTTTCAGTGTTATGCAGCTCTCCTTCAGGCTCCCCTCAGCCTCTTCTGCTCCTTCTCTCATACCTGAATGTCTGCCAGGAATTGTCTGCCTCTGAAGATCCCTGCCTCAATGCCAGTAAGACTCCTCATTGGGACAACTGCTCCCACCTTTCCTCTCTCAATGTGGCTGCCCACCGTGGACCCTCTAACTGCACCTTCCTGTGAGGCAAAGAACCTTGGTGTCAACTTCGACTCCACCCTCTCCTTCCCTCCTCACATATCTGACGTCTCTAAGAAGTCACACTTTCAGCTGGCTGCACCTTCTCAGAGGTATTCTTCCATTTCTCACTTTGGTTATCACCCAACTTACCCTCTATACTGAATCTGTTGGTTGTCTCCATGACCATCAGTCTAGCTTTAGAGCATCCAGAGGTTGGAAAACTGCTCTTCTGAACACCCGTGCATACCTGCTCTTAAATCTTGACTCTTACTCTCCCTCTGCCCTCATTCTTCCTGACCTCTCTTCTGCTTTTGATACAGTAAACCACAACATCCTGATCACCTGTCTACGTGATACCCTGGGCATCACAGATCAAGGCCCTGGCGTTGCTCGCCTCTTTACTCTCTGACTGGCCCTTCGAGGTGAAACTTGGGTCCTTTCAATCCTCTATCACTCTCTCTACTTGTGTCCCACAGGGATCTAACCTGTCCCCCTGGTTCTTCAATTAATACATGGCCCCCTCAGACCACAGGGTCTCTACCTTTACTACTGACTTTCAGTGTTATGCAGATGACACACAGCTCCCTTTCAGGCTACCCTCAGCCTCCATTTCCTCCTCGCTCATCCCTGGCTTTCTATCCGCAATTCAGTCCTGGTGTTCTGCTAACAATCTCTGCCTGAATGCCTGTAAGACAGAGATCGTCCTCATTGGGACCCCTGCTCCCGCTTTCCCACTCTATTACTGGCCGGCCTCCTTTGGCCCTGCACCCTAACCTACCAATGAGGCACAACATCTTGGGGTCATCTTCGACTCCACTCTCTCCTTCTTTTCTCACATCTCAGACATCTCCAAAAAGTCCCACTACCCACTACACCTCCTCAGAGGTATTCTTCCATTTCTCACTTTCCCCCAGAGGCTCACTGTCTCTTGAGCACATGCCCTCTCTAGGCTGAACTACTGCAACAGCCTCTTACTAAATCTGCCTGCCTCTACTCTTTGCCCTTTACAACTAATCCAGAACAGGACTGCCAGACTTGTCCTTGGCCTCAAGCCCAGCTATCCTATCCCTCCTGCCCGGCAATCTCTCCACTGGCTCTCTCTGGCTGCAAGGATCAAGTTCAAGACCCTTTACATCGACCACAAGGTTTTCTGGGGACGGGGACCACACTTCATCCAACTTTCCCTTCCTACGCATCTTCCTTCTCGAGCCCTCCGCTCATCCACCTCCAACTCTCTGAGGGTCAGACGCTTACCCGGGCAGAAAGTGGGGGGAATATCTCTTTCCTTAGTTGAGGCCTCCCCCTGGAACAGACTCCCTGCCTCTCTCAAACTTGAGCAGGACACCCTACGGTTCCGGAAGCAACTCAAGACCGTCTTTCTTGCTTCCGCTTTCACTCTACCTCTCGCTTGCTGATGTCCCTGTGTGCTGAGCATACTGTTTACCTGGCCACCGACTGAACATACAGGACCAGGCTCCTGCATGACCAGTTGCCCTTGCACTGCCTCAGGTCCTCCCAACCACTTAGGGACTGTATCTGCAACCCTACAGTCTCCTGACGCTTTGCACTTAACAGTTGCTTTGCACCCTCTCCTCCCTCTACCCCCTGGCAACCCGCGCACTTGCGCGATCTGAATGACACAAAGCCTAGAAAGATTGTTGTTTTGTCCTCCTTCTATCTTCCCATCCTTGTCTTGTCACACCTAGAAGCACTTGTTTACAGGCACATTATAAATGACTTATCATATCATATCATGCTCAGCTTGGCTTAATTTGGGCTCTTCTTTACAAATGTACTTGAGTCGAGCCAGAGCCAGGCATTTGGCTCTAACCAAGTGCAAACTTACTGTGACTCGCCCACCTATAGCGTGGAGTGTCACTTGCCATTCTCTTTAGTACGGCAATCATAATGCATTCGGTGGGCAACACCGGCTGGTAACAGTGTGGGGAAGCCCACCAAACACGTTATTATTGCCATTAGCACCTTGAGGCAAACCCTCGAGGAGCTAATCATTTTTTTAAAAAAGCCCCACCTGCTTTGCTTTGTTTGCAGAAGCCGCTGGGCAGAGTCAGGATTGCCATGGAAATGGAAGGCGAGGCTCTGCGCAAAGCCCCTTTTCCATTTTCACGGTGTAAACAGGAAGCCAAGCTGTGCAACCAGGGCGTAGGGGCCCTGTTAAGGTAAGAAAAGGGGGGTTGGTGATTGGTGTGGGGCTGGATATGGGGTTGGGAGGCAGGGGAGGAGGGAGAACAGGTAGCACGTGATGAAGGGGGGACCTTCTGATTGTGCCTTCCAGTGTTTCAGTCACTTTCACAAGACATCCATTGGACATTATTATCCATGTTATCCCAGGGTGTGTGATTGGGTGGGACCCAAATGAGTTAACTCTTTCTTTTATGAGTGGAAACAGTATGTTAAGCTGGATTCACAGTCCCCCTAACTTATTGTCATGTCCTGCGTGGGGACTCAATATTCAGTCTGCTTGTCCATGCATTTCAGTATGTACCATGTCCGCTTGAAGAGGGGGGTGTCTACATACAAAAGTACACAAAAGCATTCAATTATATAGAGGAATTGTTGAAGGATGTCCCCTGTCTAGGGTGTTTTCGGCTATACAGAGATCTCTGGACAACAACTGTGAAATCTGACCTCTACAAGTTCTAGAAAAGGAGGGTTTTGAGCCTAAATTGGCATCATGCGCCAAGTCAAATGGTGTTTCCATTAAACTAAACTATCCATCTCAGAGTCTGATCTACCACACCAGACAAAGGCAGAGTACAAATCCGCACCCCCCCCCCCCCCCCGATCTACTGTGAAATGCCAAAATGTGATCCTGGGACCTAGCGTAAGAGTAATCGAAGCTGAGACAGTCACAGCAGATTGCTTCAGTCACTGCATTATCGGACCAGGCAGTGGCAGATATGCAAAAGGCAAACTGTTCAACTGCAAACAAGATGATGGTGTGTTAACTACTACGCTACACAGAGCTGAATTGAAAAATATGCTTAGTACAAGTAAAAAATGAAAATGATTCCTAAACAAGAAAAACACATCTTTGTTAGGATATCACGTACTTTATACAGTACCTTCCTTCCAAGTTTGCTTGCTGCCTGTTTTCATAATGAAACTGCACTAAGAACAATGCCAATTGATGGGCAAATAGGAACTGTATACATAGAACAATACAAGTACAAAGTCCTGTGCCAGAATACCATTGCAATCTTTCGCTGGATGATTAAGTTTTAATAGGATTGTGCAGCTCATTTGCAAGAGCTCCTGCAGTTTGCATAACTGAGGTACGTGGAGGTAGGGTGATTTGTTCAAGAAGACTCACACTTTGCTGAAATGAAACTCACATTTACCGGTTCCACAGGGGAAACCTAGACCACTGCACCATGGTTTCATATTTATAGAAAAGGAGGAGTAACATAGAACTATGATGACAATATGGCGCTTTTCACATCGCATGGTCTGTTCTCCTTAAAAAGCCATTCTTAAAAGTCTATATAATGACAGTGCAACCCATCAGGGACTCGTGCTCTAGTGAAACCTCAGGAGCAGCAAGTTACCATGGGGAAAGTGTTACTTTTGTCAGTTTGTCTAGTTTTCCAAAAACGGTATAGGTATTGATGCCAGAGAGGTTGGGAGAAGTAATTGTGGACTGAGTGGATAGATAGTTTTAATTGTTGCGTTTGGATTTTTAATGTCGAATTTATTGTAATTTATAATGAGTACATGGCGCTATGACTTTAAATCAATGTATTGTATAATGCATTGTAGTTTATGTGATTTTTATTGTAGTGTAAAGATTGTTTTTCCACCATATGAACTTAAAATACAAAATCAAATAAAAAACGGTATAGTCCTTTTTTGGTGTCTCAGGGATCTACTAAACCAAGACTCGAAAAGCCAGAAAAATAAGTTGGCTGCAATTTAGACTTTTTGAGGTTTTAGAAACCCAGTGGCTTAGACATGCTATTTTAAACTGCAGAGGCAATGTTCTGTTGTGCACATGTCAGAATAGAATGACAAAATATGTTAAATAAAAAAGCCTTAATCTAAAATATTTCTGTACACCTCCAGGACATTATAGACTATCCCCTCCTATGGGAAAAAGACAAGTGATGCCTACCTAGGTACATTACTTTATGTAATGTTTGGGAACCCAAGGTTTAATTAACTATCTGCTTTCGTTCGTTCATAAGCTTTTTTTTTGCCACGAGCCATAAAAGCAATACAATAAAATATCAATTTAATTTATGCTCAAGAAGTTGATAAACTTTAACATAGTAAAGTGGCAAGGTACATACTGTACTTTACATACAATATAAGGTGCACGTGCTGGTTCTTATATGCTTTGTACTACTTAGCAATATTTTCTAATAATAAATACATGACATTTTAAAAAACTGCTTTCCCAGCATGCCTTGCGTGCAAATGAAATCTAGGCATGGCTTTTGCCACTAATGCCGTGCAAGCATATGTCAAGGTCTTGGTCACTAGTATGTGACTTACTGGATCCTTGCAGTGATGGGCTTCCTCGCTTTGTTTCGGCACCGGTTAATGAGTCATCCAGGATGTTCCAGGGTCAGTGTAGGCAGGAAACTCGGCCACCCCCCCCCCGCCCCAAGTGGATTGAGTGACTTGGGCTAAGTTGTGGACCGATTCCATCACACTACGGGCTAGATTCACCCGCCAGCGATTTAACGTGGTGTAGGGCAGTGGAAGCACAAGGGTGCCTCTGAGTAGGGAGGAATTGATGGTCTCAATGATGTCAGAGGATCCACTCTCTGACAATGGATGGTAAGGCAGAAAGGTAAAAGAAAAAGAAGAGACAGGACCAGGGCAGAGGAAAGCCCAAGGAAGGAACTGGACTCAGTCAGGGAAAGGTAGCAGGCAGGAACAGGGTCAGGCAGAAGGGCAGAAAGGCAGGAACAGGAATCAGGCAAGGATCACGCAGAGAGCAAGGTGAGAGCAACTGGGGCCCAACCACAGAAGGGACAGAATGCTGACCAGGACTGTGGGAGTGTTAAGATGCACTGTTCTGACTTACCACCTGCCTTTTATAGTTTGGAACGTGAGTTCCGGCGTCAGCGGTTTCATTGCGAACCCGATCAGCTGATCCCAGAACATAAGGCCTTGCCGTGACATCAGCGCGCCGGGCTCCGATCCCAGAAGCATACCAAGCGACCGCGCAGCCACCAATGAATCCTCTGCCAGTGCCTCCTGTTCCCGGATGCTCCCCATGCACTGCAGATTAAAGCGCGCCCACCCACACCGCCGGGGATACAACCTCCAGGCTCCAGCAGATAAGTGGTGCGTGTGGAGCGAGTGGCCAGGGCAGCATGTGACAGCATAGCTCCACTTGGCCTCCATGCTTTAAGCAGATAGTTGGCAACAGAATGGACTGGAAAGCTATCTATCGACGAGCGGCACAAAATCAATGCTTGCATGGTTGGTTTGGTGGATCTCACTTGGAACAGAGGTTTTAAATAACATTTCCTGAGGTCCAAACAATAAGGACAAACCAGGAAGAAATTAACAATAATTTCAGTCATGGTACGACCCACTGGGCAAGTATCAGAGGCACTACTACTCCATTTGTGACACAATTGTGCAACCAGAAGAATGCCAAGGCGGAGCTTGACATAAAGAGTTCGCATTTGCTGGAGGCGAATGCCATCTAAGTAGGTCTCACATCCAAACTCTTGCTTTATATCCCAGTAATTACTGGGCTTGTTTGACTGCCCTATTGACCTGAGCAGCACTATTTTTGCTTTGACAAGATAGGCATTATTTCTTATGAAGTGCAGTGCTTCGAATTGGCGTCCATACATTCCGGCGTCTGCCAATAGTCACTTTTACCCAAATGAACACGCTCCTTTTTCTTATGGGCGAACCAGGGCAGTGATTTTCCACCTTCAAGGGCCAATATGTCTACCATGGCTTCTCTATATCTTGATAATTCTGCAGTGGTCCAGTTCCCTATCCAAAATAACAGTGGCTTGGATTTGCATAGAGGATCTATTCTTTGTAGATTTGTCTCCAGGTACACTGGCAGATTAGGTGTGCTAGTGGGGAGTCCTAGGATGTTCTTTGGGAACTTATTCTCTATCACAGTTGTCTGTGCCCCATAACTGGCTCCATACAAGGACGATTGCTTTGCTTGGAGCTTATATGCTTCTAGCGTGAGAGCAAGTGCCCCATTGCCAAATTCTCCAGAAGGTCCTTCCAGTGCCCCAGTGTATCTGGATAAAGTTACCCCTGATTTTCCTACTTGTGCATTCCATTTGCAATCCTCATTGGGTCTGAGCCCAAGGTAATCATTGCTGCCCACCTGTTCCACTGGTTCACCATTCAGTACAAGGCACACATCTAATTTCCCTTTCCTCCTCGACCCCTTCAACTCCATGACCTTTGTCTTTGATACATTTATAGACAATCCATTTGCCAAGCAAATATTTTCAAAAACCTTAAAGTGCTGCCTGAGCGCCCCAGTAGTAAGCGACAAAAGCACTGCGTCATCTGCAAATAACATTATTGGAAATTGACCTGCTTTCCTCAAACTTCGTTCATCTAAGAAACAATGTTAGTAGCCTTCAAATAATCCTTTTTCATTTCGTCACGTTCGCTCCTCTTCCATTTCAGAAGTCCTTTGTCTCCCTCGCCTCCTCTTTTCCCTTGCATGTATGTATGGGATTCATAACGCCCAAACCCAGCTGGATAACAGTGGAGCACTGAATTTAGGTGGTTAAATGTAGGGTGCAGGGGTAGAAAAGAACCAGTGATGGGTAAGCGGAGCAAGGGATTGGATAATGATGTGTTATTTATATAGCGCCTTAATCCAAAGCGCTTTTCAGAACGCATATTTACATACAATATCACCCAACCGAAATTGGTACTCATTTATCGACCTCAGAAGGATGAAAGGCTGAGTTGGCCTTGCCGGGATTCAAACCTGCAACCTGCAGATCAGGCTCAGATCGCAGCAGCGAGCGTTCAACCCGTTGAGCTATTGATTGGCGATTGGCAATATGTTCTTCAAAGGGTAGGTCCATCCTGAAGTAAGTGGCCAGTCTTATGTGCTTTGGGAACTGGTTCTTGCAGCTCTTTGTATCCACTCTGGTGATGTTGTGGCTGCAGGTCGGGGAGTGAACTCCAGGGATGGTGACTTTCTCAGTCTGGGGATTATTGTCATTATTATTTCATGCTTATGCGCGTTCGTGCTCATGACTGTTTGCAAGTGATGCCGGCTGTCTTGACCATGAAGCCTGCTTGAAGGGGTAGCCAATGCAGCTGCTTGAGGATGAGGGTGGCGTGGATTCATGTTCTTAGTTCTCCGATGGGGAGTCCCTTCCTTGTCTCCTCTCCTGTCTTCCAGACTTCTCTTTTTCATGCCTCACTCTTCTTTCTCACTTTCGTTTTATTTCCTCTTCTGTCTTTCTTCTGCTTATCTTCCCGTTTCTTTTTTGGTCGCCTCATTGCTTTGCACTTGCCTGCTCTCCTTTCTTCTCCCTGGGTCTTCTCCGCTCTTTCGTCTCTATCTCATCGCATTCCTTCTACAGTGTCTATTACTTAAAAGGTTTGCTGTACCATGGATACTAATGTCAATGCTCTAGGTAACAGTTGCATGATTTGCGAGGAGGGGTTGGTTTGCTGCATCAAAGGCTTTTTCAAAGCAGTCACCTCCTTACTCCAGAACTGTTGTTAGTTGCAATTAAATATAATTATTGAACATCATGTGTGATTGATCGGTGATCCAGGGCGTATTTCACTGCGTTTCTGTGGCGGGCAAGTGCAAACTGGTACAAGTATCAGAACTAAAATTACAAAATGTACCTCACCTGTAGAAGACTAATTGTCTCTTAGCAGAATTGCCAAAAATCGCATGGGTGTTTTTCGAATCTGTATTTACTTATGTAGCTGATTAGTGAAGGGAAGGACCAGACATTCATCAGAATGTAATTCCAACTTTAAGGCCAATACTCTGAAATGGTCTATTATGTTTCTTAGTCCGCCTCTCTTGTGGACATTCCACTACTGAAACTGCTGGAATCTTAATAATCAGGGAAACACCTAATCGTTGTAATGGTTTCTCCAGACCTGATGGTTTTCCATTCAGATAACACAAATAAATAAAGTGCCACTGAGTTCCGTATTAACAACATTTATCATTGGGAAGGATGTGGCACTGCTATACATAAAAAGGTGATGTTATGATTATTCTATTTCCAGAAACTAAGAAATCCTGCCTCCCAAAGGAGGCCAGTGAAGGGCAATTGCATGCTAGGCTATTTTGCTTGGGTGCTCACAGTGTTACAATTTCAGAGAGAGGTATACACATTATTTATACCAGATATTCAGAAAAGGTGTCTTATCTGCGTTTCAGGCATGTGGGTTTCCTTATAGGGCTCTTCTAGAGCATCATTGTAATGCTATATGTTAGTGATTCACAATGTGGAAATATTAGTGGACGGGAAAATGTATTTAGTGAAATGTATCAAAGTTGCTATGCAAAGATAATTTGCTTCGGGAAGAAAGTTTGAATAATTGAAAACAAATAAGGTCTTTCCAACGGGGAAACACGTTTAACTGGTGATCTGCTAAGAAAAAATGCAATGTGGGGAAAATGAACACATGGCATTCCTGCAGTTCAATGTAGTCCTGCGTGAAACCCCTCCATCACCAAGCCCTACGACCCGGGTCAATAGCACCTGGCATTTGTTTCTGCTAAGCAAGCCTAGGAGGAGAATTGCATTTATTTATTTATTTTGCATTTGTAAGGCGCTTATACATCAAGAAATTGTGTTTCAAAGTGCCCACAGGGCAAAGGGGAAAGAACATGGGAACAAAGGCAAATAGAATATACAGATGAGCAGGAAAGCGGTGGTCCTATTTGGCCTTGTGAGCATTCAGAAAGTGCATGTGCAGGGAGAGAGGGGTGCAGGGAGAGAGTGAAGGGGGTAAGTGCTGGTGGCAGTCCTACTTGACAGCAGGAGCGTAGTAATGCCCCCAGCACTGGACATATATGATATGGCATTGCAATACAATATTAATGAACAAAACTGCTACTCGACGCTTCCATAAGAAAATGCCTCGATAGTTCATATAGCCTGTGTGGAAACCATAAATGTTCCTGCTCAACATCCACATCAACATTTCTGACTCCCCAAATTCACATATCCTATAGCACGGCTAGCCAACCTGACACTCCACAAATGCTTTGGCTTACAATTCCTACAATTCCCTTGATCCCTCGCCACTAACTATACTGGGGCTGCTGGAAGTTGTAGGTCAAAACCTCTGGAGGGTGGCAGGTTGGCTAGCCCTGCCTAACAATATCTCCATAATCACAAAAGAAGTTGCAGGAATATGTATTATAGAGGGTGCATTCGTCAGGGTGTCTAACCATTCAGAACATATTTGAACTTGACATTAAGGGTACATATCCTTTACATGCTACCCCATTCTCCTCATATTCCCTTGGTTTAGACAAATGTGCCTGGTAAAACAGAGATAATCCCATTATGGTGCAACCAGGAAGAGAAGAGCTTTGCATCAAACCTAGACAGCCTATTGGACCATCAGAGATGTGGACTATGAGAACGAAGTCCACGTAATAAGATATTCTATAGAAAATGACAAAGACACCAAATAGACAGGAGATATAATCCCTACTTTCCTTGCAATCAGGTTTCACAATGAGAGCATTCAGGGCTGCTCCAGAGTATTAAGGATTTAGGGAAAAGGCGTGGATGGGTCCAGCTGGGTTGGTCACACATTCCTTCATTCCCGCACACATTTTCTGCCACTGAAAAGAATACTGCACTGATATCCTACACGTGAACCTCCAAGGCATGTCAGGGATCTACAGGAGGGGTCTGCAACCTTTTGTCTCCAGATGTGTTGAACTACAAGTCCCATCAGCCTTTGAGGATAACAGACTCGAATACCTCAAAATGCCATTGGGAAACATATGTTTCGATTACACTAGGCTGATCACTGCCTCCTGAGATGCAACGGGCTGTATGCATGCGGGATCCTGTTAGATCTCAGGGGCTAGATTGATGTGCAGCTTCTGCTCTCTTGCTCATTCCTAATAAACCACCCTGGCAAGAATAATTTGAACCTGCAACTTCAGGTATCTTTGTAATGTTACCCTAAAGGGTGGATGAAAGAAGAGCTACATTTGCAAAGAATCAATTGTGGGTGCAGAACTTTGGGAGCACCAGAAAGATTCCGATGACAGCTACACAGCCATCACAGTCACCCTTGGGTGCCAACAGAGTTAAGCAGAACATTGTGCACTCCATAAAACTGGCAGCGGCGGCAGACTCATTGTGAATTATTTGGAGTCGCTGTTAATAAGGCAGAATATTAATTCATTAGATACTAGACTTTGGAAGGATGTTTTCCATTCCACTGTTGCCAGGCAGCCACCGGCTGTTAGAAGCATAAAACAGAAATGGAAGTCTCGCAAATGATTTCTGTTTTTCACAGCCCATTTTAATTGGCTGTTAAAGCAGATCAATTTTATTAAATGTGCCATTCAAATGACACTTATTGAATCTCTGAAAATTCTGTTTGATAAGCCTTTGGGACGAAGCATATCGGTTTTGTATCCAACATCATATCATACAGTGTAGTGATTTGGACAGGTTGACCACGGCTGAGTATCTCATCTCTAGAATTGAAGGGTCTCCGTCTTGAATTCAGGTCTGTGCCATTGTGTGCAACATAATTTGCCTATTGAATTTCTTTAGATAACAGCTGCATGTGACAGCAGTGCTCATTCGGTGGGTAGTTCTTGCATGAAAAGCGATATAGTTTCACCATTAAAGAGAGATTTGCAATGAAATGGGGGTTCTCCACTACCACTAACAGGCACCTTCTCCTGGTGGAGGAGAATTCCCTAGGAATAGCTGGCCTGCTTCCTCATTCTGTGGCCCAGTATTGCTGTTTTTCCTTTCACCTGAATGCAGATTCACTGTACGTGCCCACTTGGTGATGTGATTTAGGGGACATAATAGGATGTCTTAGGCCTCTTGGAGCAGGTGTAAACAAGGGTCCTCTGAGTACACAATATAAAAAATCATAGTAAAAGGAGCACACAACGGGCAAGAAGCAACGCTGTTTATTACAGCCGGGTGAGTACAAATCAAATAGAACAGTGGACATGCACTAGTTAATGAGAGCTTACACGAGGGTGCACAGCGGACATTAATTTTATAGAATGAGTACAATAGTCCAAGCTTTGAAACTGTTATGGTTAGAATGTGCATATTTTCCAACGTTCCCAGGACAGTCATTGTCTGTGTTATGTCATTTCCTTAGTGCTGTGCATATGTTAGCGAAACGTGATTGGAGCAAACAGATCAATAATATCCCAAGACATCCCTTTTATTTGGCGCCACAGCGATTCTCACCTTTCCCCGCAACAGTTTGTAAATAGTAATATGACATTTGTGCTGACCGCTTGGGCTTTATCATTCTTACATTGGCCAGCACCATTGCGAACGAGACACGAGACACCCTGCTTCTGATGGGAAGGGAGACAGTCACACAGTACCTTCCGAATATTGGCCTTTGCAGTGCTTCTAGTGGATACTCTGAAGGCTAGCGACCTCCCGGGGACACAAAATGTACCGCTTGATTGGTTCCTCCGGGAACACCACTCCGCTCAGTTTCTTTTCACATGACCACATGCCGATAGGCATTGGTAGCCCTGTGAACGGACCGCTGGCTCAGATCCACCTCCCCTCAATCCCAGAGTGCCCACTGGATTGGCTTGCTGTCCTGTGTTGACACCACCCAGTGAGGTTGCAGTTGGCTCAATCTGCCTGTGATGCGCTGTGTGAGTTCTGTCCCCCGTTCCCCTGACCCACAGATGGTTGATCATATGATTGGAGCAGGACTTCCCAGGCATGGGTGTTTCCCCACTGAATATGTACTATTTAGGATAGGTCATCTCTATCGAGTGCTAATTTTACATAGGCCCTTTGGGCTGTTATTACGTAAGGCATCCCTACTCCTGCAATTCCCCACATGGTCTGTTATCATGCTATGATTATATTTTGGTTGCGCCATGTTTTCCCCATCCCCAGTTTTAGGATGCCCTATGCCCATTTGTTCACTTACACAGTTTGTAGGTCAGGAGGCTCTGCGTGCAAAGGAAAATACTTCAGATAGCTAATCAGGATTTGGGCAGAAAAAACAACTTTTGAAATAACTGAGGTTACTTTGCAGTTGACCTGTCGATAGTCATTGGTTCAGACATTTCCAAAATAGTTAACATTTCCCATATGTATATTCAACCAGGAATATTTTTAAGGATATTCAGAAGATGATTTCCCAATCGTAGGTGGTATGGTCAATTGTTCCAGAAGTCTAGGCCAATCTTTGACTAGCGTGACCTCTCCGGTGTCATCTCTTGGATTGGTCTAATTGGAGTAGAAATGCTCATCTGGAGTGGTGAGTTCTCGGCGGATTATAGGTTTTCAAATAGTTCCTAAAGTAGTTAGTGTTTTTGTCACTGTATGCTCCTTAACTAATGCAAAGGACCTTGTACTCAATCCTTAGCCTATTAGGAAGCCAGGGAAGAAAGATAGACAAAAGAAATCCATCAAAATAGAAATAATATGATGAGTCCCGGAGAACTGTCTAACATGAACGTCTTGCAAAATATGACAAAAGATCTCTCTAAACAGATAAGATTAGAAAATATAGGTAAGGTCCAATGTCCACAACTAACAAAACAGTTAAGGCTCAACCAAAGCCTTTTACAGCATGCATAATACCCATGCACCCTTGATCCCTGCGGAGAAATTGGGCTGCCGCTGGTGGCAAAGAGAATCAAAAGCAACTCTGGGTATCCACTATATCCTAGTCAACAAAGCCTCTGTGGGTCACAACCAGGAGCAAAATCACCCCTCACAGTCCCAGCCCCTGGGCCGTCTGACTTGCAGTTCTCTATCACATCCAGACCTATCAGTTGACAAGCAGGATGCAAGGTTCTTGATGTGGGCCACATGCCTCTCACCTTCAGTTCTCCCCTTTTCCACAGGGGATTGGCCGAATAATTCTGTCACTGCTGTATAATGAAATCATGGTGCAGCAACTCATGTGGAACAGCATGTCATCCACTTGCTCAGCCCTCTTGCTGGGCCACCCCATTGGCCCCCCCTTTGGCCACCCCAGCAATGCCAGAATTTCCAGGCACCGTGAAGAAGGGGTGCAGGAATGGGCATATGCACTAGCAACTCGCTGGCCAGCACCAACGGCCTCAGCCAGCCCGCAACCTCCCACTTATCTACGAGCAATTCACTGCTTATGGCTGCAGGCAGCAACTTCCTCCCCAGTCATGTGCGGCAGCTCCATGATGATGCGATGACATGATTTCCTTGAGCTCCTTGGCTGGCTGCTGGGTGTTGAGCACTCAGGAGGCAGCAGGTTTGTTTACATTTATTTTCTAGTTTAGCAGTTTAATTAGAACTAACTAAAGTGGTCCATCACAGTGGAGCCCTATACATGAAATGCCTTTTTTTATATGAATACACAGTATGCAGCAGGTACTTAGAGCTTGTTGTACATATATTCAGGGAGGGCACAGGCACAGTGATCAAAGTGGTTGCGGCCGTAGAATGTCATAATGGGTCTAAATTCTTTAAATGATTCTGTTTGATCCCGCTAGTTTCCCACTTCTCATGTGGGACTGGTTGATGCCAGACAATGGCAATACGAACTTACATTTGTAAATGTGCCCACTTCCTCCATCGTTAAATGTATGGCCCCCACAGATGACCAAAGTTATTTGCTTTTATTTTGTGCAACTGTGTCAATCTGTTTAATAAAGGACTAACTTAAATTAATGCTGACAGAGAGCAATATATACTTTGAAGCCATGAAGGCCCCCTTTGCCGACCTAGGCGGTAAGTTACCGCCTGGGCCGTGACTTTACCACCATGGCGTAAACTAGTTTACGCCATGGTGGTTGGCGGACTTACCGCCCCATTCCGACCTTGGCGGGGCGGTAAGTCCCCAATCCCCATTTACCCTTCCCCATTCCCATTTTTGCCCCATAGGGCATAATGGGAGTGGGGAAGGCGTTAATTACGCCACCGTAAATTACGGTGGCGTAATTAACTCCATGGTCCCTTAGCGCCATGGATTTTAACACCTGCCAAACAATGTGGAGAATTTGTCAAGTGCTTAGTACATTTTTGGAAAAGACAGGGACATCACTTTTCAACAGTATGTAGGAAATGCTTTGTGTAGGCATTTTTACATTATGGATATACAGTTCCCCTCATGCTACGCTCCGAACCTCTAGGTCTCTGTACCAGAGGCAATGCGCACTGCTCCAATTCTGCTTCAGTTTAGGAATTAATTGAAAACCTGGCTCAGCCATTAAGGTGGGCAGGGTATTTCACAAAGCTTTGAGCAACAGAATAAGATATGTCAAGCGGGGTGGGGGAGCAGCAGGCCTCCTGTTGTTAAAGTATGTTCAAATGCACATATGCCTGCCTAGCAGCCAATGCGTAGATGGACCAAAGGTTATAACAATGGAAGGTGATCAGCCCCAGGAGCTGTGCGTTCTCTCCTGCCTACTAATGATCTCCTATTTTTCTAAATATTATAAAAATGCTCTTACTATCTATAAGTGCAAATGTCAAGCAATATTGGTTGTTTGTCTTGTGTTTAACCACTGTTTATATGGTGGGGCGAATTAAAGGCAAATGAAGACCGTCTGAATTCAAAGTTAGAGGTGCTGGAATAGTGCCTTTTCCTGCCTTACTCATGCCTTATTTCTTCAATTGTTACAAATAGTGTGCACCTGTGGGATGCAGAAAGTTACCTGCACACCTGAGAGATAGCACTCACCACATGGTGCGGAAAGCGCCACAAACAAAGTAATCTCTGGGACAATATTGGGCCTCGAGTGCATTTTGCCACAAAAATAAGTTTGAATAACTTTAAATTGACAGCAGGAAATGCATGAAGAACCGTGTCTGCCGCACTTGAATTGTACATCTGAAAATATCAGTCCAAATGTGTCAAAAGTATAATTCTGCTCACCGGAGAACATGTCCTGTATTACAGAAATATCATTTAAAATGACAAAAGTCAAGTAGTAGTATGTTGTCAAGTGTTGTAAATGGTGAGCTTATGCAGTTTCCCTACTGTACATCACGTTAAATAAATGAATCATCATTGGATTCTTTCTAATGCAATGCTTTATTTCTTTTACCAACCACTGATGGATTATTGCACAAAGGTTATAAAAAGATGGTGCATTGTACATATTATTTTATAGTGTACATTTTTTGACAACAAGTACTTCTTTGTATTCGTTTGAATCACTCGAGTGTTAATTTCAGCCCAATATTGTGCTGACTTCAGGGTGCCCAGTGTTTCACCCAGAACAAACCAGCTCCCATCATTGGGAGTATTTTCAGTATTTTGCAGGGGACTCTTAAATAAAAAATAATATAAAATTCCAATAGTTCGAGGTTTGCGGTGTGGCTGGAGAGTAGCTTCTGTTCGTTTGAATGTGTATGTTTTATTACTGAAGTTTCAAAAGCAAATTATGTCATTAAAATTGTCAATTTTGAACTCTGCATGGCAATACAACTGGCCAACAACTAGGCTAATACAGGAGAACAAAGCAGGCCTGTCAACTCCTTTCAATTCAATCTTTCACTGTACCTATTATACAGATTTGTTCACATGAGTCATGTGCTGAAGCACAAGATGTTGTTCATAGGGCAAATGGTGGGCATGATTCAACTACCACTTTATACATTTTAGCTTGTAACTTTAAACCCATAGCAGTTACAAAGAAGGGACTGGATGCGTTTTGAAGCTCAGAGCCACCTCTGTAATTCACATCCCTTTTGATTATTAAACTTTATTATAATTATTAATATTTACTACATTATAAATGTATATGCTATACCTTTATGCAACATGCCCAGACATGCATCTGAGATGAGAAAACAACAATCATTAAAGTATTAAGAGCAGGTTGGGGTCTCACCTTTTTCTAGACACAAACAGAAAGATTATCATCAGCCTATGGAGATTGGGGTGGTGTATTCTATAGGAGTGTCTGACTATGATGCAGACAAGTAGAACTATAGGGCCAATGAAACAGTGAGACATAATAATGACATAAGCATGGGAATATTTTACACTTCAAAATGTGGGAGAACAAAGGGGATAGGATGCGGACTCTGGAAAAAGCTGCAGAAAAGAACAACACATTTTCCTATTGGATGGTTGGACTGATGAGAGAAACCAATTTAAGGCTGTAGATGGGAAGATTCCTGATCTAAGGGAATGAGTCCTGCCAAGGGACAAGGAGCCTGAAGTGAAGGGAACCAAAGGCACTCCAAACTTCATTGTAGCAGACCAAGAGGGGCCTGCTGACTGACACTTTCCGGGCACACTTAAGGGATTTTTGCTTGCTCCCTGTCTTTAAACATATGAGAATTGCACAAATGACATCTGTACAGTGTTCGCATTGCAATTAAAATCAAGATGACATTTCAATCCAACCCAAACTATTTTTTTTGGAGCTGTGTGCATGGTGGTAAAGGTAGGTACAGGTAGCATTTTATGAAGTCTGCATGCAGGTCTTTGTATATTATAATCTTGTTAAACTGTACTCAAAGAAATAGTTAACACAAAGCTGGGATATGAAGACGTCCGTACCTTAACTGAATAAGGATCTGTTTGATAATGTGTGTTCTGTGAAGGCCATATCTATTAAATAAAGAATAGGAAATTTGTGTTTAATTGTGCCATTTCTACTGCCATATAAATGACACAAATGTAAATCCCATCTACCCCTATTATTTTTAATTTCACAGCTGCACTTACTACCTTCAATTACATGCATAGGCTAGAAGCTCACAGTCCCACATTTATATTAGGGGGAACTAATAGATGTAAAGGGATATATACATATATGTATATGTCACCTTCCTATGCAACAGTTCTCTAATTCCATACATTGTTTGTGTTATTGGGGAAAGCCAAGTTCTTTGATCCATTTGTAAATGTACCTTACTGTGTAATTTGTAGACGCGGACAAGTGGCAGAAGTTAATCTAGCATGCCTGTTGTTATTCAGAGTTAAACATATAAAGATTTGATTATGTAAAAGTATGTGTGTGTGTGTGAGGAGAAATAGTGAGATTCAAGAAGGAAGGTTCTTTCCGTTTTGTGCACAAGCTGCAAGTGATTGTGTAATACTGTGGTGGCTTTCCCAACATAAAGCTCAGGGAACACCTTTAATTTAGAGTTTTGACCAAACCGCCAGTTTCTTGCCCAGGATTGTAGAGTGGGACTGTATGCTAGAGGGCATTAGATCGAGGGTGCCTGCTTAATCAAGTAACAATATGTCAGCCGTAATGTATCTTACAAGGTTTATAGTGACATTTTCAAATGTAATAATTTCGAATGCCTTAATGTCGAATGAAAAATGTTGAAAACAAATGTTGAATTATTTATTTTTATTTTTTTAATGGGGGGGTTCCCCCAACCCCTGTTTTTTTAATGAACCCTTTTTTACTAACTAAACCCCAAAAAAACTATAAAATAAAAAAAATATATATTCGGGAAAAAAAATTCAACATTTCTTTTTTCGACATTAATGCATTCGAAATTGTGCATTCGAAATTTTAACTGGATACCATCTTACAATACCTGTGCTGGATGTATATAGGAACAACAATGGCAGTCCAGCAACACCTCCATTTAAATTTGTTTTACAAACTTAAAAGCTAACATGCATATTTTCCCAGATTTTAGCCAACATGGAGCGATTATTTGATAACCATCTAAAGTAGCCATCTAAAAGTCAACCATGCATGCAAATAATATTTGTTCACATTACAACAGGTCCGTCAGTTTCCAACACCATACAGTAGGCATTTAATAGCTGAGGTATATATTTACCAAGGTCTTTGGAAGCCTACGGGAAACTGGGCCTGGACATAATCAGAGCACATTTCAATGTACAGTTGCCACACATGACCAATGATCTTTTCCTTTTATTGTTTTGGTCCCACTCATGATACCCCTCTCAACGCCAGCTTTCAACAGTCACCGAGCAGTAGTGTGTCCAGATCCATCTCTCCTACCCCATCTCATTTCTTTATAACCATCCAGGTTGGCAGCAGTGTTTACAGTGAGGCAAGTTGATATTTATCTGTGCCCCCACCCACACTGTGCAAAATATCAAAGCAGCTTGGTTAATCATGGAAACATGACCCAGTTCTCAGCATTCATTTCCCCATGAACTGAACTTTGGGTGTTGTAGTCCTGTTTCATTTCAATTACATACATTCGAATTAAGTCAGGCATGGAGGGTGTGAACTAAATACTTGTAAATACTAACATCTTCATCTCTGCTTACCTTGAGCTTGCGAGTCCTTTCTTAAACATTTTAAGCAATCTTCTCTTTTAAATATAATTTAGCTTATTAGTTCAAATATGTTTAACATCAATATGTACTGTGTGAAAGTGGTTTGAAAGTAACATAACCCTTACTCACCACCTCCTCTGAATGAAGTGCTTTATGTATTTATGTACAGTAGGTACATAGCGGTTAAGGTGCAGATAAATCAAAGCTTTGAAATGTTCTTTTCAATCTGTCTGTTGTTGTTACAATAGGATCTAAGGCACTTAGTCATGCCTAGTGACGGGAGCATTAGTGGATCAGAGGTTAGAACATTGTCCTGGAATGCAAACATCCCCAGGAGTGGGTTTTATTCTCCAAAGCAATAATCTACTATTTTTCTAAATATTATTGCAATATGTTAAGATTACAGTTCAATCAATATGATGTATATGGTAAGTGTTTGGTCATTGAGTTAGAAAAGACCAATTCCCATGATTACTTTTTAATACTTCCATGTAGTAGACCATATGAGCTGGAGTATGAGAGCTGTATTCAATCACTGTGTTGTGGCGGTCAGGGAAGGTCCCAATGGTGAAGAGGGGTTCATGTTGCACGTGGCATATTTGTGATTGGGGGTGTGGAGAAACGGGCATGAGGTTGCAATTTTATATATGTATCCGTGGAGTTAAATGTGAATGGAATATGTTACTTAAGTGTTACTTTGTGTTCAAGTTGATACATATTAGAATTGCAAGCACGTAGAAAGATAAATGCTAAAACCGTCAAATGAAATATAAAACATGATCCTGCTAAGGTGTGCTATGAAGTACCTAGAAGCCAGCAACAAGGAGTTTCATAATGCACATGCAAGGAAGGGGATTGGTTATAGAGAACCCACAGTGAAGAAATAATGACAGTTATTAAACATAGAAAAGGAGGTCAGGGTGTCCCTCTGTGAGAAAGAACACGGCATGATAACCTGTTCCGTGGGAATGTGCCCACTCAGAGTCCGCAGCCACATGTTTTAGCTCACTGTACCTTTCACAAAGGAGGAATACCCATTTGCATATCAGTCTTTATCTCGCCACTTGAGCAGTTCAGCACCGGAATGCTATGGCACTCCTCCTTTGAACAAGAGTGCCAACAGCCAGACCCAGACATGTGTTTCGGCCCTATTAAACATGCATGCACACTGACATACATACACAGGGAATTTTAATTTTACATGAAGTGGGCTTTTTTTTATAAAAGGCAATTTAGGTTTTACATGTAGTGGGCTCTTTTTATAAATGGATTAAACTCAGCAGTCAGGGGTTCGCAAGGGGAATTTTAAGGGACTTTGAGAAACTGGTTTTGTATAGTTTCAGGGCAATAGGGAGGCTAAATGAGTGACTACGACCTTTGCAGATGGTCAGCTCATCTAACAAGCCAGCCAGGGTCTTTATGGCTGGGCAGTATCGTGAAAGCAGATGTAATCTCTTCTAGGTGTATGGGAGCTTGCAGAAGGGTTTCAGTGATTTGTTTTGACCAGCAATAAATATGGGGCGAAGTGATGCTCGAAGCCAAAGTGATCAATACTCAGGGGTTTTGGTCATATTCTCAGGATGTGCCGTGCATACAGAAATTGTAGTTATTTAGATTAGAGTGTTCCGGGATGCCAGTAAAGTTGGGGTGGATGAGATAGTTATTGCCATTTCAAAGGGAACCTGTTAATTCTTCTTTCCTCAACGCATTGAAGTATCCATGGTGCACTATTCAGTTGTATACGTGCCTACCAAATGCTCAATAAAATAAACCATGTGCAATTATGTTTGAGATTAAGAGGTTTCAGGTCAGTTGTGACCTGTAATGAATTATGTTTGTATATAAATGTGTAACCATGTCATGAAGTCCTTACCTAACATGGACGAATCCCAAAGAGGGGTGTGTTATGAATATGATCTGAAGATGGTAGTTAAGACATCGATGATCAATCAGAATGGAAGAATTGGAGAAAGATGGGATTTCTTTGTATATGTTTTGTGCAATCACATGTGGGGGTGGATTGTAATAAAATATATGGGAGTGTTTTAACTGTTGCAAAAATGTATATAATGTGTCAACTTGTGTGGTTCAGGGAGACTTGGGTTAGTTTGACTCCATGGGGTCATCTAGCTCCTCCCAGCCGTTTGTACAATAAACTTGCTTTTTGGACAAAACATGCACTTGCTTCTTCGGAGCTGGCCTATTCTGGGTTAAGGCAATTGGAGGCCCGTCACTTACAACTGTAACTCCTCTTTGGCCGTCCATAATCATAGCCACTTAGCCTGGTTGTACCCTAATGCTCGTTCATTCTCATTTCAATTTTTATCCAGTACAAGTTTACAGAGGAATATATACTGCATATATAAAAGGCCCAATGCATTTCACTTGTTCAAAGTACAGTGTTCACACCAATACCAATGCCCTGATCTAGTGGTAAAACCTCTTAACTACCAATGCTCTGGTCATTTACAAACATTAAAACATTTAAAAATAGAACACAGTATGTCCATATACGACAAACATCATCTTAAGGAAGGTATTTAGTGGTAAGGCTGTAGAACAGTAGCTAAGGCAAATTATTTGGTATTTCTAAAATTCTTAAATCAGGCAGTACAATTTGAATCTGCACCAGACCATGGAAAGGGTTCAGTTATAATCTTGCAAGTGTATCCACAATAGGAAAAAGAAATAAATGATTATTGGGTGGCAGGTTGAGATGCAGGCCATGCTAGTGCAGCAAAGACCCCTTTGGTGTAACCCAAGATTACAAATGTCCATGACACGCACTGTAGGAAAATATCCTCTTTTTTCTGTTTCCTCTTACCTCTAGCTAATGTATCCATTTCAGGCACTGCCAATTCATAGAAAATTACTCTCCCAAGAGGAAGACACAATATATGCCCTTGTCCATCATGTCATCAACAAATAAGCCAAACAGTCCATCCTCATGTATGAGGTCATTTAGATATAGCCACAAATATTATGCACACATTATAGCAAGGACACGGAATTCAAAGTAGGCTTCATCTATACGTTACCAGCAACCGGAGACACAACATTTCATGTCTATGGCAGCGTCACACTGCATGTCACCTGTAGGACCAGTGTCTCCACCTGTCCAAAGAGTCTACCAGTAATCTATCTATCCCTATGACGAACTATGTGAGTTTTTCAATCCTCACATCTCTCCGAATCATACAGTTCAAGTAATTAGTAATCACACGCCTCCAACAACACAAACCACTGTTAGAGTGAGTAGAGTTTATGGAGCTAGCATCGCACTCCTGGGCTCCTGTCAGCTTCCAATAGCTTATAAAAACTGCATCTTTACAACTACAATTTCTAGAATCTCTTTGTATCCTGTACTATGGCTAAATGGGCATATATTTTGGATATGCTGTAGAAACTGAATGCGTGTCAATCTGGGACAATGTTGTTACCTAGTGGGACACCACCTCACCTCTGACCATTACACATTCATTGACAGGTTGCAGTGAGCCACTGATGCCAGACCAGTTGTGTTAGTTAGTTAGTATTATTATTTGTATTATTATTATTGTTACAAAAATTATCGTAATAGTATTATCGTAACCTAAGCGTTGGTGAGGAGAGAACGGATTTGCAACACAGCTCCCAAGGATTGGATGGGTCAATAGAGTGGATGGAAGTAGCCATGCCAAACACATTGAAGCCAACACCCATGTCTTCATGTTCGCCCCGCGACATTTTATTCATTCTCCCACTCATCTGCCCCAATCCATCTTCAGGATATGGGTACCTCCTAGTCTGTAGTCTTTCTGGGGAGATTTGCGTGTTCGGTATAGTCATAGTTATAAGTGTGAATTAGTCACATATTACAATAGATTACTAATCCTCTTTTTACAGATACAAATCTATACCAACGCCTCAATGGCGAGTGCGTGTAAGCATTTTGAGCACTCTGTGTTACCTGTTTCCATTCATTGACTCTCAGTTTTTGGAAACTTTATTGTGTGTCAGGTTACACCAGGGTTGCCTAACTCTGGGCTTCGAGGGCCAGAATTCAGATGGGCTTTCAGGATAACCCTCATTAATATTCATGAGGAAAAAATGTGCATATATTTAGAATAGTCATATGCACATTTAGCTCATGAATAGTAAAATAGTAATGCAGGGTATCGTGAAAACCCGGCATGGATCCGGCTCTCGAGGCCTGGAGTTGGACAACCCTGGGTTACACCATTGAATCTTTTTTAAAAATATGTATTTACAATTTAACCAACAATACAACAGTCACATAGCAAATACCATGAATGAAAAACGAGAAGAAAGAAGAGGAAAAAAAAAAAAAAAAAAAAAAACCAACCACCCCTGTAATACATTTAACTCTCAGGCCAATGTAAGTACACATATAGGCCACTTGCTAATACAGGTCTAAGAATGAAACCCACACCTTAGCATGTATCTGCAATTTCCTCAATCGCCTATATATTACCCTCTCAACATTCGCCAATGAAATCATCTCATCAATCCAACTTTCCGCAGTCGGAGGAATCCGGGATTTCCAACCCCTCAAGATCAATCTTTTAGACACTGAAGCTCCCCTAAACAAAAATTTCTTTTCAGACACCGAAAGATCTTCAAGTAATTCACCACATCCCAAAACCATCGTCTTAAAGTCCAGGTCAATCGTGCAATCCAGGACTCGCAAGTACATACTGCAAACCTCATGGCAGAAGCTCGGTACCCTGACACAATCCCAGAGCATATGTTCAAGAGTCCCAACATCCAAACCACAGCACCAGCACGCATCAGAATCAATCATGCCCCTCTTCCTGAGCTTCTCCGGACACCAAAACACCCTGTTGAGAACTTTAATTTGCCTTGAACGTTCACACAGATTGACTGAGCAAAGCTGTACATTCGCACACATCTCGTTCCACATATCAACAGTAATCTCGCAACCTAAATGCCTACTCCATTCCTCCACCAATCCAGTATTATCTTTATAGCTTGCAACCATTCTGCGATATAATCTGCTCGCCACCGACCGAGAATCCATCGCCAAATTCTCCAAAGTTTCAAGTTCACACACATCAATCTCACCAACGCACTTTTTTAATTTCCTGTAATCCGCCATGGACACATTCTCAATATCAAAATTAGCACATAAAAGATCAAAATTAATGAATTTTCCGTCTCTGTAAATGTCTCTAATCCATTGAACACCACCAATAAACCACTCCGGCCAAAAAATAGGCTTACCAGCCTCAGTAATGGATTTATTAAATCAGATCAATGCCGAAGGAGATCCCTGAGCCGATGAGCCACACATTTCATGAACTTCTCTCCACACATCTCGCAAAAACCCAGTCAAGGGAAGCGTCCTACCCCTATTGCTAACCGACGTAAGTATCGCTCTTGGTGCAAGAGGACCTAAAGCACCCGCCTCCACCACCGCCCAAGCACCCGGAGACACAGCCAGGAAAGGAATCAAAAATTGACAAGAGAAGGCAAGATGATATGCCCTAAAATTGGGGACCCCAAGACCCCCTCTGTCAGCAGGGAGCTGTAGCTTCCATAACTTAAGCATCGGCGGTTTCCCATCCCAAAGGAAGGTTTGCATGGAAACATCAATCAATCTCCAATAACTTGCGCTAATCTTCATAGGAAGCATACCCAGAATGTAGTTTATTTTGGGAGCCGCCACCATCTTCAAAGCGTTTACCTTGCCCCATAACGACAGACGCAAAGCCGACCATCGTAGCAAGGTTGACTTTAGTTCACGACAAGCCTCCCCCAAATTTGCCTCTACCATATCATGCACAATCGGAGTGAGCCAGAGCCCCAAATATTTCATTTTTCGAGTGCACCATTGGAATCCAAACCCCGTCGCCACAGATTTAATACAACTTCTCGTAATAGGTAAAGCCTCCGATTTCAACCAGTTAATCAAATAACCAGACGCAGCATGGAACCGATCCAAAATCGCCATCAATGAAGGCAAAGAGACTTCCAAATTTCTTAAAACCAATAGAAGGTCATCCGCGTAAAACCAAGTTTTTTGCATAACTCCATGAAAGGGTACACCCTCCAAGGTCAAATCGTTCCGCAGAGCAATTGCAAGTGGCTCAATAGCCAACACAAACAACAAAGGTGAAAACGGACAACCCTACCTCGTGCCACGCCCTAGTGTAAAAGTTCCGGATAGTAAACCATTCGTCTTAACATTAGCCGTAGGGCAAGCATACAAAAGCGAGACCCAAGAGATAAACTCCTCACCCAAATTCATTAACCTCATCACAGCAAACATGTATTGCCAGTTAATACGATCAAAAGCCTTCTCAGCATCCAAGGAAAACACAGCCACATCATCGTCCAGATCTCGGGCCGTATTCATGGTCAACAAAAGATTCCGAATGTTGCTGGAGGTTCTACGATTTTTTATAAAACCTGACTGATCTGAGTGAACAAGTTTCTGAATCAAGTCCTCAATACGTAACGCAAGAACCTTGGCCAAGATTTTGTTATCAGTGTTTATTAAGCTTATCGGCCTGTAACTGGAAGGTAGAGCACAATCCTTACCCTTCTTAAGGAACACAGAGATGGTGGCATGGTTAGTAGACTCTGGAAGTACCCCCACCTGCCTGGATTCAACATACATGTCTCTTAGAAGACCCAACACCGCCTCCGGAAGAGCCTTATAGAATTCAGCCGGCAGACCATCAGGACCAGGTGATTTCCCAGAATTCAAACTCGCAATAGCAATCCTAATTTCATCAACACTAACTGGCTGACTCAAACCATTCATGTCATCATCCGAGACTTTAGGAATAGTCAAACTGTCCAAGAAGCATGCACCATTGCTAGTAACACCAGCCTCATTCTTATACAACTTCATGTAGAAGTCTTTAAAAACTTCATTAATCTCGCAAGGATCAAAAGTAACCACCCCATCAGTCCCTTTTATAGAATTAATGGCACCCTCCGAAATCTGTTGCCTTAATCTATAGGCCAGCCACCTGTCACATTTCTCTCCTTTCTCAAAGTAAGCGCTTTTTATCCTATATAAATCCTTCTCAGCTCTTGCGCCCAAAGCGTCATTCAGATCCCTCTTCAACCGCTTCATCTCCATTCGATTTGCAACATCATTCGGATCACGAACCAATGCACCCATCACCTCAGCAATTCGAGCTTCAGTGTCTCTCAGCACCTTAGACATTCTATTCCTCCTACTACAGGATAAACCCAGAGCAATGCCCCTCATCGTACACTTAAATGCCTCCGAAATGACACTTTTACTAATAACATCAGAAGAATTCTCAGTCACAAAATATTCAGCTTCCAGTCTAATCTTTTCTAAAACAGACTCATCATGCAATATAGAAGTGTTCATCTTCCATTGAAAAGTCCTGCTTCGCACAAAATTCAAGGACAGGCCCAAAAAGATAGGCGCGTGGTCGGTGACAGCTATACAGCCAAGTCGGCTATTCAAAAGTCTGGCAGTCGCATCCCCAGCAGTAAAAAACATATCAATCCTTGAATAGGTGTCATGTGCCCCCGAATAGAATGTGTATTCTTTGGAGTCTGGGTGGTGTAGCCTTCAACAATCCTTAAGATCAAAATCCTCAAGTAGTGTCCGAAAAGAACCAAAATGCCCATCCTTCCTCTGTACAGCAGAGCGTCCAGTGCTATCC
Source organism: Ambystoma mexicanum (assembly GCF_040938575.1). Lineage (NCBI taxonomy): Eukaryota > Metazoa > Chordata > Amphibia > Caudata > Ambystomatidae > Ambystoma > Ambystoma mexicanum. The sequence goes on along the minus strand of NC_090930.1, from coordinate 206,527,402 downwards.
ATGGATGAATCAATCACTAAATTGAAATCCCCACCCAAAATGATATTAGCTGAGCCCAAATCAAGCATCAACTGTGACACTTCCCCAAAGAAAGTGCCACAGTCCACCGAGGGAGCATAAACATTACATAGCACATGTAGGACACCCTGTATTTCCACCAACACAGCCACCGCCCGCCCCTCCCGATCACAAGTGGTCTTCAGAATCCTAACAGGAGAACCCTTCCGTAAAAGAATTGCTACCCCCCTGGACTTAGCACGAAACAGCAACCTCACCCAGCCAACCTTTACGCAAGACCCCAATGTCCTCCAGCAAAAGATGAGTTTCTTGTAAAAAGTAAACATCACACTGCATATCTTTTAAACTATTCATAACTTTTTGCCTTTTGAGAGGATTATTCAGTCCATTAACATTCCAGGAGGAGAACTTAAGTTGAGAGTCCCCAGCAGTAGACATAACATAAGATTCAAGCGATGTCGAAGAACTAAAGAAAATGAAAACAATAAAACAAAACAAAAAAAGAAGAACAACCCCAAACCCTCTGCAACAGAAAAAGGACGCCAATGCAGAAGAAGCATAGGAGACCAAACCAACACCCCAGCACCCCTCCCAAATCCAAGGTAACCATCAATCCGTCAAATCCTCTAACATAAATAACCAAAGTCATAAATAAATAATATGCAATAACGTCAATCAATCCCACCCCATAAAATCCAGTAAAAGCAGCATTCTAATCAGGTCATCAAAGAACAGATATCAACCATGTAAAACCTACAAACAACGACACGCACAGATAATTGAAAAAAGGAGAAAATAGACAATAAGGGAGACCTATTTAAAGAACCCATGCACCAAATAATGGACACAAAATCTAAAACCCGCCCGAAGAGAGCAAGCATATGACGCCCCACCACATACCTAAATTGAGAAACATAGACACAGTAGGCCGCTCTCCCATAACAACAGAGACTGCAACCTCTATCAAACTTTGCCCCATCGTCAGACCCCCCAGAACAACAACACCATGTACATATATCCTGTTAAAACCAGCACATAAGGTAAGGACAAAATGGAACACCTTAGAGCAAGTGAATGAGTGACGTGCGCCATAAAAAGTACGATAGCATTCACAGATCCATGCGTTGTAGGGGGAATTGAAAGGGTCCAAATGCAGTCCCATTTACACCAACGCTCACCGCCGCCCATTTTGCTGAGCACCGAGTTCCGGAGTAAACAATCGCTGGAAGTCAGGCCTTCCACCGCGGTCCAGCAACACTAGCTCTCATGGAGCCGACAGAAAGCAGCCTGCAGCCGTGACGAGCGCTGGAGAGAGGGAAACACGGCAGCACCCGGAACCAGGAAGTAGATCCCCTGTGACGTCGGGAAGAAAACGGCGTTACGTCAAATCAGCTGACCGGAGCCTCGGAAGGTGCTTTACTCCACAGCACGGGGAATCCACTTCGTAATGAAGATCTCGGCATGCGCATCATACGAAGTGATTAAAGTTCCTTTCCAACGAAAAAAGAGCAACTGTGGCGGCAGATGGGCGCCATTTTAACCCATAGCAAGTGACCAGAAATAAAGACGAACATAATTGAAAAAAGATTTGAAAGGGAAGAAGTCCTTTCTAAACTCACCCCATTCCCTTTCGTGTCACTCAGCAATGTTATTATCATGAACACCAAGTTTGTCCAGCCATAAAAAGGCTTCCTGGGGGTCCGAAGTGGTCTTGCTGCCTCCAGGCAGGATCAATGTTAAATTATTGAATCTGTTTAAAAAAGCCTTCACTTGAAGGGATTTTGCACGCTCTTTCACCCCTTTAAACAGCTTCCTTGCCTCCATCACCATCTTGGGATAATCAGGAAACAAATAGATAGGTTTCCCTTTAAAATTGACAGACACCTTACCCCTAGATGCCTCCAACAAGGACTCCTTAATTCTTGCCAGAGTAAAGGACACCAAAATGTGTCTAGGCTTCAGGCCAGGAAGTTTTCCAATACGATAGACATTGTCAATTTCACTTTCCAAAGTGTCCACACCATAGCACTCTTTAAATATCTGCAAAATCAATGGCAGCAACTTTTCACCTGTAGGATCTGAGTGCTCTGCTACACCAATTAGCCGCAAATTCCTCTCACGCAGTCTCAAATCCATCTCCAGGCGGTGATTTTTTCCCTCTTGTACATCAGCCTTCAAATTCTTGTAAGCTCTATAGCTCCCAGTAATTTCTGATCCCATTTTAGAGGCTTTCTTTTCCAGACCAGTCACCCTTGTATCCAAATGGGAAACTTTTCCATTCAGTTCTGCCATGGTTGTCTTAACCTCAGCCATGTCCATGGCCACCTGGCGCATCAACTTGTATAAATCCTGGACACTTGGGTCGTCCTCATCCATCACTGTGATTTGTTTTTGTTTTTTTGAAGTAGGATTATCAGGTTCCAAGATCTTTTTCTTGGAATTCATATCAGCAATAAAGCAGCTTCAGGGAGGAGGCCAGGAGCTGAGGACTCAAGCTGCTCTCACCTTGACCAACATTCCAGAACCTCTACACCATTGAATCTTGTCTCTAAACTCCCCTGGAGCTGTATGAGATTAGTAACCCGGAACCCTTTAAAAGACAGATCGGACAGAATGCCCCCATTCTTGTAACACAACGAACCTGGGCATTTCAGTTGGAAACCATATTTAAGTGAAAAACTTGTGTTTGCTTTTTCGTTCATATAAAGTTAACTTATGAATTAATTATTATGAACAAACCATGGATAGCAATGTGGCTTTTTTCTATCCTAGACCCACTCTTTAACAGTTGCTTGTTTTTCCCTGAGGAAGGCTGTGCCATGAAAGATATGCTCACAAAGCCAAAACCTGAGATGGCATGACTATAGGACATCTCCATTAATGGATAACAACAATTCCATAATGTGTTCATGAGAGCAACTGTCTCATATAAGAAAGTGGACTCTGCTAAGTACATCTACATCCTCATGCTGTGCTGTGAAATTGCTGCTGTTGTTAGTTTTGGTGTTGTTTTATGTGTGTAAAATACACAAAGGTGGTTCTGGGTACACACTTGGTGTTGTGAACGCATGTGAGTTCTGGAAGATTAGCAATGTGAAGGTACTATTACCATTGCTATTTTATATTTCATTTTTTTCTTGTTGAATATATACTTTGTAGCTTTGATGTTTCTCTTAGCACTTGGAATGGGTTTGTTTTGTGTCATGTTCTTGTGTAGTAACAGTAGAGAGATTTTAGAGGTCTGTATTTTCTGAAGCTTAATTGTACATGACCCATCAGACCTCCAGTTGACTTATAGTTCCGGTCACCCTTGGATTTGTGTATGAACATGCTGCCATCATCAACAGCTGGGTGCCTCTAGCAAATTTGCACCTGACAACGCGACTCGCACTCAGAGAGAGAGAGAGAGAGAGAGAGACAGAGCGAGTGATTGATAGTTAGGCACTGGGTATAGCAGGTATGTAAGTAATTAAATCATTCTATGCATATAACAACTTTAAGCATTGAAAAAAGCCCAACTCCCCAAAAGCTAGTGAGAAGAGGCAGTCAATAGCTGTGAAATACTATACATTTCACAGCTTATGTAAGGAGGGAGGTACATGGTTAATTCAAGATGAATAAAGAAAATACAGTACTGGCTATGCAAAAGACCCAATACACCCACCAACCTAGCAGAATCTATTAATAAAAAGATTCAAAAGTGAGCTACCATAGGCAATGCATTTATGTCCTGTGCTGAAAAGGAATATAGCATCAATACTACCTTCTACAAATACCCTGGTAATCGTGAAAACTCCAAGGACCAAGGAAAATATTAGAGTGCAGGAAAGGATCAGTTGAAGTCACTTTGGAAACGTTCCCAATGTTACTATGGGTTTGTCCGCAGGATTCAATGAGCGTCACCCAATTGGTCTCCTTTGGCTATAGGTTAGTGGGAGGTATAGTGTGCTTACAGCCTCTAGGCATGGAGGAGGCAATACCCACACAGCTGGGGAGTTTGGAAGGCACTCATAGAAGAGCTCTAAGAGACCCGGCGCCTGGCTACAGCGTGTGATCTTTACTCGCATGTGTAATACGGACACGGTCCAAGGTGACAGGATACAATGAGGCAGGGACACCTTCTCGGGGTGCTGGCTGTAGCGGAAACTGCCCAGTCGTTTCAGGTGCATAGATAGGTTTTGGCATTAGGATTGGGACTGGCTATCAGTGCTTGGGGATTCCTGTTCAGTAGAGCAGTGATTACAGGTGTGCTAGAGACACAGCAATGAACCAACAAAGAAGAGGCAACCTGTAAAGAAGACCTCTGGTAAGGTGGATACCACAATCATAACAGCAAATACAGGGAGCTCGGCAGCGAATCCAGCAATGAAGGCGCTGTCAATGAAGTCGGGAATCAGCGGAACAGTTATAACTGTGTTTTCGAGAAAAGCAGAGAAAGGAGACTTCCACAGCAGCACAGCGGGAGAGGGACCAGCCATTATCACGAGTCACTGCAGCATCCAGAGTCATCCAACTTGGCAGCACAGCTTCCGGGTAAGTTCCCAATGGATCTCAGAATGGTAGGGGGTCACCCCCAGGCCTACACATTCACCCAGGAGCTGGCTAAGCCAGTCCATCAGCTCACAGGCATGCAGCACACGAGCTTTGGTGCCCAGTCAATCAGGGTTGGCCAACCAAACTTCCACACATTCAAGTACATCCACACATTTGTGGGTTGGAATATCTGGTAGCCCCCTCCCTCCAACTAGTTCCAACAGGAAAAGCTGTCAGCACAGAGAGACCAGTGTGGGTTCTAATTGAGCCTACGTAGAGTTAACAGCCATTTTGGCAAAACCCATAGGCCAAGCAAACAGAGGCACAAAGTAATATGGAGGGCCTGCTGGACTTCTGAAATGCCTTGCTACCCAAATGGTCTCCATCTATGGGCATTTGGCTACTGACACTACAGATATGGCGAAGCAAGAAACAAATGGCAAAGATACGACCAGCCTACTACCGTACACACCTTCTGGGGGATAGCAATCACCAAGGAAGAACATTGAGCTCTTAACCATGGTACCCATATGGGCTTACAAGGGCAGAACATCAAAAAGGAGTGGCTTCAGCAGAAGTTCCTCTGACCTAAAAAAGGTAGCAAAAAAAACATAAAAAGACACCAGAAAGGTTGCAGAAATCAGGGAAAATATCTTAGAGCTTTTTTTTAAAGAAAACAAATGTAATGTTAACAATTTTGAATAAATGCTGCAAAAGCAAACAAGATGGTGAAGGGCAAGCTGAAGGCAACACAGAACAGAATCAATGACTTGTACGGCTGAGGTGCTCAGGGGATTGTCAGAGAGACTTCCTGCTCAGACTTTTTGACTCATAGCATCGTTCTTCCCAAACCAGTTCCCAAGCCCTGTGCAGCAGCCACTGAACAGGCAGGCAGCGGGGGAGAGATTCACATAAAAACAAGATGCCAGATAATGGTTCCAGGGCACTGAAGGTGGGGTAAACACCCGTAAAATAACAGTCGGTTTGATTAAGATGAAAGAACAATGCAAGCAGAGTCACCGCTAGACAACCTTCCCTAAGACCTCACCGAAGGTTGGGGGTGGGGAGAAGCGGTGTGGTTGGAAGCCAATTCCAGGAGTTACCATCTATGAACTCAACAACTAAACCACTAAAGCAGGGACATCAATTAGGAGTAAGGGGGTGCAAAGTGACACCTGCCTTGCTGCTTAGAACCCCCTCTAGAGGCTTAGCTACCACTGGGATTTAACCAATTTGACTGGTGATCTTTTTAAAGTATGACCTTAACTTTCAGAGCTTTAATATCTGCTTCTTGGTCTGTCATTGCCACACAATCTTATGAGAAGTAACTCTCCATGAGGTCTTTGGGGGTCAGAGGGCATGCGATATCCCGTCTCAGACCCTTATGGCTTTTGGTTGAATGACACCAATGAACTCCACCTGACCCCTCTCATCCCTGACACTGAATTCATGCTCGAACCTGGATTGTGCCATTGAACTGCATTGGAATGGATGAATATTCAGCAGGGTCATTGCAGAACAGAGTTCGTGTATGGCCGAATAAAGAGGACAAGATGATGTAAGGGTCACTTCAGAGGCAAGCAGCGTCCTCCTGGCGCCGTGACTAACTCGGGTAGAGGAGGGTGTCCCAGCAGGTGCACACACCTTCCCTAACTAATAATACGAGGGCAAGGCATACAGAGAAAGCCAGCACATTCTTTGTGCAAGCCGAACCCTGCTGTGTACAAGTCCCCGCAGGCTGTCTCTGCAGCAGCAAACCTTGAGAACAAAAGAAGGCTGACAATGAGAAACGACTGCTCCGGTTGGGACATGCGGGGCGGCTTTAGGTAAACACCGCCCTGAACAGCTCTGCGCCACAAGGTGAAAGGACGCGCGCACGTAATCGCGTTATCCGCGGTCACGCCCCGTCATTCCAGCAGGCCCTGCCTGCTCAGTGGAAAATAAATCAGTATAATGAAGAATATTCTGAAGGAACTGGGCAGGCGTGAATGTTTTCTTTTTCTGTTGCCTCGTGTGCAATATTCACAGATTGATTGGTGATAAGTTAAGAGCAAACGGTGAAATAGAAGGAAGGAGAAAAAAACATTAACAATTGTGGCTCTTGCGTAGTGAAAAGCTCCACTGTTCAGACAGACATGCGCACCCGCATAAGGTGGGGATGTCGAGGAGTGAATAGGCAGGAAAAGGGTGATAACAAATGGAGGGACAATGGGGCAGATTAGCTGTTTCCTCTTGGGGTGCTATCCCACAACAGCCTCCCATTAGTGACGGGTCACACTACTACATTAGTGTCTGTGTCCAAGAGAACACCATTCACCCACATACAGAAAACACCTTACAAACTGCAAGAGAATAAACAGGCAACAATCCCCGCATTCATCACCCAGGACATCACCAGCATCCTATCACCCTATGCCTTATAGGTTATTAAACATACATCCCAGCCCTGTTCCAGGTCCATACAATAAAGCAGCCCTTTAAAGAGGGAATGGTTATAGCCATTCTCAAACAAGCCATCGTCAAACCCCTGCTTAAAACCCATCAGTTGAACATTCAAAATTACTTCAGGCGTATCACTTGTCTTATTACAACCTCCAACATCCTTCAGAAACGACATTGAAAGCATTTGCAAGTGTCTATTAGAACCTCTGGATCTCACTGCTTGACTGTTAGAACTTTTAGATCTCACTGGCTGTTAGAACATGTAGATCTCACTGCTTGACTGTTGGAAGTTCTAGATCTCACTGCTTGACTGTTAGAACTTCTAGATCTCACTGCTTGGCTGTTAGAACATGTAGATCTCACTGCTTGACAGTTAGAACTTCTAGATCGCACTGCGTGGCTGTTAGAACATGTAGATCTCACTGCTTGACTGTTAGAACTTCTACATCTCACTGCTTGACTGTTGGAAGTTCTAGATGTCACTGCTTGACTGTTAGAACTTTTAGATCTCACTGCTTGTCCGTTAGAACCTCTAGTTCTCATTGCTTGGCTGTTAGAACTTCTAGATCTCACTGCTTGGCTGTTAGAACATCTAGATGTCACTGCTTGGCTGTTAAAACATCTAGATCTCACTGGTTGGCTGCTAGAACCTCTAGATCTCACTGCTTGACTGTTAGAAGTTCTAGATCTCACTGCTTGACTGTTAGAAGTTCTAGATCTCACTGCTTGGCTGTTAGAACATGTAAATCTCACTGCTTGACTGTTAGAACTTTTAGATCTCACTGGCTGTTAGAACATGTAGATCTCACTGCTTGACTGTTAGAACGTCTACATCTCACTGCTTGACTGTTGGAAGTTCTAGATCTCACTGCTTGACTGTTAGAACTTCTAGATCTCACTGCTTGTCCGTTAGAACTTCTAGTTCTCATTGCTTGGCTGTTAGAACTTCTAGATCTCACTGCTTGGCTGTTAGAACATCTAGATGTCACTGCTTGGCTGTTAAAACATCTAGATCTCACTGGTTGGCTGCTAGAACCTCTAGATCTCACTGCTTGGCTGTAAGAACATCTAGATGTCACTGCTTGGCTGTTAGAACATCTAGATGTCACTGCTTGGCTGTTAGAGCATGGCGATCTCACTGCTTGGCTTTTAGAACTTCTAGAATGTGGTGGTAATTTCGATACCATAGACCTTCAAACACCACTAAATGGCCTGTCAGAGCTAGCATGAGCTTTGGACTCATTCACCTCTGGTAATTCTCATTGCCTCAGACTGAATTCCTAGCTCAGCAAATCCTTTTAAGTCTTGTGTGGAGGATCCTCACGGCCACCAGTTCTCTTCAACAACTACCTTCCTTCTCATGAAGGACTATGGTGACCATGAACTGCTCCTACACCAGTGACAGCAATCTCCGTCTATACATCGTTAACATGCGAAACCATGCAAAGCCCTACATTCCTACCCAACATAAAGAGCAGTGCAGCTTGGAGCTGGAGCTTGGAACTGAAGACAGTGTATTGGACTGGATGATGCAGGGCTATCCAGTGGCTGTCAATCAGTGGACGATGCAGGGGGCAGAGGACAGGGCTACCGGGCCTGTTTCCAGAAGTGGCGAGTGTTGTGCCACAGTGCAGCGGCTGCAGCAGTAGTGGGAAAGATCCAATTCAGGGCGAGGGACCAACGCAATCTGCTAGTTCCCATGAGGAGGATTCTGCTACCAGACTGGCACGGGATGGGTTTTGCTATGTGAGGGGTGTCATGGGGGTGAGGCAAGGGTTGAAGGCTGGACCTCTTGCCATTGTCCACAGACATGAGAGACTGTTGGTGACTAACGCCTCCACCCCATAGCTTGTCTACATGCATCTCCTGCCTGGGACTACCCAAGTCAATTTCCTACTTGGCCCCACCTTCACAGTTCCCTTTTCGATCCTGCCTGCTCGGTTATACTCTCTGCAATGCAGACATTGGACTACCCTTGCTGTTTGGGCTCAGAGGTGACTGCAGGGCCTGAGGAGGGACTCTTGGGGAGTGGGGAGGTCATTCTCTATTCCGTTTGGCTCCCATTTGCATGTTTTGGCTGAGCTTACTGTCACCTTCCCAGAGAATTTCATCTAGTCTGTGGCCCTCCTCTGCTTGGTTGTCTTCTGCTGTGTAGATGGGTGGATGTTCTTCTAACTCTTGCCCGGTGGCTCCTCAACTGGCCCATTGTTCAGAGCCACACTGGACTCAGACCTTTTTTTTCCACTTCAGTTTATTTCAGTTTTTCCAGAATCCACTTGCACGGTATTCACGTGTTCTACTTTTGTATTCTGTTTCTTTTCCTGTAATGTGAGCATTTTTCTGCATCTTCGTTGCAGTGCAAGAGGCCAATTAGGAGGCTCTGTGCTCTTTAAAAATAATAAGCAAAACATGTATTTATTTATTTATGTTTACATTTATAGAGCGCTCTAAACCCATAGGCATCAAGGCGCTAGATACAAGAATGGTTACAAGACAGACATTAGACAGACATGATTGTCAAGGATAAGTTCAGGGGGCTGGGGGGGGAGTTAGGTGAACATCACAGTTTTCAGTTGTTTGCGGAAGGTCCAGTCCGATTGTTCGGATCTCAAGGCCAAAGGTAGGGAGTTCCAGAGTTTTGCTGATATAACCGGGGAACTGGCTCAGCCCGCTCTAGCTAGTTTGAAATTGGGTATGACGAGACAGTGAGCGTAGGTGGAACAAGTCAGTCTTGATGACTGGGCTCTCTTGAGGTTATGTGCGACGTAAGGGTGGCAGCAATGGCTAGGAATCTGCGGGTGATGGAAAAGGTGATGCGTTCACGTATTAGGAGCCAGTGGACGTTTCCACTAGAGGCTGAGATGTGCTCACACCTGAGAACATAAACATAAGTTCCTGGAGGCTCAATATGCGCTTCCAACAAAAACCTTCTCCACATTCCGCAAGCTTGCTGTCGCTGAAAAGGAGTCAGAGGCTTTTCAGCAGAAAGATCAAAACTACAGAAGAGGCTCCCTATAGCAATCCAAAATGCATCCATCCCCATAGCATTCAAACCCATGATCGCTGATCTTTCCGTCACCCCCCGGTCAACCAACAGAGTGTTGTGAAGTGCTTGTCTTTGCATGTTGGAAGACTGTGATGTCACGTGAAATGTTGCGTTGTTAATGAGAGAATGTTTGGGTGAGGGATCCAAGGACAGGCATTAGAGTCCCTGCCTGTGTGATGGGTGCCAGTGTTTTTATGTTCCATGTGACTTAAGATGTAACTGTGACTTAAGAAGATGTTAATAAACCTGAAGTAACGACAAGAAGCCTAAGAGGTCACTTCATTACACAGAGCACACCTGGAGAAGCTTCGGTTCACACAGCTGCACTGTTCAATTTCATTTGTTCAACCTAATGACTGTCTTCTCTAAGCCATTGGCGCTTTCTAAAAATAGTAGTGGTTGTCTCTGCAACAACATACCATCTGTGATCATATATCCATTGGGCAGGACCCTAGGTACCAAGATTCCGATTGCAAGCAGGCCTTGTCAAACAACTAGTCAGACCCCCTTTCATAATGCTCCATGCTAGAAAAGTATGGTGCATATGTGACTTTTCTCAATTCATCTACTGATACTACTCAACAGCTGCCTTTTGGTTTGGCGGGCTGCCAGACACAAAGTGACATGTGCATTCCAGCCAGCAACTGTTGGAAACAAACGTCCAGCATGTCATATCCTGGTGACAGATGACATATCTAAATATAAGCCATGTCTGCTTATGGCATGGTGATCTCTGATATGCCAGAATTAAAGTGCCCAAAACCTATTGATGTCATTTTGTTATTATGTTGATTTCTATTGACCCTCCTGGTCCTGGGCCCCTGCGTATTCACTTTCTGCCACTGAGTTTCTTCACCCAAAACTAACCATTTGGGTTGGTCCCAGCAAAAGCCTTTGACCTCCCTGGCAAAGGGTTTTTAGCTCTTGGAAAGGCAAGCACTACCTTACCTGCCTCTACTGGGTAGGTAGTTGTCGAGTGATTCAAAGAACAGACTCTGGTAGGCCAGGTGAAGTCACACCAGGGTGGTAATTATCAAAGTCCCTTTAATGTCCCTTCGATGTTGGCAGACTGAGAAAGGGGGCAGGGTAGAGTAGCCCAGTAACAGTCTTTCCAGTTAGAGAGAGATTCCACCATCTTGGATGTTCCAACATCCTGTCCCCCTCCCCATTTCCTGCATACAAAGCACTCTGGCTATGACATCACCAAGCAAGAAGATTATGAAACAGTAGTAGGGGGTGGACCTTTAAATAAGGCTATAAGGGAAATAATCTGCTGTGGACATTTGCCGACATAAGGGAGAGACCCTCACCTACATTGAATCAACTTTGAACACTGAAAGAGAAGGATTTATCTGGAACCTTGTTGGGAATACAATGTTCTCTAAAGTGCTCTGCAATAGAGGTGAAAACCAAGATTTCCAAGGAAGAGGCAAACACTTCCCCAAACCATCCCAAGGGAACATTTGGTCTGACAGGCTGTTTATGAGGCTTGCTTGCAGTCACAATCCTGATACCCAGGGTCCTGCTCAATGGAGATAGCCAGCCTGTTCTCTCTGGAACCTTCCTTTTTGGTTGGGAAAGGCAGTACAAGCACTACCCTTATCCTTGGAGGATCTGGACAGGATCCCCCAGCAACCAAGAACCAAGTAAGTGACCCTGACTCTCTTTACACCTTCAAACCCCTTTGATGCCGGTTTTATGCACATGCAACTCAGTCCAACTGCAAGGGTACATCTTGAGTCATCTTCGGCACAGAACTGCATCATGAGTTCTACTCAATGCCGAAGCTCCGCTGTCTCTACATCCAAGACCCACCCAGTCTTTTAGTGTCCTCAACTTGACACAGCCTGCCCCCAGGACATTGCACCTGCAGTACCATAACACTGTGTTGAGATAGTTGAGCCCGCTCACCATCCAAGCCTTCCCTTCTCTGCATAGAAACTGCACCATTCTTGCCCCTGGCTCGATGCCGAAAGCACCTAGACTCCTGATTTGATGGAAAAAAGCCTGCAAAGCAAGAATAAATGTACTTATAGGGGTTCTGTTCCCTAGGCCTGCTTTAAAGAGCGCAGGTGACTTGTAAGTCCTAACGTTCTACCTTTTTAAAGCATCTTCAGTGACACTGCTGTTTAAAACATTGTCTGTGCACCCCTATTTTCGAACCCATAGTGTTATTCCTAACTCTACATTCTCTTTGTTTTCCTTTACAGGTTTGGGTTATAGTGTTTTAAACCAGTTTGTTTGAATTGTTAGTTTAATCAAAGTATCCTTTTTCATAGAACTTGGTTGTACCATCTTGTATTTTGGTAATAACATACTATTGTTCCTTGATCAGCTTCTGTCCTAGCTCACACCCATCCTGATGGATATAGGCTTCCCTATGCCCAATCTAACATAGGAAGCAAACAAGGTACGCCCATTGGTGCGTACCTGTTTCACCTTCAAGATTAGGTGCGCTGCTGGTTCAGTAATTGTGTGGGGATGAGTAGGAGTGTCATTCACTACTCATCCCTGTATTCCTGAGGACAGTAGTCATTTCATCACAGTCTTGTCTTAGTGATGGGCAGTTCTACTACAGCAGAAGTCTCTATTGCATGTCTCCTTTAATTTATGTCAACTATCCAACAGTGGTAGGGTGTGTGGTTTGCCTCCCCTTATTTATTGGGCGAGCTCCTAGAGTGGCTGGGATGTCGTGGTTGTCTCCTCCAAGAGATAGGAAGCTCTAGGGATTGCCTTCTCTAAGTGATGGGGGTATGGTCCTACAGTAAAGGGCGGTAATGGCTATCGCATGATGATGTGCTGGCTTCATGCTCTAATGCTTATTTATCTATTCATTTATTTTAGTTTTTGATAGGGCGCTACATGCCTGAAAGCCTCAGAGCAGCAAGAAAGAGAAGCAACAAGGCAAAGGGATAGAAAGATCTGGCCCTGTAGAACAAGGTCATTAATCAGCTGAGTTAAAGAGTAAGGTTTTTATACTTCTCCTAAAAGTTGACACAGATTGAGATGCTTTGATACCAAACAGGTAACATATTCCATTCTCTTGGAACATGGAAATCAAAGCAAGATTCACCAAAACATTTTAGGTGAAAATGGGGTTGGTGCAACTGAGGATTAACAAAGGAATGCAGCTCTCGACAGGGTTGTTTAAATGATAAGCTCTTGGACAGATAAAGGGGAGCAAATACGTTCTGACATTTAAAAGCAATAGACAATATCTTATGTCTTATTCTCTGCCTTACTGGGAGCCAATGTAGTTCCATCCTGAAAGGCGTGACATGGTCACGCTTAGATAGTCCAAAAACAAACAAACCAACCATATCTGAATTCAGCCTATGCGCCAGCGTTTCCAAGCAATCCATCCATATCAGAATTCCGCCCATTCACCAGTGTTTCCAAACAACCCATCCATAGCTCAATTCAACCCATGCACCAGTGTTTCCAAGCAACCCATCCATAGCTGAATTTAGCTCATGCACCAGTGTTTCCAAGCAATCCGACCATATCTGAAATCAGCCCATGTGCCAGTGTTTCCAAGCAATATAACCATATATGAATTCATACCATGCACCAGTGTTTCCAAGCAATCCAACTATAGCTGAATTCAGCCCATGCACCAGTGATTCCAAGCAATTCATCCAAATCTAAATTCATCCCATGTGCTAGTGTTTCCAAGCAATCCATCCATATCTGAATACAGCCCATGCGCCAGTGTTTCCAATCAATCCAACCATATCTGAATTCAGCCCATGCACCAGAGTTTCTAATCAATCCATCCATATCTGAATTCAGCCCATGCACCAGTGTTTCCAAGCCATCATCCATATCTGAATTCAGCCTATGCAGCAGTGATTCTAAGCAACCCAAACATAGCTGAATTCAGCCTATCTACAAGTGATTCCAAGAAACACAATCATCGCAGAATTCTGCCTATGCACCAGTGATTCTGTGCAACACAATCATCACTGATTTCAGCCTGCGTGCCAGTCATTCCAAGCAACTCAATTATCGCTGAATTCAGCCTACGCACCAGTGATTCTGTGCAACTCAATCATCAGTGAATTCAGCCTATGCGCCAGTCATTCCAAGCAACTCAATCATTGCTGAATTCAGCCTACATGCCAATAGTTCGAGCAATCCCAGATCCAAGACTTGCTCTCGCAGGAGTAATGAGGGCTTCATGACTCAACTCTCATCTTATATAAATATACTCAACTTCATCGTTGAGAGTTGTAGGGAAAACATGACATTGCTTTCAATGGAGGCAGTGAAATGAATGCAAAAATAGCAAATTGAAATGCCCCGAGCACGTGTAAAATGTTCTATGTTATAGTGAAGGGGCCATCTGTACAGTTTGCACTGAATACATATGCTGACCTAGAGTAATCAACTAGCAATTTCCCATGAAATAACATTTACCCGGTAATTAATTAATGTACCCTTTAACAGAGCAGTGCAAATGATTCAGATGACAAATTTTGTTTTAATCAGTGGAAGTAAACTTGCATGCAAAATGCATTGGCTGTCTTTTTCATTCAGAAGGGGCTATTGTGTGCTTTGCAGGAAGCAAGTTGATTAAAATATGCTCAGGCGCTGGAGTGTTCGGAGAGAGAAATGGCATGATTCTAGAAGGATCAGCTGGGGTTACAGGAGATGTCAGGAGAGAAGGGGCAGGGTCAGTAAGATTGACAGGCCTATGGTATAAATCTAGCTACAAGGGTGGTGGAGAGTCAGTCATCATTTTGTGGAGAGAGGAGATCAGAAGTGCCACCATCAGCTGAGCAAAGAGGACAATGCCAGACAGTCCAGGTCCTTAGACAAAGCTGGAACTGTGAGCTGACCTTGGTGGGGAGAAAACTGTGTGGAATTTGCAACACTTCCATTTACTGATAATCCACTTCAGAGAGGTGGCTTTCCTGATAATAACGCAGAGTCTTCACAATTGAATGTGAGTATATTTGTGAATTGGGGAGCATGTGTGTGAATGTGTTCTGAGATAGAAAGAGAACCAAGGTCGAAGTAGGTGAAGCTTACACTGTGTTCTCATGTTTGATTTTCTCTCTTACTGTTCTGGCTGAGTTGTTTTCCCATGAATATATTGGGTCGCTATTCAATGTTGCTGTTTTTTTTCCAATCGGTAAGTTTAATGATAAATGCACATTTTAAATGTTACCGTGTGTCTTGATACATTATTGCCGGGATCTGGGTTGTGTCATTTATTTACTGTGACTTCATAGATAGAAAGATTGTATGTGTGCGATGTCTCCCGTGTGCATGCTGAAAGCTGAGGATATTCATCAAAGACGGTAGTCTGGTTTTGTAAATAAGTGACTGGAAAAACAGCTAGTGCTCTTTGGTCCCTGCAAGTGCGAAGCCCAATAGTCTGCGCTTACAGTCAACCCTAAACAGAATACAAATATTAGGAAGGCGGGAGTCTTGTTCCATCATATAGGGCATTACTATAAATATGCTGTGCTACCACTAATTTACCACAGTATTAAAATATTACCCAAGTTATGTAATAGCCCTCTGACAAAAAACCCTAACACGGTCTTTTAGAACTTATATAGGCAAGGACCCAAAGACTCCCTGGCACTGACTTTTTCTGCTCCACAAAATCAAGCCTTGTCTGTGATATCAAACCTTACAACCAGCATCCAAGCAAATGGATGGTGACAGCATCCCACTAGCCTGCATCATCATCAGAACATTGGCGCCACTGAAGAGTGAATTGCACACACCCAAGCAGCTCATCAAATTACTGAAGAAATAAGGCCATATAACACCCACACTGATAGATCTGTACCTGTACCTGATCACTCTTCAATCCAGCGTCACCTTCCAAATCCGTACATCACATACAAGGTGGTTACATTCAAGTCACCACTTAACCTGGAAGAGCAAGTAAGACTCTGAGGGGTTGATGGAGCACCAGATGCTGGGACAGAGCTAGATTTTCTGGATTTTGAATAAGGAGAAAAACAAAGTCTGAAACAACATCCCATCACACATTAGGCTTGATTCAGCATGAATGCATTCCCAAAAGGAAGACCCATCTCTTCTGGGATGGCCTCATTCACAGATTAGACCTCCTAAAAAAGTCAGCTTGTCACCTTCAATGACTGGTCTCTGGGGTAAGGAGCTAAAAAACCTTGCACCCCCTTCTCAACTTTGTACACACACTTGAATCTTTCCCAACTCCAGCAATCCCTGCTGAGAATCTATACCACCCTGTTCAACACTAAGTGACTGATCAAGTAGGTTCAGCGATTGTATTTGTGTCTCTCCCTAGTTGTGGTTTGTCTCCTACAGTAGCATACTATGGTCATTGTCTTCTTTAAGTAATGAGCTACTTGAAATAGCTTATAATGATTTTTCCGATTAGCGAGGGAGCATACTCCTATAGCGGAAAGGTTTAGTGCAGGGGTCTGCAACCTGTGGCCATCGTGATTTGTTAGACTACGACTCCCATGATTCATCACTTTTTTTATAACACCTTTTATTATATTTGAAACATAGAAGAGAACAAAACCAAATAAGCACGTTTGATTGGCATAATCCAAGAGGTCCGGATGTACAAAAAGCAAACAATTTCGTATACACATACAATTCCTGCTATTATGCCATCCTGCAGGTGAACCCCCTTTAAGAAGCTTCTTCCCATTTATTCCATATCTATTGGAATTTGGTCGGGTACCCATGCATTATATACTCTTTGTTCGTATGACATGCAGATATCCATGTCCGATACCCATTTGCTATATCCAGGAATGTATGGCTTACCCCACATCATGGCTATACTCTTTTGTTATCAAGATGGCAGCCATGAACAGTAATAATCTTTCAAAGCAACTATTGGAGTTAGTTCCCTATAATCCCAACAATGATTCCTCACCTTTGACTATGCTAACTAGGGCTGATGGGAGTTGTAGTCCAAAACATCTTGAGAGTCAAAGGTTGCTGTTTTAGTGGCACAATTTAGTGATAGGGTGCGCTCATAAAGTAGAAGGTGGTAGTGGCAGTCGCCCCTCCTAATAAACTATCAATGGAAAAGTAGATGTAGCCACTTGTAATAATGGCAATTATGAACATTTTCACTGGTATGTTGTTATTTAAAATATTATTGTTTTTAGTGACTTTGGGAAGTGGAGAGGTCCATGGAAAATAGAATTTTAAGCGTAATTATGACTTTTCGAATCAAGCGTTGACCAAACATTTCCCAGAAGGTAATGAGTATACCCACATGCATGGGTGATTAGGTGAAGGGCACCTTTAACTATGTGGTCAAGGTTTGTACATGAACAAATGTACATCTTTGCTTTTAGGGGATCTGTAAAACTGTGATTAAAACCAATGAAGATTGGAACTCAGAATTAAACAGCCACCATTGATACTACTTCTGTATCCCTAGTGGCGTCAAGTTAAAGGTACATGTGTTTTGTGGTCTCTACATAGGAGATTTGGTTTAACATCTTTGGTGCATTACAGAATTGAGTATTTGTATATGTTTGATTTTAGGGGTTCAAATATATTTGGAACCTCGCACGTTGTCGGAAGATTAGTTGCAAATCAAGGGAAACAGATTTGGTTGACATCCAACCATTAACAACAAATTATAGATAAACTGTTATTACCAACTGGAAGTTGAAAATAAATATTATTTACTTTAATTTTCGATTGAAGTGCATTAGTGACTTGATAGTATACACCCCAGGGTGATAATTTTGGGTGATTGAGCACTAAGTATCCAATTAAGTATCGTTGGTGGTGGCAACATGACTACAATTGTGGAGGTTGATACCCTCCAGGCATGGTGCGCTAAACATGAACACTAGGAGTATAGTGCTTCGATTGTTAAATTAATTGTCAATATCAGGAAGGGAATAACAAAGGTTTTTTCATATATTTCTGTTTCCTTCCTACCAACCCATCTTTGTTACCGCATCGGGTTTGTATTGTGTTATTATATGGATTATCATACACATTTTTGTTTGTATTGATGCGGATATGCATTGTTTACATGCAAACAACATATATATTACAACCAATGATAATGATGTATTTATAATTTTGCATTAAGTTGCCTTAATATGAATGTGCTCAATGGTATTGAAATACTGAGGAAGACCTATGGGATTAAGTCGAAACACGTGTTGGCAATCTAGTATAGATTATGTGTAGCAGAAATTGATTACTGTGTTTTTATATTAAGGAACAACGATAGCTTGTTATGATAGGCCGATTCTATATAATAATCAGGGTTGTGGCGCTTGCAGACATTCCTTTCTTTAGGCAGATGTAGTGGTTGCTTACTCCATTCTCTAGTAAAAGACTGTAGTGTTTTCTGTTCTATGTGAGAAGGTTCATGAAATTGACGACTGTTGTTATTGCACCTCCCTTTTCAGAGGTATTTTACAGGTTTATTGAGACACTTTTTAACAAGCCTGTTAATGTCTGTTTGTTGGAAGCAGCTCCTTTCTGCATTCGGTGAGAGATGTCACACCCTGAAGTGATTGAGAGAAGAAAGAATGGTGACATATCAGACAGGCATTGAGCCTCCCTGCCTGCCTTGAGGCACCCAATGCCATTGTGCACATTTCTCGGCTGGTGAGCACTTTGCTAACTAGGTAAATGTGCACTCCCAACTTCCTGCACTACCCTGCATGCCCCTATACCCCCAATACAACAGAGGAAGAACACAATACAATGATGCACGGAATAGGCTAAGCAAATAAGCCTTGCTTTTAGGAAAGGAAGAACAAATCTGCCTCCTAATACCATATGTTCCTTCTAGTGGCATAGTACTTGTGTAAGCCAACATTAGAAACTATCCTTCATACCTCTATGTGCCAGTGAAGGCCCTTCTAGGGTGTCCAACAGTTGTAACAAAATATGCAAGCATTCAGGTAGGGTGAAAATGCAGCACCGGCATGGAAGCTGTCCCTGCTGCCAGAAGGTGCTAATGCAATAACTGGACAGAAGCTGTACCCCATGCCCGAGGGTGCAAATGTAGTAACTGGACAGAAGCAATCCTCCATGCCTGAATGTGCAAATTGTGGGATGTTTTTACCCATGCATCCAAGCCCTACCATAAAACTGTGCAGTACTGGCATTGAAAACATCATGATGGCCAGAACTCCCCAGAGAGTGCACAGGGAAAACATGAAGAATAGGCTGCCACTCATTTTTGCCTATGTTGTGAGCACAGGAGGGCACTGCCTAAAACCACCATTGGACTACACACACAGTAGCCTGAAACCATTGGGAATGGCAATGCTGATTGCCAAAAGCAACCCAGAACTGTGGGGAATTCATTTTCTTAATGTCAAAAATGGATGCAATACTGGTGCTCACCACTATCAGAAAGCCGGCATTTTAAAACCACCAGACTTTTGTGTAAAACTGAACAAATGAACCCAAACCAGGCCAAGGAAAGACTTGCTAAGAGGTGGATACAATGTAAAACTATATTCTGAAATGACTTGAAGGAGGTAATTATTTAATGTATATATATAAAAAAAAATAGCTGGGGATGTCAGCAGCTTAAGTGAATTTGGGGGTAAAGCCACTAAAATCGAAATGTTTAGAATAAATGAGTGACCTACTTGTGAGTGTCACATAGGTTGCAATTGTTTAAATGTCATAGTTTTGAAGTTAGAATCAGTGTTATAGCTGCATGTGTAAAAATTGTAAGTTTGGGTTGAATGTAGAAAAATGGGAACTAAAGTGACATTTAGCTGAATTCTGCCTGACAACAACCTCCAACAGGAGTTGAACTGGCTCAACAACTCTTCCCAGGCCGGGCTGCATCCTGCTCCCCCTGCCAAAAGGAGATGACACCTCTCTGATTGAATTAGGGGAGTGGCACCTGGGGACTACAGGAAACTGAACAAAGCCCTGTCCTGGACTCAGGCAAATGTTATATTGGGGGGGCCGTAAAGTGGCTTCCTCTTGGGAGAAACTGGGAGGGGCAGTGCCTGTGGGGGCAAGCTGAGCTTGGGGGAAGTGGACAAACCAGAAACTCCACTATGTGCTTGGGGGAAACCACACCCCTTTGGGCCAGAGCATAATTTTAAAAAAGATGGATAATTCATAGTACGGACTTGTCAGAATTATATAAGTAATATCATTATTCTTGTGATTTTTATGTGCACGTTTTAAGAGGTGTTAGGACCCTGTGGTGTATTCTGGGGGGTTGCTAGTGGAAAATAGGGTCTTACTCCAAATGTCTACATGTTAAAAATCTGACACTTCATCAATTAATGTCCATACTCCTTGCGCACATTTGTGTAATTTTTGGTAAATGTCCGATATTGGTAAACTGACCAAAAAGCGCAAAATGTTGTCATTTCTGAATCCCAGCTCGCAGGAACATGGGGCTTGAACAGAGACCTGTCTTAATTCATCTGTAATATGTACATGTAATGTCAACCACTTGTGTATCTGGGAAATATGTATTTGAATCAAATATAGATTTGTGGGCAAATTGACCAGGAGAGGATCCTCTGACCCATAAACAGATCTCATCATGATGACAATCCATTTCCTTCCCCCAATCATGGGAGAGGGGAGAATTGGGCCAATGACAAGAAGAGAGGGGCAGGCTCAGTTATGCCACGCACACACCCACTTTCTAAATACATAATAGCAGACAGTGCAGGACAGGTAGGGAGATTCACTTTCCACTTTCTTTCGGGACGCTTTGCCGGGAGACATCATACTTCACATCCAGAGATCCAGACTTCAGAGAGGCCTGAATCCACAAGCTGAATCCTCTTCAGCAGGCCTCAAAACCAACCAAACTATTCAACAGCCGGGCGAGCTGTTTGAATTTTTTGCCAAGAACTTTTGCAAGAACCTGTAGCAGTATCCAGAAAGCAGTGCTGTATCCGGAACCAGAGAGAACCACAAACCAGACCGTTGTGAGCAGAACCGGTGCTTGACGGACCCAGAGAGCAGAGCTGACCCAGATAGCTGGGACTTCAGAACCACCCGCCGGAAGTCCCGTCCAACCTGACCAGACCTTGACTGCTTATTTCAAAAATATAGTGTGAGTACTCACTGTGCAAAACCAATCTCTTAGTTTAAAATAATCTAATCCAAACTATTTTAGCCTATTAGAACTGCCTCCTAAAATCGTGTCATTCTGTCATTTTTAAAACTGAAAACGGTCATCTGTCATTCTGAGCTTTAAAATTTCAAATCCGAAAAACTACCTTGACTAAATCGGCCTTATCTCCGGAACCCTTTGTGCTAGGAGCCACATCAAAGTACCTTGCCTGTGTTAAAACTCATACCTGTTTTCCTCTAAGCTTGCTATGGGGGAACTGAATTATATTTGATTGCATTCCTGAGAACTGTGTGCTCTCCTTTTCATCTCCTTACCTTGCATAAAAGGGGGGGTGAATTGTCAAAGAAAAGTGATTACATTGTCTTTTGTTGAAGTCACATCAAGTTTATTTTCTGTACTGCATTTTCATTCATCATTGCATTGTCCTTGAAGCCATAAAAGCATTCTCAGCTACTTTATCCTCTCTATATCAACTTCTAAGCCATTAAAAAGAGTGTACCACTATAACATTATCCATTGTTGATCAACATCATATTCTCAAGTGTGATATCAAATATTAATTTACTATAAAAGTGTGATAGATATATATTGTTTAATGTTCAAATAAACCTTTTAAATTTGCAAAACAAACCTACTTCTTGGCTCAGTGGGGCCAGGGGGATTCTAAGAGAGGGGTGTGATATAAGGGTTTTCATCCAGAGTACATGAACTGGACATAAAAATATATCAATAAGGGTTTCCATCAGCATCCCAGAGTAGGCATTGACTTAGCTGTAGTGTTGAATTGAATCCGCTTACAAAATGCAATAATTGGATGGAAACTGTGCCCCATGGCTGAGGGTGCAACTGCAAAAACTGGACGGAAGCTGTCCCCTCTGCCTGAGGGTGCAAATGCAATAATTCGATGGAAGCTGTCCCCCGTGCCCGAGGGTGCAAATGTGATAAATAGATGGAAGCAGTCCCCCATGCCAGAGGGTTTAAATGCAATAATGGGATGGAAGCTGTCCCCCGTGCCCGAGGGTGCAAATGTGATAAATGGATGGAAGCAGTCCCCCATGCCACAGGGTTTAAATGCAATAGTTGGATGGAAGCTGTGCCACCATGGCTGAGGGTGCAACTACAATAACTGGATGGAAGCAGTCCCTCATGCCTGAGGATGCAAATGCAATAACTGGATGAAAGTGTCCCCTCTGCCTGAGGTTGCAAATGTAATAACTGGATGGAAGCTGTCCCCATGCCTGAGGGTGCAAATGCAATAACTGTACAGAAGCAATCCTTCATGCTGGAGGGTGAAAATACTACAACTGGATTGAAGCAGTCCCCCATGTCTGAGAGTGCAAATTCAATAACTCTATAGAAGCAATCCTTCATGCTGGAGGGTGCAAATACTATAACTGGATTGAAGGAGTCCCCCATGTTTGGGGGTGCAAATGCAATAACTCTATAGAAGCTGTCCCCCATGGCTGAGTGTGCAAAGGCACTAATTGGATTGAAGTGGTCACCCCCTGCCTGAGGGTGCAATGGAAATGACTGGGTGGAATATGCTAACCTGAATGAGGCTGCACATGCAAGAACTGGATGGAAGCTGCCCCCCATGCCTGAGGTTGCAAATTCAATAAAGAAATGAAAGCTATCCCTCTATCTGAGTGTGCAAATGTGATAATTGGGTGGAAGCTGCCCCATGGCTGAGGGTGTAAATGCAATAAACAGACGATAGCTGTCCCCTCTACCCTCAACAGGCTGTGTTTTATACAGACTGTCACGGCCTCCTCGGCCTCCGACTAACACGGCTCTCAGAAGTCCACGTTCATCACGGATAGAAGTAGGGCCCCATGTCAGAGGGTGCAAATACAATAACTGGACAGAAGCAGTCTCCCACGCCTGAGGGTGCAAATGCCATAACTGAACGGAAGCAGTCTCCCACGCCTGAGGGTGTAAATGCAATAACTGGACGGAAGCAGTCTCCCACTCCTGAGGGTGTAAATGCAATAACTGGACGGAAGCAGTCTCCCACGCCTGAGGGTGTAAATGCAATAACTGGATGGAAGCAGCTAACCTGAATAAGGTTGCACATGCAATAACTGGATGGAATCTGTGCCCCATGCCTGAGGGTGCAAATGCAATAACTGGTCTGAAGGAGCCCCCCCATGCCTGAGGGTGCAAATGCAATAACTGGATAAAAGCAGTCCGTCATGGCTGAGGGTGTAAATGCAATAACTGGACGGAAGCTTGCTTCTTTGCCTGAGGGTGCAAAATAATAACTGGATGGAAGCAGTCCCTCATGGCTCAGGGTGACAATGCAATAAATGGATGGAAGCAGTCCCCCATGCCTGAGAGTGAAAATGCAATAACTGGAAGGAAGCAGTCCCCCATTGCTACACGGCTGTCATCCTGAAGTCCCCAAGCTACCTCACTGAGAAACTCAGCGTCTCTGGAGGCCTTCGATCAACCAGAAGTAAATAAATGTGCAGACTTGAATTACAACATTACAGGAAGGTAAGAACCAGAAGACATGCCTTCTCTGTCTACTCTTTAAGACTGAGGAACCTCCTCCCCGTCAATGTCAGACTTTCCCCATCACCTCTACAGTTCAGGAAAGAACTCATGACCTTTCTCTTCAAGGAATGGATCCTCCTTAACACCTACGTCAACACACCCTGAACACTCAACCCTACCTGAGACTCGGTGATCTGCTCCCAACTGTCTTCCCAGCATGCTGCCAATTGCCCATCCTCCCCTGTTTGCTCCCTGATCATTTTTCCTCTGCTTCCCTCCAGGGATGTCATTTCATCAAAATTCCAGGGGTAGCAGATGTGACATCACACAACCCTTGATCTCTAATGACATCACAGGAAGTGATTTCATTTGACCCCACCCCGAAGTGATATCACGGGAAGCAACGGAACATGACCTTTCACCTCTTAACAAAACAGGAAGTGGCATCACATAGCATTGTTCCTAAGTACACTAGAAAAATATGGTTTACGATATCACTATAATGTGATATACATATCATACAAGTATAGATAACCATATGTATTGTTAAGATCAGTATGTATAGGCCCATATTACCAAATTACTCTGAATGCAAGCAGATATCCAAGGTCAAATGATAATGATGTCTTATTATATAGCACTAATGCTTAAGCGCTTTATATAGAACAAATATACATACACTATCACCCAACCTGTGTTGGTACTCATTTATCGACCTCAGAAGGATGAAAGGCTGAGTTGAGGTGCTATGAGAACAGACTAAATCAATGACTCACCCCATGAAGTATGCCTGAAATAAACCTTTGATGAGTCTAGCAATTATTGTATAGAATTCCAGAAAGACAAAATGTTTGTTATTCATATTCTTTCTTATTTAGGGTCACCGCGGAAAGTGTTAGACTTATGGAACCCCCTGGTTTTGTTTTTCCTTTTAAGAGGACTGAACAAGAAAGCCAGCCACTCCAGAAGCACAGAGTCACATGGTGCTGGCCACAGCCCAGGAACTTGCATTTATTTAGGGGTAGCAAGGGAGACCACAGGGCTAGCAAGGGAGACCTCAGGGGTCGTAGTTGCGACCACTGGCGACCCCTAAATGACATCGCTGCTTCCCTCACTGTGTTCTTCCCCCTTTGATTGTAAAGCACTCTGTTGCTTCCCAAAGTTAGGTCTGCGCTCAATACATATTATAAACAAATAATCAGGATGAGGAGATCCAAAACAGAGACACAAAAGTGCTGTGTGTGTTTATTATGTACTCACACAGGAAGTAGTTAGTGGCTCAACAATTTACTTTACATTTCTTCCGATAAGCACGAAAGATGGTTGAAATCGACGAACGGACAAAGTTAGTTATACAGTAGTAACACAAATAGGTGTCGGCCTCTGGAGTGTAGAGGTCAAAACTACATTGGGATACATGTTTCCTTACAGATCGAGGGGGTATAAGAACCCACTGGTACAGGAAAAACACGAGCCTGAGACTGGGGATGGTCTGAGGCGTGGTAAACAAAAAGTGCACACAACAATCTTCGAATATGCCAAATACAGGGTAGTGATACAGTTGTGTCACGTAGTTCGACACAGGGTGTGACACAGGGTGTGTTTCGGCCAAAGAAAGTGGCTTGGTTGGAGCCGTCTTTATGCTGGCCTTCGTCAGGAAATGGCACTAGTGGCGGTGCTGTCCGTGATGTCTGTGGGTGAAACAGAACTGTTAGGATCTCGGGTGGTTGTTCATAAAGTACTAAAGGTATTAAATATGGGCCAATTAGTGCCCAGGTGATACACCACATGGTGTATCTAAAGATCAGCTTACCTACTGCTGGGGTAGCAGAGGGGTGCTGTCGGGAAATCCACAATAAATGCAGGATAACCGGTGCTATGCTGGCACTGGGTCGATCGGCTGTAGTTTCCTAAAGGCTGACATGGTTCAGAGTCTCACGGTACCGGAGTGGGCCGATATTGGACCCAGGTCTGGAAGGAGAGTAGAAAAACAGGTATATAGTAACCTATAATCGTAGGGATTCGAGAGTGCTGGGTGGTGTTAGTGACCGGCACAAAAGGTGGCTGCTTGGTCAATCGTGTCGAAATACCCTGTGCGTTCACGGGTCATCGGGAAAATCAAAGGTGACCACGCGAGGCGGAGCTGTAATAGCTCTAAAAACACTGAGTGCAAAAGTGAGCTCAGTGGTTGTGCCTGGAGTACAGCGTTGGTGATGTGGAGAATGACTCGAGTGTGGTGCACGAGTAATTCATCTCAAAGGCTTAACTGTGGTGCATCTCCACAACATAGTACCCAGCGCGGGGGTAAGTGCAAAAGTAACCGAACTAAGGAGAACGTCACTAGTTCCCGGGATACACAGAAATGGTGTACCCTTATGAAGGACCAGAATAATGGCGGCTACTTAAAAACAGGAGCGATGCCCTGGTGAACTGGTGGATGGGTGCCTCAAGTGACACTAATCACTACGTTACGAGTGGGCAGGACGTGTTGGTGATTGGCCCAGTGCGTGCGAGTCGGGGAGAACTTACCACGGTCGTGATGGTACGCTGCCGTGATGAACGGGGACTCCTGAGAGCCGTGTTAGTCAGAGGCCGAGGAGGCCGTGACAGTCTGTATAAAACACAGCCTGTTGCTGAGACCAGGCAAATAGGAGCCCGCGATCAAAAAGAGGCTGCCTGCGGGAGCCAATCAGATGGCTGTGCGTGGTATCCCAATCAAAGTGCGAGATGACGCATGGGATGTTGGGTAATGTAGTCCGGTGGGGCGCGGGATGACCACTACTATTGGTGGACACATATAGACAGTGTCATGGTGTGGGGGCTCCTGTTGAGGCCCGTGAGGCACCGGCTATTGCTCTAGATACAGAAAAAGTACAGAAAAAATACAACTCCTAAACCAATACAGTGTAGGATTGAGGATTTGAAAGACAACACAACATAGCAGGCAAACAATAAGGTTGAAAACATTGATGCCCAAGGTGTACCGTGTTGGTGGTAGTAGCACATTATAATTAATTGAGTGTTGTGGACACTGGTGATAATGGGCTCTAGGGTAGCCATTTGAGAGAAAACTGGAGTGTCCAGTCCTCTGTTGTAGAGTGTGGGTTGAACACCAGGCGGACACCAGGCCAAAGTGACATAATTGAAATCAATTGCTGTTGCTGTAGTCTCGGTGCTGTGGCTGACAAACCGGTTGCGGTATCTGTGGGTGCTCCCTCCTGGAGCTAGCAGGACCCCTGGTTGGTGAGCAGGAGTGTTTAAAGGTGTTACTTGGGGGTCAGACACAAGGGGAGGGTGTTGACGGCCATGATGGTGCCATGCTTACGGAGCACTGGTTGTTCTCTAGAAGTGTTTCCATTCAACGGTTATGTTTAGACTGTTTTGAACCGAGTTTAATTTGTGAACCCATTTTTGCTCAAGTCTGGTGAGGGCAAGGTTGATATCTCCTCCCCGTCTTTGCGGCAGGAGTTGCTGAACCACGGTCCATGTGAATTGTTCGTGGGTGTGTTTCTTCTTGGTGATGTGTTCGACCAAAGGTTTGTCCTCAATTTGGTTCTTAATGCATGATCTGTGCTCATTAATCCTTTGTTTGACAGGTCTAATGGTTTTGCCAATATAGACCAAGTCACAGGGACACTTGATGGCGTAGATCACGTACTTGCTCTCGCAGTTAGTGTGGCTGTTCTGTTTCCATACCAGATTCTTGTGAGTGAAAGTTTTGCTGTTGGTTGTAAAACGGCAAGCAACGCATTGTCCGCAACTAAAATGGCCTACTACTGGCGGAAGGTTCCACAGGGTTGTTGCTGGTTTGGTAGGTTCTAGAAAGGTATGGACCAGGGAGTCTCTTAGATTTCTGTTCTTCGTGAATGCGAACAGTGGTTTCTTCGCAAGGGTGCCTTCGTTCTTGACCAGATGCCAGTGTTTGTTGATGGTATTTTTTATGAGGTTGCTGACTGGATTGTACGTGGTTACGCAAACGGTTCTGTTGATAGGGTCTTTCTCTTTGGTCGTTAGGCAAAGGGAGCGATCAGTGTTTGCTGCTCTTTTTTTGGCTGTCTTGATTGACCTCCTTGGATAGCCTCTCTGTCCAAGGCGTGTTTGCAGTTGTTGTGCATGGAGGTTAAATTTCTCTTTGTCAGAACAGTTTCTCCGGATGCGGAGAAATTGACCATAGGGGAGATTGTATTTCAACCTTTGCGGATGGTAACTCGTGAAGTGGAGTAGGGTATTCCTATCGGTGGGTTTTCTAAAGAGTTCTGTCTTCAACATCTCTCCGGACCGGTAGATGTGTAAGTCGAGAAAATTGATAGCTTGATAGTCCCATTCAATGGTGAACTTGATGTAGTCGTTCCGTGCGTTGAGCCATTGGTGGAAGGCTAGTAGTCCTTCAATGCTTCCTTCCCAAATGAGTAATACGTCATCGATGTATCGACACCAGACCTTGATGTGTGGTCTGTGGGGATTGTCGTTGTGGTAGATATGATCCTCTTCGTATTGTGCCATGTATAGGTTGGCGACGTCTGGGGCAAAAGTGGCACCCATACTGACGCCTTTTATTTGCTGGTACATCTGTTGGCCGAATAAAAAGACATTTTCTCCCATAGCGATCCGGATGCACTCGACCAGGAAGTAAGTAGTTATAGTTGAAGTGTCGGCTCGTTTTTCAAGGCATGTTGCCAAAGCCTGTAGGCCCTCTATTTGTGGAATAGAGGTGTACAATGCCTCGACGTCCATGGTGACCAATATAGACTGGGTGGTAAGATGTATGGAGTCCAAAATCTTGATCGTTTCTGTGCTGTCCTTCAGGTAGGAGGCCATCTTCCCCACGAAGGGCTTCATGAAAAAATCTGTGTATAAGGAGAGGGGTTCCAACAGTGAATCACAAGCGGAAACGATGGGTCTGCCTGGTGGTTTGGTGGGGTGCTTATGTATTTTGGGTAAAATGTAGAAGGCCGGGATCCTCGGATGTGTTTTGTTTAAGAAGACCAGTTCTTCTTGACAGATCTACCCCTCCTCTTCCGCATGCTTGGTTAGATTGATGATCTCTTCTTGCAGCCGTGGTGTCGGGTCTCTGTTCAGCATCTTGTAGGAGGTTTTGTCGTTGAGGAGTCGCTGGCATTCCTGGTTGTAATCTGTGGTGTTCATGATCACAATCCCGCCTCCCTTGTCTGCCGGTTTTATGGTGATGGTAGTGTCCAGGTTTAGGTCCTTAAGGGACTGTCTTTCTGTTGGTAGCAGGTTGTTTTGATAAAAGTTTTTCTGTTTTATTCCATCGGTAATCGTTTTCATCACGATTTTTTCAAACGTCTCGAATTCACTCGGGATGGTGTGAGGAGGGGGAAAGAAGGTTGATTTGGGTTTGAAACCAGTGATGTTGTCTTTGCTCCTCTCCTGTCCATGGCTGATGGAATCTTGTTTGCTGGGTAAATGTACCTCAAAAAAATATTTTAACCTCAGAGTCCAGAAGAACCGTCAGAGTTCTGCTTCTGTGGTGAAAGGGTCCGCTTTAGTGGCTGGAACAAAAGAAAGGCCCCTTTCGAGGAGGGTCTGTTCAGCTTGGACTAGTGGTCTAGAGGACAGATTAAAGATGGGAATGGTTGCTAGGGCTGGTTCGAGTACCATTGGCGCGTCCTCATGTATTGTCCGGTCTGTTGGCGGCGTCTCTTCGGGCGGCCCCGTTGTCCCCCTCTCTGAAAAAACGGATGTTGTGGAGGTGGGCCCTGATTTCTGCTGCTTCCGGGGGATTCTGGAATACTGCCGCTTGAAGATCCTGAACTGCCTGAAAAATTTACTACGCGATTGCATCTGTTGTAGTTCGTTTTCTGTTGTTGCTGAAGTTCCTCATAGTATGTTTCTTTGAGGTAGGGATAAGTTTTCTCCTCCGCATAGTTGGTGGGGTCTTTTCTAAATTTCTGTACCTTCCGTTCTACCGTGAGTTGGTTGAATTTAACTACCTCTTCTTCTAGTTTTTCTAGTTTTTGCTTGGCGTCATTGATAGTTTTGTCCTCGACGAATTTCTTTTCCATGGTGGCCAGATCTTCTCCTTGTTTTTTGCATTCTTCCTGGGCAGTGTCTATTATGAGAATTATCCAGTCGCGGCTGCATTTGTTGCCCACGCCGCTAAAGTTGACTTAGAATTTCGGATTGTCATTGAAAATCCTAGGGATGTTCTTCACTTGTAAGCCTTCGGGGATAATTCCTGCCTTGAGGTGTTCTAGCATGAAAGTTCCATGCATCTCTGTTCGTACGAGTTTTTTCCTCTTTTGTAGGATGGTATCCAGTTCATCTCTGTTTGCGCCCTGGGCAATGGGTCCGCCTTCCGAACCTAGGGTAGTGGTTGTGCCCATTAATTTCCGAAAATATTCGTCCGTGTATGACACGATATTGACTTTGTCCATGTTTGTTGGAGATAGGCGAACGTACAAGCGAATGCTCCTATGTTTTGAGTGGCCCTTCAACCGTGGGTTGTGCTCAATATACTATAAATCATAGGGCACCTGGCGGGGTCCCGATTTACCCAGGCGGGTATACGTATTATAAACAAATAATCAGGATGAGGAGATCCAAAACAGAGACACAAAAGTGCTGTGTGTGTGTGTTTATTATGTACTCACACAGGAAGTAGTTAGTGGCTCAACAATTTACTTTACATTTCTTCCGATAAGCACGAAAGATGGTTGAAATCGACGAACGGACAAAGTTAGTTATACAGCACAAATAGGTGTCGGCCTCTGGAGTGTAGAGGTCAAAACTACATTGGGATACATGTTTCCTTACAGATCGAGGGGGTATAAGAAACAACTGGTAAAGGAAAAACACGAGCCTGACACTGGGGATGGTCTGAGGCGTGGTAAACAAAAAGTGCACACAACAATCTTCGAATATGACAAATACAGGGTAGTGAAACAGTTGTGTCACGTAGTTCGACACAGGGTGTGACACAGGGTGTGTTTCGGCCAAAGAAAGTGGCTTGGTTGGAGCTGTCTTTATGCTGGCCTTCGTCAGGAAATGGCACCAGTGGCGGTGCTGTCCGTGATGTCTGTGGGTGAAACAGAACTGTTAGGATCTCGGATGGTTGTTCATAAAGTACTAAAGGTATTAAATATGGGCCAATTAGTGCCCAGGTGATACACCACATGGTGTATCTAAAGATCAGCTTACCTACTGCTGGGGTAGCAGAGGGGTGCTGTCGGGAAATCCACAATAAATGCAGGATAAACGGTGCTATGCTGGCACTGGGTGGATCGGCTGTAGTTTCCTAAAGGCCGACGTGGTTCAGAGTCTCACGGTACCGGAGTGGGCCGATATTGGACCCAGGTCTGGAAGGAGAGTAGAAAAATAGGTATATAGTAACCTATAATCGTAGGGATTCGAGAGTGCTGGGTGAAGAGGATCATATCTACCACAACGACAATCCCCACAGACCACACATCAAGGTAAATGCAATAACTAGATGGAAACGTTCTTCCCTGTCTGACGTTGTGTTATATCTTAAGGACGTATTTTCACTTTTTTGGAACATGCACATGCAGATAGACTCGTACAGAGGTAAGCACTCGCACATCTTACATCCAAGCATTCTCACGCACATACACTCACCTTGGATTCAGCATGTTACATTGCATTCTCACTTACATGCCTGCATGCTCCAGCTACATGGCCACAAGGAGCGACATTCAGATGGAGCCGTAAGGGCGAGGGAAGGAGGTGAGAGATGAAGGACGGTTGGAGTGAGCCTGCCCTGGGGCTTTAATGTACGAGCCTGGAACTTAAATAAATATTGAAGTTACTAACCAAACAACGGTGCACTGGCCATTATAATAGTGTGAAAATTAAATAACTGGATGAAAGCTGTCCCTCCTGCCTTAAGGTGCAAATGCAATAACTGGATGGAAGCTGTCCCTTCTGCCCGACAGTGCGAATACAGTAACTCGATGGAACTTTCTCCCCTGCCGGCGGGTGCAAATACAATAACTGGACAGAAGGTGCCCCTCGCCTGAGTATGCAAATGCAATAACTGGATGGAAGCTGTCCCTCCTGCCTGAGGGCCCAAATACAATAACTGGATGGAAGCTGTCCTTTCTGCCCGATGGTGCAAATACAATAACTGGAAGGAAGCGGTCCCTCCTGCCTGAGGGTCCAAATACAATAACTGGATGGAAGCGTTCTTGCCTGCCAGAGGGTGAAAATGCAATAACTGGAGAGAAGGTGCCCACCTGCCCGAGGGTGCAAATGGAATAACTGTATGGTAGCTGTTACCCTAACTGAGGTTGTAAATGCAATTAAGGGATGAAAGTTGCCCCCCTCCTGGTGCAAATGTAATAGCTGGGTGGGAGCTGCCCCTCCCCCCCGCCTGAGGGTGAAATACAATAAATGGATGGACGCTGTCTCTACTTTCTGAGGATGCAAATGCAATAACTGGATAGTAGCCTTACCCTCACCCCCCAACCCTCGCCTGAGGGTGGGTACAATGCAATCACTGGATGGAAGCTGTCCCCTGCCTGCTTTTGTCTGCGAAATATTTTGTAGAAGATTTTCACTGCAAACAGCATGCCATACAGTTAAGGTCATTCTACTGCAACACATTGGGCCTCATTCCAAGTCTGACCACCAGACTACGAGAATGCCTGCAGGGGCCAGTGCCTGCGGCATGACCTGCTGGGAGCACCAGCCCTTGCAGTCAGGGGTGTTGCTAGGTCAGGAAAAGACCCGGGGCTACACTCATGTTGGAACTGTTGGGACTGGGGGCTGTCTAGCCTTTTGGCTGTAGCTCCTGAGATTCTATCCGGGGCTACAACCAAAAGACCAGGGGCTACAGCCCCTTTAGCCCCCCCTAGCAACGCCTCTGCTTGCAGTCATGGTTTTCACAGAAGCACTGGCATCGTTAGCAACAGTGCCGGTGCTTCCATGTCCCCAAATGGGGACCTACAGTTTTCACCGCCTGACATCCAGGGCCACCAGGACTTTGTGTCCCGGTGGCACCGGGATATCAGGCGGCGGATACGGTGTTACGAGCTCAGCAGCAACCCGCTGATGGCACCGGCGTGTTACCGCCAACCCCGTAATGAGGCCCATTGTCTCACTAGTGGATCAGTTACCCCGAAAAAAAAGGTTTTGGTGAACAGCTTTGAATCACTGAAGTTCTGCGGAATTTAATAATTCCTGTCATTCACACAGCACGCGTTTCAGCCTCGCTGCACTTCCTGCTGACCCAGAAGCAAACTCCTATGCACTTCAGGGCGGACCCCACAGAGGAGGACTCTTCCCATTAAGTTTCTGCTTTGATTCCGAAGCTTGCAAACCATGCAAGGTTAATTTGAATCACCCCTTCAAATTGCATATTGAATCACTTGTAAAACCTAAATTATGAAGGTCGTTTCTGCTGCCTACAGCTGCTGGGCATCTCCAGAACTTCCTCGTCTGTGATTACAATAATAAATGAAGGCACTTCATGTAAACCCTGCATTTGGTTCCTTTCTCACATGGGATCCAGGTTTGAATGCTAACTAAACTGCACTTGGTCTCCAATGAGGGTTTTAGTGTAGGGATATAAACTGCATCGTCTGTGCATTGCTATGAAAGGAATCCTAATGAAAGATTATATTGCAGAACTTATTTAAAGGAGCACAGAATGACTTGTTGTTGTCACGCTGGTCAGTACTTTATCCAGGGTCACTGCAAGGACTTTAGGCTGCCTGGGCGGCCCCCCTCCTCTCTCTGGCAACATTATATTTGGCTGCTGCCTCACTGGCAGCACCAGCCTAATTAACATACTCATGACACTCTCTTCTGATTGGTGCCCCAAGTGGTTGCCTTGTTCTTGCTAGTCTTGCATCTAAATGGTTCCTGCTGTGATGATCAAATGCATACAAATAAAAGGAGACTGATTCTACAGTTGGATTGGAAAGTAGTGTGATGAAATAAAGTTCAGCTCTGCTCAGTAATACCCTTCTCAGCCCCACACTATTACTAAACCAGCAGTCATCCCAATCATAAAGGCGAAACAGGCTCAAAAGGTCTATCTCCTTCGCCTTGTGTGATAGCATATGTCAGAGGCAGGCTATATCTTCAGGAGGGGAGTGAGCTGTTAACAGTAGTAACCCAAACAACTTAAATTCAATGGTCCAATGTAAACGAATATTCAATCAGGATTCGATATAAATATAAACAATATAATGCAGACCACTAATCAGAAAACACTGTACAAGACACGTAGATAATGCAGCCCTCTGGGTAAATGAGAAGGGATGTTCAGGTAATAGATTGGAAACAATGTCACTGTTTAAGGCTATGGGCCTCATTACGACCCAGGCGGACTTCGCGGTGCTAAATGCACCGCGAAGCATGGCGGAAAGCCGCCGATAGCGCCATGGGGGTTGGCGGATTTACCGCCCCATTCCGACCTCGGCGGAGCGGTAAATCCCCAATCCCCATTCTGCCCTTCCCCATTCCCATTTTCGCCCCATAGGGTATAATGGGAGTGGGGAAGGAGTTAATTACGCCACCGTAAAATACGGTGGCGTAATTAACAACGAGGTCCCGTAGCGCCATGGTTTTCTCCGGCTGGTAAAACCAGGCGGAGAAAACCTCCATGGCGCTACGGGAACTCGTAGTATGGCGGAGAGGTACGCCATGCACTACGCTGGCGTAATACCCTCTCCGCCAGGGTCCTAATGAGGCCCTATGTCTTTGGTATCATAAGGTAGTGAAAGGGGGCTTAAAAGTCACTGTTGTCCAATAAAGTGAAACAGAGTGACAAGGCGTCTTTAAAGTATATGGATCCTTGTCCTGGGTTCACGACAGCATTGGGCTGGGCTTTTAGGTGTTCAAGTCTATAGATCCTACTGGCCATCGCCGTTGAGTTGGTTCAAAGGTGTGGGTCCCGATGGGTCAAGCGAATGTTCGAGGCAGCAGTCGAATCGGTGGCAAATGGTGGCTCTGCAGGGTCGAGTAGGCGTTCAAGATGGATGAGCTTGATGGATTCAAGCAGTCGAATCAGTGCTCCAGTCAGTTTCATCCTTCAATGGGTCTTGGAGGTTCAAGATGTGGTAAGTGATTTGAGGCTTAAATAGAATGCTAATAGAGTAACCACAGCTCCAGTGGTGGCTCATAGGTGTTCAGCTCAGTCAAAACAGTTTAAAGATGTCATGAGGTGGCAAAACAGGATTCTGGCTTCATCTGGGATTCTGGGTTGCTGGGAATCCCAATACGGGGGCTCCAGGACAAGATGAGTCCTTCTGTTCTGAACTTCCTCTCAAGGGACTTGTGTGGCATATACAGAGGATCCTTCCCCTCCAGTGAACAGGGTCTGGGTTCCAGTGTAGCCAGCAGGGATGCTTTGGAATAGCAGCAGTTCACCCCCAATGTTCTTTGGGGATAGTTAGAAGACAAAGCTTTCCTGTTCCTTGAATGCCTTCTGTCTTCACCTGGTCGAGGACTTTGGGATAGACTGCATCCTCACAGAAGTCCAGATACATTCTATTTCGTTTTCTTCTGAATATCCACAGAATAATCAAAGGTGGTGGGATTTCCCCTTCATATAAAAACAACATTTCACAGGGGATTGGTACAAGGCAAGTCTGCTGTAAGGGATCCAATCCTGTTGCCCTTTGCCTTCTAACATCACACTCAAAGTGCCCTGACTGCAGGAAATCGGGGGGTAAGGTTGGGTGCAGGAAGTGATAGAGAGTCCTAACAAAATCAAGACGTGGAACCCTTCTCTCAGCCCACCTCACCCTTCTAGCTATTCTAAATCAGCCTCCTCCCCATGTCTACTGACTTAAAGCGACCCTGGTGTGAGAGGCGTTTTTTTATGTCAGCATTGCCTTTAAAGCACTTGGTCCGAGGAGACCTCCTAGGTAGGTTCCTGTCCCATTGGAGAAAAGTGTTGACCTTCCGCTACCAGGTCAAAGAGGAAGCACCCTGGCCATTGTTCCACATGGTAGTGGTGGAGACAATCAGACTGGACACTAATACACATCAGTGCTGTCATAGCTGGGCCCTGCTCACAGAGTTGACACATTGTGATACCAAAGTGTTGTGGCTGTATAATTGAGGGCTCTTAGTAGTCACCATGCAACAACCAGGCATGGCTTACATTTAAAGATTAACATGCCACCACATTACCAAGGCAGACATTTATTATAATTTACATCAGAGGTGCACACAGTTAAAAATCCACCTCTGCCTGCAGGAACTTTGTGTTCCAGCAGCAGCGAGGACTGCACATGTGATCTTTGAACCTTTCTAATACCAATGCAGGGCTAGTGCTGAGGGCCGTAGGAGGCGGTCTCAGCAAAGGCACATGTGTGTACTATAATTTTGGCAGGCGACATTTTTAAACGGTAGATCTGATTAGCAGACCTCCCTTTCAGCAACAGAATTGTCCACACCATTTTCTGTAATAAAAACCAAAAACCGAGCTTTCATACCCTGACAGATGGCAATCCTTCACAGGTAGCAGGAAGAACACAGTAACAGGAAGACGTTGGATATATACAGACACCCACATGTACCTCCAATTGTTTCACCAAATCTCTCTTCAACTACAGCCAGAACCTGGACCCACACCCCACATTTCATATGTCTTGCACCAATATTCCATGCACACACAGCAAGGCAGAATACGACACCTGCTCTATTCACATGAAATTGGCCAGACACAACATCAATGCATGAACTGAACAAGACACGAGTAGGCAACATCAACCACCTTATAACACAATAGAGTAGGAAACATTGCAAAGTAGCTTGCAATAGCAACAGAGTGACCCTCATTACGACCCAGGCGGTAAGTTACCGCCTGGGTCGTACCCTTACCACCATGGCGTAAACTATGTTTACGCCATGGTGGTTGGCGGATTTACCGCCCCATTCCAAGGTGAGTGGGGCGGTAAATCCCCATTTCCCATTTTACCCTTCCCCATTCCCATTTTTGCCCCATAGGGCATAATGGGAATGGGGAAAGGCGCTAATTACGCCACTGTAAATTACGGTGGCGTAATTAGCACCAAGGTCCCTTTGCGGCATGGGTTTTAACGCCTGCAAAAAGCAGGCGTTAAAATCACCATCCCGCAAAGGGACCTTGGAATCAGGCGTTAAGGGTCGGCGCCGTTTACGGCGCCGTAAACCCCTTAACGCCTGGGTCCTAATGAGGGCCAGTGACATGCAACATAAAGTGTGAAAAACCCTTTAGGCAAGGATGACAGAATATGTATATTTGTATTGTTTTATTGTATATTTAGTTCATTAAAACCTTAATATATTAAAATATATGCATACAACACACACATTATCCCATTTATGTTTCACGATGATCATGTACCTTTCTTTTCCTTTAACTTTCTGTAACCTCAGATAAAATTATATAAATGTTTGGCCCCGTATACTTCAGTGACTGTAATTCATTGAAAAGAAATTCTCTTAATAAATCATAAATTGATTCTAATGAGCTGTACCAATGCAATTATCATGCCAATGTGCCCATAACTGAGTAGATGTATCCAGAACCCATTTGGGTCCACTCTTTCTGTTGTCATAATACATCTTCCTAAGGATCTATCCCTGTGTGGTTTTACTGGTTCACATTTGAACATGATATGCGTTACTGCTTCTTTTAATCTGGGAACCATCTCAGATAATCAAGGAATGGTACCATGCATTCTTACGCTATTTTCATATGGTTTTAGGAGGGCATATTTATTCAGGGCTATATCCTGTTGGGCCCCGTCATAGAGTGTTAACTTCCATTTAATCTTACATGGAATCTCAGATAACAATGCACTACTGCACCCAGTTTCATCTAAGATTTGTAAGCATTCCCATCTGAATTTACTCAATAAAGGCAATGATTCATCCACTACAAATTTATTTAGAGCATCATATAGAGTATACTTTCTAAAATGTAAGATTTCTTGCAAGATCATCAACTTCCTATAGATGATACTAGAATACATACCACCAAATTGTAGAACCAATTCTTACCTGATGACTGTGATAAGGAGGCTCATAGATAGGTTTACATCAACTTCCAAATGTTCCCCTCTAATATATACCTAACTCTCCCGGTAGGTGCATCAACTACTTCTAAACCATAGGTTATCGCGTGCATGATTTTGGCCTCATAAAAAGGGAGTAAAGGCAATATTGCCTATGGACAGTGTTTCAATGTAATCTTTTTAATCTGTAATATTAAATGACTAATTTGGATCTCAACTTTCCCATCGCTCCACGTAACATCACTGTTGAGAGCATTGTGTAACCCAGATATGTCAACTGTTTATTTATATGTAATTTCCTCTGTAGGATAAACCAATTACTGTGCTTCTGTTTCTTTTATTTTACGAAATATTATCACAGCTGTTTTCCCAACATGTATCCTTA
Organism: Ambystoma mexicanum; assembly: GCF_040938575.1. NCBI lineage: Eukaryota > Metazoa > Chordata > Amphibia > Caudata > Ambystomatidae > Ambystoma > Ambystoma mexicanum. The sequence goes on along the minus strand of NC_090930.1, from coordinate 206,489,414 downwards.
AATTATTTAAATCTAGATAAGGTTCCATATGCGTCAACATTCTCTGTAGGCCTACTTGCATGGTATCAAAAAAGGACTACGTCATTCTCAAACACCAAATCCGGCACATGCAAGTGCCCTTTTTTTTGGTGGAAATATGCTTATATTGGTTGCAGAGAGTCCTCTTATGTGTAAGATTTCATTCGTAGGTAATAAATTCAACCTAGCATGCAGTAGAGTATTCCGAGTTTTCTGTTTGGATGTTTTATCAAAAGCGGTTGGACTGCATTTAGTTTTCTACATGTCGGAGGTAGATGACTAGTCAGTTTGTACGCAGAAGCTTTTTCAAGTATACTTATCCAGTCCATTTCCTCTATGCGAGTTTTGGTTTTTGTTGGATTACCTAACAGCTCTTCCATGTAGCTGCCGCAGGTTTCAAGCTGTAGTGTGCACATTGACTCCCATTTGGTTAGCAGTTTGCTTTTACCTGAATTAATCTCATCCTGTACCATGAAAAAGATTGTCGGGGAAGAGGGATCTTTAATCTTCCGGTATAGCATAACAGAGGCCCTCATTACTATTGACTCTGGAGATGAGAGAGAGAGCTCACGTCTTATCAAGACAAGCGGGGTGGAACCCAGTAGATTCAGAACTGAATGCCAGAAAAGACTCTCTAGTCTGGACCACAGAGAGTTGGGAAGAGATGGCATTGCGTCTGCTCCGTAAGTGATAGTTGGAATAACTTTTCCCAGATATAATTTAAGTAGGGGCATCAGATAGAAGCGGTCGTATTTTCTGTCCAGAATTTTTGCTTGTGAAATGAGAGTTGTCATTTTTGCGGAAAGATGTTGTTGCATTGCAGAAACTTTAGCTGTCGAGTCAATAAGGACCCCAAGATATTTAAATTCTGCCTTTTTTTCCAGCCAGGAACCATGAGTTGATGTTCTTCTTTTTGAGGCTTTTTTCAAACACCATGATCTTTGTTTTTTGTTTATTCACTTCCAGATCATTGGCAGCTGTGTATTCGGTCAGTGAAATCAGCTGGCGTTGTAGGGCAATTGGAGTCTGACCAAGTTGAATAAGATCGTCCGCATACAAGAGTCTTGGGAACTTCTCCTTGCCCAATTCTGGGGGAAAAGCTCGTGTCAAGGTTGTCATTTCTTTATAATCCCCAAAGTATGAAAGAAAAAGGGCCGGGCGAGAGGCCAACCCTGTTTGACCCCTCGGTTGGTTGGTATCACTGCCAAAAGAAGACCACTTGAATTCAGTCGCACCAGGACCGTAGTGGAAGCATGTAGAGCTTTAATTGGGTTCAAGATCTCCGGTGGGCAATCCCAGTTGGTGAGTTTTCCCCAGAGTTTCCTTTGATTGACTAAATCAAAAGCCTGGGTAAGATCTATAAACGCCAGATACAGATTCCGATTTGCTTCCTGGGCTTTTGCTTTTAGAATACTGAGAATGAAGATGTTGATGCTGGTTCCAACTCCTTTTTTGAACCCAGATTGAAAAGGGTCATTACAGGGTGCATTTTTTGCCCATGAGTTGAAGTGTTCCAAAAGTAGGGATCCGTAGACCTTCCCTATGACATCAAGCAGTGCCACTGGGCGGAAATTCCTAGTGTCGTCTTTTCTTCCTTTTTTGAATATGGGGATGATTACTGCTGAAGTCCAAGAGGGTGGTATTGTGCTGTAAGTTGTGCATTTTTGGAAAAACAGGCTCATCAAGTTTGTCCAGTCTGCAGGCGCGGATGTTAAGTTTTCGTTCGAGAGACCGTCGGGCCAAGGAGCCCTCGATTTCCTTAGCTTGGATATTATGCGCAAAATTTCTGTTTTTATCACAAAGGTCAACCCAAGGTTCAATTGCCGAAGATGGGGGAGGCACAACAGAAGAATCTGGAGATCTGAACAGTGTTGAATAGAACCCAATCCATGATGCTTCCGGGATACTGTTTAGCATCGTAGAGTCTGCCTCTTTAGCCCGTGGATTGATCAATCTCCAAAACTCTCTAGAATTACTTTTCTGAATTTGCTCTAGCATAGCTTCAGAGTCTTTTTGGTATAATGTTAGACGATGAGAACGTAGCCAGCTTTTGTAGAATCTCGTTGCCTCGATTGCGTAGGTTCTGTTGGAAGCCGTATTATTTCTTGCGGAGGTTCTTTTTGCTCTATGACATGTATTTCTCTGTGCCACCAGGAGGGTGTCAAAATTATGTGATTGGTATGATGACTCTGGATTTTGTAGCTGTAAGAATTTCATCGTAGATCTGTAAGGTTCCAAAAGTGGTCTGTAGTCAACCTCCAAATCAGACACACTGCTTCCATATGAAGTTGTGATCGCTCAAATGTTTTCCCGGGTGACCCTCACCCGGATGCCTTTACCTTCCGGTTCAATTCTTCCCGAATAGTGGGCTGATAGTGGTTTTGTAGAAGCCCATTTGATAGCCAGAAGATTGTGATCACTTTGGATTGACTGATGAACACTGAAATCTGTCAGTCGAGCTAAGAGAAATTCCGAGGCAAAAATATAGTCTATAGTTGAGTGAGTCGAGCCCTGCTTCCATGTTGGTAGGTTGTTGGAATCAGGAAGTATGGTCGCTGTATTAAAAAGTTGTCTTGCAGTCATCAGTTTGAGCCAGGCTGTTCCTTGTTTGCAGGGTTTGTTCTGTGAGGAATCCGTAGATTAAGACCCAGCCATCGAACATTTGATGTTCAGATCTCCGCAAACAATGACTTCACAGGCCCCTTGGTCCAGGTATACAGAGTCTGGTGTAGATGATACTATGTCAAACAGTAAGGACTTTTGGATTGCTTTATGATTCCAATAAATGGACATCACCAACAAGTAAGTGTGCGTGAGTGCTCTTCCCCGGTCTCTTTCCGCACCCAAGAGATTAGTGCTGCCAGGACGAAAGGGGACTTCAGGATGATCTTGACTATTTCTAGACCCGTACCCATCTGGACCACAATCATTAGTCCTGAAGTTGGCCTTCCTTTATTTCCTGATAGCGCTTCTGAGAAAGCAATCTCATATCCATCCAGTGTTGGTTTAGATTTTAGCCAAACCTCTTGAAGGCATATAATGTCATGTTCCCCTAAGTTAATGTCGCCAGGGATTGTTAAATGTAGGAACCCTCTTGTGTTCCAACTCGCCAGGGAGAGTGATTGTTGCTCTTTGTCAGTATTGGTATATGATGGTGGCTATTAATGTAGCCAAGTAGACAAGGCTTTCGGTAACCAGGACCATGTTGGAGACTTAAGGTTTAGTCTCACCTGGGTCGCCTTGGAATCCTCCTCTAGTGATATGCTGGCTTTTATACTGGTTATTGGCCGAGGAGGAACGACTTTCCCATGAGCTGATGATTGAACAGTGTCAGGCCTGTGGGCTGATGATGGACTTGAGAAGAGATTGTCTCTTGATCTAATGGGATTGTGTTGTTCAGTTGTATGTGTTGATTCCGTGGCGTGATCCTTTATAACATTAAGATCAGTTTTAGTTAGCCTGAGCAAGGTTAAATCAAAGCCTTGTTTGTATAGTACATCCGATGCCTCTGACAGCAAAGTGGTCACTCTATCTGATGTTATATAGAGAAGACAGGAGGACTTTTGACCCTCGTGGGAAGGTTCCACCATTTTAAGATCTTCTGATTTGAGGTTTATTAAAGTTGAAATACTGTGTAGCAGACTCATCACAGTACGTCTATTTAATATTAAGTATTTTTGGTTGCCAGTCCGTTGTCGTATTTTAAAAGAGGGACTCGACCTCTGCCTGTTGTGATCTTGATACGACTTCTTCTGTTGATGGGTGTTGTTGGTCTTCCTCACCCGTTGGTTGTTGTCCTGGTTGCCGGTTCTCTGCTGCGGCTGTTTGTTGTCCATAATGTTGTCCGGTAATTCTGATTTTGATTGAGTGTGGACTCTCGAGGTGTATTTCGGTTGTGGACGTCGGATGGGTGAATCCAAATGAAGATCGTGTTGTGTGAACTCATCAATAGGCTTATTGGTGTGGGCCCCTTTACTGCTCCGTAACTCTTTGAATTCAAGGAGGTGAAACTTGAACAGTCTCTGGTGACGGTCTGTTGGAGGGGTGTCACACTGGGTAAGTGAAGGATCCCTCCTTCCTGTTGACTGTTGACACTGGCATCTAGATGTTGGCTTAAATCCATCAAATCTTTGTGATTGAGGAAATTGTTAACCGATTTTGGCGACTGAGGAGCAACTTCTGATAATTTGTGGATATTTAAGGCATTTGTTGAATCTATGTACTTCCCCCCCGAGCTTTGATTTTTCTGAGGTAGAGTCTCTTGGCTTGAACAAAGGTGCCGTTTTAAGGCACACTTGTGAAGAAGACGTTTGTTGTTTGTTTCTCTTGTCCAAGCTCGAGTTGGAAGTCACCCCTGGGGCCATTGGTTTAGATGTGTTTCCCTGATTTGGTCCTGTGCTTGTGTGATCTTTATGCAGGGGTATGTCATCTAAACACATTACATCGTTGTCTCCCAGCTTATCAAGCGTAGAGTCGGGTCTAGTTAGTGATGAACTGAAAACACCTGCCAAGTTGCTGGAACCAGTTTTTGGTCTAGTCCCACAGTCCACTTGAGAGGCCTCGCACCGAAGTGTGTCGTGTGATGTTGTTTGCGAGCTAGCATCTGCCTTTGGGCCCTCCTTATTACTTTTTCTTGTATCAGTTGAGGGTTCCATAAATTCAGATTGATACATGTGGCAGATGCCGGCTGGATCATTTTTCCGTCTCTCCAGGGCATTGATGTAGCCTTCTAGGTATATGACCTTTGAATTCATCATCGCAAAGATGGATATATGATGTTTTAAGGAATCATTAATCGCCTCATATAACTTGCAGAAGGATGCCAGTGCAATAGTTACGGCGGATATGATGTACATGAAGTCTGCCTTTTTAGATGGAGTGTCCTTTGGGATGCTATAGGATGTGTTGCTTAATCTCCTGTTAGCTGAATATCTTGTTGGTGAGGAAGGCGGCCATAGCCGCGGGATTTGCTGGGTTTTATGTTGCGGGGTGGACGTCCGAGGGAGAAAACCCTCCTGGGATTCCGACACCACCTCCTTCCTTTGTTCTGCCCCTTGAACGCCAATAGTAGCCTTGTCTGCCCAGTTAGTGGGAGTGGTCGCCAAATTTCTTTTCTTGCACATTTAAGGCGATAGGATTTCGTTGTCTTGTGGGCCAGGATTGTTTTTATGCAATGAGCCTGATATAGCGGTAGGCAGGCCTTTAAAGTCTAACTGGGAATTAGATTTCGAGCTTCCCCGTGGAGATTGGATTGTCTGGTCGGACCCAAGTGGATTTGGGTCTTCAATAGAGGGCTCATTTTGAGATGGCGGGGGTGATGAAGGTTGAGTTTCCCCTGGCCGATTTTCTTGTGTTTCAGCAATGGTTGGTAAAACTGCTGGCGCAAGATTGTGAAGTTCTTTAGCTTGCTCTTTTTGTTGTTGTGGGGATGCTTGGCCCCCACTGCATGGGATGTTCTTCTGGTGGCCTGCTGATGCAGTAAGTAAAGGTTCAAGAAGCGCTTCCAGCAAATCTGCGTCCGAGATTTCCCCAGGCCCAGTTTGTTGTTGTTTTTTTTTGCTTGTCTTTGGAATAATGTTTTCAGGGAATTTTCCAAGCGCGAACTTGCCGATGCAGTTGTTATAATAACTGGTTTTATGGGCTTTTTTTGCTGGGGATCGCTTATTCGTCGAAGGGAGAACACATTTTTTTGTGATCAACCTAAATGGGATTCCATTTAGATGGCGATTATGTACCCCTTGTCTGTTTCCCTCTCTCAAGTCTATGGACTTTAAAGGTTCGCTTGCAGAGATCTGAAGTCCAGTCTGTTCCATTTCTTCACTTTCGGCTGATGGCAGTGCCGATTTCTTATGGATCTGTGCCTTTGTAGTGTTCACAGAGAGAGGCGTTGTAATATTATCTGTAACCACCAGATGGCGCTGTGGGGCGGCTGTGCTTGGAGGCAACGAGTTTAAACGCCTCGCCGCCCCAGCGTCTCTGGTTTGATCCTGAAGGTGCTGATCCTGGAGTTGTCCCCCGTAGTTCCGCTCCTCCGGCGGGACACACTGATCCACAGTGCCTGCGCCGGAGCCCGCGATGCCAGGCCGCGCCCCCCCAGCTTCCGATGCAGGTGGCCCCCCCTCCTTCGAGGGACGGTTCCTCCGCGTCTCCCCCCAGGAGAGGCCGGGACAAAGGAGCCGCAGCTCTGCTGATTTTCCCCACGCAGCCGTCCACATCCTGGGAACGCCGCCGTGGAGACACCTCCATTCAACTCCGTTCCTCCGGCAGGCCACGCCTGTCCGCATTCACTGTGTCGGAGTCCGCGACACCATCCCACAGCCCCCCACAGCTTCCAACACAGAAAGCCCCCCTCCTTCGAGGGACGGAACCTCTGTGTCTTCCACAAGTGGGGGCTGGGACAAGGGCGCCGCGGCTCCACTGCTTAGCAGCTGGCCTTCAACATGGACCCAAAGGTCCCCACTGTCTGACTCTCTCTGGTGGCGGCCTCCCCCTGCAAGATAGGACCAGACGTGGGCTCAAACCAGCCCGCAGGCAAGAGTTTTTGTTTTTGTTTTTGAGCAAGTTGATTGATTTTCACAGCTTGTTGTTGTTGCGCGGCTAGTTTAGCCGATCTTTTTGATGGCATGTTTTGCAGTTTTCCTCCTGGCCTTTTTAAAGAGCCTGCACTAGGTAAATTACTTGATTGTAGTGTAGAAAGTACATCGTTGGAGAGAGAGGATGTTAAAGAGAGTGTGGGAATACTGTTGGCACAGGCACTCCACAGCCTGCGAGGCTCATCTTCGCCTCCAGATGTATTGAGTCTCAGGTCCAGAGAATCTACGCATTCCACCCCAGCAGCCATTAGACTTCCTCAGACTGCGCACTCTCAGACCACTCCACTCCGCTTCGCTCCTGCTTGGAGACTTTGTAGAAAATGGCGCCAAAACAGTAATGTCTACAGAAGAAAGACTGTAGGCTGCCTCAGACTGCCCACTCTCACACCACTCCGCTCCGCTTCGCTCCTGCTTGGAGACTTTGTAGAAAATGGCGCCAAGACTGTAATGTCCACAGAAGAAAGACTGTAGACTGCCTCAGACTGCCCACTCTCACACCACTCCGCTTTGTTAATTTCGAATGTTAACAAAATTACCCTGTGTTATTTAGCTATAGGGGAATTGATTGATGTATTATTTGTCAAAATATACTAAGGGTCTACTTCCATAGCCCCTTCCATTAACTAAACACTACTTACATCGGATTTATTAGTTTGGCGATCAGGAAAGACATCAGCATTTCAGGACCCTCTCTTGGGGAAGCACTGATATCTGGTCAGCACTTCAGTCATGGATATCCACCAGCATTTGTCTCTCTATTTTTCCCTCCTTGCAAAGATCCCAGTCTCTTTAGTCTTTCCCAATTGCTGTCTCCTAGGCAACTATTAAGTCTGCAGCATTTTTCAATAGTTGAACCCAGATGATTTTTAGGCAAGCTCTCCAGCAAGGTTAAATTGTGCAACCCCCTTTCAATATTCACCCAGATGATTTCAGACAGTTCTCCCCTCTTTAGCTTCTGCAACCATTTTTTAACCTTAAAGCCACACCTCGGAAATATTAAAAACCTAGGAGGTGCTAGCTTATTAGACCTGAATTTTAATTGGATCCCAATGGTCCTCTCCACCCCCAAGGTCCAGCTCCTCTCTTAGATAGGCCCTGGTAGTTATGTAGTTGCGATGGGAGGGATCAATCCAATCACTGGAGCTTTCATTTTACAATTTTCATTTTTTCACCTAAAAAGTCACTACATGGCAACTTTCTTCATTTTTCACAGAGACGTAACATATATATTTTTGGGTCTCTTTAATCATGCCGCTCATAATGAACTAACTCCCGTCTTGGCAGGAGATTGCAGGTGCAAACAGCAATTTTTTGCAGTTTATTCAAAAATTGCAATAGTTATGAATGTGACATGTTCTATCCAGATATCATATTTATTAAGTTATCACAACCCCGAATCACTGCTTTGTGACATTTTCTGGGGAGTTAAAAACACAGTTTAGGTTGTAACCCTTGCCCTCAAGGTTGATCGATAAAGCTGTGGCAACAGAACGGCCTTGGGACAAGTTTTAAAATGATAGTTGAGTTATCGTTCTGCGATTTACGGTTCCTGAGAAAACCAACAAAATAGGATTTTTAACCCAAAGTTATGTCAAAATAATCACGTGCATAGTTCACTTTTCACATTACACCTCTTCAAGCCTTAATTGGTGGTCTGGCCACTGACTTCTTTTGTTAGTGTTCTTGCCATAAATTCCATTAGCATTCTTGTAAGATCAAAGATCAGGCCATGGTTCTGCTTATCTTAAATAGCATAACAAATTGCCCCACCTCCATGCTCAGGGAATGTCCGCCTAGAACAAGCCTGTAATCAGTATCACTGAGCTGACCACAACTCAAATTTAAATACATATTTTTAAGAGTTACACCTATTTTATTACAGTCTTTCCATTAACCCAGCACACTGATAAATGGCTCTGTCATGCATGAATAAATACTCCTCTTCTCTCTGGCTTTGACACTTCAAAGCAATTGTCTTCCAGATGTAAAGCCCAATCAGAGCATATGATGGGGGAAGGTCCCTGTTTTTTTTTTCCTTTCAGAAGAGTCTTTACACTCACACAAGCCTTCTGTGCTCTGAATAACAGAAATACTTGCTTTCCAATCTGCTGCATTTACTCTTCATTTGAGGCCTTTTAATATCTTGCATCATGCCGTCACATATTCATTTTCTCATCATGATATGTTCCTTTTGGCAAGGGAAATTTTAACTCCATGAGTTTATTTTTTCAGCTGCAAAAGGCACCCACTTTCATAATTGCAGTGTCTGTGTTTGCATATGCCATGCTTTCCTTGTAGAAAAGCCTTTATTTTTTCTTGGCTTTATCAATCAAATGCAAGGCTCAATCAGCACGTGGATTTCTCTTTATTTGAAAAAGCTTTATGGTATGTGGCAGATGCAAATGAAATACTGCCTCATTCATCTCGGCATGTTTTCAGCGCCCTGCAATGTGTATGCCCAACGTGGCTAAATGCAGTTTCCTTCTTTTTGGGACAAACTCTATAACCCAAGTGGAAGAGGGCGCATCTGGCCAATCTCGTACCTCTTTTGTCTTCCTGATGTTTTGTGAAGAGGGTGCATCTGGCCAATCTCGTACCTCATTTCTTTTATTTAGTTTTATCTTTATACTGTGCCAAACCAAGTGGCTTTCCTTATGCATGGCTTCTTTCATGCTGTTCTGTTTAGTGAATGGAGTTGTGTCTTTATGTGTTATTGCAGCTTTATGGCAAATTTACAATCTGCTTGTGGTGCAGGGCAAAAATTTGTGAAATACACAGTTTCATTTTGAATGTTAGGTGACATCTGAGGGCTACGGGCCCAAGCACTTCTGTGGTGCAAAGAGGCGCAGTTCATACCCACTAATGCAGTTCTTACTTGCATTAGTGGGTATCAAAAAGAGGCCCTGGAAATAATGTTCAAAGTGGCACCCTATGACACATTTCCAGCAAGCCTAATGTACCACACAAAAGAGGCCCAGGGTGCAGAGGCCCAACGGGAAAACTCCAGAGTTCCCTAAAGGCCAGCCCACCCCAGCGTGTCAGGCAGAGCAGCCACGGCAGGTAGACTCCGAGTTTGCTGATCCAGGAAACAAGGTTTCCGGTGAGTTTACCGGCACCCTTGTTTCCAGACCTGCAAACTTATAATGAGGCGCATTGTCTTTACAATTGTATTGTTCATCTCATTGTGGGTCCCAACAAGTGAATACAAATGTATTAGTGTTAACAGCATATGATTCAGAAACTGCACTATCATTCTTCATAAAACTGTATTATAGAAATTGCTGTGATGTAATTGTAAATGAAACCTTGCAACTTCATCAAAACTTAACACTAACTTATTTAGTATATTAGAAATCATGCAAGGGAAGTACCTAATTAAAACACCCAGTACCTAATATTGTCTTTGCATATACTCTTTTTGTCTATATTCAATTAAAACCTATGTCACAGGGTATCTGCAGTTCAATTGTGCATTCAATGATATGTCTTGGAACTTGGAAGGCCTTGCTGATCATGAGGTGGTCCATCTGGAAAGATAGACATCATTCCCATAATAAAAGAAAACCATTAAGCCAGATTAAATCAATAACATCACATGCTTAGGGCTTAAAAACATCTTTTGCATTCCAAACAAATTCAAATGATATTCCTCCGAGCTGATAAAATGCGCGTTGCTCACATGTTGGGCGGCTCTGGATTTTAGAACCGAAGCTTCAAAGGTTGAAACAATGCACTTAACTTTTCAACTTTCAAACTCTGTCTGACCATAAAGCAGGGACGTCATTTGGGAGTCACCAGAGGTTGCAGCCGCGACCACTGTGTTCTCCCTTGCTACCCCAGTGCATTCTTCCTTGCTACCCTAGTAAAACAAAAAAACAGAAGCTCCAATAGTAGCAGGGGCCCTGCCATACCCGGTCCGGTAGTGCCCCGGCACAGTCTTTACCCATCAGAGTGAAGGAGGGGGTAGGGCTTGCAGCACGAGAAGGAAGCGCTCAGTAGAGGTTGGTGCTGGCTATGACATGTGGCAGGTGTCACATGCACATTCAGTTCCAATCCCTTCTCCTCCGGCTTCCTTTCGGCTCATATATAGGAACCAGGAAGCTCCCACAGCTTCCTACTTCCTGTTTCTGAGCAGTACGGAGGAGCCAGAGGTGGCCTGGAGTGATGGACCGAAGCTGGAAAAACAGGTAAGAAGGCTTTTTTTAAAAAGTGAAGTGTATTGTGCTTTTGTGAATGCGTGTCAGGTGTACGTATGTGCTATAGGTCAGTGAGTGGTGGATGAATGAGATGAAATGTGATAGTGTGCGTGTGTAAATATTTTGGGTGGGTAATGTAGTGAGAGTGGATGTAAGAGAAGGTGAATGAGTTAGTGACTGGTGGGTGAATGAGTGTGAATGTGGTAGTGGGTGTTTGTATGTTCTGGGTGGGTGGATGTTTGTGTGTCTGTGTAGAGAATGCAGTATGAGTGAATGTGAAAGAAGGTGTATGGGTTGGTGAGTGCTGGGTGAATGAGTAGGAATGTGATAGTGTGTGTTTGAATGTTCTGGGTGGGTGGGTGTGTTCCTGTGTGGCGAATGCAGTGCAAGTGGACGTGAGAGGTTTTTGGGTGAGTGAATGGTGGTTGAATGAGTAGGGATGTGAGTGTGTGTGTAAATGTTCTGAGTGGGTGGGTGCCAGTGTAAGTGTATGTTAGATAAGGTATCTGGGTGAGTGACTGGTGGGTGAATGGGTATGAATGTGATTGTGTGTATGAATGTTCTGGGTGGGTGTGTGCATGTCTGTGTGGTGAATGCAGCGTGAATGAATGTGAGAGGAGCTACATGGGTGAAAGGAGATGCCTGTGTGTGTGCCTGTTTGTGTATGTCTAAGGCCCTGTGAGACTGAGCATCACTAGAGAATTGTTGACACACCCTTTAGTGGCTTTGCATGTTTTACTGCTATTTTCGGGCAAAGCCAAGTTCATGTGTATCATTACCTGGCTATACAGGCATTTTGGTACAGCCAGTCTAGCTATTTATTACTGTGGCATGACATTTATTACTCAGCATCTCGGATAAAGCAAGAATGATAAGTGGTATTACTTCGCTAGACTGATGTTTTGGTATAGTGGCCTGTATTTTTCTTACGCCAGCATGACTTTTTATTAACTGAGCATCTATGATGAAGCAAGGATGGTAAGTGTTCTTATGGGTCTAGACTGGCTTACATTGGAAACAGTGTGGAAATATTTTCTTATTGTGACATGTCACTTTTAATGGCCACACCAACAGGAATAGTTTCTTACATAGGTGTACTGCAGATCCAGCGTTGTGCCTAGTGACAGTAATGATACTATTAAAAACATCTCAAAGCAAACACGAGTATGGGAATACTAGCATATGTTGGTTGAGCCAGCATGGAAATGTATGGGCACAGCGAGCATGGAAATGTTTTTTATATTGGCATATATTGAAGGGACCAACATGACAATACATTGGGAAATGTGCTTATGCACTTTTGGTGACGGGCATCTATTGTACTTTTTTCCATGAGTTACCCTACACACTACAAAACCGATTGCAAACTGTGTGGCCTTCTACCCAAATTTTCACAGAAAGTGTGCTGTGTAATGCACCATTTTAACCCATTATTCATAACTTTTACTCATGGGAGGGGGGCAAACCACTCTGATGCCCCTATGCTCGGTCGCAATCACATATTTGAGGCAAATATTTACACCCTCCAATTAAACAACTGACCAGCCACCACTGGTTCCTGGCTTATTTTGGGACCAGGCACCGCCCCTTTTTTCTACGCTAGGTGAAACATTTAAGCTTTGATTAAAAAACATATTTACTTCTTTCACATGGAGTACTGCATGCCCCTGCATGCGTGGTGGTCCGGGCCGGTCCGGGGTGTGGAGTGCCCTGTGATTTGTTACGGAGCTTGGGGCGGGGGTGCCCTCGGCATGGCTCACAGGGGGGGCACCCAAAGCTTGTGCTACGCCATTGATTGGGCTCTGTGCACCTTGAACGCATTCAAGTGTGATGTGAATGGTTGAGAGGGGCTGTAAACCCGACCAGGATCCTGCTCTGGTGCAACATTGTTTAAGAAAATAAGCATTGGACACATAATCTCAAATGTGAGAGAGCCATGGAGTGACCCAGCCCTCCCACTCAAACTCCTTCTTGGAAAGGGCTGTGTGGAAGTTTCATTCAAGGGTCAGTACTGGGGGGTCCATTGAATAACGCACCTCGCACATAGAGCTCTGAAAGTTATAGATGCATTGAGCCCCACTCTTGAGGGAAATGCAGCCCCCCTACCTCACCCTGTAAAAAAAGATTGAAGAAGAGTCATGTATTAAATTCTACGACATTAAGGTGTTTTGTTCGGCTCTGGGTTGTGAGGGAAAACATGTGGTTGCTTGTAACATAACACACGGAGAAAGATGACCTTAGTTTACACACGCACAATCGGTTTATTCTATCATAGTGGTAGCTGACTCATAGATAGATTTATAAGCAAAGAATTTTGTTGGTACTAAATCCTGGTCAATGATAGTTTTCAGGCCTTACTCGTGCAGCATTTTTCTCCTGAGTAAACAGCAGCGCACGCCTCCCCAGGTCAGTGCTTTTTTAGCTTGTTTAACACAGCATCACCACAGATAATGAGTAGGTCTGTGTCCATTGATCTATAGACGTTTCATACACTTGCTGCAGCCTGTGTTAGAGATTTTGGTTACCCTGTTACAAATACTGCATTATGTGTGTTTTACACATAGACCCCACATCGAATCTGGAAAATGACATTGCCAAATGGGTGATCATGGACACATCACGCCTCCCTCTATGCCTCAGTTCTTATATCTGGCTGGCTGAAATGAGAGCGTCTGGAAACACGTGTTCTAGACGCATCTGAAAAATCTGAAGCTCGTTTGACATCACTTCGTGTGATGTCATACGGGTGTCAAGGGTTGTGTGATGTCACTTCCTCTACCAATGGCATTTTGGTGAAATGACGTCCCTGTGTTACTTTGGAACTTGACTCCAAGACGCATTTTGGAACCTCAATGAAAACCTGGCTGAGTTCACCAAAACCAACACTGGACTATTCTCTGTTGAAGCGTGATGTCGAACAAAGCCTCAAAACTACTTTTTAACATGTTTTATAAAGGGCGGTTCGTCCAACAAAGAAAAAGGGACCGCAGGATCCTACACTGTAGCATCCAGAGGATGGGCCTCATTACGAGGTTGGAGGTAGCCTTGCCGGGAAGAGCGGCAAGGCTACCTCCATACCGGCATGAAAGTCTGGCACCCGCGAATGGGCAATTACCGGGGTATTCCGACCCTTCTGGACCCAGTAATTTGCCTTTCGCGGGTGCCGGTAGATCCCCATTTACATTTCAGCCCCATAGGGCTCAATGGGAATGGGGATGCCGGCAGCACCGGCTCTGTCCATAACGGTGCCGGTGCTACAGGCATGCTGTGTTCACGGGTGGCTTTCATTCCACCAGGGCAGACCTGAGTTTGCCGGTCCGGTAACAAAGGTACCAGCAAGCATACCGGTACCGTTGTTACCGGACCGGCAACCTCGTAATGAAGCCTAATGTCATCAAATGACATGTCGCTCCATTTGACCACGTAAAGACTGCAGAGTTTGGGAAAAGCAAAGCTAACACATTGATAGCGTCGACCCAATGTCCTTCCAGTTTTTATGTAAAGACTGTGCACAAGAACTGTGGTTTTCTACTGTTAACACTGAACCATGCATTTGCAGATCGACTGGATTAACTTTATTAAACTACGGGCTACTTGAGCATAACTTTTAACATTCCACTGTGAATACTTACCTGTTTCTCTAAAGACTTCTTTCATAATTCCTTGCAACACCAATCAAGTGTTCTTGTTTTGCTGACTCTATAGAGCTGGCAGATCGAGGGATTTCACGGGTAGGGCCGAGCCAGGGCCAAGCCTGGGGGTCAGGCCTGGCTCTACGAGCCCACCACGGGCCGAGCCCATGAAATCCCTGGATCCCCCAGAGAAAGGAAAACAAATAAATGAATCCCTGGCGAGCCACCATCAGGGCCGCATTTCTTACGTTTCCTTTTCGTGCATTTCTTTGCATATTGCCCACACTGCTGGCAAAATGAAAAGAAATGCAGAAAAAGGAAGAAAAATAGACACGCCGCTGGTGCCCTCTTGGCACCCGAGCCTCCATCAGGGGCATATTTAATTTTTTTTCATGTTTGGAGATTTCATTCCATTTTGCCGGCACCGCGCGTGCTGAATGATGTGAAATGCCCAAATATGAAAACAATTTAACGCGGCCCTGGTGTTCTCTTACCACCCAAGACGTCATCAGGGGCATTTGTTTCAATTTTGGCCGTGTGGAGCCGGCAAAATGGAAAAAAATGGCCATACAAATTAAAACATATGGTAGGGAGTTGGGGGAACGGGCCTACCTCAGTCGTAGGTTTTAGCTGCTGTAGGGCGACTCACTGGTCTGCCCCCAGCCAATCAGGTTGTCTGGGGCGGGACAGGAAGTCATGGCTCGGAGGGTGGTGTGTGGGCAGGCTGCATGCAGCTATGCTGCTTTTTTGTTCCTTTTTTTTTCTTCACCTTTCGTGGACGCTGGACAGCCATGGTGGGGTCTTTGGCATCAGGGGGTACCACCCAAACGAGGGTCGGGCTGGAGCCCCCATTTGAGCCGGGCAGGCCCAGGCCTCGCCAGACTCGCCCACCTCTACTAACTTAGCGCAGACATTCTTTTTGTCCAAATAAACATTGTGTAAAAATACCCTTCTCTGATAATCCACAGACCCTCATAAAATCAGCACCTTGGCTGTTCAATCACAGCTACCCTAGGTGAGAGAGGTGACCAAAGCCTGCTTAGATTGGGCTTAGATTGGCACCTTGGCTGTTCAATCACAGCTAGCCTAGGTGAGGGAGGTGACCAAAGCCTGCTTAGATTGGGCTTAGATTGGCACCTTGGCTGTTTAATCACAGCTAGCCTAGGTGAGGGAGGTGACCAAAGCCTGCTTAGATTGGGCTTAGATTGGCACCTTGGCTGTTCAATCACAGCTACCCTAGGTGAGAGAAGTGACCAAAGCCTGCTTAGTTTGGTCTTAGATTGGCACCTTGGCTGTTCAATCACAGCTACCCTAGGTGAGAGAGGTGACCAAAGCCTGCTTAGTTTGGTCTTAGATTGGCACCTTGGCTGTTCAATCACAGCTAGCCTAGGTGAGGGAGGTGACCAAAGCCTGCTTAGATTGGGCTTAGATTGGCACCTTGGCTGTTTAATCACAGCTAGCCTAGGTGAGGGAGGTGACCAAAGCCTGCTTAGATTGGGCTTAGATTGGCACCTTGGCTGTTTAATCACAGCTAGCCTAGGTGAGGGAGGTGACCAAAGCCTGCTTAGATTGGGCTTAGATTGGCACCTTGGCTGTTTAATCACAGCTACCCTAGGTGAGGGAGGTGACCAAAGCCTGCTTAGATTGGGCTTAGATTGGCACCTTGGCTGTTCAATCACAGCTACCCTAGGTGAGAGAGGTGACCAAAGCCTGCTTAGTTTGGTCTTAGATTGGCACCTTGGCTGTTTAATCACAGCTATCCTAGGTGGGGGAGGTGAGCAAAGACTGCTTAGATTGGGCTTAGATTGGCACCTTGGCTGTTTAATCACAGCTAGCCTAGGTGAGAGAGGTGACCAAAGCCCACAGCTATCCTAGGTGGGGGAGGTGAGCAAAGACTGCTTAGATTGGCATATTGGGTGTTCAATCACAGCTAGCCTAGGTGAGGGAGGTGACCAAAGCCTGCTTAGATTGGGCTTAGATTGGCACCTTGGCTGTTCAATCACAGCTACCCTAGGTGAGAGAGGTGACCAAAGCCTGCTTAGTTTGGTCTTAGATTGGCACCTTGGCTGTTTAATCACAGCTAGCCTAGGTGAGGGAGGTGACCAAAGCCTGCTTAGATTGGGCTTAGATTGGCACCTTGGCTGTTCAATCACAGCTACCCTAGGTGAGAGAGGTGACCAAAGCCTGCTTAGTTTGGTCTTAGATTGGCACCTTGGCTGTTTAATCACAGCTAGCCTAGGTGAGAGAGGTGACCAAAGCCCACAGCTATCCTAGGTGGGGGAGGTGAGCAAAGACTGCTTAGATTGGCATATTGGGTGTTCAATCACAGCTACCCTAGGTGGGGTAGGTGTGTAAAGATTGCTTAGATTGGCATCTTGACTGTTCAATCACAGCTTCCCTAGGTGGGGGAGGTGAGCAAAGACTGCTTAGATTGGCACATTGGCTGTTTAATCACAGCTACCCAGGTGGGGGAGGTGCACAAAGACTGCTTAGATTGGCACTTTGGCTGTTCAATCACAGCTACCCTAGGTGGGGGAGGTGCGCAAAGACTGCTTAGATTGGCATCTTGGCTGTTCAATCACATCTACCCCAGGTGGGAGAGGGGACCAAGGACTGCTTGGATTGGCACATTGGCTGTTCAATCACAGCTACCCTAGGTGAGGGAGGTGATCAAAGCCTATTTAGATTGGGGAGGGATTTCTTTGGGCCCTGAACATATACCCAGTGGAATTGCTTCCAAAACTTTGAGTCAGGGGTTGGACCATTATTGGGACTCCAGAAATTCTAAATACACAATCCTATGGCAACATCTAGTGAAAAGATGGAACAGGTTCAGGTCTATGCAGAAAATATTAATATTGCACTAAAGAACTTTCCTGGGAAATATGCATTAAGACCCAGGGACTGAACAAAAAGATCTCCTTGCCGCCATTCACCAGTAGCAAGAAAAGCAAAAGATAGCTCCGGAGTAGAGGGCGGAGGAAGGAACCCATGCATTCGACAACCCTTCTCTCAGCAACATCTCTGCGACAATGCTGACAGCAGCTGTGACCAAAAGATCTACAGTTTCGCCGGAATTGGAGTTTCTCTGATTCAAGCCATTCTAACTGGAGGCACAGAGGGCTCAGCTGGCCGAACAGAAGTTTTGTTATCACCCTGCTGGTTACCTCTGGAAGTGCATAAGCACACATTCCACTCTGTTCACAACTTCACAAGTCTCAGTTTCAGCTGGTTCAATCCTGGCAATTGCCATTGCTAATTTGTTTTCTATTGCCCTCACCGTGCTCTCAGTGCATCCTTTAATAGGTCACAGAGGACTCTCCATGACAGGGGATTTGGCTGATGACACCGCTCACCCCTTCAGAGATATACATGGCACCCCCCTTTCAGCATCTCCATTCTGTGGGTGAAGGCCAGGGATTTAAGATGTTTTCCTGCTTGGGCTTGTACTTATGTCAAGAAGGCATTTGGGCAGTGCATGAGACCACTTGTTATTTGTAAATTGTTGGCATCAGGATTCACTGGAGGCACGCATAGTTCAGATGGGTCATTACAAACCATGCATTGCATCTCATAGGATGCGCGGGGAACACCACGAGGCACACAAAGGGCAACAATGATTCTCCGTGTGTAATTAGGGAAGGGCTGTTCAGCCATGCTCTTCATCCCACTGGCCCCCTTGCTCATGCCTTCATCTCTGACTTTCAGTGCCAATGCTGCTTTCCTCTGTAGGAAAAGGTCCATCTGTGCTGGTGCCCAGCCTAGAGGAGTGGGTGGTGTACAGACTCTACGTATCACTCGCTATTCCTCCAGTGCAACATCTGCACTGATGCTGTCTGGATAGAGGGCGCTCTGATTCACTTGGACATCAGTATATTTGCATCGGACTGCCACTAGCTCCAACTTGCATCTGCAATATGGGGTGCTCCAACACTCCCCAGCCTCTTATCTGCCAGCAGCAATACAGTCAGCATCTCCCACTGGTATAGGCCGCCCTGGAAGACGAAGCCTGCATTTATTTATTTAATCATTTTTTTTAAATGCGCCTAATACCATACCTGAGTTCAGTTTCTAAGCGTGGATCCGGGATTCGATTCTACCAACAGGTCTGCGTGGTCTTGTTACCAGGACCACTTGGGGCTGACCCAAGGTTAGAGGACATCTTGAAGCTCACCTGACTCTGCCCTTCCCTTAAACATGGTAATCTCAAAACATCTGTAATTCGACTAAAGCTAATCTGTTAGACCTACCAACGAAAGGAGGTTCTAATGGATGTCTCCACCAGCGTATTCGGTTTATGTTTATGCTAATGTTTCTGATATTCCTAGTGAGCTAACAGCCCTTGCACATCACAGCCCGTGAATCTACATGCGGTAGGAACAACAAACGGTATGCAGTGATCATATTGAATCCAAAATAACTAATAAAAAAATAGCGAATTAAAAAACAACTAAAACCAAAATAACTATTTTTGAAAAAAACTAAAAATAGAGTTGTGAGGGGGAATAGTGGTTTTGGGGGTGGGGGAAGAGTATTATAAACAAAGATTTCGGGCAGAACCCCTCACCCCCGAAAACAACGAAAAAGAAATTAATTATTTTGGAATTAGTTGTTTTGTATTCGTTATTTTTTCATTTGTTATTATTTCATTAGTTATAATTGCATGTAACCACAACAAACAGCTGAAAGAGTTAGAAAAGGAAGACTTTGACTGTCCCCTTGATAAGACTAAGGTCTTCTAGAGAGTGAATCTAATGAGGTAGGGCATTGCAGAGCCTGGCTGCTGGAACAGAGGACGATATGGCAAGTGCCCCTGCTTTCTAATGTTTCCGTTGCATGAATGGTCCTTTGTGTCATTTGCTCTTTGGAGACAAATGGATGTGGACTACCTTATACTTTTTTTTGGGGAAGCTGGCAGCCTGTCTTTATAATCCTTTATGGACAGTGGTCAGCACCTTGAGTAAAATCCATGCTTTCAACAGAAGCCAATGTAATCTCCCCAGAACTGGGTAAATCTGCTTGTGTATGGGTGTATTAAACACAACTCTAGCAGCAGAGCTGTGTAGCCACTGCAGTGTGCACAGCTTGATACCTGTCAAGAAGGCATTGTAATTCTCTATCTTGGAGCCAATAGTTGCACGTGCAACAGTCACGCAAGGATGTTCACATAGAAGGGGGTCTATGTTGGCGCTGCAACATAGATGCTTATTAGCGGAGAACCCCAACACATTGACATGTTGGTCAATGCATAGCAAGGAACCTAGTGTTACCCCAACTGATTTACATTTGACTTCTATAGAGATAGAGACAAATGTTTTCACAACACATGTAGGGAAGACATACGTAAGACTGTGGTTGGCTAGTTTTCTCTTCAGCATTTTTTCGGTTTATAGTGATGGCATCGAATGCCAAAGCATCGAATGCCAAATCACAAAATTGAATGTATTTTTTCTTTCCTTCTTTTTTTTAATTTGGGCTGTCCCTCCATCTCCCATTTTTTACCCCTTAAAACCCATTACAATTAAAATAAAACCTTTACCTTTGAAAAAAATGCATTCAATGCTTTTTTTCAATGCTTTTTTTTAATGCTTTTGTCATTCAATGCTTTGTATTCGAGGCATTAACTGGATACCATTTTTTGACGTGATGCAGAATGTATTGGATGTGTTTCGTCTACACCCCCCCCCCGATTGTCATCGTCCAATTGAAGGATTATCTGGGTGTTGTCTGACTAGTAATTGGTAAAATAAGAGCCATTGTTGCAGGACAGTTTTGCAACATAACACTGGAATAATGGCGCACAGTCTTTTGCACAAACTTCATTATTGTACATATTTATGCTACAAAAATTTGTGAAGGACTGCGGTTGCCATTTACAAACTCATTCCTATGTAGTTCAGTTAAAGTATGTAATGCCTATTTATTTTTAGCTGGTTGTTAAATATAATCTAATTCAGAACTGGTTTGAAAAATACCATAGACAAAGAAACAGAGACAAAGAGACAGAGAGGCAAAGAGACAGAGAGAGAGAGAGAGAGAGAGAGAGAGAGACAGAGTGACACAAAGATATAGAACTAGAGAGACAAAGAGAAACATAGGCTGACAGTGAGACAGAAAAACAGGTACAAAGAGAGACAGCTGCACAGACAATGGGCCTCATTACACGGTAGGCGGTAAGGGTTTACCGGTATCGGTATTTTACCGGTACCGGTAAACCCTTACCGCCTTACTACGAGGTCCCTTTGCGGGTTGGTACATTAACGCCTGCTAAAAGCAGGCGTTAAAAAATGAACCCGCAAAGGGACCGGGGTGCTAATTACGGTACCGCAATTTGCGGTACCGTAATTAGCACCTTCCCCATTCACATTATGCCCTATGGGGCAAAAATGGAAATAGGGAAGGGCAATGGAGGAAGGAGGAATTACCGCCTTTCCAACCTTGGAATAGGGCGGTAATTTCCCTTTCCTCCAAGGCGGTACCGGTAAATTACCGGCATGAACCATGGCGCTAATAGCACCATGGTTTACCGCCTACCGTGTAATGAGGCCCAATGTCATTTTAAAAAAAAGCTAACTGCGTGCAAGGGACCGCTGATATTAGAACTTAGATGCTGTTGCGTCCCCTGCGTTCAATTTTCAAAATTCACAAGGAGGAATGCAAAGGTGAAGAGTAAACCTGCCTTTACTCTGGGTCTTGTAAAAAAGTAAAGGCCGCCTGCAAATGATGCTTTGCAGGCGCTGTTTACTTATGGATTCGTATGGAATCCACCTGCTTTGAGCAGGGGCTAACTGCAGGCGGAATTCACAGGAATCCGTCAGCTGTACATCAGCATCAAAGTGAAATTCCGCCTGCAAGTACTGCTTTGCAGGCGCTGTTTACTTATGGATTCCTATGGAATCAGGCGGAATTCACGGGAATTCGTCAGCTG
This sequence comes from Ambystoma mexicanum, assembly GCF_040938575.1. Taxonomy (NCBI): domain Eukaryota; kingdom Metazoa; phylum Chordata; class Amphibia; order Caudata; family Ambystomatidae; genus Ambystoma; species Ambystoma mexicanum. Next base: position 206,468,047 of record NC_090930.1, on the reverse strand, counting down.
TACATCAGCATGAAAGTGAAATGCTGGAGGCAAACAGAGAGGCTTTTCGGGTAGAGTGGGAAGTATGGTGCAGACATCTCAGTCCTCTCATGACCCCACTCCACCTGCAACTCTTATCAAAACCTCGCAGAGAGGTATAGAAGGTATGTTTGTATGCCTTGCTATGTCTCACCCCACAGCTTAAAGTGACTCCCAGGAGCACAACCAGGTATAGATAGATTAGAGAGATAAGCGTGACTTTAGTCAGCGTTGTCACTACACTTTCCAATCCTGTTCCCAGGATTAGCTTTTTCTGTAGAAACTCTTAAGTACCCGAACTGAAGCCGTTCTTGGTCTTGGCAGGCCAGAGTTCTCTCGTATAGCATGTCACCGAATGCCAACACTCTTACCTGTGAGACCCCACCCCTTACCACGGACCAGAAATAGTACATGAGTGGGCGAAAGTATTTGCTAGGATGCAGCGCGCCTCTGGTCCTGTAATGCGAAGAGCTTCCGCTAGCGATAACATCCGTAGCGCTATAAACTGATCAAACAAGGAGTGTTGATGTACTCGCACTGAACACATACAATTATGCAAAAGCCGGAAAGAGGCGCCCGGGGCAGAAGCCTACTGCGCGCCTTCACGAGTTCCTCGTGGCAGGGAAAGCAACTTGTGGGAAGGCGGCAAGCGAGGCACAAGAGGTGGGAATACGCGGGTTTTAGTCCGAGCTACGCATGCGTCCTTGAGGCACACTTAGGCCCTGAATTACATGACAACATCCGACAGAACTTAAGGCTTAAGTAATGGAAGACATGCACCTTGAGAAGGCAGCTCTTCACCGTTTAGGGGGATTCAGTGCAAAGGACGGAAACAGCACAGCCAATTTCCCATTCCATTTACTTAATTCATAGTTTTCATCAGTGACAGCAGGTGAATTTCGTAATTTGAGGGCAGTAAATGTTTCTCATAAATATGAGGGATTGACCAGCTTAGCAAGGAGCCTGAACCAACCAAGGAGTCTTTCTGGGGGTTCTCCCTCCTAGAAAATGTTTCAAATAATGGGTTTATATTGTGCTCATTGTAGCACAGTTTGAAATTGGTTATGGAGGGTTTTGGCGGTTAACACATAAAAAAAATGGCATAGATGCATGTCACCAACAGTGACCAGGTGCATTTTGTAATGCATTTTCATGAAGCTCACCTCCAGTGCCAAGTCCCTCAGGTTCCCGGTTCCACATTGACAAATCGACAAACACCTCTCCTTCAGGACCAGCAACCGCACGTGATGAGAACATATCTTTAAACATATGCTGAGGGTACCACCAGTCACACCTGATCAGACCAGGCATTTACACAAATATTGAGGGTACCACAAGCCACACCTAATCAGACCATGTAAACCAGCACTGGCAATTGGGCCGGCTCTCGCCGGATCTGAGATCTGGCACCAGATGTGTAGCCGGATCTCGGGATCTGGCCAGAGTGGGCACTGGAAAAAAGAAAAAAAAAAAGAAAAACAAAGCGCCCGCGAGCAAACTAACTTCCTCTGTTGACCCTGTGCAAGGGGTCACAAGAGGAAGTTACAGTCCTCGGCCACAACCTGGTCCTCAGACACGACCTGGTTTGTTTATTTATTTATGCAACGTTTGTCAGATACATGACCCGGATTATTTATTTATTTATGGAATGTTTGTCGGATATTGCATAAATAAATAAATAAATATACAGATATCCGATAAACATTGCATGAATAAATAAAAACCCCTATTAACATTGAAATTATCACACACGATGCAGCCACGCAACTGGTTTCAGAGGGGAGCTGCAGGAGCTGTGCCGGGTGGGGTCCAAGTAAAAGAAAACGTTGCTTATGGCAAACATAAATCACCCTGTTTGAATAGTACGCAAAGGGGAGTTTCTGTTATGAAATGGGATGCAAATTGTGCATTTCAAAGAATATTTACTCAGCAACACTGGTCAAAACTATTATCTGCATAGTGCAGTAACTCATCACCAGTGCCATGGAAGTGGTTTAAAGTGGAATTGATATATAGTTTGGAAAAGAAGCAGCCCTTTAAAACTATTATTTTGGATATTTCCTTTGATTGGAGGTCAACTGCCAGCTCTGCCCCCCTAAACCACACCTCCTCGGGCACCGCCCCTCAAGCTCTGCTCCCACCCAGGCCCTTGTGGGATCCCCCACCATTTCTTTTCCATTTCCAGCACTGATGTTAAGAGATATTGAGGGTACCACCAGCCATAGCTGATCAGAACGTAGCGTTAAACAATCATAAGCCAGAGATGGCCATCTGGTGCCGGGTATTAAGGGGCCAGATGGACTGATGCTTTGGCAGCTCAAGCTTCACATCGCCTCACAGCTGACTGATAAAAAGATAGATAATAAAAAGTGTTTCTTCGACTTGTACTTTTCTTCTGGAAATATGATCCAAAAAAATAAGCACTTCATAAAAAGCTTGCCTTATATAAGTAAACTAGAAAAACAACACAATAAATAATTTAAGAATGAACACTCTTAAATTAAAAGGGTTTATGAACTGATCCTTTTACGGGATGTTTCCTAAGCCCTTTTCATATATTTTCTGGGGATGGGGCAAGGGCAATCCACCAGTCCACCGCAGTCCAAAAGGAGATTATCTCCGGCTTCATAAAACTGGTAAAAACCTGGTTATTCAACCAATAACAATGAAGTCGCATTTCTCAGAATTTGTAAGTAATGCCACACACCTGTTGTATAAATGTTCAATGTAATTCTGTAACAATGTAAATGTGCTGTATATTTGATTTTGCCATTGTATATTTGCTGTAATTTGCTGTCTGTAACCTCGCCGTGATACCTCAGGGTCTGGACGTGTAACAAATGTAATATATAAATAAATAAATCTGTTGTCTCACTCTGGCAAGCAAACAAATACAAATTAAAAGCAACAATATATTTGATTTCTTTTCCGAATCATAGCTAAACAGAGGGTCGAGCTTGATTGCAAAATAGTCCAGGTAATAAAGACTGCATTACAAATACCTCTGCCACTACCCATCTAGGATAGCCCCAGCTCTTAGGATCAGCCCCGGCTACCTGCGGCTCACAAGCATCCACTCGATGTGGCTGGGATGTTAGACTCTCAATACCCCATTAACAACCCTCTTCCCTGCTCCTTCCTTGCAGGACCAGGTATGGGGAGTTTTTGCCGCAGTAGTATTCGTCAAAGTAGATTTAGTCTAATTATTTTCATCGGAATTTGGCACAAATATAGGCAGGGATGGGTTTAGGAGAATAAATAATCTAGAGGGGTTAGGGGAAGACTGTGTGGGAGGGTCGACCCCTGCATATATTTGTGGCAAAAACTTCCTATTAAAAAAAGAAAATTCTACGAAATCTACTTCACCAAAAAAGTTTCAACTAGATTACAGAGAACCGCAGGACCACGCGCCTTGAGGCTGCCAAATGGCAGACGTGTGCTATACAAGACCACGCTACAGTACATTACATTAGGAACTCTGGTTCAAAGAGGAACTACAATAAGCATTAAGGAAGATAGGGCCAGCTCTGCAGCGAAGCACACCTAGGCGCCTCAAGGAGCGCCATCAGCTCAGCATGGGATAAGCCGGTGACCATATGTACTTCGTTCATGATGGGAAAAAGACTTGCAAGAAAACTGTAGGCAGAATGGATACAATGGAGTTGCCATATCCTTAGCATGACATAACAAAAGCTTTAATCACATTTCCAAAAGCATTGAAAGGCTAGAAATGCTAGATCATTGTATCTTTCAAGATGGGGATAACATGATTTTATGACATGCACCAGAGTTACCTTTACTGATATGATATGATACTTTATTTATATAGCACCTATACAGAATGTATTTCAAAGCGCTTCAAGGCAAGGGAGGAAACAAGGGAAAATACAACAACATTCTTACAGGCCATGAACAGTAAGGATGTGAAATTAACTATCGTACTCGGCCTGACGACATTTCAGATTGTGCAAGAGCTAAGACATAGATAAGGAAGGGAGGGGGAACAACACTGACTTGGTCCCCCGCCACTGAGTTGGATCACTGAGTTGGGGACCAACACTCTCCTGCTTTTGAGCTCATATCCAACTATTTGTCAGGTGCATGCACTTTGGGGGTCCAGCGCAGAGTCAAGCAGCACTCAGCCCAGAGGTCGAGCGAGACTGTGGTAAAAAGTCATTGATGAAAAGAATCGTGAGGCTGGGTCAGCAGATCCCTCAATGGCTTCATGTACAGATTGAATGCAGGTGACAGAGTCAAATTATTATGCATCAATTGGCTGGGGATACCTTCAGGCTGGCGGGAGGCAGACCACTGCTGCACACTCAGTTAAAAAGTACTACAACTAATCGTGGACTCCGCTCGAGAATTTTCAAGGCCAAAGCAGTGTTCCGCACACATACATTTTGTAGGTGAGGGAGACAGCCAAAGCAGTGTTGGGCACGTGCTCATTTTGGAGACTGAGGAGTAGGACAAAGCAGCATTAAGCATGTGCATATTGCAGGCTGGAAGAATGCCTAAGAATTGAGAACCACATGTGCATTTTGTGGGCGTAGGACCACACCATTGCAGTGTTAGGCATATGTGCATTTTGTAGGTGGAGTTGAAGGCCAACTCTGTGTTAGGCACATGTTCCTTTTGTAGGAGGGAGAATGCCAGAGAAGCGAAATGCACATGTGGATTTTGTCTGTAGGGAGAAAGCAAAAGCATTGTTAGGGACATGCTAATTTTGTAGCTGAATGGAAACTCAGCGGTGTTAGGCACTTGTGCATTTTATATCTAGGCGAGAATATCAAATCATTGTTAGGCACAAATGCATTTTTTAGGTGTTGTAAGGACCAAAGCAGCATTAAGCATACATGCATTTTGAAGGTGGAGAAGCACGTCAAGGCCTTTTGTATGCTGCTCACAGCAAAACGGCAGTATTACACCTGTATTGTGTAAGTGTGGGAGAAGGACAACGCAGGTGTAGGCACAAGTACATTTTGTTGGCAGAGGTAATGCCAAAGTGTTAAAGTGTGCATTTTGCAGGTGGGGAGAATGCCAAGGTAGTTTTAAGAACATATGCATTTTGTACGCAGTGCCTCCCTCCATGGGCACTCTTCCTTTGCCTTACTCTGAGGCAAAAAAGCTTGGTGTCATCTTCCACTCCACCCTCTACTTCTCTCCTCACATCACAGACCTTTCCAAGAAGGCCCACTACCAGCTGTACCTACTCAGAGGTACTCCTCCTTTTCTCACTTTCCCCCAGAAGCTCATTGTCTCCAGAGCACTGGTTCTCGGTTGGGCTACTGTAACAGCCTCTTTCTCAATCTGCCTTCCTCTACTCTCCGCCCTCTGAAACTAATCCAGAACTGGACTGCAAGATGTATCCTTCGCCTCAAGCCCAGGGAGCCTATCTCTACAGCCTTGGAATCTCTTCACTGGTTCCTGGTGGCTGCAAGGATCAAGTTCAAGACCCTCTGCAGCATCCACAAGGCTTTCTGGGGCCGGGGCCCGCACTACATTCAACACTCTCTTCCTAAATAGCTTCCTTCTCGAGCCCTTCGTTCAGCTACCTCCAACTCTCTGAGGGTCAGACACTTCTCCAGGCAGAGAGTAGAGGACAGATCACTTTCCTCTGCAGGTGCATCCCTCTAGAACGGCCTCCCTGCCCCTCTCAGACTTGAGCCGGACCACCTGAAGTTCTGAAAGCAGATCAAAACCTTCCATTTCTCCCCTGCTTTCTCTTCCTCCCTCACCTGCTGACTTACCTGTCTGCTGCACTGGCTGATTACTTGGTTACCCTCTGAGTCTCACTGGGTACCTGGCTTCTCTTGACCAGTCTCCACCGCACTGCCTACAGGCCTGTAGCGCACTAGGGGCTGCATCTGTAACCTCTACAGCCCCCCGTCTCCTTGCACTTAACCAGAGCTGAGCTGTCCTGGCTGCACTTATTCAGAGCAATGTTGCCCTGAATGCACATACCCCTCCCCCCTTGCACTTCCCTCGTCCCCTTCCTGTGCACTTTGCATTCCGCACTTGTATGATCTGAATGATACAAGGCCTAGTAAGATTGCTTGTCTTGTCCTCCCTCGTACCCTCCTTTGTCTTGTTGCGCCTAGAAACATATGTGTACAGGTGCGTTATATATGATATCATATCATATCAATGCCAAAGAAATGTTAGGCACAGCTGTATTTTGCAGACAAAGGTTAAGGCCGTGTAAGGCACATGTTAATTTTGACAGCAGTGGAACATTCAACAGCAATGAGAACCCTACATGCAATTTTGTAGGTGGAAGAGTAGATCAAAGCAGCGGTAGACAAACGTACATTTTGTAGGCTGGGAGAATGCCAAGGTAGTGATAGACATACGTGCAATTTGTACAAGGAAAGAAAGCCAAAGCAGTGTTAGGCACATGTTCATTTTGTAAGTGGAGATCACAAAAGCAGTGTTAGGCACATGTGCGTTTTCTAATTGGAGGAGAAGGCCAAATCAGTGTTAGGCACAGATGCATGCAGGTTAACACGAACACCAAGACATTTTAAATGTGGACAGGATAGACAGTACAATGTTAGGGAAACATATAGTTTGTGGTCAGGTTAGAAGGCCAAGCAGTGAGAATCACATCTGTGTTTTATAGGAGTGGCAGAAAACCAAGGCAGTAAGAGCCAGATGTGTATTCTGCAGACAGAGATGAAGATCTAGGTGCTGTTACCCACATGTTATTTTTGTAGGTGGAGAAGGCCAAAGGAGTTTCAGCTATAAGTGTATTTTTTTGGTGGGGAGAATGTCCGTTTTATAGGTGGGGAAAAGGCCAGACCAGTTTTAGGTACGCATGATTTTTTTATGGCGGGAGAATGCCAAAGCATTGTTAGGCATACATGCATTTTGAAGGCAGGCATCACGTGAAAGCAATGTTAGGCACACATGCATTTTGTAGGTAGAGTTTTTTGGCAGATAAAAAGGACAAAGCAACAAGAAACACAGGTGCATTTTGTATGTGGAGGAGAAGACCAAGACAGTGCAAAGCACATGAGCTTTTTGTAGGTGGGGAGAAGGCTAAAGCAGTTCTAGGTACACATTCATTCAGTATTCAGAGAGAATGCCAAAGCAGTGAGCACCACGTGTGCATTCTGTGGGCGAGAAGCAGCAGTTAGTGTTAGGCATATATGCATTTTATAAGCTGGGTGAAATCCAAAGCAATGCTAGGCACACGTTAATTTTGTAGATGAAGGTGAGTGAAAAAGCAGTGTTAGGAGCATGTGCATTCTGTATGCATGGGAGAATGCCAAGGCAGTGTTAGGCACTCATGAAATCTGTAGTTGCAGAAGTTCAAATCAGTGTTAAGCATACAGGTATTTTAGAGCAGAGGAAAAGACCCAAGCAGTGTTTGGAATACATGCGTTTTGAAGATGGAGAAACACACTAATGCATTTTGTTGGCAGATGAGAGCAAAAAGACATGTTAGGCACACATGCGCTTTGTGTACAGGGGAGAAAGCCAAAGCAGTGAGACCCAAATATGCATTTTGTAGGTGGCAGAAATCAGAAGGTCAGTGTTAGACACACACATTTTAGCAGTCAGGGGAGGAGGCCAAACCAGCATTAGGTCACATATATTTCTTCAGGCGGGGAGAATGCTAAAGCAATGAAAGCAATGAGCAGACATGGGAACACACCAAGGCAGTCTCAGGAACATGTACATTTTGTAGGGGTGTGTCAAAGCAGTGCTAGCTACACATGCATTTTGTAAGTCGATGTTTATTACACATGCATTTTGTTAGCAAGGGAGAAGGCTGAAGGAGTATTAGCTACACATGCATTTTGTAAGTCAATGTTTATTACACATGCATTTTGTTAGCAAGGGAGAAAGCTGAAGCAGTGTTAGGCACACATGCATTTTGTAAGTCAATGTTTATTACACATGCATTTTGTTAGCAAGGGAGAAGGCTGAAGCAGTGTTAGGCACACATGCATTTTGTAAGTCAATGTTTATTACACATGCATTTTGTTAGCAAGGGAGAAGGCTGAAGCAGTGTTAGCTACACATGCATTTTGTAAGTCGATGTTTATTACACATGCATTTTGTTAGCAAGGGAGAAGGCTGAAGCAGTGTTAGGCACACATGCATTTTGTAGGCAGGGAAGAAGGCAACGAATGTTTAGGCCCATTTACATTTTGGGCACGATTCATGGAAAAGTGTGCAGAAATTCCACACACGAGAACCCACTGCGTGGGCCTGCATGCAGAGGTTTTTCTGCGCACACTGCGTTTTCATGGAATTTATTCCATAAAGTAACTGTATACGCAATTCGTGGCTGTAACACCCCTGACATGCCCCCACGCAAATCTAAACAGTCAGAAACAGCCACCTTTGTGTGCTCCCCAGACACAAATACATGCACTCTCCAAACAGTGCACAGAGTCGCCCGCAAGCAGGCCTGCATCTCAGGGACCCTACGCAGGGAAATTAAATAAATAAATAAAATATTTGAGGGGGGCTGCTATTCCCCTCTGCTTCTAGAAGTAAATGAGTTCCTGTGGTCCCTACAAAAGCAAGACTATTTTTGGGTTGGTAAGCTATGAGATACCACAGACCATTGTAGGCCCTGCTTACTCCATCAATTAATGTTTAGTTACAAAAATGTTCTCTCTCCAATAACTTTTAAATAATTTCTGGTGGATTATGTGTCATCTCAAACTCAAAATTGAAAATGCTCTAATTTTCATCCAAAGGTTTTGAAGGGACAATGTTTTATAATCTGATCTCTTTATTTTATGTATACCATGTTATTAAGTAAACTGTTTGTGCTGTATCCAAGTTTCACAATATAATATGTGTATGCTTTAGTAAATTTGTGCCTGTCAATAAAGTTATTCAAATATAAGGACTCATGTTTTAGAATAGTCATTCACTTATGATGATGGATAGATTGATTTCAGTAAGCAATTATATTTCTGCATTTATTTGTCTATTTATTTCTATTAGTGAGGCCAAAAATAGGTGGGTTGTATTATGATTACATATTGTATTTCAAGATAAACCAGATGTATTTGTTGCATTTAGTTGACTTCCCCTGTTGTGAGGTGGTGAGCACATGCCTTTAGATTCAAGATAGCTCAGGGGCAATGCGTTTGTTTTGTAAGCAAGTCAGCGCAAAGCAACACAGGTTGGAATCCTGGTCTCACGCTTGGAGACTGGTCTCTGGTGTTAAGCGCGTAGTGAAAGATTAATTATATTTTCAAAATAAAAACAACATCATATTCTAATCCAAAACAGTCAATTTGTTGTCCCAGATTTCTAGGTGGGTTTGTGTCACAGGCATCATTAAAATATTAAACTGGTGTTATTCTAATCTGTTAAATTTGCTAGGTTAAATGGTAGTTTGAACCCAGTTTCAAGATGGGTTGTTAAATTGCTCTGAGGGCAGTGCCATCCAATGAAATGCATTGATTGTCCACAGTAGGAGGGACCAAATCAGTGCTAGACACAGATGCATTTTTGGAGGAGAAAACAAAAGCAGTGTTAGTCACACATGCATTTCATTTTCTCTGCAAGGAGAATGCAAAGGCAGTGCGAGGGTGCATGCATTTGCAAGGTGGGGAAGAACTTCAAGGCATTGGGCCTCATTCCGAGTATGGCGGTAAGGGATAGCGGCCACCGGTAACGAGACCGGTGGCGGTAATCCCTTACCGCCATACTCCGAGTTCCCTTTGCGCCCTCGCCCTTAACGCCTGCTTTGAGCAGGTGTTAAAGTCGAGGGCGCAAAGGGGCCTCCAAGCCAATAACGGTGACCGTAATGAACGGTCACCGTTATTTGCATCTTCCCCATTCCCATTGAGCCCTATGGGGGCTCATTTGGGAATGGGGAAGAGCCTTGGTGAATGGGGAATTACCGCCCCACCAACCTTGGAATGGGGCGGTAATTCCGCCATCCACCAAGGCGCTGCCGGTCCGGGTACGGCGTCAACCAAGGCGTTAATAGCGCCATTGGTTAGCGCCGTACTCAGAATGAGGCCCATTGTGTAAGGGAAGGAGCATGATACGGCAGCAGGAAGCATGCATGCACTTTGTAGGTGGGGGAGAAGGCCAAAGCAGAGAGAATCAAACAGCATGTGAGTTAGAACAACAGAGCAGGGTTAGGCACATGTAAGGGCTTTAGGCACACATGCTTTTTGTGGGTGGGTAGCATGCCAAAGCACTGAGAACATATGTGCATTCTGAAGACATGGGAGAAACCAAGGCAGTGTATTGCACCTGTGAATTCTGTAGGGAGGGGGAGAAGGACAAAATAGTGTTTTGCACCCATACACTTTGTAGACAGAATAAAAGACAAAAGCAGTATAAGGAGCAAATTCGTTTTGTAGTTGGAGGGAAGGCCAAAGCAGTGATAGGCACTGATGCATTTTGTCGGCTGGGCAGAACACCAAAGCAGTGAGAACCTCCAACGCATTTTGTAAGTGGGCGAAGGCCATGTCAGATGCACACCTATTTTAAAGGCAGAGGAAAACACTGAAGCAGTGCTTGGCACCTGTGAGCTTTGTGGTCATTGGAAATGTTCAAAGCAACTTAGGAACACAAACTTTCTGTAGGCAGAGGGGAAGCCAAAGCTGTGATAGGCACATGTCTGTCTTGTAGCCAGAGAGGAAGAGAACACTGAAGCAATAGTATGTACATATGCATTATGTAAATGGGGGAAAATGCCAAAGCAGCAGTAGGCACAAGTGCATTGTGTAGGCAGGGCGAAGGCAAAGCAGTGTAAGAGGGGAGAACACCAAGGTAGTGTTAGTTACACATGTAATTTGTAGTTGGAGGAAAAGGGCACAATACTTTAGATGGCCAAAGCAATGTTAGTTGCAAATGTGTTTTGAAGGTGGATGAAACAGCAGTCAAAACCACTCGTGTGTTTCGTAGGAGGAGGAGGAGAAGCATAACAGCGTTTTCTAGGCAGATGCGACAGTCAAGTCAGGAAGACCCACACCATGCATTGCAGACCGAGGAGATACCAAGCAAGTGTGAGGCACAAAGGAATTGTATGGGCAGAGGGTGGGGAATGGCAGAACAGGTAGAGCCACACTGAATGTTGTAGGTGGGGGAGAGGGCCAAATCTGTGAAAGGCACGTGTGCATTTTGTAGAATGGATTAACCCCAAAGCAGGGTGAATCCAAATTGTGTTTAGTAATCAGAGAAGAAGGCCAAAGTGGGGAGAACCTCAATTAGGTTTTGGAGGCAGATGATAACACCAAGGCAGTGTTAGGATCACATTCATTTTGTATGTGAATGAGAAGGCCAGAGTAGTGAGGACCACACGTGCATTTTGTTGGCCAGGGAGAATGCCAAAGCAGTGAGAACCCTACATGCATTTTGTAGGTGGAGGAGAATGCCAAGGCAGTGTTAGGCACACTTGCTTATAGTAAGTGGCTAGGAAAGCTAAAGCAGCGAGAACCCCATGTGCATATTGTGGGTGGTGGAGAAGGCCAGAAAACAACACATATTTTTGTATGCAGAGCACGTCAGTGTTAGCCCATATGCATGCTGTGGGTGGATGATAAAGCAAAGCCAGCGAAAACCACACACGCACTTGTGTAGGTGGGCAGAACACCAACGCAGTGAGAACTCCACCAGAATTTTGTGGGTGAATAGAATGCCAAATCAGTTTTAAAAAAAAGTGCATATTGTAAGCAGAGGGGAATGTTAAAGCACGACAACCACACATGAGTTTTGTAGGCTGGAGGAGAATGCCAAGGCAGTGCTACTGTTAGTACAATGGAGGAGTAGGCCAAAGCAGTGAGAATCCTATGTGCATGTTGTAGACAGAGAAGAAGGTTGGTTGAGGAGAATGGTTATTGTAAGGTGGAGAGCAACACAATTAATATGTATGGATCTGCCACAGTACCCAAACTCGGTAGGGAACAGGGCTGGGGCACGTAATGAATGCACCTGGTTGGCACTTTTCACTTGCTGCAGCAGTGGCTGCATGTGCTGGAACAGTCCAGATGGTCTGTGGGTCTGTGCCCTAGGCATTCTGGTCAACGAGTATCCCCTTATCTCCCTTTCCAAACAGAACAGGGGCCTCTGTCTGCACTGGGAAGAAATGTAGTCGTGCATGCTCGGCTGGTGCACGTCTGTGAGAGAGGACACCGCTCAGAGGAGGAAGACGAATCCCCACCATCTGAGCCACAGGAAGGAGGCTAGATAACATCACCTCAGCTACAAAGAGAATAATCTATAAATGATAGGCACGAGAAGAAATGATTCCTGCAAATCCCCCACCACTGATTTACGAAGAAACCGGTGGCAATGAAGAACAAGAACAAGGTTATGATCTTTCACCCAATTCCAAATTGAGACTGGGACCTCTCTCCTTCGACAACACCACAGATGGGAGTCAATGGGCTAGGACAAGGGGATTGCAGTCTTTTGAAAAAGCATTCAGAAAAACCATGCAAGTGGTAGCGCAGCTTTGCAATCAGTCACATCAACACCACCGCCTCCTTCGTCAACTACACCCATAAAGCATTCACCGTAAAGTAAACTGAGCAGATCCCATGAAAGAGGAACATTTGGGCCCATCTCAGCCCTCAAAACAAATTGTGTGTGTGGAGTTATTACACATTAGATAAGCAAGAAGAAACCCACCGTATATGCAAAGATGTTCATTCAGAGGGAAGCAGACAACCTATCTGAGCACCTCTTTCTATAGTCCAACATGGGATGTTGTCATCCATCTGGAAGAGGCTACAGGTCAGGCTCTCATGCCTCATCGGCAGTCAAAGACAATATGTGCACCACCTTCCCACACGATGCTAGCAGAGAATCTCGCTGATCCACAGATTTCACAAGCCCTGCCAGAACGCCATCTTTGGGCATATCATACAACATCAAATACGACTTCACAGGCTTTGTCTCTTTAATGGCATTCTTAGTGTAATGTTGGCAACAGATTGACTACCCTGCTGCTACGTTGAAAATGGTGACTTCTGATAACTCCATGGCCTCATTAATACTCACTGGAAAATTCTCAATCTGCAATACTTCATGCAAACTACAGTAACACGCCACTTCTACCACATTATCGATGCAGTGGGAATGCCACTGGACCACTCCGAGGGTTGGAAAGACCACATAACAATGAACATGTGCACCAATATTAAGGCAATGGATTGAATGGGCATCACAGTACACTGGGCCACTTTATCCCATACTGGTCATCAGCAGAGCCCAGGAAAACCGTCCCAGAATGTCATTCTCCAGCTGGGCATCTTCGGCCTGGAAGGGTTTGTCAAGAGGTCCCACAATGGAGATGATCATGGGGCAAATGTGATCTCTCCCCAGGGGGCACAAATAGGGTCTGTGGCAACTGACAATGGATCTAATGTTGCAGACGCGTGCCTGTTTTGCCCATTTGTCTAATATCAACCAAATCAGAAGCCAGAACCCATTACCTATTGAGATGGTAAGTATGGTCCCGATGAATATGCACCCACCTTTATCCTTCTACAATGCCTGACATATGTTGGGAAAGTTGCAGCCACACCAGCGCCTGCCTGACAGCTGAAACATGCGATGGCAACTTGGTGGAATTCAAGCCTCCATACGATGGAGCATCTGTGAGAACAGTGCAATGCACAGAAACCTAGCCTAACCTAACACATACACAGTGGCAAAAGATGGGCAATGCTTTTTTCTTTAAAGCAATAGTTTTAAAAGCAAACCGAGTGGCATGGCATGGACGCTCTATCCCTCTGTGCATTCCTGCAACTGGTTTATCTTTTGGCATAGGGACTAGCCGACATAATGAATTAACATACTATGTCTGGTGAAGCAGCAGCAGGGCGACTGGGTATCAATCTTCTGTCCAAACCTTCCAACAGCATCTACACATATTTGCAATGGGGGGTCATATGGTTTCCATGCCTCGATTGGGAGGAAAACCAAACCTTTGCTCACCTTAAATGACCGGAAGTGACAGACAGCAATCCTGTCCAGGATTTCCATTAGAAATGGTTATAAATAGCGTAAATGAGATGGGCTGGTAGCTGGAGTATAGACTGGGGTCTAGAGCTGTTTTTTATTAAAGGGGAGACCCAGGACCTTTTCCTTTTTAGAACAGCTGGGACTGTGGACTCACTGGCACAAGAGTTTGACAAACTTGGCAGAAATAGGGGTGAAAATATCAGTGTTTTCCTTCACAATAGACAATGGATAAAAGTCTTCCAGCCATTTGGTCAATGTTGGCTTGTTAAGAGTTTAAATGACACACTCTACTGAATTAGATGTCAATTAACTCTACAAGGAGATTGAGCATATAGGAGAAGACCTGCAATCAAGTGCATAATTAACAGATGGATCACTGATATTTGTAATCTATTATTATCCCTGATTTGCAAACCTCCTCTTGGAATGACAGTTGGGTTTCATTAGAGGAGGGTTCAATAGCCGATCTTGAAATGCCTGGTTTATCGAGTGCAAGTAAAATCCTCTGTTTTTAGAGGAGTTCTCCGCTTGGGATATCTGGTTAGAATATAATAATCTCTTGGCTCCAAAATGGGCCAGGTGTGCAGAAAGGCACCTCCCACAGTTTAGGACTATGGATATAATGGAATCTGCAAGTAGTCCTGGGGACAGGGAGCTGTACAATCTCCATCTAAACTGGTGATGGATTTATTCGCATTTGTCTCTTGGGTCAGAACCATGTCTCCTTGTTTCCCGTTCATCAGAGACATTTCTCATTTCCACCTTGGCTCTGCGCATTGGCAGTATATCAGTAAAGCTTTTTATGGCACTCATGGGGATTTTTACATGGCCTCGGCACATGTGAGTGGTCCTTAGGTCTTGGTAGAGGGCCATGGTACAAGGTCTCAGTACAAGATGTCATAGCAGTTAGTACATTGGCAGTATAACAGGGTGAATTGCCTTTTTGGTCTCAGTCCTGATCCTGCTCTTTTGCAGTGAACAAGGGAGAGTGCTCCGTTCTGTCATGTTCCTTGTATTGGCAGTATATCAGAGGGCCGCCCTTTCTTCCCTAGTCCTGATGCTGTACTTTTGAGAATATATCACAGAGAATTCTCATTTGCACTAATCCTTAACATTGGCATTTTAATTTGATAATGCACTTCAAAAATTCCTTTCTACTTAAGACCAACTTGCATAAGCTTGATATAAAAGATATGTTGGGCAGAAGGAAAAGTGTTACGTGTTGTGTTTTTTAAAATTAGGATAGGGAGGGGGGGGGGTCGAAGGAAGAAAGTACCGACAATTGGGGAAGCACCCGTTGCACCCAAGTTAACTTGATCTTAAGGAAAAAGGTATTTTTACATGCAGAACTAATTGGCAGTAGATCAAAAACAGTCAAGTTCTGTCTTTCCTGTGCTCCCATAAATGTGGCTTTAAATATATGGGAGTGCCCATTTCTACCATTGTGGTGATGCTGTACACTGCCAGTGCATCAGAGAGCTTTGCAGTTTCTGTTGTGGTCCTGGACCTGTACATTTGCAGGATAATGTGGACACTGCCCTTTGCTGTCCTGGTCCTGTCATTTTGCAGTGTGTTAGAAAGGCAGCCCATTTCTGCCTTGCCCCTCTTCCTGTATTTTGCATTTCAGAGTGTTTGCCCATTTCTGCCTTTATCCTGTTCCTGTATATTGTATTTCAGGGAAGCTGCCCATTTCTGCATTGCCACTGTTCCTGTATTTTGTTTTTCGGGGGGCTGGCCATTTCTGCCTTGATCCTCTTCCTGTATGTTATATTTTAGGAGGGTTGCCCATTTCTGCCTTGATCATGTTCCTGTATTTTGTATTTGAGGGGGCTGTCCATTTCCGCCTTGGTGCGCTTCCTGTATATTGTATTTGAGGGGGATGCCCATTTCTGCCTTGCCCCTGTTCCTGTACTTTTTTATTTTAGGGGGGCTGCCCATTTCTGCCTTCATCCTGTTCCTGTGTTTTGCATTTCAGGGGGGCTGCCCATTTCTGCCTTGATACTGTTCATGTATTTAGTATTTCAGGAGGGCTGTCTATTTCTGCCTTCATCCTGTTCCTGTATTTCAGGGGGGCTGTCCATTTCGGCCTTGCCTCTGTTCCTGTATTTTGTATTTCAGGGGGGCTGTCCATTTCGGCCTTGCCTCTGTTCCTGTATTTTGTATTTCAGGGGGCTGTCCATTTCGGCCTTGCCTCTGTTCCTGTATTTTGTATTTCAGGGGGATGCCCATTTCTGCCTTGATCCTGTTCCTTTAGTTTGTAAATCAGGGGGGCTGTCCATTTCTGCCGTGGTGCGGTTCCTGTATCTTGCATTTCATGGGGGATGCCCATTTCTGCCTTGACCCTTTTCCTGTATTTTGAATTTGAGGGGGGCTGTCCATTTCTGCCTTGACCCTGTTCCTGTATTTTATATTTCAGGAGGGTGGTGGGGGGTTGAGAGGGTTCCCATTTCCGCCTTATCATGTTCCTGTATTTTGTATTTCTGGGGGGCTGCCCATTTCTTCCTTGACCCTGTTCCGGTATTTTGCATTTGAGGGGGGCTGTCCATTTCTGCCTTGACCCTGTTCCTGTATTTTATATCTCGGGGGGGGGGGGGATGCCCATTTTGGCTTTGATCATGTTCCTGTATTTTATGTTTCGGGGGGGGGGGTGCTGCCCATTTCTGCCTTGATCCTGTTCCTGGATTTTGTATTTATGGGGGGCTGCCCATTTCTGCCTTCATCCTGTTCCTGTATCTTGCATTTTGTGGGGAATGCCCATTTCTGTTTTGATCAGGTTGCTGTATTTTGTATTTCAGAGGGGCTGTCCATTTCTGCCTTGACCCCGTTCCTGTATTTTGCATTTCAGGGGGGATGCCCATTTCTGCCTTGATACTGTTCCTGTATTTTGTATTTGGGGGGGGCTGCCCATTTCTGCCTTGGTGCTGTTCCTGTATATTGTATTTCGGGGGGGGGGTAATTTCTGCCTTGCCCCTGTTCCTGATTTTTGTATTTCTGGGGGCTGCCCATTTCTTCCTTAATCCTGTTCCTGTATATTGCATTTCAGGGGGGCTGTCTATTTCTGCCTTCATCCTGTTCCTGTATTTTGTATTTCAGGGGGGCTGTCCATTTCGGCCTTGCCTCTGTTCTTGTATTTTGTATTTGAGGGGATGCCCATTTCTGCCTGCATCCTGTTCCTGTATTTCGTATTTCAGGGAAGCTGCCCTTTTCTGCCTTGATCCTGTTCCTGTATCTTGCATTTCATGGGGGATGCCCATTTCTGCCTTGATGAGGTTGCTGTATTTTGTATTTCAGGGGGCTGCCCTTTTCTGCCTTGACCCTGTTCCTGTATTTTGCATTTGAGGGGGGCTGTCCATTTCTGCCTTGACCCTGTATTTTAGATTTCGGGGGGGCTGCCCATTTCGGCCTTGATCCTGTTCCTGTATCTTGCATTTCATGGGGGATGCCCATTTCTGCCTTGATGAGGTTGCTGTATTTTGTATTTCAGGGGGCTGTCCATTCCTGCCTTGCCCCGTTCCTGTGTTTTGTATTTCAAGGGGGCTGCCCATTTCTGCCTCGATCTTGTCCCTGTCTGTTGACAGAAAGCTTACATTACACACACATTCTATGCATCCTTCATGCTCATTTTAAATGATGGAACCACATCAAGAAAGCAGCAAATAATATTATTTATCAAAATTGAAAGCAGCCTTAGCATTTTGCTCAAGGCATCTCG
Source organism: Ambystoma mexicanum (assembly GCF_040938575.1). Classification (NCBI taxonomy): domain Eukaryota; kingdom Metazoa; phylum Chordata; class Amphibia; order Caudata; family Ambystomatidae; genus Ambystoma; species Ambystoma mexicanum. The sequence continues at coordinate 206,450,358 of NC_090930.1, read as the reverse complement.
TAAAAAGCCGGGGTACACCACTTTCACAGAATAAGGTGCATTAGAGCCCAACTAACCTTAAATTGATGATAAACAAAGAATGACATCGGACAGGAGCATACCGCCCACTTCCCCGTTTGTCAATAATATGTCCTTCCGTCTGTCCAAAGTATCTGGGCCTGGGGCATTTGCAGAGGTCATACTAACATGCATGGATGATATAAAAGGCACACGCTTTTTCGCTGCTCTGTAATTGACTCCGCAGGACTTGGAAAAGACCACCACCTTGAAGAAGTAGATTAAGTACAGGATCCGGATTCAAACCTGTGTTGCGCTGAATTGTCTTGCTTCCAAGGCAAACGCGTTGCCCCTGAGCTATCCTACCTCCCCCTTTATGTCATGTTATTTGGATTTGTACTGTTAACATGGTCTCCAGGCACTCTTGTAGATCTAAAAGAGATGGAAGTGTGGGTAGTAGCCTGGTAGATAAGAAGGCGAAGACTAGCCTTTGTGCTTAACTGTTGGTGTCAGTAGAACCAGGAGGAAATGGTGTTTGTGTGGATTCTCTCTGTGGTTTGTGTTCCTTCTTCCCCGGAGGTCTAGGTTTCCAGATGTGAGGCCTGAGGGCGGAGGGACATCTGCACATCCTGAGAGTGTTTGAGCCGATTGATGAAGAAGAGTAGCATTTGAGTGTGTTGTTGTGGGTCAAGTAATTTGTTCTTGCCATGTATTGAGATGGCGAGTAGGTGACAGTTAAAAGGTGAAGTCGTTTGTCGTCGGTTTCTTCGTATAGATCGGCTGCATTCGGTTATGTGAGTGCATTTTAGGCTGTCTTTAAGATTCTGATTTTGTCTCACATTAGAATTGTGTGTTCTTTAGTAGTGGTGGCAGTGATCAGGAGGCGGAAAGTGATAGCTTAGGATAGCTAGTCCAGTTTGGTGCTATTCCATTTTTTAGCAGGTTGTTGTGTTTTTATCTTGAAGTATGCTTTCTTCCTTCTGTTCATTTTGATGTATTATTCACTGTCAAGGTGTCTGTTCGCGTGGTGGTGGTATTATTGTAATTTGTTTCCTACCTTAATGTTTTTAATCGATCTCTAGCTCGGTGTATTGATTAGCCAGGTTTTTCACAGTTTCTGCAAAGTTATAAGATCTTGTGCCGTCCTGATTTCTTTTGGGATCGAGTGCCATAGTTTTGCTGGGACGATAGTGAAGGCGATACCTCCGTACTTGTCTTTCTCATAGTGTCTTCATTCTATAAGTATGTTGCTTATAATTATTATTATTATTAGGATGGGGTATTTATTTAGCGCAGACCTAGCTCCGAGAAGCAACAGAGTGTTTGCAATCATTGCGGGAAGAACATGGTGTGGGGAGCAGAGAAACAACAAAGAGGGGAGCTAAGAATAGGAGGAGAAGGTGGGCAATTTATTTCTAACGCGCCGGGGGGCCTGCAGGCATCAGAGTGCGACACGGATACAAGAAGACAAACAAAAATACAGGAAGAAGTCAGCAGGAGCCGGATCGGGATTACATAAATAGCAGGGTTTCCAGGGATTTCCTAAAGGTCCTGAGATTGTGATCTAGAGTCATGGAGGAAGAGAGAGAATTAAAGAATTTAGCCGCTTAAACCTGGAAAGATTTACCCAGGCCCTTCTCCTGTGTGAACCTAGGGCAGACAATCTGCATTTTGCTTGAGGATCATAGTGCATCTTCAGATAAGAGGGGGCTTCTCCATACGCCTATTATTAAATGATTGTACCCACTTTAATGTTAAGCGTTCCAGAAGTGGTAGCCAATGTAGCTCCCTTCTGTGGTAGAAATGTGCTCCCACCTGGAAAGATTATTGACAATGCGCACAGCGTTGTTTTGCAGCACTTGACATTTCCTAAGATTGTTGGCTGAGACTTCTATCAATAAGGAGTTGCAATAGTCCAATCTTGTATGAACGGTGGCTCGAGCAATAGTTGCAGTATTGTCTCTGTAGATAAATGGACATATGTTTTTTAAAAGATTGAGCGAATGGTTGCAATTTTTTGTCAAAACGTTGATATGAACATCGGAATTTAAGGTGGCCTCCAGGCTGATGCCCAAGGTTTTCACCTTGCTGAGGACGGGGATGCGACTCACACCAGTTTGAAAGCTGGAGTAGGCCGGGCTTAATTTAGCCTGTGCTGCCTTTGAACCAAGATCCATAGTTCAGTCTTATTGCAGTTCAGGCAAAGCCAGTTAGATGACATCCAGTCATCGATTTGGTGGTAGATTGTAGAGAGGGCTGCATAGTTGGTCAGATAGACTCCCGTTGCCTCTATGACCGGTTGGGTATCGTCAGCATAGTTAGTAAAAAAATGCACCCAAGCTGTTTAGAAGGGTACAAAGAGGCCGGATGTGAAGATTAACCAAAATCGGAGACAAGCCAGCCCCCTGCGATACTCTGCACCAGATGGGTTTGGTGGGGCAGCTTGGCTCGCCCCACTGAATGCGTGAGTCATGGTCTGACAAGAAAGAGAGAAAACAATCGACTGCATTGTCCGAGCATTGCCCTAGGTGGCATAGGGTCTGTTTCAGAATGCCATGGTCCACCAAATCGAAGGCCGTGGACAAGTCCAGCAAGGCCAAAATGCCTACTCTACCCTCTTCTGAAATACAGAGCATGTATGCTTGAAGGTCCACCAGAGTGGTTTTTGTGCTGTAGTTTGGTCGAAAGCCAGATTGTCTAGGATGGAGAATATGGTTGACTTTGAGGAAAGTTTTGAACTGCATATAGGCATCCTTAGCCAGAACCTTAAGCAAACAATTGCTATTGGTGATGGGTCTAAGTTTATTAGGGTCGAGGTTGAGCTTTTTGGGCAATGGAGTGACAGTGACTGTTTTTATAGATTTAGGCACATTTCCTTCACGAAAGGAGGCATTTACACACCTCATGAGAAAAGGGGCAAAGAGCACCCCATGTTCTGGGATGATTTTAGGTGCAATATTATTCTCTGAGCAAGCTGTGGGCTTCATGGATGCAAGGGTGTCTTCCATCTCACGTATATTTATTTTGGAGAAGGAAAACGAAAGGTGTCCAGGCACCTTGTGATTTGTGTCCGGCGGGCTTTTGGATGTGAGGTTTCTGACCTACATCCTTACCTCTATCTTCTCTCTTGCTTTAATGATTTTTTCCTCAAATGCTGCCTGCGCTGTAACTGCATCGAGATTTGTAGGTAGGAATGGTACTTGAAGAGGATTAGGGTTCTCAAGAAGTCTGAGGGTTTCAAAGAGTTTCCTTGTACTGTTAGCTGCTTACGTTATTTCATGGTTATAAAAGTGCCATCAATCACTTCATTTTTGTAAGTTTTATCCGCCTGTTTCCAGGCTTCTTTATTTTCCTTGGTATGATGTCTCAACCATGTGCATTCTAGCTTTTCTTTTTGCCTCTTGAGTGCAGTCCTGTCCTGGCTGAACCATTTTTGGTGGCCAGGGTTATCGCTAACTAGCCCGGTTTTAAGTGGCGCATCTTTATCCTGAAACATAGTCAACTTTCTATGATATAGGAGAGCACGATGTTCAGCCGAATCAGTTTCAAGGGTTTCTGACCTAATGAGGTTGAGGCATGATGCAAGATTCTTAGGGTCTATCTTTTTAAAATGTAACACTCTTGAAGACGACCTGGGGGTCGAAACACGTGTCGGCTGTAGCAAGATTGGAATTAAACACACACTTTTGTATTATATACAGAAACACTTGAATTTTTGTATTGGATTTGAACTATATGATTGTAAAGGGTTATAGCGCAATTATCAGCATTTTACTTTCCAATAAGATTCCTGCTGGTGACTAACTTGGCTATGCCTGGTCTCCTGGAATAACCATCTGAAAGCTAAATATGAAAATCGATAGTATAGTGGTCTGACCAAATACATGGCAGTGTCTGGTCAACATGTACTAGAAAGTTCCCGGTAGCCACCCAATTAAGAATTTGTTTTTTGTCCATAGTGGGAGCATCGTTAATAACTTGAAAATTTAAACTGCTCAAGGATCTTTTGTGCTCAATGGCTTCTATGTCCGATTCATCTACTTTTCTGCGGTTCAGATCGCCAAGGCAAAGGGTGGCCCGATTAGGACCCTCTAGGGAGAGCAAGATTTTTGTTCATTCCTTGTTAAAATCGGGCTTTAGTGAGGGGGGCCTATATATCAAGACAATATTCAGGCAACAATTGGGAAAAGGAGTCAATTTAGCAAGCAGTATTTCACTGTCCTGATAGGAGGCTGGGGAGGAGAACAATCCTAGGTGGCTGCTAATTGGGCAGCAAGGGATCTACAAGCAAAAAGGGAAGGAAACGGGAGGCGGGCGGGGGGCTCGGATCACAAAGTCTCAAGTAGAGTGGAGAGTGGAGACTGGTTGATCTGAATGTCCCTCTTGGGTGATAAGAAGGGGTTTTCGATTGCAGGAATTCTGCTTCCATCCTTGTAGTGCTCTGTGAGTGATGCAGAGTGATTTGAAGTGGATTCATTTTATCATTGGTAACCAGTGAAGGCTTCACAAGGCAGGTGTGATGTGTGATGGCTGATCCTACAGAGCTCTGCAGTCATTATTGTGTCCATTTATCAATCACCCCCTCTACTAAAAGCGAGCGTGAAACCTTAATCCAGAGCAAAATGTAATTTCCTTGCACTAAACTTGCATTTCAGTGAATACCAATGAACCCAATCCTTTTATGGGGATCAGGGAGCCTGATGTGGGCAAGCACAGACAATTATGTTTTACTACACTTGCCCCGTCCCGTTTGCACGGTATCTTCTGTGAAATCCCTGTTTGTCGGTCACACACCCTTCACAGCCACCCCTCCCTTGTTAGCAGACAGCTACCAGTGGCACACGGTCCTGTGAGGGCACACACACAGGCCTGTTTGTACACTCTCTCCCTGTCCCGTGCACTCCTCTCTTGCAGGGACATGGGTAACTATTTGCAAAGACACAGGGCCTCATCAGGAGTTGGGCGGTATCCCTGCTGCAAAACCGGCCAACTGTAATAGGGTTAGTGCCCACCAGTCTGGCGGTATTACCGCTGGATCACGCATTGGGCATTAACTGTGAATTCCCATTGGGTCCATTGGACCCAATAGGGAATCTTCGGCGCTAACATCGCACGCTAATACAGCCAGCAGTAATACCGGGTGCTAATACAGCCGGAGGTAATACAGGTCGCTAAATGGGATTTTCACCTCCAGAAAAAAGCTGGAGGTAAAACAGCCCATTTAGCGCCCAACTCTTGATAGGGCCAGCCCTTAAATGCAGCGCTAATACTGTTACCGCTGCATTTAAGGACTACAGCCCAACTCGTAATGAGGCCCCCAGTGTTAACCTTTCTGTTTTTATTTGCACTTGGTGTCATCTAGGTGACAATACACATAATTACCACCTGAGCAGTCATAGCCTGACATAATTGCCTTTCCCAAACTGGGGACTGGGCTTTTATCCCACAGCAATGGCCCCTCGGGCAGCCTCATACTGTCTAAACCGTTTCTCAGGTTTCGCTATCTTGGCCAGTATATGTAATGTTACATAACAACGATGTTTGCTTACGTTCTCGGCCCCGCCTCCCAGTCTGCCACTCACGGCCCCATGGGCGTAGGCCAGAGAAGGAGGCACGAACGCTCATCGTTTGTGATTTATAAAGGTTACATTTGCATGCTACCGTTTTCTTTGTTTTTGCATTCTTTTAATTTCTGCAATTGTTTTGTTTTTGTTAGGTCCAAGTCAAGCATCATTTAGCATAACAAAAACTCAACATGTCCCCAAGCCATTACAAAGATGACTAAGCACAGGTGCGCAGCCATTTTACAGGTCTGGTGTAACGATGACTTGCTCCTGTTCTCAGGAAGCTTTACATTTTTGGCACCGCTTCATGCAATGAGCCGCTTTCAGCCTGTTCTGCACTGCAAAGTAGCGTGAGTGGCCGATATCTGGCGCTCCACCATTGCACAGTCATGAAAACCCTGCTCGGCCTGTTTGATCTGTAAACATAGGCTGTGGCCTATAAGCCTATAAGCGGTAAACCAAGCTCATCTGGTTCTGGAGCTCTGGAGGGCAGCCGCTCAGGTCTGATGTATGCAACAGGAATTCAGTGTTGGTAAAGGTTACTATCGGTGGTGACGATACCACCCGTGTCATATTTGCGGAACTCTCACCACATATATCGCCCTGTATCGAACTCGACCGTCCCCGATTCCGGGAGGCATTCAAAACCTGCCGATTAACAGTGAAATACTTGCGACAGCCAGTAGGATAGCTCAGTAGGTTATGCACTCGCTGCTGTGATCGTATGTTATCTGCATGTTGCCGGTTTACACCCCAGCAAGGTCAGCGCAGCCATTCCTCCTTCTGACATAGATTAAATGAGTACCAATTTCAATTGGGTAATAATAGTTGAATGTAAAAAAGATTAATGTAAAGTGCTTTGGCTAAAAGTGCAATATAAATTGCAAGTGATTAGTAAGTAAATCCCACTATGCCACTGCTCTGCCTGCCCTTTGATCCCACTCTGACATGCACAAAAATAAATAAATAAAAGATTCTTATTTTTACTCAGCTAGTTGACTACAACACAGATTTATTTTTTATATTATTATTTTCAGTACATAAACCAAGAACCCTTATATTCGCCTGGTGTTTATTATAGCAGGAGAAATTGTGACTTTAATGCCATAGAAAACCTGTCTTTCCAAACAATGTCTGTTTTTTAACTGAATAAACTTAGTTGCAGGTACAGGGAAATCATTTAGCAGTATTTTGCTGTACTGATTGCTACACCTCTGCACCTTGAGAGTGGTTTTTCTTAATTTAGCACCTGTCTGCTTGCACACGGTACTATGTATTAATTTGTTGTACCCTACCAAGGCCACCCATCGGCATCAAACGTTGCATGGTGTCTTTTCTTTCAGGGTTCTATGACAGAATACTAAACTCCATGTGCCATGCATGTGCTATGGCAGGATGCCTCCAAAAAACCTCCTAAATACCCCCTGATGTTTTTTGATGAATTATTTATTTACCCTGATTTCGTGTCAAATCAGATTTTCTGCCAAGCATCACTATTAGTGCTGGGTGAACTAATTTGGAAATTCACCGAACCATTAGAGTTGTGGGTGACCAGAGGTCACGCAAGCTTTTTGAACCTTTCTGGAAATTCGTTTGAGGTAAGAAATTAGAACTTTGCAGGATGGGAGGGTTGGCAGAATGCTTCTATCCAGCATGCAGCGCTATCCCGTTGAATATCAGGCCCATTACCACGGTTCCCTTCCTGCTTAAAATCCTTGATCGAGCGGCTTACCTCCAGATTCAGGACTACCTCAAATCCAACAAACTCCTTAGTTTTAGGCAATCAGGCTTCAGGCCCAGGCATGGGACAGAAACACGCCTCATCGATTTGAAAACACAAATCGAGGACCTTAAAGACAAAGGGAAACTGGCTCTGTTGCTCCTATTAGACCTATCCGCAGCCTTTGACCTTGTTAACCACTGCATCCTTTGTCAACCACTCTCGTCAGCCGCCACTGTTTCAGACTCTGCCACTTCCTGGATCAGATCATTCCTCGACAACAGATCTATGCGAGTATTCTCCCCCTCCGCGGCCGCTGGACACTCTCCTGTTCCTTGCGGTGTGCCTCAGGGCTCCTGTGTATCTCCCACACTATACAACGTGTTCACCAAACCTCTCTTTGATAGTCTTGACTGTATGGGTGTCACATACACAAATTATGCTGATGACACCCAGATACTCATCCCTATCACTGGAGACTATTTGGTGGACACCAAATTACTGAATGACGTCTACCTAGTCATACAGGCCTGGATGGCTCAACATGAGCTATGTCTTAATGATGATAAGACTGAGCTCCTCATCCTTGGTTCACAATATCACCTCAGCAAACTTGACCCTGCTTTCAAGTCTTTCATCATTGACGGCAACACCATCAAGGTCTCCAATGACACCAAAACCCTCGGTATCTACCTTGACTCCACCCTGTCTCTCTCCAGACAAGCTAACTCCGATACATCTGCCTCTGCCTACACATGCAAACTGATTACCGCTTGTCGCCCCTTTCTCTCCACGGCTAACTGCATTATCTTAGCCAGAACTCTTGTCAGGTCCAAGATCGACTACTGCAACGCTCTTTATCTGGGAACCGGTCAACGGAACCTAAACAAGCTGCAGGTCACCCAGAACAACGCCATCAGTGCAGCCCTTAATATTCCAAGAAACAACCACATTTCAGACACCAGACGCAATTTGGGCTGGCTCTCAGTAGCCCAAAGAATTTCACTAAAAACCCTGACACTCACTCATAAGTGTCTCTCTAACCAGACTCCCACATACCTCTCCAATCGATTTACTCTCCACACCTCCATTCGTCCCCCGCGAACTGCCCAAGCCAACTGTCCCACCCTCCCCAGGTTCAAGCAACAGAAAGTGGGCGGTTGCAGCATCTTGGTGCTAGCAACCAAATTATGGAGCTCACTGCCCTCCACACTCAGCTCTGAACCCTCCCCTCACGCCTTCAAATGTAAAACTAAACTGTGGCTTCAGGATAGTGACAATTAAACAGCGGCCCTACTCGCTATCTGACCACATCTTATCATACGCTGATTCATCTCTGTGTTTACCTGCTAATGTAAACTTCGTATGCACGTGACCTGTATATACCCTCTATTGGAAATTTTGTAAATTGCGACTATACATGTCTCACGTTCTTTGCTGTACTACATGCTGTATTATTTATCTCTGTAACCTAACCTAAGATATGCGCCCAGATGCCCGTGGGCAAGGAGCGCTTTACAAATAAAGAAATTCAAATTCAAATTCAAATACCGCCCAACAGGGCTTGGCAGGCCCCCGTAGGAGAGTGGAACATGTTAAGCTTGTTGTCCATTTCCAGTGCTATTGTGCGGGAATATTTTTAAAAAACAAATTATTCTTGTGATACTGGGGGAATAGGGAGACGCTGGGATCAGTGGTGGGCACAGAATGGCAATGGATTGCTTTGTAGGTCTGCACAGGGGGCTGGTCAACACCCACCACACTGGCCTGCATTATTCACAGAAGGTTTGAACCTTTCCCTCGGGCTGTAGCATCATGTCTTCCTAACCCCTACTGTGCTACACTGGCAATTTCCCTTTGGCTGTAGGGCTTTTTACCACCTTCACAGCACACTGCAATTCTGACCCACTGGTGTGACACTGCACCTCACTGTATAATGGAGAAGTAACATATGTGTGGATTATTTTCCATCTCAAAGTTACTAAGGGATAGTAGCTAAAATGGTAACCTGTTCCTTATTTGTTTCAGATGTCCAGCAAGTAGCGGGTCCTGGCTCTCCAGTGGATGTTGTCCCCTCTTCCTTGTGGGTTAACACTAGTGCTCGTAATGATACACTGAGAACATGAAGTTTTGGGTGGATTAGTGTCCGACATCTAATTCCTTACATTAACGTTAAATATCAACTCCTGACACTCACAGAGCGACAACAGCCTATGACACTGTGGACCACATCTACCCTACCGAGAGCCTCTATCCTATCCAGAGACTTAAACACACAATGGGCACATAAGCATCAGTGCTCAACTGTCTCCCCTCCTTCATACAAAACTGCACAGGACAAGTCAGGCTAGACGACTACAATTAGTCAACATTCAAATTCGACATGGAGTATCCCAGGGTTCTGCATTGTCACTGTTACTATTCAATGCTGACATGAAAATGTTGACTTCCCTAATTGAATCCTGTTGCCAGACCTTCCGACACTACGCAGATGACATCCAGAGCACATTCAAACTTGATCAAATGAAAAGCAATGACACATCACCCAAGGCTTTATTCCCATTAACAAATGAATGATTGATAGCAAACTCTGTTTAAACACCACCAAAACTGATGTTCGTTTGGTATGCTTTAGCACAGTGTTGTCCAACTCCGGGCCTCAACAGCCAGAAACCTGGCAAGTTTTCAGAATATCCCTCATTAATATTTATGAGAAAAAATGGCATACATTTAAAATCGTTGTATGCAAATTTATCTCATGAATATTAATAGGGCTAACCTGGAATTCTGACATGTTTCTGGCCCCCGAGGTCTGAAGTTAGAGAACCCTGCTCTAGCAGCTCCCAAACAGTCCCATTCCTCAGCCCTTCTAAAAGCCCCTTGTCTTATACCTGTTAAAGAGGCATGAATGTTGTCGGTATGGTCGATATCGAACCTAATGATTAATGTTAAAATAAATGAAGCAAATCTCAAACCACACTTCCAACTTCAAATGCTTAAAATGAATCCACCATCGTTGGAAATGCTCCAAAAGATTGTTACCTGGGACCTTAGGGTTATCTAGGAGAGACTATTGAAATAGTATTTATATATTGTAGAACTACCCAAAAGGTCGATGTTCTATCTAAAGCATGTACAAAACAAGGCTGTCAGGTTTCTACTTGGTCTGACATATAGAGAATGCATGGCCTGTGGACTGAAAACACTGAACTGGCTGGTTCTAGATCATATTACCGCCTGGTGAATGCCACCAATAATTAACGATGCTGGCAGCATGCCCCTTTTTTTACATGCATTTGGTTACACTCTGTACTTTAGGAATAGTAGGGGGCTCTGAATAGCTGAGGTCTGTGAGTTGCAGGATTGTATTAGCTTAGTATGCACATGTAGTGTTAGTGTGGGCTTTATATAGAAATAGAGACATATAACACATGCAAGGCATAGGTGGCAAATGTAGCCGGTGCACGCACTAGATGGGAAATGCATAGGGTCCAGGAACAGAGAGCATGTTTTAAAAGTGTTTGTTATTTCAGGATGATATTTCATTTGACTGGCTTGCACTGAAAGTAAATACTAATATAAATTAACATACTAACAGTAACATGCAACATGTCATTAATAACAATGAGTGCAAATTGGTCTAAATGAGAATAACCTATGAGATTAAATGTGAAGTTGGAGCGTGTGTGCATATGGAATGCTGCTCTGCTAAAAAACACCATTGTTAAATCAGGAAGTGAAGGAAAGAAATGTATCTTATTGCTGTCCAGTAGCATATTCTGGTCGAGGTGAAGGATTTCTTTTGAATGACAGTGGGAAATTATAAAAGGGACTGTGAATGGGTTTAGTGGTCTGTCATTCAGAAACCTCCTGAGAGAGACATCCTGGGATCTTTGAATGCGGAGACGGGCTGGCAGGCAGACTGGCACCCTATGCAGAGGGACAGTGAATTGCTGCAAGCTGGCAGGCTGACAGACTCCCAAGCTGAGGGCTGTTCACTGGGCTTATATGCATGACCCTGGGTTCCCTGCCATATTGGGACAGAAGTATCGCCATCAGCTTTAGGTATTATAGGTCAAAAGTGAGGAAATTGCAGTGTGCCTGGCAAGCAGATTATTTCATGTGCAATGTTAGCAATATTTTATGTGTAGGTGTTTTCAAATGTTCATGAAGCCATTCACACTGTTATTCTTTCTCTCTCTCTCAAATTGCTGTCCTTACCAGTTTCCTCGTGGCCAAGGTCAGATAGTAAGATTGTGCACAGCTGGTTCTGTTAATCTGAGCGAACAATCTAATGAAAAGCGTTTTGCATTCTTATGTACATGTAGTTTGTATTGCATAATGTAATTGTCTGAATAGCTTAGAATTCTAACATTAAATAAAAATGTAGAGATTTGGAAACAAGCTGGTGTGTTCTTATTACATGACTGCATGTTATTAGCACATAGAGTGAGGTTCAACAGGGGATAGGTTCATTTTACCACATGTGGTAAAATCTGAAGTAGGTTTTTTCCTGATACGTGGGTCTTACCAGTGCCTGACATATGTGTACAATTATTTGCTCATAATGTGATATGTAATTTGCACTTTGGCTTTTAGAGCATAGAACGGCATTCTATATAAGATGCTGAGAGGTGGAAATACCATTACATACTGAGTGTACCAAGTCCAGTCTCTGATGCATTGAGTAAGCCTGGTAGAAAAATGACATTTGTTAGATTATATTATGAGGAGAGTCTTGCCACTGTAAAAGGGGATCTACCAACAAATCATCAAAAGAGATACTATACCACAATAAAATACCACTATTTACCACCATGATAAAATATCACAGAATTAGGTGTAACTCCTCCAGAAAATATATCTAACATATTTGGTGCGTTGGCCATTGGGAACAGTTTCTGGGCGTGGCATTGCATTATAGGCATAGCCATACTGTGCACTTTAAAAGTGAATTAGTGCTGTGAAGTGGTGCAGCGCGGTGTGCTCATTTGAATCACACAATAGTGTCACCATGTCCCAAATTGGGGCTGAATTTTCTGATCTGACAAACTATCTTGAGGCAAACATTTTGCCCATGCAGTTTGATCTTCAGAAATTGCAACAATATGGAAAGATAGGATTTGCACGGAAGTGGAGAAAGAGCCACTTGAAAATATCTTTGAGGTAGGGAGCATCGTGCAGGTATGCCTCATGAGGCTGTTTACAGACCCAGACTGAAAGGAAGAGAAAAATGGAATCATCAGATTATGTGCAAAGAAAGGTATGGTTTTTATTGTACAGGTCTTTAAAGATGCAAGGAAATGATACTGAGGTGATTAGTAAGTTACAATGTAGTTTGGATGATGCAGTTGATCAAATATAGCAGCTAAACGCGGAATTAGAACAGTGCAACAGAGAATTGCAATCCAAAGGCTACTCAATTGGCTCAGAAGGAGAAACAATTTAATGAGAGTGAGCAAGAATTAATGCACTTAAAGGGGATTTCAGATGCAATAAGACAAGACAAAGATACTGCCATTTCAAAATGATCAACACTTAGAGAGCATAACAGGAAAAACATAAGGAATTCCGGCTGTGGAACAGGAAATAGTTAAATTGTTGGAAGAGAATGACAAGAAGGACAGAGCCGGGTACAATATGTGAGTTGCAAGCCATAATTAATAAGATTAGGGATGAGAATTCTAATCGTTGTCATGAGCGGAATGACTTCATGGACAGTGCAAGTAACTCCTCCAGAAAATGTATCTAAAGTACTCTGCTTACCTCTCTCTGCCACCATCTGATCCTTTTTGCTTGACCCTGTGTTTGGGGGATGTTAGGGAATGCAACTGGCAGTCTTTTCGCCAGTCACATTCACCGGGTGGCATAGTGTTCGGTGACTGGATATGCCAATGGCTGCCAGTTCAGTCAAGAATCAAAATCAAGACACAGTATGCCATCCGCACGACTATTTGGTGAAAAGGTCCAAAATATCTCACAAACTGTATCATCAAATGCAACATCAGTAATTATGTGACTCTGCTAATGATTTGACCATATGATACCACCACATATATAAAAGTGCATCAGTAAATCCTTGTTCCAAAAAATAAGTAATTGTTAGGTGTTCACAGAAAGTCACAAATGTAGGGGCTATATGTTTTTAAACAAAATTGATAACATCAAAAAAGAGAAATAGGAATGGCCAGCAAATATTAAAGTGGGAAAGAATCAAAATAAATATTCAACTGGGAAGACCTTCCACTGCCTTAGAGGCCATAGAAGGATGTCACAGGACTGTCGGTGGCAGATAAGATAACACAACGCAAGACCACGCGGAGCTACTGCTGCCAATACAGGAAAAGGTCTAACTTAAGAACGCATGGGTGGGGCCCCGAGGGGCACTAACCCACATTCCATATGCTACTCTGTCATAAATAAATCTGCTTTCCAATGTATCATAACTCATGGCCACACCTCTGCTGGCTCATCACAAGCACTAATTACAGTGAAAATCCATTGGCCACCTGCCCTGAATATCTAGATATCATTGTCTAAAAAAGGAAGTTAAGGAACATTTCACACAATGTTGTATTTTATTTTTATTTCCCCTCATGCGCCCATGCTTTTTATATTTCTCTTTTATTTGTGGTTTTAAGGGTTGCTCTTGCCACTCTGTGAGAATTTGAATAAATCAGCAATGGTGCTGTGGCCTCCCAATATGTCCTGCTGCTGGACAAGTTCTGTGAGGGCAGTATGCCCTGTAGGTTGCCAATCATGGCAACCTGTAGGAACACCCAAGCACATACCTTTTCAAATTCCCCATTTGTAGGGTGCCATCCAATTTGGGCTCATGTTCACCCACCTGACAAGACAAATGCCTCTGATAGACTTACCCTCCAGGCAAACCTTCATCGGCCTCCTAAAATCTGTCCTGTTCTGACTTTAGAGGTTCTCCACGTAAAAGCCTTTCCCGTACCCCTAATTTAGAGGCTCAACAAGTTGAAAGCTATGCACGAGGGACAATTTTGAAAATGTCACCTGTATTGGAGAGTGGTATTTTGAGAGCAACCAAAAAAACATGACACATGTAAGTTATTCATTAAAAAAAGCATAGGTGTTCATACAACTCTCAAACCATACACACCCACACATACAACAACACATGTCAAATTGCAGACCGAAAAACACAAATGTTGACAGACAAACACACATCCTGACTACACCTCCAACACCTTTTTGTGGCAACTGGTGCATTTTCTAATTAGATTGGCATAAATATTTTACATGAATAAGCAGGAGCGGTGCTACATGTCGTGGGGCCCAAACTATCCAAGGTGCTTCTGAGGTGGTTTTGCCCCGAGCAAATGATTTGAATAATGGGCATTTTACAGCGCACCTTCTGTGAAAAAGTGGGTATTTATCAACAAAGTTTCCAATCGGTTTTTTGTAGGGTAAGGCATACAGAAACTCCATTGGAGTCCAAGTCATCAACAGTGCACAGTAGCATTTTCCAGCACATTTGCATAGTGCCTCTGCCAACAATATGACAGGATTCTGTCAGTGTAAAAACATGTTCATGCCAATTATGCCCATACATGACCATGCAGGCTGCACCAATATATATCAGTATTCCTAAATAAGAACATACTTATGTTAGCTTTGCCCATAATGCCATTGGTGATACTATAAGAAAACATGTCTCTGCTGGAATTGCCAATATATGTCAACAACCGCATATAAGAACATACTCATGTCATGCCGTGCCATAGGAAACACTAAGAAAGCATGTCATTGCTGGAGGCACAAATGCCCCACCTCCCCCCATATCTATGAACACTCATCATGCTGGCTTTTCCCCAAACACCAGTAACGAATCCTAAATCAGTGCAAGAAAAAGTCTATCAAGTCTACCAATGCTGCCTGCACCAATGTAGCACCCCTCTCCCAATCCCACCTCCGTGTACTAGCACTCACCAGGTTGGCTGTGCCCCAAAATGCCAGTAAAACATGCCATACCACTGTAAGAAAACATCCATGTTATCCTCACCAATGCACCCCAGCATCTCACACACACACGCACATGCACACACAGTCATACCTATTCACACATGCATTCAGGCACCCATACAGCTTCTCTCTCAATTAATGAATCAGGCGCATTCTCATCCACACGTGCACTGACAGCCATACACACTATTCACACTGCAATCTCATTCACTGGCACACTTTACCAGAGATGCCCTCACATGCACGCAAACATACATATACATCCTCGTAGGCACACATACAACAATGCAATGTTCGTACCTGTGCGGCACTGCCTTTTCAGCTGCACCCCTTGCCCCAGGCTCCCATGCGCCATACAGACAGGAAGCAGGAGGCTTTAATGGGAAGAGAGGCGCAGGAGCACCCCCTGTTCTCGTGTGGGTCTGCAGTTCCCCGGGCTATGGCCCACGCGCACAGGAGAACTGAACATGTTAAGGGCGGCCACATGTTCCTGCTTTTCGAGGCTCTTCTGTAATTGGTGTCGTGTCCGCGCCCGATTAAAGATTACGGACAAGCCGTCCTTGCTGTACACTACGCTCTACGCACGCCCACACTTAAAACAAGGCGGCATTTTAGCTGCGTAAATGCCTGCTTTACGTGTGGACACCGAGACTGCATCACAGATTCAGCTCAAGGCCTGGGCCAGTGGCTGCCTCTCCATCTTCATTTCACGTGCCTTCTTTCACCAGAGTTTCTTTCCTCTTTCCCTCTGCCTTTCGTTTCATCTCCCTTCCTCATATTTCTTTATTTCCTTCTATTCCTCTCTCCTTCCATCCTTCATTTTTACTTCTTTTGTGATTTAAAGAAGTGGCTAGAAAAATAAATCTTTTTAAAAAAAACATTTTTCATTGTTTTATCTGAAATATTTCAACTTTACAATATTGAATACAAAATTTGAACACAAAATCCAAACATTAGATAATATATTAAACACCTACAATAAAAATTCATACATCTTCTTTTCCTTCCAACAAAGAAAATCCAAAACATCTAAGATCACACAAGGTACAGCACTATAATATTTTTTTTTAAAAAAACAGAAAAAGAAAAACAAAAGCCCAATGAAACCATTCTTTGCATTGCACTTAAATTTTCATCTATTTTCAAAGAATGGAGAAAACCAAGTGCTCCAATTCTCACTCGTGTGAGAAATCCACTATGGATCAGAAAGCATAAAAAAAGGCATCAACATTTCTATGTTCTTTCATAACATATTTGAAATGCTGCTTTCTCTGGTCGTCTAAAGACACGATATGTGCCTTAATGTCGCTCTCTGCGTGGCAGAACAACAAAACCTACATCTATTATCAGTTTGCATGATCGTCTTCCTTTTGGCCAAAACATCTTTCGTTGCCCACAAATTGAACCGCAGGCTCATACATTCTATGCAATGCCTACTTGATGAAAATGTTAATATGCAAGCCTCTGTGATGCCATATATATTTTTTAGGCTGGAATGGGTTACTACAAAAGTCTTTCTAGGTGTTACACTTTGCTATTGTTTGACACCAATCCCATTGGAATAATTTGGTCTTGATTCTTGTGGGATCCTGAATCAGAGTTAGTAAAGCCCCTTCAATAGAGGCCATCATATGAACAACTATTTTACGCCAGCTCGATATACACTTATCTTTTGAAGTAAACATATAGTTTGCCAGAATGCCAACAACCATGGAGGACTGAACTGCAATAAATCTGGGCAATGCTGCAGTGCCTCACAAAGCGAGGCAGGGTAACTGCTGTTACCATCAGCCGGCCTGGAGAGGAGCAGCACGTCCTCTCCCCCTCTCTGCTCCTCTCCTCCTAGTCATAGAGACACGTAGTCTGTCCTGCACAAAGCTTTGGAAGGGTGAGGTGTGAGCAATCACCTCACCCTTCCTTCATGCAACTAGGTGCTAAGCACCGAAGGACACCAACAGGCAGGCAGGGATCAGGTTCAAAGACATGCCCCCCGCCGGGGGGCCAGATAGTCAGCTATCCGGCCAGGGGCTGACACTTAGCTCCCACTACTATGCACATCAAAGAACCAGGGCTCCCCTGGGTCTTATAAATACAGAGCGGCATGCTCTGAGAAAACACAATCAGTTTGTGGACCCTGAACGGGGACCCAAACACATAGGAGGTGCACTGTTCACTCAGTGCCTTCCAAACCTTTGCTTCTCTTACCACAAAACCCTCCCACCCTACAAAAAAGGAAGAAGAACAAAGGAAAAGAAGTACAGGGCACTGTACGGTGCCCACAACAAGTCGTGGGACATAAGAAGGCGGGCACGGGCCAGAGGGGGTAACCCCAAGACCCAGTGCCCAAAAGTATTGTTTATTATCTTATGATATGTGATTATTGTTATTGGCATAACCATATCTGTACAATAAAAACCTACAGCCTTTTATTGCCAAAACTTGACAAACAATGTGTGAGCCAAATTATTTCTGGGTAAGGGTATGGTTTCGGCAAAGTATAAGGATGCATGCATATGGGTCCAGCAGTTATAAAAAAAACAAATGACTGGACCGGGCTCTTGGCTACGAGTGAAGTGTGCAGCGCGGTCTCCGAGTCTTTCAAACGGGAAGCAACTCCCGCCGAGTAGAGAAGCACACGCGCCAAGGAGCACGGTGCAACGCTCACATCCACTCAAAATGACTGCACCCAAAAACTATAGTGCAGCCGAACATAGTTCGGATTAAGAGAGCGGAGGTACGGTGGGCGAGGAGGAGTGGTTCAAGAAGGACAAAACAGAAGAATCAGATCACTTTCCCTTTCCACTTGTCGTGCTACAGAACGGATGGGTTCACAGATAATGCCATACAAGTCAACTATAAATAAATAAATACATAAATAAATAAAAAACATCCACATGCTCACTAAAGTCTAAGCAGCGTGAAACAGACACAGTAGCAATGGGCGGCACTCAAGAGACAAAGACGGAGACCAATTGATGCACTCAAAGTAAGCCTGATGTTTGCCTGCCATCAATGTCTTAGTTTGCTTTATATTTTCGGATGTTTTGTGGCATATGCAATGTGCTGGAAGTAAAACAAGTTATTCCTGGTAATGATGAGGTGTTTGCAGAGCAATAAAACACCCTCTACATATCCAAGTTCTATAAATATCAGATGGTATTTCCAACGAAACTGATGATACGCATTTTATCCGAAGATGAAAAGTTGAGCCGACCAAAAAGAGAATTAACTTCTCACGTAACTTGTATTTGTGATGCTTTTAATACAGTTCATGAAGAAGGCACTGTGCTCCTTGATATTAGTGAAGGCGCTGTGCGAAGGCACTGTGCTCCTTGATATTAGTGAAGGCGCTCTGCTCCTTGACATTAGTGAAGGCGCGGTGCTCGCTGATATTAGTGAAGGCGCTGTGCTCCTTGATATTAGTGAAGGCACTGTGCTCCTTGATATTAGTGAAGGCGCTTAGTGAAGGCACTGTGCTCCTTGATATTAGTGAAGGCGTTGTGCTCCTTGATATTAGTGAAGACACTGTGCTCCTTGATATTAGTGAAGGCGCTGTGCTCCTTGATATTAGTGAAGGCGCTTAGTGAATGCACTGTGCTCCTTGATATTAGTTAAGGCACTGTGCTCCTTGATATTAGTGAAGGCGCTGTGCTCCTTGATATCAGTGAAGGGGCTTGGTGAAGGCACTGTGCTCCTTGATATTAGTGAGGGCACTGTGTTCCTTGATATTAGTGAAGGCACTGTGCTCCTTGATATTAGTGAAGGCGCTGTGCTCCTTGATATTAGTGAAGGCGCTTAGTGAAGGCACTGTGCTCCTTGATATTAGTGAAGGCACTGTGCTCCTTGATATTAGTGAAGGCGCTTAGTGAAGGCGCTGTGCTCCTTGATATTAGTGAAGGCACTGTGCTGCTTGATATTAGTGAAGGCACTGTGCTCCTTGATATTAGTGAAGGCGCTTAGTGAAGGCGCTGTGCTCCTTGATATTAGTGAAGGCACTGTGCTCCTTGATATTAGTGAAGGCGCTTAGTGAAGGCGCTGTGCTCCTTGATATTAGTGAATGCACTGTGCTCCTTGATATTAGTGAAGGCGCTGTGCTCCTTGATATTAGTGAAGGCGCTTAGTGAATGCACTGTGCTCCTTGATATTAGTTAAGGCACTGTGCTCCTTGATATTAGTGAAGGCGTTGTGCTCCTTGATATTAGTGAAGACACTCTGCTCCTTGATATTAGTGAAGGCACTGTGCTGCTTGATATTAGTGAAGGCACTGTGCTCCTTGATATTAGTGAAGGCGCTTAGTGAAGGCGCTGTGCTCCTTGATATTAGTGAAGGCACTGTGCTCCTTGATATTAGTGAAGGCGCTTATTGAAGGCGCTGTGCTCCTTGAAATTAGTGAAGGCACTGTGCTCCTTGATATTAGTGAAGGCTCTGTGCTCCTTGATATTAGTGAAGGCGCTTAGTGAATGCACTGTGCTCCTTGATATTAGTTAAGGCACTGTGCTCCTTGATATTAGTGAAGGCGTTGTGCTCCTTGATATTAGTGAAGACACTCTGCTCCTTGATATTAGTGAAGGCACTGTGCTCCTTGATATTAGTGAAGGCGCTTAGTGAATGCACTGTGCTCCTTGATATTAGGAAGGCACTGTGCTCCTTGATATTAGTGAAGGCGCTGTGCTCCTTGATATTAGTGAAGGCGCTTAGTGAATGCACTGCGCTCCTTGATATTAGTTAAGGCACTGTGCTCCTTGATATTAGTGAAGGCGCTGTGCTCCTTGATATTAGTGAAGGCGCTTAGTGAAGGCACTGTGCTCCTTGATATTAGTGAAGGCACTGTGCTCCTTGATATTAGTGAAGGCGCTTAGTGAATGCACTGTGCTCCTTGATATTAGTGAAGGCACTGTGCTCCTTGATATTAGTGAAGGCGCTGTGCTCCTTGATATTAGTGAAGGCGCTTAGTGAAGGCACTGTGCTCCTTGATATTAGTGAAGGCACTGTGCTCCTTGATATTAGTGAAGGCGCTTAGTGAAGGCGCTGTGCTCCTTGATATTAGTGAAGGCACTGTGCTGCTTTATATTAGTGAAGGCGCTGTGATCCTTGATATTAGTGAAGGCACTGCGCTCCTTGATATTAGTGAAGGCGCTGTGCTCCTTGATATTAGTGAAGGCGCTTAGTGAATGCACTGTGCTCCTTGATATTAGTTAAGGCACTGTGCTCCTTGATATTAGTGAAGGCGTTGTGCTCCTTGATATTAGTGAAGACACTCTGCTCCTTGATATTAGTGAAGGCACTGTGCTGCTTGATATTAGTGAAGGCACTGTGCTCCTTGATATTAGTGAAGGCGCTTAGTGAAGGCGCTGTGCTCCTTGATATTAGTGAAGGCACTGTGCTCCTTGATATTAGTGAAGGCGCTGTGCTCCTTGATATTAGTGAAGGCGCTTAGTGAATGCACTGTGCTCCTTGATATTAGTTAAGGCACTGTGCTCCTTGATATTAGTGAAGGCGTTGTGCTCCTTGATATTAGAGAAGACACTCTGCTCCTTGATATTAGTGAAGGCACTGTGCTCCTTGATATTAGTGAAGACGCTTAGTGAATGCACTGTGCTCCTTGATATTAGTTAAGGCACTGTGCTCCTTGATATTAGTGAAGGCGCTGTGCTCCTTGATATTAGTGAAGGCGCTTAGTGAATGCACTGTGCTCCTTGATATTAGTTAAGGCACTGTGCTCCTTGATATTAGGGAAGGCGCTTAGTGAAGGCGCTGTGCTCCTTGATATTAGTGAAGGCACTGTGCTCCTTAATATTAGTGAAGGCGCTGTGCTCCTTGATATTAGTGAAGGCGCTTAGTGAATGCACTGTGCTCCTTGATATTAGTTAAGGCACTGTGCTCCTTGATATTAATGAAGGCGTTGCGCTCCTTGATATTAGTCAATCAAGACACTCTGCTCCTTGATCTTAGTGAAGGCACTGTGCTGCTTGATATTAGTGAAGGCACTGTGCTCCTTGATATTAGTGAAGGCGCTTAGTGAAGGCGCTGTGCTCCTTGATATTAGTGAAGGCGCTGTGCTCCTTGATATTAGTGAAGGCACTGTGCTCCTTGATATTAGTGAAGGCGCTGTGCTCCTTGATATTAGTGAAGGCGCTTAGTGAATGCACTGTGTTCCTTGATATTAGTTAAGGCACTGTGCTCCTTGATATTAGTGAAGGCGTTGTGCTCCTTGATATTAGTGAAGACACTGTGCTCCTTGATATTAGTGAAGGTGCTTAGTGAATGCACTGTGCTCCTTGATATTAGTTAAGGCACTGTGCTCCTTGATATTAGTGAAGGCCCTGTGCTCCTTGATATTAGTGAAGGCGCTTAGTGAAGGCACTGTTCTCCTTGATATTAGTGAAGGCACTGTGCTCCTTGATATTAGTGAAGGCGCTTAGTGAAGGCGCTGTGCTCCTTAATATTAGTGAAGGCACTGTGCTCCTTGATATTAGTGAAGGCGCTGTGCTCCTTGATATTAGTGAAGGCGCTTAGTGAATGCACTGTGCTCCTTGATATTAGTTAAGGCACTGTGCTCCTTGATATTAGTGAAGGCGTTGTGCTCCTTGATATTAGTGAATACACTCTGCTCCTTGATATTAGTGAAGGCACTGTGCTGCTTGATATTAGTGAAGGCACTGTGCTCCTTGATATTAGTGAAGGCGCTTAGTGAAGGCGCTGTGCTCCTTGATATTAGTGAAGGCACTGTGCTCCTTGATATTAGTGAAGGCGTTTAGTGAAGGCGTTGTGCTCCTTGATATTAGTGAAGACACTGTGCTCCTTGATATTAGTGAAGGCACTGTGCTCCTTGATATTAGTGAAGGCGCTTAGTGAATGCACTGTGCTCCTTGATATTAGTCAAGGCACTGTGCTCCTTGATATTAGTGAAGGCGCTGTGCTCCTTGATATTAGTGAAGGCGCTTAGTGAAGGCACTGTTCTCCTTGATATTAGTGAAGGCACTGTGCTCCTTGATATTAGTGAAGGCGCTTAGTGAAGGCGCTGTGCTCCTTGATATTAGTGAAGGAACTGTGCTGCTTGATATTAGTGAAGGCGCTGTGATCCTTGATATTAGTGAAGGCTCTTAGTGAAGGAGCTGTGCTGCTTGATATTAGTGAAGGCGCAGTGCTCCTTGATATTAGTGAAGGCACTGTGCTCCTTGATATTAGTGAAGGACCTGTGCTCCTTGATATTAGTGAAGGCACTGTGCTCCTTTATATTAGTGAAGGCACTGTGCTCCTTTATATTAGTGAAGGTACTGTGCTCCTTTATATTAGTGAAGGCGCTTAGTGAAGGCGCTGTGCTCCTTGATATTAGTGAAGGCACTGTGCTCCTTGATATTAGTGAAGGCGCTTAGTGAAGGCGCTGTGCTCCTTGATATTAGTGAAGGCACTGTGCTGCTTGATATTAGTGAAGGCGCTGTGATCCTTGATATTAGTGAAGGCACTTAGTGAAGGAGCTGTGCTGCTTGATATTAGTGAAGGCAATGTGCTCTTTGATATTAGTGAAGGCGCTGTGCTCCTTGATATTAGTGAAGGCGCTTAGTGAAGGCGCTGAGCTGCTTGATATTAGTGAAGGCAACGTGTTCTTTGATATTAGTGAAGGAGCTGTGCTGCTTGATATTAGTGAAGGCAATGTGCTCTTTGATATTAGTGAAGGCGCTGTGCTCCTTGATATTAGTGAAGGCGCTTAGTGAAGGCGCTGAGCTGCTTGATATTAGTGAAGGCAACGTGTTCTTTCATATTAGTGAAGGCGCTGTGCTGCTTGATATTAGTGAAGGCGCTGTGCTGCTTGATATTAGTGAATGCGCTGTGCTCCTTGATATTAGTGAAGGCGCTGTGCTGCTTGATATTAGTGAAGGCGCTGTGCTCCTTGATATTAGTGAAGGCGCTGTGCTCCTTGATATTAGCGAATACATTAATGCAAATGACGATTCTTGTATTTAGATCTGCAGACTGTTAGCCTCCGGCCCACAAAGGGTGGAGTCCTTCTGGTTGCCGGGGCAATGCCACCGGCTATTTAAGCTTCCTCTGATGCAGAGTATTCCCAGGAATATGGGTATTCCCCCGCCACTACCAGGGAAGGGGCTTATTCTTTTGTACCCCCCCTCCACCTCCCAAATCCCCTATGCTCACTTGCTCCACCACCTCCATCCATCCCTTGTGCCTACATGCGAATTGCACTTGCATATAACATTGCAACTTGCAAGTAAAAAAATAAAATAAAGGCAAACACGTTTTATAATTCATTCAGTGGTCTCCCGCAGGTGTGGACGTATCATTTTTGTTCACAAATGTTACCCGGACGTCAGTATATGTCTAGGGAGGATAGCTCTGGGGCAACGTGCTCGCCTTAGAAGCAAGATGCCTGAGAGCAACACAGGTTCGATCCCTGGGTCCGCGCTTAGAAACCTCTCGGTATTAAGCGCATTATAAACACGCAATTACAATATGAGTATATGCCAATAGACGTCGGTGAACACTCAGTTAATTCGGGTGGGAGTTCTGTATTGGAGGGCAATTCTCAATTCTCCGGTGTAACCTGTTGTGATTTGTGGACAAGAGCCAACCTGTGCTCTGGCTCAGCATCCATCGAGCAGAGCTGGGAGGAATACTTGGAATGCTCAGTCACGTGTTCTTTCAAATCAGCTGATGTGGCGAGGAATGCCCTGGCCCTGATCATCAGACGCGCACGCGCACTCACACACTCAGTTCTGAGGAAGTGCGAATAGATGTAGGTGTCAAGCAGATATGTGGTGCCTCCATGTTACAATGCTGTGCTCAGGCACATGAAGGCCGCTCCACAAAGCCCCAATGGGCACGGGATGCGAGGCACAAAGTGCTCCTCAACTATGGGACCCACATTTCCCTGCTCGCAAATACCTGTTTTTCAACAACAAAAAGCTTGCGGAGGGACTGTACAAGGGACGCACACCCAGGCCCTTATTTTCATTATTATGGTATGTATTGAGCGCGGGCCTAGCTTTGAGAAGCAACTGGAAGCTTTACAGACAGGGACGTCATTTCACCAAAATGCCTGGGGTAGCGGAAGTGACATCACATGACCCTTGACCCCCTGATGACATCACAGGAAGTGATGTCATTTGACCCCACCCTGAAGTTATATTGCCGAAGCAATGGAACACAACCTTTCACCCGTTGACAAAACAGGAAGTGACATCACATAGCATTGTACACTACGAAAAATATGGTTACGATATCACTATAATGTGATGTACGTTTCATACAAGAATGGATCGACATGTGTATAGGCCCATATTACCGAATTACTTTGAATGCAAGGAGACGTCCATGACCAAATGATAATGATGTGTTATTATACAGCACTTACGCTTAAGCGCTTGATATAGTCAAAATATACACCCAATATCACCCAACCTGTGTTGGTACTCATTTATTGACCTCAGAAGGATGAAAGGCTGAGTTGAGGCGGTTAAGAACAGACTAAATCAGGGACTCACCCCCTGAAGTGTGCCTGAAATAAACCTTTAATGAGTCTAGCGATTATTGTATATAATTCCAGAAAGACACATTATTTGGTATTCCTATTCTTTCTTATTTAGGGTCACTGTTGAAAGTGTTAGACTTGTGGCACTCCTGTTCTTATTTTTCTTCTTTTTTAAGGGTCCTGAACAAGAAAGCCAGCCACTCCAGAAGCAAAGAGCCACATTGTGCTGGCCACAGTCAAGGAGCTTGCATGAGGTTGCAAGGGAGACCACAGAGGTCGCAAGCGAGACCTCAGAGGCCTCAGTTGCGACCTCTGGCGACCCCTAATTGACGTCCCTGCTTACACAACAGAACAGATATACAGCGGGAGTTAGGAGACAGAGAGGAACAGAGGAGGTGTACAGCTGTACCGGGTGGCGGGGTGGAGAGGGGCAGACGTGATATCCTAGGTATTGAGGAGGAGAGACTCCTTGAAGAGGTGGGTCTTGAGGTATTTTCTGAACTGTAGGAGTGTGGGGGCAAGTCTGATGCTGACCGGGAGGAGGTTCCATAGTCGTGGGGTGTGGGCCCTCCATGCATACCTAGATGCCAGGCATGTTCCCAACACCTGGGTATGCATTGGCTAACTGGTCCTATGCGCGGAGGGGGAAGGTGTTTGCCACCTACCCACGCTGGAACAGTGAGCGTGTTTGTAGCATTGGGACCTAATTGACCCATCGCTTCTAATGGTATTTTGACATTTCCACTTGTTTTACAAGTGAAAGATGTAAAAAAAAAAAAAAATAAATAACATGCTCATGCCAAACATCAGTGTTCAATGTGGGCCCCAGAATTGCTGCCAGGGGTCTGTACGTTCTCCTGGCAGCATAACACACTCCAATGCCATGCGCCTGGTTTCCTACAGTGGCGTCCAAGCATGGGGGCACGAGATCAGAGACTGTCACGGGTGGTAGCACACCCGCCACGTATCTGGGATAAGCTATGAACAACGTTTTGGTTTATTCATTGGCGGAGTGCTCCCTGCATATCTCATTTCATGGTGATTCGGCAGATTCCAATGGTGGTTCCACTTGGGTGTCCTAATAGAGCAGATGGACCTTGAGTTTTTCCGTAAAGACATCTGGTCGGTGCGAATCGTACGTTTTCTGGAATTTAATGCCAGAGGGTGGGAATGACTCCATCAAATCTTCTGTCCCAGACGCGTCTTGCCAGTTTTAGGGTTAGGTAGCTGTCCTTTGTGGAGTATAGGGCTACGTTGGGTCGGTTAGAAGTTATTTTCTTGTAGGTCAGATAGCACAGAGAGTAGATCGCTCGCTTTGATATCAGTGCAGAACCTGCCGATGCAGCGCCAAACTCAGCCTTTCATCCTTCCTAGATCGATAAATGAACACCACACACCGTGGGTAATAATAAGCAGCGCTCAGATGATTGAGGGTCTGTAGCGCTATATAAATGCCAAATTATTAATGTTAAATTATTTAAATTAAAATTATTAGGTAATATGGCCCAGGGGTATCCAAGACAAATGATTTTGAAGGAGATCCTGTCCTACACCAGGAGCCAATGCTCCAAAACCCCTACTAAATAGACAATATAAGTAAAACATATGCATTTCAGATGGCTGGCCACTGATTGGCCTTTCCTGAAGCCAATGATGAGCCTGCGCGCAGTGTGTTGGAATTTTTGTAATGATTTGCTAGTTGTGGAGGCTCGCACAGAAGGTGATGCAGTAGACCAGTTGCAAGTTTGCAAAACCACCTTTCACCACTAGGTGATTTTCTGCTATGCAGGGTAGGTTTATTTTTGGGTTTCATTTGAAGAATGCTATTTTGACCAGAGCTCCAGCGATGGATTCATGGACAGGATGGGATGCAAAATTAAGCTTTGGTTGTGTTCCTTCATTTTTGGAGGGACTATTTCTCAGAAGAAGCTGGGGGACACGGTGAAGAGGTTCCTGTTAGTTCGCACTGCACAAAGTCAGGTAGGTTTGAGATATACTTCTTTTATTAAGTGTCCTACCACAAGCCCCTGCTCTAGGTTTTCTACCGCTCTTCTCCTCTTCAACTCTCTTACCCTGGAGCTCTCACCTCAAGATCCCCCGAAACATTAGGGTAACCCTGGAGCAGGCCTGAAATGCAACAGCACAACTCACAGGAGATACCACAGTTCCTTTAAGTACGGGGGGCTGGCAAAGCACTAGGATTTCAGTGTTAGCACCTGTCTAGACATTACAAAAAACTGGCAAGAGTGCAGGATTGTGTGCTACTCTAAAGGTGATACTGGTTGTTTGAGAAAATAATGCACTGAGCTTGACTTGGTTGTCCAAGTAGGAGCAAGAAGTCAAGAGCTTTGCTTCCAATCCCAGTGATCTTGGCACGGTGCAAGAATCTTATGGACGACAGCAACAAGCAAGAGTATTGCTCAGTTGTGCACTTGCACAGTTGCGCACTTGCTTTCTAACTAAGTCTAGCTCCTTATCTATAGTCAGCAAAGTAGTTTTGGCACCTTGATGGGGGTTGAAACCAGGCTGAATATCGCTTAGATTGTATCTGAGTTTGAGATGAGTAGGATAGTGTTGACTGGTGAGAACAGTCTAAAGAAACACTTATCTGGCCATGGTAGGCATGAGAAGGGCTGGCTAATCTGTGGGTGTGCAACATATTTCTTTCATGTGGCTGTGACAATGGCATGTTTGAGTTACACATGGAAGGCCCATGTTTTGAATTGTAGCATTTCAGACT
The DNA here is from genome assembly GCF_040938575.1 of Ambystoma mexicanum. Taxonomy (NCBI): domain Eukaryota; kingdom Metazoa; phylum Chordata; class Amphibia; order Caudata; family Ambystomatidae; genus Ambystoma; species Ambystoma mexicanum. The sequence goes on along the minus strand of NC_090930.1, from coordinate 206,422,858 downwards.
GGGAGGTGATATGGTCAGACTGGTTGCTACATCCTGCTTGTGGGTGGCAGCCAAACCGTGCAGTTGAGCAGTGCAGGCAATCAGGGTTGGGGCGAGTTTCTACCTCTGGTATCTCCACCTTGGGGATGTTGGGTTTGTAACTGAAGCATGATGTCAGATGTTCACAGCTGTGAAATGGCTGGAGCAAAAGAGGTTTGCAGTGAAGAAGTAATTTCTCTGGATCTTTTTTGGAGGGGTAGTCTGGGCTCTATAATGAGCATTTCTAGATATTGTATGCTTATGGGTGTCATATGTGGTGCCAGAGGCAGCCACCGTGGTCATCTGGAAGATGGGACGTTCTGCATAGTCTTTCGAGTGATCTGCCGCAGTGTTTTAGGTTTTGAAGCTCTTTGGAGTAGCGGGCATTGGCTGGGCATTGGCCGTTGTTGACTTTCAAAGTGGCGGCAGGGGCTAGCTGGTCTTGCAGGGTGTTGATCATGTCCTCAATTAGTTGGGGAATGGTGTTGCCTTCTGTGTTGAGAGCCTCGTCGTGAGGCAGCCAAGAACTCCACGATCACCATTGGCCATTGCTGCACCTCTCTGAGCTGGAGGAAACCTTAATATGGTCAGCCCAAGTGGGAGGCAGCTAGCCCATGATGTGGAGGTTGGAGAGGAGTGATAAGATAGCCATCATACTGCGGCCGCTGGGGGATCGGGGAAGGGCTGGCAGACAGAAGAGGTATGGGAAGCTGCCACCCCATAGATGCAGTGAAATGGCAAATGGCATAGACCGCCCTCTCCACCCTTCCACCATTCTGGCTCCTCTCAATACAAATTCGCTCCCTCTTCAAAATCCTTCTTCTCGTTTTCAAATCCGTCCTCAGACATTTGCACTCCAACACACAATCTGTTCCTCCTCCTCCCTTAACCACTCCATCCTCCTCCTGCTCCCCTCTTGTAATCTCCGGCTCTACCAGAAATGTTGTCAGCCCTAGTAAGGTAGTTGCCTGTCTGTTACCTTTTCTCCCTCCCTACCCCATTCCTTCCTTACCTGTCTTAGCTCTTGCACTATCTGAAATGTCGCCAGGCCGAATAAGATAGTTAATTTCACATTCTTGTTTTTCATGGCCATATCAGAATGTCATTGTATTGTTTCCTTTGTTCCCTCCCTTGCTGTGAAGCGCTTTGAAACACATTGTGTATAGGGGCTATATAAATAAACAATCATATCATACCATACCTCAAGCACTTGTGCTTGGCCGCCTTCCACTCCTTCTCCTCACTTGTTCAACTCCACTCAAACGCACTGTCCCCCCCCAGATAATAAAACCATCCCATCTCTTGAATGTTTCACGACCAGGCGCAAAGTCCACCTTCTGTCCTGCAAGGGTTGAGCCCCGCCCACTTTCCCCTACAGATTCAAGTCCAGCTCGGTCACAATAATCCACTCCTGAGTTCAGCTGTAATATGTGCATATGTATAACAGCAATACAATGGTGGAACTTTGGCTTATATTAAGAGTACTAGCTATGTCTGTTATCTTGTCCAGGTTCTAAGTTCTTGTATTCTATTACTTGTCCTCACAACCGGCTACTTATTACCCTCAATAAAGGCACCCCATCATGGGACTACCTCGGTCCCCTGTATGGTTTCCTACGTACACCATTTCAGGTCGAAAATACAACTCAGCCTAAAATAAATAAAACACTGAATTCAGGGCACGGGGGAGGGGTTCGAGGGAAGGTTTCAGGCCATCGCTACTGATGCAACCCTCACTAATGCATCCCAAACATCTACAGGCCCGTGGGTCATACCTCTCAGGCCTTGTTGGAAAGAAAACACTACATTATGCCAGTTTAACAACTAAAGTGTAGTCTAGTCACATACTAACCAATCAGCCAGTGTGTTTTACTCAAGACAGCAGAACAGCCACTCCTCCCCGATCCGTCACATTAGGATGGTAGCCCCACTCTGCCCTGCACAGGAAGTGATCAGCCTGGAGTTGCCTGAAGATAGATCTTCATCTAGCTAATTATGACTACTTCAATTTAAAGGTAATCCGGGTCAGCCTTCCGACTTCTCGGGAGGATCCAGGTCAACCTTCCGACTTCTCGGGAGGATAGCTCAGGGGCAACACGCTCGCCTTGGAAACAAGATGATGTGGTGCAACACAGGTTCGATCCCCGGGTCTGCGCTTAGAAACCTCTGGTTATTAAGCGCGTTATAAAAAAACAATTACAATTACTTTTCATAGTTCGGAAGATGCCCCCATCTAACACACTTCTGTGCTCTTCTCGCAGATATGTGGATGCTAATTGGCAGGGCAGCAGCAGGATTGCTTTGTATTTCTATGGCTGTAGCAGGAGCTACTTAAAACTATCACTGTAGACCTCAGACTCTGGGGCAGCACTCCAAGAAAGCCCTGTAATTCCCACTACTTGCCCCTGTTAATGAAAGTGTGTAAGGCGGGTGGGCATAAGTCCACCAGCATCTTCCCACACTTGTGGCAGTGGTGGGCTCCCATTGGCCTACCCAGTTGCTATGCCCCTGATTGGGGTAGAACCTTGCTGCCACACGTCTACAATTAGGGGTCAGCAACTTGTGGTGCTTATCATTTTTTGGACTACAACTCCCATGATACCCCACCATTGGCTATATTAGTGAGGGAAGATGGACCTTGTAGTCCACAAAATCTGAGAAGCCAAAGATTGCATATCTGGCGGCAGCTCAATTAATAATGTATACCTAAAAAAACACCCAGCACCAGCTAACATTCCAAGCAGAGATTCAGGAAATAGGTTAAAATCTGCACTGCAATTTGCAAATTATAAACTAGCATTCAAGTAAAGCTGGGCTTGGCGAAATGTTGAACAGTAAAATCACGTGGGCTTTGTAGAACAATCAAAAATATACAAATAGTCTATATTTCTCTGCTGATTTTCCTCATACACATGGCTTGTGGAACCCTAACAACCTGTCTTTATTCTTACAGCCTCGCTCTTCGTAGTCGGGCTGTTCCCGAGGAATTCTTTACTGTGTGCACATGAGGTGACCACATGAAACTTGGTGTTGTTTGGTAATTTTGTTTGCGCTCAGTAAATGTTTGTACCACCACTAACGGCAGGAAGGAGCCCAGCATAGGGCTGCTAGCCAAGGGCAACACTGTAGCCTCCGCGCTGTGCATGATGAATCAGGGACGGCAGGTGCAAACAATGGCAAAAGGCATTAATGGACACTGTTCCCAAAAGTGAGTGTGCCATTACATACTACTAGCCACTAAAACGACTATTGTGTGTGGTTAAATATTAACAAAATGTCCTTTTCATGGATTTGCGATGTCTGGAGTAGCGCACAAGGTGCCCAGGTACGCCACGGCTGTCTGGCAACACCACTCTTAGCAGAATCAGCAGGTGTCTGGGATGCACAGATGTAAGCATTGCGTTCATGCAACATTCAGACCCCACAGCCGAGAGAATTGGTTGGTGTGGGTGCAAAATGCAGCACGCCTGTTTGCCTGTTGTTTACCCGCATCCACCAAGCTAAGAATGAATGCTTTGGTGGGTCGACAGGTGAAGATATAGATGCAAGTCTGTGTAGCACAGCTCTACAGCCTTTGGCTCTGTGGAGGATTTGGACTACAACCCCCATCAGCCATAGACAGCATAGCCAATGGTGAGAGATCATACGAGTCATTGCCAAAAATATCGTCCGAATAGGATTGATGGTGATTTCAATTCTATGCTTATGCTGATCCTAAAGAGAAACACTCTTTTGGTAAAGTGGCAACTCTGTAGATCTCACCCAAGAAAACATTTAGAACATTTGAGATTAAGCACCAATCTGTCCCAGAGTGTTCAGATTGTCACATTCATAGAATAAAGACAAGCCCCCCCCAACCCAACCCATGATTACTGCAAGCCCCCCCAACCCAACCCATGATTACTGGAGGGTCCTAACAGGAAACTATGCAAAATGTGGTGCAGATTGGTGAAATGGTGTAGAATTGTATAAAGAACAAACTAAAATATGTTTGGCTTTATATAGAGAGATTAGGATGTTTTTTTCTTATTCTATTCTGTCTAGCTGTTTTTCATGTAAAGAAACATATGATTTCTGAATAAAGAATTTATGATGATGATGACTATAAAATACAAGTAAAAAATACAACTTTGTACATATTCTTTCAATGATGATGATTAAAATGTTATAGCAATTAACATAAATAAAACGAGGACAAACTACCATCATAGACGCTTACAACTCTCAACCTTTCATATGGCCTCGAAAGGCCTTGACTGGTCTCGGCACTCACTGAGTTTTCTGGCCAGCTCCCCAGACCCCCCTTTACATCAGTGGACAGTTAAAACTAGACTCCTTAGTGGTAACAACTTCTAGAAAGAGCAGGAACACATCTGGCCCCTCCTGATAAGGAGTGTAAAGATGTACACTTCTGGAAGAAAGGTAGCCTCTTCTAGCTTACCAGGCTAGAATCACTAATACCACCATATTGGATTTACAACTGTCGCAAGTGGTATGAGATGGCCGAGCAAATGACTTCAGTCCCAGAGCCCCTGAAAACAGTTGTCACTCTCCATTGCATAGGGTAAACAAATGGCAAAATGCATCCTCTAGAATAACTTGGATGCAGCAGACCATGCAGGAAGAATAATAGTAGAGGGCATGTTGATTAAACTCCACATGTGGCTTCACCAGTCTGGCTTCCAGTTTGAGACTGTTTACCCTCCTTAATATGCCCATAGAACCCAACATATTTGCCAAGGTGATGGAAGATGGTCTGAGGGTGGCCACGATTGACACGGTGCTGTCCTTAGTGTCCTCCCTAGCAGAGTTAGGGGTTCATGTTCTGTAATGCAGGACTTCTCTCTCAGGGGTTTCCGCTTACCTTTCTACAGACCTGTGTTCTTATTCTCTAACTAACCCAGTGGTGAAGAGGCATTTTGCTGGCTTGACACACCTCTACCCTCCGGTTCATAATCCGCACCCGCCATGGGACCTAAATGTTGTCCTGACGGCACTGTGCCATAAACCCTTTGAACCAATGGCTACGGTAGACCTCAAGTACTTGTCTTGGAAAGTGTCCTTTCTGGTCGCCGTTACGTCAGCGAGGAGAGTGAGTGAGCTCCAGGCATTGTCGGTGATGTGCTTGGAACCAGCGAAGTGGGGGGAACTAGTGAAGTGGTACAATTAGTTAAGTGAATGGAACGTGTGAAGATGACGTATGTGGATGGATGATGCATGGAGTAAGGATAACATGGGTAGAACGAATGAAAGGATCAGTGTGAAGATGACTTATGTGTATGGATGATGCATGGACCAAGGATAACGTGGCTAGAATGAATGACAGGAGTAGTGCATAAAATGGTGGAGGGCATAAAATGGTTGAAGTACATGGAACGGATGGGAGTGCATGGAACGGATGGGAGTGCATGGAACGGATGGGAGTGCATGAAACGGGTTGGAGTGCACAGAATGGCGGGACGTACATGAAATGGTTTGGAGGGCATGGAATGTCTGAAAGAACACAAAGGAATGGTCTGAGTGCTTGAAACGGTCGTAATGCATGGAACAGTCGGAGTACATGGAACGGATGAAGTTCTTGGAACTATTGGAGTGGGCGCGATCTCAAGCACCTACAGTAAACCACCATACGCACATCTCCACGCTTACTCTCTTCTTTACACCACCACTCAAATAGAACACAGCGATACTATGACACCATTCGGTATAGCTGTTCTCATACCAACATCTGCCTCATACTCCCCATCACTCTAACTAGACACTGCTGGTTACACACCCCCAGCCAGGCGTTCTCCTCAGGCGTAACACAGCCACGATCGGTCAGATAATTCCTGCCAGAACGAACACATACTATTGACCGCCCAACCACCACACCTACCGCTAAGAAGCAGCTATGACACGAATGCCACACCAGCTGCACACATATCCGGTGCTCACACGCACCTTTGACTCTCTCTACTCTCTCTACTGACTTGAACTTCGGTTCCCAAGGGCGTTCAACCTACCAGCGCCTTCAGACGATACCAATGGTATATAAGGCGCTATATAAATGCAAAGTAACATAACATAACATAACTTGATTTTACATTGGGCAATACCTGATTAATAAACCTAAAAACTGTTAAAGTCAGAGAGTTTTGAGATCCCACAAACAATCTCGACCAAAACTCCCTTGATGGACAAAACAACCTATACCGTACAAAGCCCGCAAAGTGGATTAGTCGAACATCACAGCTCTCAGGATATTCCAGCATTATATGATACAATGGTCCCGCTTGGCTCTGAATCTTACAGACCCTACAGCAGGGATGTCCAAATCCAGGCCTCGAGGGCCGAAATCCTGACGGGTTTTTTCATATCCCTCATTAACATTCACGAGGAACAATTTGCATACATTTAGAATCATTGTGTGAATATTAATGAGGGGTAACTTGAAAATCCAACATGTTTCTGGGCCGTGAGGTCTGGAGTTGGAGAACCCTGATGTAGAGTCTCTCCTAAATCCTAGTTAAAATCTCCCTAGTATTCAGTACAATTTAATGAAATCTTAGGAACGTAAAGCAACCATGTGAATTATGAAATGTGCCTACATATTCCCAATTTTTTTTCTGTTCAGCGAGGTCCTTGCATAATTTATAATCTAATAGTCCTTCCAAAACTTTTGACCAATCCAATAACCAGAGTCTCTTTTTTTTCGTGCACAGGGGATTGCAAATAGACTGTTCACATTTACACCCCAAAGTTGTCTGCAATTAGTTACACTTCTTTTCTAACACGTTCAAGACTCTTAAAAATCCTAATTTGATAGTTTATGTCACTAGAGAATCATCAACGGGCGCCAACATTTTATAACAAAGAAGTAGCAAATTCCACCAAACTACGGCCCGTAGATAGGTAAGACCAGATTTGCATCTGGTTCTGCATGCAGGATCACAGGTTCTTCTCCATAAGATTCCCTCGAGAGTGCCGAGTTTATCCCATTCATCAAAGTGCTACAACGCCAAAACGCATATGGTACTTAGTACTACTTTTCTGTTGTAAAATGTATTTAATGACAAAATCTGTCTGCCAGTCGCTTTATCTGAGCAGAGAAAAAAACATTTTGGATTTTTGCACAGCATATAACAATTTAAGATTTGGCTCATGAAAGATCGGGTGAACTAAATAATCCAAGTGGGTGACCAGTTGCAATTTAGCCCCTTTAGAAGCTTAATTGAAGTGTGTTGGAAAAAACGAGGGAATTTAGAGGACGCTGAAGGCCAACTGGAGAATGATCCAACAGGACTATATCATCCACATATGTGAGCCAACGTAATGTCAATACACCCAACCTGGGTGGACAGCAGTGTACCTCCTCCTTGAGCACTTTGCCCAGGTTGGGAATATAGAGGTTGAACAGGCAGGGTGCTAACACGCATCTGTGACCCAGTCCTCTGTTTGTTGGATTCTTGTTTTGATAAAGTACCTTGAGCATTCAGTCTGGTTCCAATAACAATATTGGGATGCATATCTATGAGGATCCACCACGCTGCAAATGTACCCCATGGGCAGAAAGGGTTGATCAGATCGATACATGCCACAAATATGTCTAACTTGTTTTTGTTCCAAGCCTGTCTCTGTAAAGTGGTCAATATGCAGCCATTGAAAGATGTCCCCACATGTGACATAAGCCTGTTTTGGAATGTCTCCAGCTGGCCCGTATCCTTAACCCATTCCTAACCTCTCACGCTATAAAGCAGCAGCTGATGGACTAACACTCAACCAAGTTTGCCTTAGGCCACTTGATTTATGAGCAGCGTGTGTGCTCTTGCTTCTGTTCCTTGCACTGAAAGGCTATTTAAAGGAACCACTGGACCAGTCAACAGATTTGGTACTGGTAAATTCTTTAGAAAGGCATTTGCCAGGCCATGCCATGTACTCAAGTGCTTGTACCATTTGCCAGCTTTTGCCGTTTTATTTCCAGGTAGTTCCATTGTGACACTGCATGGACAATGCTCACCGCCATGCCTATGCAAACACCTAAACTATTGGCTTTGTCAAAGCTTCTTCTACTTGTGGTAGGCGGTGCAGTTTTATGATTTCCAAATGGAAACTCTTTTTCAAAAAGATGTTGGAGGGAAAGATGATGGTCAGACGTGCTGGGTACCACGGCGAGCGACCCATACATCACACACTCCGCTGCGTGGGATCCGATCACATGGAGTGCGTGCAGTGCTGGGCTGCAGAGGCGCCTAAAGGCAGGCAAGCTGCATCCATGAACCTCGCTGGCTCATATATGTCTCTTTCTTGCTGGCTAATGAAGAGCATATGGAGCGCTTGGCAATAAGAGTTCAGCCAGTGACAGTTAACGCCTTCCTCTGAAAAGTGGGTGCGCCATGCACACGCATACATGGGCGATCACACACACACGCCCTCCTTTCTAATGGGACCTGTGTTAAGTAAACATCAGTCAAATTGAAAATCAGATGGTAGGTGTGTTGCGTCTTCGCTGGCAATTTTACATATCCTCATGATAACACATCGAGTGCCACAACTTCTACATGAGATTTAACAGGGTTTAAGTGGAGGGTACACACGGGTGGACGGAGTCCTCCCACTTTTTTACAGAGTCAAGTCGAGAAAAAAACATGCGGGAGTCCTCCCCACTTTTTTCAGAGGGCACTTTGATATACTCATTTCGAGGGATGCCACACTCATTTGGTATGTTAACGAGTCCCCCCCCCCCACTTTTTTGTAGGTCTTTACCCCCAGTCTTTTGATACAATAATCTGCGTGATTAAACATACAGAAAAAAATATTGCACTAAATAGAGCACGGTGCAATAGTTCAAACTGACAGGGCCAACCGGGGGGCGGGGGGGTCTTCTTTACTTACAAAGCCTATAATGCAACCTGCTACTTCTCCCTTAAAGACACTGTGCCCAGGTGGAGAAATGCATGCGTCGAATGAAAGGCAAAGACGTGCTCTAGTGCCTCGGTTGCGAGAAGATGCTTCCTGGTGGCCAGGTAAGTTGGGAGAAAAGTGTGATCACGTGGCGCAGTACACGGGGAGAACATTGAGTCCAGTGCTTGTGTAGGTTTGGAAAAGATGCGACCAGTGTGTGCGTGTGGAGGGGGGTCGTGGGGGGAGCAAGTTAGACGAAGAAATCGTGTTGGGCTGTTTAAGCCAGGTGTAGATGCGGTGTGATGCTAAATAGATTGGGTGAAAGTGCAGAGCATTGAGAAGGTACCTCAGAAGAAGATGGGGTACAGTGGATTACACTTGCAGAAGATTGGGGGGGGGGTCCAGTGGCTAAGTGATTTGGGAGAAGACGTGTCGTAGTAACTGCATTGGAAGAAGAAGTGGGGACTACTGGCTACAATGTTTCTAATCCTAGCAATCTCGGCAAACCTGGCACCACTTGATCAAAATTGTGTGATCCTCAGCAAATCAATGTAAGTCCATAAACCTCAATTGTTCTCTTTGACAACATTGTAAATGCTGATGCAGACTGGGAGTCGCATTTAGCCCTAAAAAAAAGAAGCGGTACCATTCAGGCCAGCCTTAAAGCGCCTGGAGAGGATTCCGTTTACAGCATAGGGCACTACATAACTTTGGTCACACAATCTGAATTTCCAAAATTGTAAGCAAGGGTGGTGGCATGGCGCCACACGCATCCGTGACATCTACATTTCACAAAGCATTCATTAACACCAAAACACATGTCACGAAGTTCACAGCTGTTTCTAAGTGCCAGCGATCTCCAGTCGCACAGCTGGCTGTTCCACCTCGCAATGTCCGCCTTCCGCATAGGGACACTAGCAGCCGGTGCGCTGCCACACACAGGACACTTGTGTCGCATTCGCACACAGTGCACTTCTCGCGTAACCGCCGCCTCACCTGTGCTCTGCGGGTCTACATGAGCAGCCGGCTGGGGGAAGTTTCTTTTCGGCCAGCGCCCCCCTCCCCTCAGTCCGCCGGCTCCAGGGACCCAGGAAGCTGTTTTCAGGCTGCCTGCATTTGGACTGTAATGCGACAGTGCCTCCCTCACCTGTGATAGCGTGAGCCGGTGCCAAGAGCGCAGGTGCACGGGCTGCTCCTCACGCTGTCGGGCCCGCCTTCCCATCAGTTGGTAAACTGCAGCCACCCACTGCTGGGCGCCCTGTACAGAGCGCAGCGGCGGCCCGCTGGAAAACCCGGCCTGGCTCAGCCCTGCTGCCACCGCACGTTCGGAATCCAACCTGCTGGGCCGGTCAGGCAGCTACTTGGCACAGCGAATCTGGCACGTTAATGTGCCCGTGCTTGGTACACACCTGGCATATAGAAACTGCACCGTGGCAACGTGGCACTGAGAGCGAGCCAGCATTGCTTTACAAAACGTGGTTTATTGTTAGGCAGTTTCACAATTCGTCATTAAATCGTTAACGTTTATTTATGTAGAACCCATGAATAACTCTACACTTTACAGTTCTTGCAATAATTCTCAAAAAGATAATTGGGACACAGGGGTGTTGCTAGGTCTGGAAAAGACACGGGCCCACACTAATGTCAGAACTGTCGGGACTTGGGGCTAGCCAGCCTTTTGGTTGTAGCTCCTGACATTCTATCCAGGGCTATAACCAAAAGACCAGGGGCTATTCCTTAGCCTCCCTCTAGCAACGCCTCTGTTGGGACGTAACCATAACAAATGCCAGGAGGCGCGTACAAATGTAATATAACATTACTGTACATTGAATTCTGGACTTGTAGTCTTAGAATATTCGGCGGAGTGTTGGTTGCAGAGTGTCAGGTGCAGTCGGTTGTAACTGTTAGACATTCTGCTTCCCAAGTCTTTCTACGCTGCTAACTGGAGGCAGGGTACCCTTTTAAAAAACCATAGCGACCATGGAGCGGGCCGCAGAGTGTTGGCTGCGGAGTGTCAGGCTCAGTCTGTTGTTCTTGTTGGACATTCTGATTCCCGAGTCTTTCTACGCTGCTAACTGGAATAGTGGCCGCAGAGTTTTGGCTGTGTTAAGGATTTCAATCGGGCGACGCACACTGGACCGGGACCTTTGCCCTTAGCCTTGGATGTAGCACTCAATTGGGCTTTCTCTTTATTTTCTGTGAATTCAATTTGATATGGCAAACAACCCTCTTTTACAAATACCCCGGGTCACAATGGACCATGAACCAGGCCGGTTGGTGGGAATGCAATACCTATTTATTTGAAAATTCAAAGAAATCACACACATTTTAATATTGGGCAGCAATCACCAATGGGGTGATAATTACAACGAAGACCACTGAAATATACTTGGTTAACCTTCAACAAGGATATATCCAAAGCACAAATGAATAGGAGCAGTTTTGAAATACGAGTAGATAACACCTGAGTTAAGATTCCCCCCTGCAATGCTCTCCCAAATCCCAATGAATTGAATTTGGAGCGGATAGAAAGAAGAAGCAGGGAGTCAGGGATATGAGATAGCAAATAGCATACAAATCTGACCTTCCCTCACAAAATAAGAGGCAAAAGAGATTTTAAAGCCTTTTGCAATGAGAGTCGGAATTTGACAAATAATGAATTAACGCACAGTTAAATCAATGAGGCAAATATGATTTCTCACAATAGCAGGTATGTATAAACACTAGCAAGGTATCAAAAAAAAGCATACAGTTCAAAAGCAAGCTGAAAGTAAGAACACGATGCAGCTGAATCACATGTTGGAAAGTTGCATGTTTCTCAAATGCAGTTTTAAATGTCAAAAACGTTTTTTTAAGAAAAATGTGTGAAATACTTGAAATCGGAATGTGGTTTTTGGGCTGGGGAATAGATGCACATCACAGGGACAATATAGAAGTGAAAGGATGGCTATAGCTAAAGAGATGGATGCGATTGGCAAGATAAAAGGAGGTTCGGTTTTGGAAAAATAAAGCCATTAAAGAGAGAAAATTGGTTTAGAAAGAAAAATACAATGTTTACTTATACTAGATTATCAAGAAGATAGAGCTGCCCATGAAACAGGTTAAGCGGCCGGATTAACCCGCTCCACGCCGCGTTTCTCTTTATGTGGAAATTACTTAAATTATTTCAAATATTACTAAGGAGTTACAAGATGGGCGAATGAAAGAATGGTGCTAGCGCTAGGAAATCACAGACAAGATGCATAGAGAATTCTGACAGTTGGACAATTTACAAAGGCATGGATAGGGTTGCTTAGAGAGTGGAAGAAAGATAAAGAGTCAAGATGGGGTAGGCTATGTTGCTATGGGATGGGGAATACTCACAAACCGCTCTTGAATTTGGGATTAAGAACAGTCAACTGGGTTCTGTACTCCAAAGCTCGGGTCACCAGGTAGCGGCGGACTCTCCTAGCAGAACAACAGCTGTATGGCAGTGGTACAGCGGGCATGCAGTTAGTGGTCAAAAAGCCGGTCTGGACACAGGATGCTCCCCAAAAGGGTACCACAGCTTTTCCCCTTTGCTCTTGGGGTTTTTAGTGGGATTACTGGATCTAGGCCTTGCTGAGATAGGGTCAGCTATGCGTTGGCCTTGCAGTGGAATCTGGAATCTGGCAAGATGAATGTAGAATATCAGGATACGCAGGGCTGGAAATTCTGGAGAGAGTGTGTGTCCAGAGATCTGTCAGCCTCCCTTATTTATAAGACATGGTGACATCATACGATTATATGGTGGGACAGGCTTAGCTGGGCACACCTCTAAACAACTGGATTGCTCAGGGGTGATTGTTAATGCCTTGCTGTCAGCTGGTTGGATTTATAGGAACATGACATCAGTTTTATGATGTGGCTTTACAATGCAAAGGATCATCCCACAGTTACTTTAGCTAAAATCATTCTTCACATAAATCACACATTTACGCAATTGTGGCATTTTTACAAATTGTCAAGGCACATTACATATTTCACGCAGAGCATGACAACTCTACAGTTTGTGAACTCTGTTTCATCCGCATAATAATTTTTCATCATTTTCAGTGATAAATATTCGACCTAAAATTCTATAACTTTATACATGTGTATCGATTATCATAAGGCATGTAATTATTGAATTTCAAAGTGGCATCATGTACATTTTCCTCAGACTATCCAATTCTCTGCCGTTTCTGTTCCCAATATGGCAGTGAAGGGTTCCACATCTTGTTTAAAAAAGCCATGAAAATTACATTTAAACTGTTAACGTTTTACATTCCTGCAAAGTCCTGTTGCAGAGATAAAAGTCTTAAAAGTTTATTAATAAAATAGTATTTTGAGACAAATGGTTAGCGTTGTCTACCAAATAAGGGCATAGCTTACAAGGCTGCTCTTGAGTTGGCTTGGAAGCTCCCAGTAAAAGTTGTGAGGACGTGTGATTTACTATTTCACACGCATTTGTCCTAGAATCACTATTGTAAGCAGACTCTGCCCAAACAAAAGTCTGATGGGCATGGGATGTTTAGTGCTTTTGGTCCATTCAAAGTTTTCAAAGGCAGCAATTAGCATGCATGTTTCCTAGAATCTATTGTAGCTCCCTCTTTCAAGGGTTAGGCCACTCCTGTTGTCAGCCAAATGTCCCTGGAGCCATGACAGAAAACATGTTTGGGCTGATTTCGCCAGTGTAGCCACTGCCATTTTTTCTTTATTTTATTTTATTTTATTTTATTTTGAATCAGAAGCAAGCCTGTCGAAATAAAACATCCCATATATGTTTCCCAGCAAAACCCCCTTTACATTGCTAGGCAAGGACACATTTTTATTCGTACTTTTAAAACAGGCATTTCTTTTTGGTTTGCAAAAGCCCATTTTCTCTTCCATCTGACTTGCCAATATGGTTCTGCAGCCCCAGCCAGTTTCTTTTATACAGCAGTTTGTTGAAGACACAGGTTCACTGAAATTGGCATATGCCGTAAAGCTACAGTTTCTTTGAAGCATTGATTTGTGACTTTTGTAACCCAAAAGACAAGCGTTTTCCCGTGCAGCTGAAAGTAAAGCTTCTGTTAATTTCCCAGTTCTGGCCTGACACAGCCTGTCATGTAGGGATAATGCTCTATTTTGCTGTAGTACAATCTGGATATGGGTGGGAATGGCAGGGTCTCACTGATAAAAACAGTGTGATGTTTAATAGATGAAAATAGCGTCAGGGCAGCATCCTTTTCATTGTAAAATATTCCCTTTTCAATGGGAACTTTTTGCAAGCAGCAGAGCAGCGCTGTTTTTGAATTTGCTTCTTTTGGTGCGCACAAGAACACATATTGGTGGCCTTTCACAGTGTGCTCTCTGGTCCAAATTGCCCAATAGTTGTTTGCCAAGATGGTGCAGCCATCATTTTTCTTTAGTGTGGCTGCAAAACGCAGTTTTGATGCGGGGCAATGGTGCTCCAAGGAGCCTGTTCAGCCATTTTGCTGTTAACTGACTGCAGATGTGCAGCTAGATCTTGAATGGGAATTCTGCTTAGTGGGTCAATGTACTCCACAAATCCCCCCCGACTCTTCTGAAACTTCTTGTCAAGGGAGATTAGGAGAAAGTGGGGTTCATTGGTAGGACAAATCGGGGTTCATCAGGTGGAGTCCTTACATTAGGGAGCAGTACGCCACAATCCTCCCGTTGCCTCTCATTGGAGTGTGGAGCGACACCCACAGCTTTCCTTTACGTCTTTTATTGTGGTGTGGAGCGACACACCCAGCTTTTTCTTCAATCTCTCCTTTCCTGGTCCTCCAGGGAGGTCGTCCTTGGTCTATAAAGGACACAGCCAGTACGAATCTATTAAATAAATAAGAACTGTTTACTACATATTCCCACTGACTGCCTTCCAGGAAGGTTAACAGCAGTGGGACACACATGCAATCAGTTATTACAGTACTTAGATAATAAAGAAAATAATCACACACAAGACACAGATAACGATTGTGGGAATCCCTTTTGTCCTGACAATGAAGAAAATACTCCCTGTTAAATAATGATATTTCTAAACGTACCTGTTCCCTTCTGGTTCTTCTTTTTCTGGTTCTCATTCTCCAGATGTCTCCTCTATTTGATTTTCTCTTGGCTCCTCAATTAGCTGCAACGTGTGCCTAGGGTGACAACTTTTTAACTGATTAATATGGACCCATTTCTCTTCTGTCAGCTCTCCTTTGGGGATGCGGATTCTGTAGGCGACAGGTGACATTTTATCTACAATTTCAAAAGGACCGCACCAGCTCAGTAAAAATGTCCACTCCTTGGTCTGGTTCCTTTGGAAATTGTACAAGTAGACCCTGTCGCCTACTTGGTATCCTTTTTTGGTTGTTTGAGTCTTCATCCCCTCTGCAGATTTTTCCAGATTCCGCTCAGAGTACGCAAAAGCATGTTGAAGGTGTTTTCTTAGATTCTCAACATACTCATGAGTTGTGGAGGCGTTTATCGGTGTCTGCTCTTGTGTTCTATAGAGCAGATGCTGAGGTAGCACCATACTACGTCCAGTCATTAGCTCAAATGGAGACATCTTGGTCGCAGAAGATGGTGTAGATCTGATAGCCATCAGGACAAGTGGTAATCGGATGTCCCAACTTGGCCCAGAATCTGCCACAAACATTTAAAGAATTCTCACAATGGTTTCATTGTATCTCTCAACTCCCCCACTAGAGGACTGTTGGTATGCAGTGTGAAATTTCCTCTTTACCCCGAGTATCTCCCACATCTTTGTCATCGCTTCGCTGGTGAAGTGACTACCTCGGTCTGACTCAATCCTTTGGGGTAGGCCAAAATGCGAGAAGATGTGGTTGATCATCAGGGCAGCTGCTGTTTCTGCCTTGCAATTTGGGGCTGGGCGACATCCACCCATTTAGTAAACAAGCATGTTATGGTTCACATATACTTGTTCCCCCTAGAGGAGCGAATCTCGGGCCAGATGAAATCTACTTGTAAATCTGACCAATGGAGTGTCATCCCCCTCTTCTGGAGGGGAGCTCAGTATATGAGTGACGTTGGCTGAAATTGTCCACACACAAGAAACCCCTTCATGTATTGGTCAAGGTCCTGCCCCATGTGTGGCCAGTATGCAACCTCCCATAAGATTTCTAGAGTAGTATGAAACCCCCGATGACCGGCTGTGGCCGCATCATGGCTGTGACTAAGCATCAGGCTTCGGAATGAGGTAATAACAAACCTTACTCACAAACCGTCTTGGATTCTGAACATTTTTGGACACTTCATCAACACTCTGAGGTCCTCTTTCCCAATCGGTATCCGTCAGAGGAAAGTTCTCAGGGTCCTCAATGTGTTGATAAAATCTTCCAATAATCGAATCCCCTTTTAGTGCCGTGATTAAATCAGCATCTGGGGTCTCCTTACTCCACTGGGCAGTTGAGAGTTAATTGTGAGAAATGGTCTGGGACCTAGTGATAGCAGTGATCTGGATTTCCCCCAATAGGGACTCGATCTCAAGGAGATCCCCCTGGATGGCTCTGGTTTTGGCCAACTGATCAGCAGGTCATTTCCAGTTTTGTCTGGCCCCTTTATTCTGGAATGACCCTTGATCTTCTTCCAATAGATGGTCATCCCACTAGAGGTGACCAGATCATCAATATTTTGTATTAGCTTGCCATGTTTAAGCATTTGTTATTAGCATGTTTCTGGTTTTTCAATTAACAAGGTGCTCCACAAACCCGCTGCGGGCATTATGACCAGTTCATGGAGTTGATGTTGGACGACAGTGAGAATGGCCTGGTGAACTGCCATCAACTCCGTCACCTGACTAGTGCGGGGACCGATTTTGTACCCAGCGAGGGTTCCCGGGCATCATTCACCCAGGCATTCCCAACGCCGGCCACCAGTTCCATTTCCTCGTTATTATCAACATGGTAGGAGCACCTGTCCACATAAACTGTGGCCATTTCCTGGCACTTGTCTTCTTCAGAGACTTTGTACAGGGAATTCATGTATGCCTCCATGTTGTCCTGGATTTTAAGACTTTCGTCCTTGAGACAGTTTTCTCTGGCACAATCATGCAGACTTTGCGCAAGGGGACTCTTCTTGGTTTGACCATACCTGACCTCCACAGGAAAGCCTTGCATTGACAGAATCCAGGAAGTAATTCTGGAATTACTCACATTTCCGGCCCGGATTCTGTCACTTTGGAGGTATTGCAGAGGCTGGTGTGGAGTCTCCACTATGATGTGTTCCCCTGGATGAATGGCCAGTAATTTTTAAATGCCCACACCGTTGTCAGGAGTGCCTTCTCACAATCGTTTAATTTTTCCTCCCCACATGATAAAGTCTTACTTGCATAGGAGATGACTTTATTGACCTTGTCGTGCTTATGATATAATACTGCTGTCAAGCACGTATTTGAGAACCCTGTCTCCAAGAAGAACTCCTTGTTTTTAACAGGGTAAACTAGAAAAAGCGCTTGTGAGAGGCTTCTTTTGAGTTGCTTTGCTGCCTCAGCCTGTTCTGGACCCCACTCCCACTTGACGCCCCCTTCGACCGATGGATCAGGGGTCTTGTGACCTCTGCGTAATCCTCAATGAACTTCCTACTGTAATTAGTCAGTCCAAGGAGGCTTTTTAGCTCACGCAGAGTTGTGGGGTCTTTTACATTTAGGAGTACTTCCACTTTCTTCTCCTGAGGACAGAGACCCTCAGGAGTTATCTCATGCCCCAAGAAGTTGACATGGGTCCTGCACCACTGTGCCTTTTGGAAGGACAGTTTTGCTCTGGCATCCCTCAACTGGGTCAGAACATAACAGATTTCCGCTATGTGTTCCTCCACAGTTGAGTTTTTTATCAGGACTTCATCCACATAGGCCAGGTTACCCCTTTCACCCAAGTCGGGCATGGCCTTATGTAGCAATATGTTGAATTTGTTGCCGTAGTTTATGTATGCGAAGGGAGTCCGGGTTCACGTGTACTGCTGCCCCCCGAAGGTAAAGGCCAGGTCCTCCCTACTGACGGGCACAGTCCAGTACCCATTGGTCAGGTCAATGGCAGTGTATACCTTTGACCCCTGGATCTGGGCCAGTCCTTGGTCAATGTAGGGGAGAGGCCATCAGAACATGTGTGACATGTTTATTTAGCTCTCTAAGGTTTGTACAAAGTCTCCATTGGCAATTTGGTTTTAAAATCCCCAGCACCGGATTGTTAAAGCTGCTGTGGACTGGACGAATTATCCCACGTGACTCAAGATTTTTGATTATTTCCGTCAGGGGCTCCATGGACACGAGAGGCAAGCGATATTGCTTCACAGAAACTGGAGTCATTCCATGGTCCATGGGAATTGTTGTAGTATGGATTTCGGTGCGACCACAGTCGTACAAATCCACTGCAAAGAGATCTGGAAAATCTAAGAACATCTGTTTCAACTTTTGCTTTTGCTCTGGAGTCTCACAGTTATCAGCTAGGTTGATCCGGTCCTCAACCATTTGCCTGAAGCCTGGAAAGACTTCGGGTTTTGCTATCTCAGTGGCCTCCTCCAGCTGGGTGGAGAGGTCTCTGGTTAGAGTACTGACCTGGACAGAGAGTTTCAGGTAGGAAAGGCAGTCATTGTGGACCTATAATATCACCTCATCCTGCCTGATGTCACAGGTCACCTCTTCCTCACTGTAAGGGCAGAAAGAGTAAGCCAGGAAATTCTCCCCTTGCCGGGTGAAGATCCTGTCTGGTGGTAAGTCATTGTTACTGTTATTGTCAAAACAGTCATTGGAGATTGGTCCTATCAGTTCATTTCCTAGATGCATAGAAAAATGTCAGTCATCAACCGCCATTCCAATAATGGTGCCTGCGCCCAGAGTGATACTCCTAAGGTCGCTGTTATCCACCACTATTGGAATGGTGTTGCGTTCTACATTGACTAATGGGATTGGGTTTAACCCCAACCCCTGCTGTTGGAGATGGGCCCTGAGGTGTAAATATGCGTCAGGATTTTGCAGTTTCTGTCCTCTTTTCATTTTTAATTCAAGTGAAGGGTAACTATCCCTTCTCCCGGAGTACCCTAGGAATTGTGGATTTTGGTAACCCTCCACCCTTGGCCTCCCCTCTCCCGGATTGGGTTGTCTAGGCTCCTGAAAGCGGGGAAAGAAAGGAGAGTTGTCCAGCAGGTTGGGGTTTTAGTGGATATCGGGGAAAGAAGCTTAACCCAGTATTTGGGGGATTACTGCCCTCCTGGGGGAAGTTTGGAGGGAAGTTTCCTAGGGCAGTACTTACCTGATTGGATTCCCCCCCTGGGCTGGGGGAGTCCATACATACCCCAAGATCGGTTGGTTGCCCTTGTATCTGGGACTGATATAATCAGGAGAGTTAGGGTTCCCATTGGTGGGATTGCCTCCCTGACTGCCCCCTGTTTCTGATTGGCCTGAAGGCCTTCTTGGCCTCTGGTTTTGCCGGTTTGGGGGCAACCTTCACCTCCGTCACCTTAGCAGCAACAGGGGTGTTGGTTGGCTTGGCGTTTTGAAGCTGATTTTTATTTTCTGCAGGTTTTTGGACTTCATATAGCCGGGTAGCCTGCTCTGTTACCCAGTCCAGAGATCTTTTATCATGGAAATCCCTCACAAGCTGGGTCACAATGTATTTTTTGTTAGCGCATTAAAGTAGGTAGTGATAAATTCTCTGCTATCCATGTGCATCCACCTGGTGGTTTGGGCAAAGGTGTGTTTTAATTCCTGTTCTTCTCCACACTGTAGATTGTAGGCCGCTTTGCGAGCCTCTTGGGGGTGTCTATGGTTGGAGAAGTGCTTCAAGATAGCCGCCTTGTAGGTGGACCATCTTAAATGTTTTTGATCTTCCAGTCCAGCAAAGAAGCTGGAGCATTCTGGAGAGAATGTCCATTTGGCATAATCTGTACAGTTCTGGCTATCTTTTATGTGAAATGTGTCCATCATTTATTCATAGAGTTCCAAATGCTCCCAGATAGAGTATTTTGCGTTTCTATTGTACAGTGTCAAGAAATTCCCGATGGGCTTGATATGCCTAAAGGGGTCTTTCACCAGAACTTTTTGGTTTATCTGCCTTCTTTCGCCACGTCACCTGAGTCCATTCGCCCTCAGATTTAGAAGAGCTGCTATTTGAGGTCCCTTCATAATCATCTAGGCGCTCCCTGATTCTGTGAGCTTGTTAGGGGCTCATAGAATGGTGGGGCCTAGTTTCTTCTTCCCTCTGGCACACAGGAGAGTAGTCTTCTGACTCCTCCCTGCTTCCAGGGTTTGCAGAGTATCCCTCCCACTGCCCTGATTGGGTGGAGGTCTTCCGAATGCTCTTTTCGGGCCTCTTTTCCTGTTGTTCTTGTGCAAATCGAACCAACTGGTCCCTTTGGAGGTAGTTATTCTGCAGATCTAATTCCCTGACTTTCTCCTCATAGGAGGTTCCCTGGTCAGAGACATCAGCCATTATATTTATGTCTCTATACAGGGACGCCCTTCTATCAATTTCTGGGGTCGCTGGCCTGTCAGCTCCATCATGCTAGGCCTATTTAAGTCTGATGGCCCATGGTTAACCGGTAGCCATGAAGTCAGCAGTGCACAATGTATTAAATGGGTTTGCGTCCCTTATTACAGAGGTCATCATACTATGATCAGGGGTTGCCCTGTCCCTCTCTACCTGTTCGGGGTCCCTCCAATTTGGGTTGAATCTAGTATATTCTCCCTCCAACCTCGCCAGTTTCTCCTTCTCAGCCCCTATATCTTGATAATAGGCAAAGATCTGAGCCTTTTTCTCGGCGATCAGAGCTTTACCGGCCTCTATGACCAACTCTTGGGCTACCACTAGCATGTGGAGCCCATCTTTCTCCTCACTGAGGGCCTCATTATCTCTTTGTGCTGCCTGTATAGTTTGGGAACACTGAGACAATTTTTGTTGCAGGAGACTCACCTTCCGAGTTTGTGCATTTTTAGTTTGGGTGTTCTCTTCCAGAGCACCTTCTACTCGTCTGGTGTGCTCCAGTAACTTTCCATATTCTGTTTTGAGTTCATTTAGTTTCTGGAGGCCCAACTCACTTTCCGGTAAATCTGTTTTTAAATTGCTTACTTCCTGACATAGGGCCTCTTTCTCCTTATTTAGGGTGCCCCTCTGTTCAGCCAGGCCATCCCTTTGTTGCTTGATGGTATTTAATTCTGGCGCTCTTGATCAAATTCTGCTTGGGAGTGGAGTTCTTTAATAATGAATTTGAAATTCTCCTCTTCCAACCTTTTACCTGATCTTGCAGCATGGTTATTTGTCCTGAGCAGGTCCTGTTATATGGTAATTGTTGAGTCAGCTTCTATTGACTCTCTCCCAAACACTCTACTTTTAATGCATCTAATTGGGCCTCTTTGTCTACATTATTTTGCTGTTGGAGAGCCAACTCCTCTTTTAATTTTTTTAAGTAATTTCCGGATTCGGTCTCAGAATCTTGGCTCTTTTGCAATTTTTGTTCCGCTAATTTCTGTTCAGTCTGGATTTTAGTTAAGAGTTCAGATTGATTCTTCGCAAGAGGTGTATTTTCCTCATGCTTTTCCTGCATCACACCCTATGGAGATACATGTAGGCCGTGATTCTGACTATTTTAGTCTGCTCCTCTTTAAGCTTGATGTAATAGGGGCCACCGTCCTGCCACGCGTCCATGTTCATGGCAGTGACCTGTTCCATCATTTCTTCTAGCCAGACTTTTTCATCTTGCTCTGCCCATTCCCCTCTGACAAATAATTTGTGCAGAATGTGCTCCCTGGCCATATTTATCTCTACCATGGTCATTTTGGAAAGTGTTCTTTCTTTGTTCATTTATTTATGTAAGGGTAATCTGTATTCTGTTGCTTTTTGTCTAGTTTTGAGGTTGATTTAGTTTTAATTTTATACACAGGCCTGGTACTTGGAATATGTGTTTTGGGGAGGCGCTTCTACAGTGTAAACCAGTGTTGCAACCACACAAAGTATCACTACCTTGAAGGTTAGTCTGCTGTGTTAAACTGCCACGGGTTAAGGATTTCAATCGGGCGACACACACCGGACCAGGACCTTTGCCCTTAGCCTTGGATGTAGCGTGCAATTGGAATGCGTTCTCTTTATTTTCTGTTAATTCAATTTCAGATGGCACACAACCCATCTCACACCCCCATTTACAAATACCCCGGGTCACAATGGACCATGAACCAGGCCGGTTGGTGGTATTGCAATATTTATTTATTTTAAAATTCAAAGAAATCACACACATTTTAATATTGGGTAGCAATCACCAATGGGGTGATAATTACAACAAAAACCACTGAAATACAATTGGTTAACCTTCTACAAGGACATATCCAAAGCACAAATGAATAGGAGCAGTTTTGAAATACGGGTAGATAGCATCTGAGTTAAGATTTCCCCCTGCAGTGCTCTCCCAAACTCGAATGAATTGAATTTGGAGTGGATAGAAAGAGGGAGTCAGGGATATGAGATAGGTAACAGAATCAAAATCCGACCTTCCCTCACAAAATAAGGACAAGGTATCAGCAAAAGGCATACAGTTCAAATGCAAGCTAAAAGTAAGAACACGGTGCAGCCGAATCACACGTTGGAAAGTTGCATGTTTCTTAATTGCAGTTTTAAATGTCAAAAATGTTTTTTAAGAAAAACGGGTGAATTACTCGAAATCGGAATGCGGTTATTGGACTGGTGAATAGATGCACATCACAAGGACGATATAGAAGTGAAAGGATGGCTATAGCTGAAGAATTGGATGAGATTGGCAAGATAAAAGGAGGTTCAGTTTTGGAAAAATAAAGCTGTTAAAGAGAGAAAATCGGTTTGGAAAGAAAAAGACAACGTTTACTTATACTAGATTATCAAGAAGATAGCGCTGCCCATGAAACAGCTTAAGCGGCCGGATCAACCCGCTCCACACAGCTTTTCACTTTATGTGGAAATTACTTAAATTATTCCAAATATTACTAAGGAGTTAAAAGATGGGGTGAATGAAAGAATGGCGCTAACGCTAGGAAATCACAGACAAGATGCACAGAGACTTCTGACAGTTGGACAATTTACCAAGATATGGATAGGGTTGCTTAGAGAGTGGAACAAAGCCAAAGGGTCAAGATGGGGTAGACTATGTTGCTATGGGGAATACTCACAATCTACTCTTGAATTTAGGATTAGGAACAGTCATCCGGGTTCTGGACTCCAATGTTCAGGTCACCAGGTAGCAACAGACTCTCCTAGCAGAACAACAGCTGGATGGCAGGGGTACAGTGGGCATGCAGTTAGTGGGCAAAAAGCCAGTCTGGTCACAGGATGCTCCCTAAAAGGGTACCACAGTTTTTCCCCTTTGTTCTTGGGGTTTTTAGTGGGATTACTGGATCTAGACCATGCTGAGATAGGGTCAGCTATGCTTTGGCCTGGCAGTGGAATCTGGAATCTGGCAAGATGAATGTAGAATATCAGGATACGCAGGGCTGGAAATTCTGGAGAGAGTGTGTGTCCAGAGTTCTGTCAGCCTCCCTTATTTATAAGGCATGGTGACAACATAGGATTATATGGTGGGCAGGCTTAGCTGGACACACCTCTAAACAACTGGATAGATCAGGGGTGATTGTTACTGCCTTGCTGTCAGCTGGTTGGATTTATAGGGACATGACATCAGCTATTTAATGTGGCTTTACAATGCAAAAGAATATCCCACAGTTACTTTAGCTAAAATCATTCTTCACATAAATCACACATGTACGCAAGTGTGCCATTTTTACAAATTATCTAGGTAGATTACATATTTCACGCAGAGCATAATGGTCCAACTATACAGTTTGTAAGACTCTGTTTCATCCGCCTAATAATTTTACATCATTTTCAGTGATAAATATTTGACCTAAAATTCTATAACTTTATACATGGATATAGATTATCATAAGGCATGTAAGTATTGAATTTCAAATATACACGTTCCTCAGAATATCCAATTCTCTGCCATTTCTGTTCCCAATATTTCAGTGAAGTCTTCCACATCTTGTTTAAAAGCCACGAAAATTACATTTAAACTGTTAACTTTTTACATTCCTGCAAAGTCCTGTTGCAGAGATAAAAGTCTTAAAAGTTTATGAGCCTCAATACGAGTAGGGCGGTAAGGGATACCGGGCACCGGTAAGGAGACTGGTGCCGGTAATCCCTTACCACCCTACTACGAGTTCCCTTAGCGGGTCCCTCCTTTAATGCCTGGTCTGACCAGGCGTTATGGACGGGACCCGTTAAGGGACTTCAGAGCTAATAACGGTACCTCAATTTGCGGTACCGTTATTATCACCTCCCCCATTCCCATTGAGCCCTCTTGGGGCTCAAATGGGAATGGGGAATGGCTTTTTCAATGGGGAATTACCGGTCCCGCAAAGGTCGGACTACACCGGTAAGTCCCCATTGAAGGAGACCGGTGCCGGACACGTTATTGGTGGCAGTCATGCGCAAATAGCGCCATGACTACCACCAATCTCATAATGAGGCCCTATTAATAAAATAGTATTTTGAGACAAATGGTTAGCATTGTCTCCCAAATAAGGGCATAGCTTAGAAGGCTGCTCTGGAGTTGGCTTGGAAGCTCCCAGTAAAAGTTGTGAGGACGTGTGATTTACTATTTCACACGCATGTGTCCTAGAATCACTATTGTAAGCAGACTCTGCCCAAACAAAAGTCTGATGGGCATGGGATGTTTAGTGCTTTTGGTCCATTCAAAGTGTTCAAAAGTAGCAATTAGCATGCATGTGTCCTAGAATCTATTGTAGCTCCCTCTTTCGGGGGTTAGGCCACTCCTGTTGTCATCCAAATGTCCCTTGAGCCATGGTAGAAAACCTGTCTGGGCTGAATTCCCAAGTGTAGCCACTGCCATTATTTCTTCATTTTATTTTATTTTGTTTTGAATCAGAAGCAAGCCTGTTGAAATACAACATCCCATATATGTTTCCCAGCAAAACCCCCTTTACATTGCTAGGCAAGGACAAGTTTTTATTCAACATTGTACTTTTAAAACAGGCATTTCTTTTTGGTTTGCCAAAGCCCATTTTGACACATGGTAAATGCTGCTGGGATTTCTCTTTTTAAAAGGTTTTCTCTTCCATCTGACTCCTCAGTATTGTTCTGCAGCCCCAGCCAGTTTCTTTTATACAGCAGTTTGTTCAAGAAACAGGTTCACTGAAATTGACATTTGCCCATAAAGCTAGGGTTTCTTTGAAGCGTTGATTTTTGACATTTTGTAACCCAAAAGACAAGCATTTTCCTGTGCGGCTGAAAGTAAAGCTTCTGTTCATTTCCTAGTTCTGGCCTGACAAAGCCTGTCATGCAGGGATAATGCTCCTCACAGCTGCAGAGTGTCAGGCGCAGTCTGTTGTACCTGTTGGACATTCTGCTTCCCGAGTCTTTCTATGCCGCTAACTGGAGGCAGAGTACCCTTTTAAAAAAACATAGTGGCCACAGAGCGGGCCGCAGGGTGTTGGCTGCATAGTGTGAGGCGCAGTCTGTAGCAGTCCATTGCTGCTCTGTGCCTCTGTGCCTCCAGAAACCCACCGGTGGTGAGCAGGTTGTGAAGCAAACTGAACTCATAATACTTCGCCAGAGTGATGCCGGGCAACGAAGATAGCGTGGAAGGCGACCGAAGACCAAACACACGTGCCCACCTAGGAAAGAAACCCTCGCTATTACCAGCGCTGCAAAATATCCAGCGGGAGAGGGCGAGGATGATAGGAACCAGATGGTGGTCAGTAAGTGCCTCAGCAATCAAATCGCAAACAGTATGTAAAACAAGCGCATGCGCCCAGTCCTGTGAAACAGTGACAAACTCCTGAGACACCAATATAAAGAGTTTCCGTCAGATTACCCAAAGTCAGGAGAGTTTTGATATAACTGATGCCGAACTAATGGAGTTTGGCTCACAGTTGGGCTCGGAGAATGATGGCGGACAATGGGAGGTCGAGTGAAGGGCGTTTGGAACAAAGGGCTACGCTTGAGGTGCAGGAAGTAAATTCTGGGCTGGGAAGTGAAGAAGCCCATATTAGCATAGAGAAAATGAATGTACAGCCAGGGAATAGGCAAGAGGTGGAGTCGGAGATCATGTTAACCACAACATCACATAAGAATACCCTTAGAGAACCCTCACACCACTTATTACAGGAGTGGGAAAACTCGCTAACAAATGTGGATACAGATATTGTTGAGGAGGACTCACAAAAGGAACCTGCACTAACTGTAGGAGAGGGTATGACTCTGAATGCTGAGCATAGACATGAACATACGCTTGAAAACACCACTGCTGTGACAATAGAGGCTTCGACTTCAAATGAGAACTACAAAACAGCAAGAAGTCTCTTTAATGAAGGATTGCACAAAAGGAAAAAACTAGCAGAAAATGTTGAAAGAGCTTCTGAAAAACAGCAAGCTCATCAAGCGAGTGAGGAAGAGGACCAT
The DNA here is from genome assembly GCF_040938575.1 of Ambystoma mexicanum. Taxonomy (NCBI): domain Eukaryota; kingdom Metazoa; phylum Chordata; class Amphibia; order Caudata; family Ambystomatidae; genus Ambystoma; species Ambystoma mexicanum. The sequence goes on along the minus strand of NC_090930.1, from coordinate 206,396,516 downwards.
GATGCAATACCTCTTCACCTGAAAGATTTTCGGTTTCCAAAAGCAGCAATAACAACTTCAATAAGCACTGAGTGTGCTTTTGAGCAGGACAAGGAGAGACACTGTACAGCTCCATGAGACAGTTGTGAAGCACTAGCAGAGACAAATAAAATAAAAGATTTGAAGAAACTGGATTTGACTAATGTAACAAGAGATTATGAAATAGTGGACATTGCTAGGCAAGACGCATGTGAGACTCCATTGAGTGGACAATGTTTGTCTCATAGAGAAGAATTGAAGAGGCAACAAAGACAGAACGAAGTTGTGGAAACTTTCACTTTCACTATGGCTCGGGATGATGAGGACCTATTGTCTGAGATGAAATCCCAACCAATACAAGTACATCTAAGGAATCCTGACTTAATGCAATTGACGAAAGCAACTAATGCCACCTTTATGTCAGAGGAGAGGCATTCAGGAATAAAAACAGAGCAAAATCATATGTCAAAACCATTGACAGGAAGGAAACCAAACAAACGAAGCTTAAGCTTACAGGAAACCTCAATTGCCGATGAAATACGTGAACTCGAATGGCGCCACTCTTTCATCAAAAAGATGAACATAAGAAAGAAAGATCCTAAAAAGCATCCAAGAGATATGCATTCAGGTCTACATGAGAAGCGTAAGGAAATCGCTGACCCTGAAAGTGCCATAGATCGAAATTTTGACCGTTCTAAGAAACAAGGAGGAGTTACAAGAGACCAAGCAAAAACACAACATCTAATGTGACAATCGATTTTGAGAAGGACATAGTGTAACAGCGGCGAATAATCAGACTCCAGCACTAACACTAAGACCGGTGATGGTGGCCGAGTCAGAGTCCTCGCAGGAGTCCCTAAATGATATGGATCTGTTCTAAGGCCTGAGAAAGCCAACAATGTTTCAAAGCTGGCTGCCGAAACTGTGAGAAACCTCATTGAATCAAGAAGCTGCAAGAGAACAAACAAAGTGTCTGGTGTGCATTAACAAAGAGATTTAGATGAACCCACTATAAAGAAAAGCGAGGATATTTAAGTGCAGATAATAGATACAAATAATCTATCAATAGCTGCCGAATACAGATCCACAAGAACATAATGGCCGGCTTGTCCATCTCGCTGACACCTTACACAAAATTATATGAATCAATTAATGACAATCTGAAGGATAATACGACATTGCTTGCATTGGTTCACTCGAAACTTGCCTATCTCGACTAATTCACGTCAAAGATAGAAGAGCATCTAAACCGCGAAGCTGATTTCTCTGCCACCTGGAAAAGACGTCTAAATGACATAGCGGTAGGCAGTCAAGATGAAACAGCTGCTACTTCATGAGCACTTCAGGACACGTTGACATGGATGAGGAAGCTAATAGAAAGAAATGAAAGAGATCAACAATTCCATTTTGAGAGGTCGAAAGAAGGATATCAACAATGTAAGAGCACTCAGAACAAGGGGGTTGACATAATGGACAAGGAGATGTGTAAAGTACGGACATTGTCGTGTTCTTCAACTGTGCAACATCCGACGACAAACGATATACAACATCTAGATCATTCTACAAAACAAAATAGATCAACAAGCGTAGTATTGGAAGGACAAGTCGCGACCACCAACTTGGTTGAAGCCCCCTCGCTTACACGCTCAATAGGCAATGCGGATAAAACGATGGCAGTGGCTGCTGAAACCAAAATCAGACATCCTACAGGAGAGTCGCAAAATTTGTGAATAACGATACTGGGATCCACCAAAGATAAAGTCAACAAAGACGGGCCAACTGACAGTATTTACGCCGTATTTCAAAAAGGGGCATCAGTTTAGCAGAGCCAATTAAAGAAGGAAGTATAACGACTTGACAACTAAAGAAAAGGAAGACGCCAAAAGAAGTCACTCAACTAACGTAAAAGAAAACCAAAAATATAAAATCAGGAACAAGGAAGAGAGTGACGGGGTCGAGGGCCTTCTTAAGAAATATTCAAACTCCCCCACGTGCCATCACTAAGTTAAACACAGAAGCCACTCGACTTGATGACAGAAAAAGTTCCAAGCCAAAATCAAGGAATGTGGTTGTTAAGACGTATTTCTGAACTCTGACCTGGTGGGAGAGGTTCAGAAGGCCAGCCTGGTTTCTTGGAACAGTGTAACCTCTGGACAAGCCAGACCAATCAAGGTGGGTATGGCAGGCGGTCCAGACTAAGTCTCAGGAGGGGTGAGGGTGACTGAAAGACCTCAATGAGCACACAGAGCAAGGACACTTATGAATTTCTCCTAGACAGATGTAAATATCAAAAATATAAACACATTTATTACAAGGCCTTTGTAACTCAACACACAGTAAAAGAAATACAGCAATACTATCAAACCAACACAACACATCCAATACAAGATATATACAAGACCATTGGTGTTTGAAGGGTTAGAAGCACAAAATATATTCACAAACTTGAGGGGAAGGGAAATAGGCAGTGCAGATAGTCTTTAGTCTCCTTTAACATCAAACACACACCTAACTAAGAGGCAGTCCAGACCCTAAGAAGAGAGGAGCCTTATGCTCAATAGTACATGCAGTGCAGGTGCATGCGGTTGTTCCAATGGGCATAACAGGGTCTCTTCAGAGGTCGCTAGCAGGTCAGGAAGGTGGGTGAGGCGATGAAGAATAGATTCCCACTATTTGAGGAGGGCCTCCATTTGAAGGCAGAGGTGACTTCAAAGTTCGGGAATAGTTTGCTAGTTCGCACTAGCAGTGGAAAGGAAAGGGACCCCCAGAGGCCACTCGTGTGTAATAATGGATAGAGGCGCTAGGGCCCACCGGCTAGGATTAGGTTTACTCACCGACTCCAGGCGCACTCTGGACCAAACTTCGCCATTCGAGTCCACTTCGTTTGCGGGTTCTAGTGCGGCAATATGACGGCTCTGCGGCTTTCAGTTCCGAAAATACAGTGAGGACTCCCAAACCGGACAGTGGCAATTTCCCTGCCCCTGATGGATGGATCAGGGCAGTTTCACTGCAGCAGGCTTCAGGGGCAAGAGGGTCACAAATGCAGTGCACCTGCAAAGATCGTCGCCACGGCTGGGCAACACGGCAACCACGTTTACTCCGGTCCTGGCGCACTCGTCTCACTTCAGAACTGGGAATGCCAGTGTTCAAATTCGGTGTGAGGTTGCCGGGAACACAGAGCTAGCAGTATACCAAGTTTCGAGGGCTTCCTCGAAAGGACGGCAGAGACAGAGCAAAGATCTTGCGTAAGCTGGTCAGCCCACTGGTTGGCCCAGGGACACTTCCGAGAAGGCTTACTTGCAGGTTTTGTTGAAGGTTCCGAGAATAGTTGGTCCCACTATTCTAATGGGTCAAAGCATCTTCGCAGACCTTCTAGGATGAGCAGATGCAGAGGGGTCCCACGCGACGACAGCGGGCTCAGGGTGCCAAACCTTCCAGCAGTTCACCAGCGGTTCCTCAACTCGGCTTCTTAGTTTCAAGATACTTTGATCCTATCCTTCGTTCACTGAGAACTCCGGAGATCGACATGGTATGGGTGTTTTTGGCCTCCTCTTATCCAAAGTTCCCTTCGCGCCAAAACAGAGAGGACCCAATGGGAGATCTGCTCACAAGCACACACTCCATACATGGACCAATCACAGACCACGGTGGTCCCAGGCATTCACAGCACTCCAGACTCTCGTCACCCAGGATGTGTATTGGGGACAGACACCCCAGCCCACATCCTGGAGGCGCACACACAAGGCATGCAGAAGCCCGCAAAAGCTTGGTGTTTCGTGAGAAACTGCATGACCAAATAAGGACTGACCCGGGTCGGCTCGACCTGGGGAAGTCAAAGGGGCAAGATGGCCAAAAGACAGGACAAAGAACCCTGTGACATGGCCATTTTGGAGTCAGGCCACCTATTCATGCCAAACGCGGTAAGTGTGGTTAAAAGGGCAGGAAAGGGTTGAAAGTACATGAAAAGATAAGCTGCCACCAGCCCTGTCCATGACACATCTGCACATCTCCAAAAAAGTCCTATGAGAGTATCTAAGGTCTTTGGAATTGACTATGAGACCCAAGTGCACTGTACTGTAAGGTACATTGTGCACTTGTTACATGTTGCAGAAAAGTTGCAACACTGGAAAAGGACTAAGGGAAACAAAGTCTCCCAATACTGACTGTCTTAGGGGCATGTCAGTTTCCCCATAAAAAGTGAGCTAAACCCCAGAGGAGTGCGGCAGAAGGCTGTGCTCCCCTGGCAAAGTCAGACTAAGGTGTTTAAACAGCAGCAAAAAGTTTGGGGGTGTACAACTGGAGGGAAAATTACATATAAAATGAAATCTTTCCTAACAGTGGTAATCTCACTGAGCGCCTCAGATGACGATCATGATACTGACAATTCTCAGGTAGAGTTAAACGAAACACACAATTTAATCGATGATGCTTCCTTTTCTATTGAAGAATTAATCAGAAGACAGATCCTGAAGAAAAAAATAACACCATTGATAATATCGACTCAAATGATGGTAACCAAGTAGAAGAAAGAGCCAGAGATGTAAATATAAGTGATTTTTCCTTTGCTTCCATGGAAGAGAAAAGAAACAAACAAGAAAGAGATGATCAGAGACAGGGGATAAAAATCATCACTTATGAAGGAAACGAACTGGAATCCGAAAAAACCTTTAAGTACAGCTCGTACTGCTGAGAAAGAAAAAAAGAAGATAGAGATGCAAGAGTGAGAGGTACTGACAAACTAAAAATTAAAATAACATATATTTTCAAAGAACAGGATGAGACCAATTTAAATAGAAAGAATATCCTGCACCTGCTACATGGGGTGCAAGCTGTAAGATCTATTGATACGGAAGACATATTGGTGGTGGAATATGTGGACGAAGTAAGAGTGGATAGAGTGATTCTTCACTTGACCTCTCTGAAAGTGAAAGATATTCTGCTAGACACGGCTAATGATCTGTTAAAATTTGGCTATGAGGTGGAAGACCTTACTAATAGATCAACCAAATAACCAGCAAAGGGAAGAGTTTTCAAAAGACAGGAAGAATCCAAAATAAAGAAATGTATGCCAAGACAGATCTTCAAAGTCACCTTTGAAAATACTCAGAGGAATTCTCAAGACTCCATAAGAGGGAAAGCGAAAGAACATGCGGAGAGGCAGTCTGGGGATTGGGCCTTTATTGCGGGTGTATTATCAACCGCAAAACATCATTAGCCAAAAAAGATCTCAACCGAGGTGAGAGATTCTATCTTGTCCTGGAACACTCGTGGTTTTAATCACCTCTTCAACAAGACGAACAAGGATCTAGAAAACAGTGCAATTATCTGTCTTCCAGAGACATGGATACAGGAGCAACCAGTCTGTAAAAACTATGATGTAATATTAAATCCTGTGAGGAAAGGGCGTAATGTAAGGTCGTATGGAGGATTACTAATGCTCATAAAACAAGGTCTAAATCTACAAATAATTGAGCATGGCCATCTGGCGAACTTTGGTTTATGGGCTTTAATCGAAAAGAGTCATTTCGACGGCCGTGCAAAACAGCGGCAAATGATTATAAACATTGATTGGAACCATGCTGAAGAAAACACTGAGAATGTAGTTAAAAAAACGGCGTCATTAATATAAAAAGCACTAGGGAAAGATTCCCTGCTAATCATTACGATAGTGAGGTATCTAAATATCAAATCTTTGGACATGATGGGTAGGCCTAACATTGATGAAAAATTATGAGGAAACTCAGATACAGCACAATGGCTACAAATGATGGCGGACTGTAATATGTTTATGTTAAACAGGCAAATGACAGGAGACATACCTGGGAAACGTACATGGTCTAATGGGTTGTTAAAATCCATAATCGATTATATGTGGATCAATAAGTGCCACTTACAACCTGTGGACTATTTCGAAATTCTAAACCAATTAAACAGTGACCATAATATTCTGAGATTAATATGAATTGACAGCCTTAGAGACGAACGTGTAAAGGTGGCCTTGATTGACACAGAAATTAATCAAGGATATAATTGTCTCCGACTAAGGAGAAAAGATATCAAAGAGTGAGAAGTTTGATGCACAATATGAAAATGGCGAGATTAATGGGTCGTATACCCCGCTGTTGCAAGCCTATGCTTGCAAAAAGACCGGGTTGAAACATCCACTTTTAGAACCTAAACATTGCTACAGTGAAATAATGGTGGCTCAAAGGAAAACATTGAGGCAAGAAATAAGAAGAATTAAGAAGTCTGAGCTTCCCGACCGACAGAATAAGATGATATTAGATCGAAAACAATCATATAAGAACTGGTTGATTGGGTTCAGGAAAACGAGAACCCAAGAACAAGGAGAGCTGATGCTACGGGTGCTTTCGAAATCTAACACCAGGGATCTATGGTCCATTATAAACAGTCAAACCTTGAATCAACAAAGTCGACTGCAGTGTGGAGTCTCTGAGTTAGCATGGATGGAGCACTACTCAAAATTCTTTGGTAGTAATGATGTATGTAAAAGAACAGAGCTGCAGCAAGCCAATTCGACGTCGGATGTTTTGGTTGACAAAGAGGAAAAACGATTGAGAATAATTAAACTATCCTCTTCCTCTGCAGCCGACCCTGATGGGATTACAAAAATTCATCTAAAAAAAGACCCAGTAACACGGAGTAGTCTGATTAAATTCATAATTATGAACATCAGAATCTGTAAGAAAATACCTGAATCTTGGACAAAGAGCATCACAGTTCCAATTTTCAAAAAGGGTGTGAGAAGTGATCCCAGCAACTACAAGGCGATAGCCCTCTTAGATACAATTGGTAAATTGGTGCAAGTGATCTGCAAAAAATACTAAGTAAGTGATCTGCAAAAAATACTAAGTAAGTGGGCAACCAAAAACATATTATTGACCTCGACAGACAGGGTTCACCAAACAAACAGGCACTGAGCTGAATCCGTTCATTTTCTCCCTCTTGAAGCTGCATTCCATCAAAGCAAGAGAGAATATACATCTGGCCTTTGTAGATCTGAGGCAAGCATTTGATGGTGTCAGCAGGGAAAAATTATGGACTAAACTAATTACCTTGAATTGCTCAAGTGAAATCCCTCAGCCAATAATGGCCTTACATGAACAAACCTCCACAAAAAATTTGGATTAACAACGAGGGTCTTCTCTCAGCAGGTCTGGAGACCAAAAGAGGGGTCAAGCAGGGGTGCCTTTTGGCGACAACGCTTTTTAAGCTTTATATAGCAGACCTGCCAGACTGCCCCAATACCACGAGAAAATTCCCACAAAGATTTTACAATGAAGAGGTCCCAATCATATGCTATGCGGATTATATCATCTTAATAAATCGCACACAGATTGGACTCCAGCATATGTTGACTGACTTACAAGAATATATGGAGTTTAATGAACTAGAAATTAACATCAGTAAAACGAAAATACTCTCGATTGGAGGATCAAAAAAGAAGAAAGACAAACAATTCAACTGTTATATAGGTGAAGAAAAACTGGGAAAAGTCAAAGACATAACCTACCTTGGAATCAGATTTAATTAATCAATTAATAGTGGAAAAGAATTGGGAATCTGAACTGCATATGAAAGCAAAGTTAAGCATGCAAGGGGCAATCTTGAATTGAAGATATGGAAAGTTCTCATTATTACCAGTAAGAGCCTTCTATGTGCAAAAAGTTATACCGCCGCTAATTTATGGTGGAGAGGCGGCACTGAATATGTCCTGGTGAATATGGACAAAGCTTGAAAGGAAATTTTGGAAGCGCATACTAAACCTGCCGAGACGTACACAGATGGCAGCGATAAGAGCAGAATTGGGTTTACAATCCTTACACTCTGTCATAAGATGGAAATCGATGGCTCCACTAAGAAAAATAATACCGCCCCAAGTAACAACAGGCTATCAAATTCTTGGCAAATGCAAAACCTGCAAAAGTGCAGAGATGCTGACTCTTTGGAAAAAGTAGTGGAAGGATACATTGACAAAAATAGGTTCCTCTGAAGATGAATTAATAGCCAATCCACACGGGTCACAGTCCAGAATAGACTACATCTGGGTTTCGACTGCCCTGGTGGGAAAGGTCAAGGGCATCGAGGTGGGCCCCATGGGAATAGCTGACCACAAAATCCTGTCTATGGACTTGGACATAGGGAAGAAAAGAAAGGGGGTATGGGGTTGGAAGTACCAGGAGTACCTATTGAGGGATCTAGTCGTGAGGGAACGAATAGAGGCTAAAATGAGTGACTTTTTTTTTTAATAATCGCAGGGGGGACACAGGAGAGGACATGAGGTGGCATGTCTTCAAAACTACAATGAGGGGAGAACTTATTGCGACCGAAGCACAAAGGGATAAACAGCTGCAAGCCCTAGAGACCAGACTTGAAACAGAGATAGAAGAGGCGCGAACCAGGGTGGCCGAGGTCCCGAGCAGACAAAACCAAAGGGAATACAGGCGGGTGATGGGTCAGCTGGGTATCTTGCGCACAAAGAAAGCAGAAGGGGCTCTCCTCAGGGTCAGGCACACATTTTATGTTAAAGGGCACAAAGCAGATGGCTTATTGGCTCGCCTGCTCCGGGGAGCGTCCTCTAGAAACATAATCTCGGCCCTAAACTCTGACTCAGGGGATAGGCTCACCCGTACGGAAGACATTCTTGGATCTATGGCCCAATTCTATGAGCACCTCTATACGTCTCAGAACCCTAGTGCCCAGGCTCAAGAGGATTTTCTGTGAAATATAAGCCTACAAACTATTCGGGAGGACGCCCAGTTAGGTGTACAGCGAGAAATCACAGAGGAGGAAGTATACGGGGTGATTAGGAAGTTGCCGACAGATAAGGCCCCCGGCCCACGCGAGTTTTCAGCATCATTTTATAATACCTTTGCCAGGATACTGGTGCCCCAATTAACCTACCTCTTTAACTCCTTTAAAGAAACCACGCATGTCACTGCATCCATGTCAGAGGCTAAGACATCCCTAATCCTGAAACCAGGTAAGAATCCCCTAGAAAGGGCCTCGTATTGTGAAAAGAGAAACAAAATATTGAGGCTGAGTACCCCAAAAGGAAATACACCAAACACAGGTTTCAAAGGAACATACAAAGTACTTTATTCTCTATCGAATACAATTACAAAACAGTGCAAAGTCAGATAGCTATCGGCCCTCAGTACAACACAACGAACTCCAGCATGGTTCAGTGTGTTCAGTGAGAGACTGTACATTAGAATGCATTCGCTTTTTATACATTTTGTGAGTGCTATGGCCAACCCCTCTTCGGGTTAATATTCTACTTTATACATCACCAATTCTAGGGTTCGTTGCCGAGTCTCAAATAACCGCATCTAACTGGTTTGTTCTTTATTACATGTAACAATAAGCGTATGCATTAACTGTGTATTCTAAGTTTCGTATTGCAGGTCTTCCTAAACATTTATACGATATAGTAAAACAGATGTTCTTTGTCCAATGTGTAAATACATTATCATAATATATACTCGTGGATTAGTTTCATTGCGCGAGTAATCCTTTTACACATAGGTCAACGTAGGACGAGGTCTCAGTTCATGACCTCAACAAGTAGCCTGCAGGCAGATTACACGTTAGCGATGTACAGAGGTCAAGACGGCCATGTTGTATTTTGCAATGACATTGTCCACCATTTTAGCTCATAGAGTGACTTTTCCACATAATCCTAAAATGGCGGTTTGACCTAAAATGGCGGCCTACATGGATTAGAGGTCAGGACCTTGCAACACAGATCTCGCAAGTGACTTTCGAGGAGCTTGGCATAGGCCAATATTATTATATTTATTACAATAGGAGGCACGATATACTTTTTATTCTGACAGTATAGGCCCATAGCGCTCATTAATGTTGACACTAAGATATACACAAAAATACTGGCCAACAGGCTTGAGGGGCTCTTGCCCGACCTGATCTACCAGGACCAGGCAGGGTTTATAAAGGAAAGACAGACTGCAGATAATATCAGGAGGGTGGCGCATCTTGTGGAAAAGGCAGAGAAGACCCTCACCCCGGCGGCGCTGCTCTCATTGGACGCTGAAAAGGCGTTTGACCGGGTGGAGTGGTCCTTCCTTTTCAAATCTATGGAAAGGATGTGTTTGGGGGGCTCTTTCCTTCAGATGGTCAAGGCAAACTACGACTGTCCTCCGGCTCGAGTGGTGGTCAATGGGACGACTTTGCGGTCGTTCCAGCTCCAGAGAGGTACAAAGCAGGGATGTCCTCTGTCGCCGCTGCAGTATGCGATTTACCTACAACCCCTGTTACAAGCTATCAGAGAATTGGAAGGGATTCATGGCATCCCGTTAGGGGGCAGACAACATAGGGTTGCGGCTTTCGCAGACGATATGCTGCTCGCCCTAACTAACCCTCTGGAATCGACCAAAAATTGTATGCTGTTGTTAGAACACTTTGGGAAAGCCTCGGGACTACGCATCAACACGAACAAATCCGAATTGATGGACCTTTCCTTGGGGAAAGAAGGGAGGGAGACGTTAAAAAATACAACACCCTTCGTGTGGCGACCTGGGGGCATTACTTATCTGGGGGTCAGAATTACCCCACGTCTCTCCGGGTGGTACGTGGCTAATTATCCCCCACTCATGGGTAAAATTAGTAAGAACCTCGACAAGTGGAGGAACCTACGGGTGTCTTGGCTCGGGAGATTGGCGGCAATAAAAATGGTTACCCTGCCGAGACTACTCTATTTATTTCAGGCTATCCCTCAGGCAGTTCCGAACAGCTTTTTAGGGCTCTCCATGTGATCACACACAAATTTATACGAGAGGGGAAAAGAGCGAGGGTGAGTAGGCATCTTCTCATGGCCTCAAGGAATGAAGGGGGATTGGCCATGCCCAATTTCAAACAATACTATGAGGCGACGCAGCTAAGGGTGATTAGAGAGTGGCTTTGGGAGGGGGAACAAAAACATTGGGTCAGAATGGATAGGGCTGTGGCACAACACGATTTGGGGGAGGTCCTGTGGCTACCCAAGCAGCATCGACTGGGGCATTTGTACAAAAGCGATATAACGAAGCTTGTAGCAGATAATTGGGACAGGCTAGTTAACCACAAGGGGATCACTACCTACCCCTCCCCACACACACCTCTATTTAATAATAGAGATTTCATCCCTGGGCTTGAGAGGGATTCATTCAAGATCTGGCGGGACAGTGGGTGTCATAGAATGCGGGACATGTTTATAGGGGATAAAATCAGTTAATTCCTAGATTGCAAGAGAGATTTTGGAATTGGGGAGGGGGAGAGATTGAGATATTCCCAACTACGTCATTGGCTCTTGCTCTTACACCCCTCAAACAGGGAGGCAGCCGTCAGATCCCCTACTACGTTTGAGAGATTTCTCATGACTAATGACGGCTCGAAGGGCTTAATCTCCCAGCTATATAAAATACTGGCCGCGGCAACATCGAGGCCTCAGTGGGCGTATATGGAAAGGTGGGAGCGGGTCCTGGGCAGGAGGATTGAGAGGAGGGAATGGGAGAAGCTCTGGAGAAAAATCCCTAAACTGGTGCGATCTTCTCAACTTAGAGAAACCTGGTACAAGGTTCTTTTTGGGTGGCACTACACTCCGGCACGCCTGAGCAAGATGTATTCTGACTCATCGGGTCTGTGTTGGAGGGGTTGTGGGCAGGTGGACACAGCGGAACACTTGTGGTGGAGGTGTCCTGAAATAGCCCCTTTCTGGTCCGAACTTGCACAAGCGTTCGAATAAGCGTTTGGGCCCGGGTCTAGCACGTCTCCAGAGTGGACCTTGCTGCGATTAAGACCAGTTGAGACAACAGGGGAGCCCAAGGGTAGGGAAAGAGTGTGGGTGATGCTTACTTTAGCAGGGATGTCGCTTATTACCCAGAGATGGAAATGTTCAACTATTCCAACGTTCCAGGAATGGTTGCGCAAAGTGTGGGACTTGGTTGCAATGGAGTGGGCCACGTACGCTATGAACAATGCTCTACAGAACTTTACGGGCGAATGGGGCGAGGTTATTATCTTTCTAAATGACTACTTTAGGATTGGTTGACGCCCGCAGCTTCTTAGGCTTCTTGAACTGGTATGACCCCTAGGAGTATCTACGAGTGGGTCGGAGACACTGGCAGACTGACGGCAGCACCGGGGAAAGGGGGGGAGGGAGAGAGTTCTTATTGCTTTACCATTTTATGGTTATAATGTTTTACTTTGGTAATGAGATATTTGTCTGTTGAAAACTTAATAAAAAGAATTAAAAAAAAAATAGCCAATCCAGAAAAAACTAAAACAAAAGAAAAAACACAAGATTGGATAAAGACACGAGAAATACGATTATCGTATAAATCTCAAAGAAATGCGGCAATTGAACATCGTGAGAGAGGCACTCTATTAGTATATTTAGAGTAATTCTATACGAAACGTATTAGAGAAAGACTGATGCAAATAAGACTGGATGTCTTTCCGACAAACATTTTCAAGTTTAATACAAGACAGCGAGGCATTGAGAATGGCGCTTGTCGATCTTGTAACTCGAGAACAGAACAAGAAACACCACATCATGTGCTGTTGGTGGAGTGTACACGGGTTGCCACCACAAGGGGGAAGAGGCTGCCAAACATTTCAACAGACTTTAAAACTTTTGATAAGGACGAATGGTGCCAATATCTTACCCAAAGGGGAAACCCATGCTTCACAGCAGCAGCCATCACTTTATTAGATAACCTAATGAAAGAGAAGGAACAAGGAAATGTGTAAGAGAACAGACTTGGATAGTTTTTAGAAGGAGGATTAATTGGACTACATAACTTTTAGGTTTGATGTGGAATGTGTTACAAGTTTTCTGTTAGTGTAAAACTAAACAACACAATTAAAAAAATAAAAATACAATCCAGACTCTACAATAAAAAGGCATGGGCAAGAATAAAAAGTAGGCCATTATCATGAATAGCTATTTCTGACATTTTTCCAGATATGGAGTGGTAGGGGAGCGTTTTTTGTTGAAATGAATTTTGGGTCAAGGAACACCTCGATTTCTCGGTGGCTTGCAATGTTCATATAACATATAGTAGTTGGTACTTTATCCCATAGGCTGTGTATTCCTTCTACAGGAATATTATGCGCAGAAAAGAGTCTGAGGGTAATTATTCAAAAATAATCACTTTTAATAATTTAATAAAAACTAATTATTCATACATAGAAAACATAATTTTGAAGGGCAAACAAAGACAGTAAACAAATGATATTGAAAGCACCAAGGCACAAACCAACAGTAAAATTAAATCTCACAAAAATTAACATGAAGAAACATCAATTACACAATCCACACAATTTAAAAAACACATGCACCAGACCCACCATTCAAAAACACAAGCAAATTAATTCAAACAACCAGCATACACACTGAAATGCAAAACTGACAAACACAAAAAATACAAGAAATTCACAATAGCCGAAATGAAGGAGATGGCTTCCAATCTCAAAATCCCATCTTCCAGGCACTGCAAACATCATCACCGACCGGTTTCGATGTCCTATGTAATATAAATGTCTTCATCAGGGTCATAACAACTATACAGAAATGAATGAGACATACAACACTGTCAATTGCCCACAAATGATTTAACAAAAAGGCATTATGAATAATGAAATCGAGAACCATTACAGGACTTCTGACTTTAAACAAGGATCGGTGTAAGAAATTAGAACAATCCCTGGAATACTGTGTGTGATCAGCTGGGAAATACCCCTTAAGCCAGTGGCCACGTGATGGCAGAGAGACACCAAGGTGACTGAGAACACGGGAAACACCACACTGTGTGTATTTCAAAAGAAAATCCCATAAATGAAATGCCCTGAATTATGGCCCAAAGCAGGCACCAAAGTGACAGTGAACATGGGAAAACACCACATTGTGTGCATATCAATAAAAGATCCAATAACTGAAATGCCCCAAATCACGGGCCGAAGCAAGCACCACTCAGTGATCCAAGAACAGAGTTTGGGCTAAGAATGGAATCAAATACCTTATTCCAAGGGCCCAGGACCTGCAGGTCTAGCCAAATAACGAATCTAATAAACAACTCCAATACATTGGACATGAAAACCTAACCTGTGATTTAGAACACAGACGTGAAAGTGACTGCATAATTGCTTACCTAAAGACTGCCAAGAATCAATTAATTGGCATGCCACCACAGGCAACAATGACTCCAGCACAAGTCGAGCAGGTGTGAATAATTTTTGTACCAATCTAAAAACTAAAATGAGAGAAACCTCAGGAAACCTGAGATGCAGAAAAGTAACTACAGCCAAAGAAAGATGCTAAATGTCTTTTACTTACCTTGAGGGTTTGCAATAATTTATAGCATATTGTTCTAACACAGACAAATGTCACCAAGCCTACAAAGTGCCATGGGAGTTGTTCCAAGCAACTGAAGGAATCCACTTTTCTGGAAATAATGTCCAAAGCTTACAGGCGACAGCTTCTGTGAGATCGGCGTGTGCGTACAGGAGCTTTGTATACATCTAAAAGGAGTTGAAGCTAGAGGAAGGACTGACTCTAACAGCCAATGTGGCAGCCATCTTTGAATGTGTAAAGTGATAATAATGGAGTCCTAGAGCAGACAACAAACATTCGGAACCAGGTCACAAAGCCAATAATCAGTGGCCAAGTTATGTAAGCCTAGACAGCGAAATATCTACCACACTCTAAACAAGAAGTTGATAAAGGGCCCTTGAGAGAGGGATCAAAAAATAAAGGGCACCAGGCACTAAGTGGAATAAACAAACCCTGAAGGGGGTTGTAACTGGAGTTATTACCTGGTACACTCATGTGCCACACTGCCAGTGGTCGATTATATTGAGCTCAATGCTAGCCAATATAAAGGGCACCCCATGTGGCGAAATGCCATTCCTCGACTACATTGAGCCCTTGCTCAATGCTTTTCAAGTTGAAAATCGAGAGCTGTTCCTTGGAAGCCAATTTTCTGGCCATCCCATTATATAAAGTTGTGGCTCAATTTTTGAGTCCTTATCTAAATTTATGTACTTGTTCATCAAGCCATAATCATCAGACACTCCAACGTTTCTCAAGGATACAAGCAATGTTATCCAAACGGTCGAAGGATTACAGTTCAATCTATCTTCACAGCTGTTGGTCACGCTGGATAAAGTGGTGCTCTACACCAGCATTTCTCAGGATAAAACTGCAGCAGGCCTTGAATTAATGTTAAACCAGCATCCCGCGCCTCACACAATATTCTAACTGCCTTTCTTATGGTATGCACAGCCTTGGTCCTTAACAATAGTTTTTATGTATAAAAATTAATACTATCTTCAAAGTAAGGGTACCACCATGGGTTGCCTCTTTGCACCCAATTGGGATTTATAACACACAGCACTATTTGAAGAAAATCTGGTTTTGAACATCAATAATCCCTTCTGTCAATCCATAGCCTTGTATCGAAAGTATATCAATTATATATTGATTATATGGAACAATATGACACTAGATTATGGGAATTTGTGGAATGGCTTAATCTATTGGTCCCTGATTTTTATTTTACTCGTGAATTCAATCTATTGTCTATATCATTCTTGGATTTATTCATATTCTTCAGTAAGGGCCAAAAATTATTTTGGAAAGTGACAGAATGGAATACTACTTTACATTTTTCAAGCCAACATTCAAAAAGCGTACTTGATAATTTACAATCAGCATGTTCCTGTGCCTTTGGCATAATTGGTGTAATTGTACCAGTTGTACCAACATTGTGTGATTCAAGCATCATGCCGATATTTATAGTTGAGACAATTGGCAAGAGGGTACCACAGGAGGATGGTGTGCCACTGCCGCAAATGGTCAAGATGGTCAAGATATGCCAACCGTGAAGCTTGTCTACTGAAAATGACAGGCAATAAGCGGATTGATTGGTTTGCGCGCTGACCTTTTGCCAAAACAGTCATGCGAAACGTGGATAAATTCTTAAGAATTGGCATATTTTACATAATCTGGACAATTCTTTTGCTAAGCCTTTGTTTGCTTTCAAAAAAGGCAAATGTGTAAAACAAAGACTGGTGTGAGCGAGCAGATCACTTGCCATTCCATCAAATACATTTGACATTTCTAATAATCCAGTATTCTGACACTACCCATGCACCTCCTGTTTGGCCTGTACATTTTCCAAAAACATTCGGCCATTTCAAAGCGCTGGAAGAAAATGCCATTTGAGATCTTTCACCACTTGCAAATTAATTATGTTATTTTATCAATTATTTACAAATTTGACAAGATTTACATTGGTAAAACGACCCGAGCGGTTCATCTTAGAATCAACAAACATCGTTCCGAGATTCAAACCAGGATACTGTCTGCCCCTTTATCTTTAGATTTTGTTGAATATGGCCATACAGCTGATGATTTAGTATGGTTTTGTGTAGGGAAAGTGTGTGGCATTCGTCATGAAATGTTAGCCAGAAAATTGGCTTACAAGGGACATCTCTGGATTTTAAACTTGAAATTCATTGAGCAACGGCTCAATGTAGTCGAGGATTGGCAGTTCACCACATGAGTGTGCCCCGTATATTGGCTAGCATTGAGCTCAGGCTCAATGTAGTCGAGGAATGGCAGTGTGCCGAATGAGAGGAGCAGGTAAAAATTCCAGTTCCAACCCTTCTTTTGGGGAGGTTCATTCCACTTAGCGCCGGGTGCCCTTTAGTTTTTGATCCCTCCCTCAAGAGCCCTTTATCAATTCTTGTTTAGAGTGCACTAGATAATTTGATATCTAGGCTTACATACCTTGGCCACTATTTATTGTCTTTGTGCCCTGGTTCAGAATGATTGCTTTCTGTTGTATGCCTCCATTATTATCACCTTACACATTCAAAGATGGCTGCTGTATTGGCTGTTAGACACAGTCCTTCCTCCATCTTAAATTCCTCTCAGTTTTACACAGAGTTCTGGACGCGCACGCTGTCCTTACAGAACCAGTCACCAGTCAGGTTGGAAATTTTTTTCATGAAAAGTGGATTCCTCCAGTCGCCTGGAGCAACTCCTGTGGTACTTTCAAGGGCTTGGTGACATTTGTCTGCATTGTAATTGTAATTGTTTACTTATACAGCGCCTATACACAATTGGAGTGCTCCAAAGCGCTTCAAGGAGGGAAGGAAACAAGGGTTTACAGTAATCATTCTTAAGCCTTGAAGTTTCCAAAAGATTTAAACAAAAACTAGCATACTAGGCCTGATGGCAATTCTCCTAATGCAAGTGCATGAAGTGTTAACAGTTGCGACCAAGCTATGGAGGGGGGGTGGAAGAAAAAAAGGGTTGGACAGGGCAGACGAACATTCCTAGTCCTAGTACATTTAGGTTATGCAAGTGTACAGACGGAGGTGCGAGGAGGAGGGGGATGGGGAAAGCAAACGTGTCCAGTCCAACAAGGCCCTTGGTTAAGTGCAGAGAGGTTGCCTCACTCATGGAGCGTAAGCTAAAAGTGCAGTAGTACTGCACATACTGCAGTGGCCCGAAGGCAAGTGAAAAGACTGGCGGGGGGCCTGGGACCTGCAAGGATCTGGAGGTGAACCAGGCAACCAGTCTGCAATACAGAAACAGAGTTTGGGAGGAGAAGGAGGAAGGAGGGTGAAGAGAAAATAACAGAGTTTAGCAGGGAGAGGGAGAGCGAAGGAGGAGGAGAAGAGGAAGGTCTTGAGGAGTTTCCGGAACTTAAGGTGCTCAGGCTCAGGATGGAGAGAGGCAGGGAGGCTGTTCCAGAAGGAGGCCCCTGCAGGGGATAAATATCTACCCCCAAATCTCTGTGAAAGCGGCTCGCCCGCAGAGAGTTGGAGGAGGACGAGCAGAGGACTCTAGAGGGAGAGTATTTAGGGAGAAAGCGTTGTACATAGTGCGGGCCCTGACCCCAGAAAGACTTGTGGATTATGTAGAGGGTCTTGAACTTGATCCTTGTAGCCACGGGTAACCATTGGAGGTATTTCAGTGCCGAAGAGATGCGGTCCCTGGGCTTGAGGCCAAGGATAAGTCTTGCAAGTCTGTTCTGGATGAGTTGTAGAGGACGGATAGTAGAAGTAGGAAGATTGAGAAAGAGACTGTTGCAATAGTACATTCTAGAGAGAACCAGGACTCTCGAAGTGGTGAGAATCTGGGGCAAAGTGAGAAAAGGTAGAATACCTCTGAGGAGGTGCAGTTGGTAGTGGGACTTTTTGGAGATGTCTGAGATGTGAGAAGAGAAGGAGAGAGTGGAGTCGAAGATGACACCAAGATTTTTTGCCTCATTGATAGGTGAGGGTGCAGGGCCAAGGGAGGCTGGCCAGTGTTAGAGTGGGAAAGCGGGAGGAGGGGTCCCAATGAGGACGATCTCTGTCTTACTGGCATTCAGGCAGAGATCGTTAGCAGCACAACATGACTGAATTGCGGATAGAAAGTCAGGGATGAGCGAGGAGGAAGTGGAGGCTGAGGGTAGCCTGAAAGAGAGCTGTGTGTCATCTGGATAACACTGAAAGTTATTAGTAAAGGTAGAGATCCTGTAGTCCGAGGGGGCCTGTAGCTATTGAAGAACCAGGGAGACAGGTTAGATCCCCGGGGGACACAAGTAGAGAGAGTGATAGAGGATTGAAAGGACCCAAGTTCCACCTGAGAGGGCAGGTGAGAGAGAAAGGGCCTTATCTGTGATGCCCAAGGTGTCACAGAGACAGGTGATCAGGATGTTGTGTTTTACCGTTTCAAAAGATCTTATGAAATCACTTGGACTCAGCAGCTCATTTCTCAAAGGAGGCTATAGTCTGGATATCATTCCTCAGTAACAGGATTATGAGAGTCTTCTACCCCTCTGCAGCCCCCATCCCTATCACCTGTGGAGTGCCCCAGGGATTGTGTGTCTCACCTACTCTGTATAATATATTTACGAAGCCCCTTTTCGATGATCTGGACCATCTTGGTTTCACCTACACTAACTATACAGATGATACTCAGATTATCCTACCACTTACTGGGGATTATGGCAAGGATGTGGCCTTGGTAAACAGAGTTTACATCATCATTCAGGCCTGGATGGCTACTCACGGTCTCTGCCTGAATGATGACAAAACTGAGTTCATCATCTTAGGTACCACGTCTAACCTCAAAAGACTCGGCCCCGAATACACCTCCTTTATCATTGACGGGAACCTCATCAAAGTTGCCACAGAAGTAAAACCCCGAGGTTTTTACCTCGATTCCACCCTCACATTTACCAAACAAGTAAACGCTTTAGCATCTTCTACTGCATATGCATGCAAATTAATCAGAGCGGGTGAACCGTTCTTATCCACGAACAGCCGCATCACCTTGGCTAGAGCTCTCATCCTGTCCAAATTGGACTACTGTAATGCCCTGTACATTGGTGCCAATAAATATATTGTCAAGCAAATATAGACACTCCAGAACAATGCCCTTAGAGCTAGTATAACAAGGAAAGAGCACATCTCTGAGATACGGAGACAACACAACTGGTTATCTACTAGCAATAAAATCCAACTGAAAACAGCTTCACTCACCTAGAATTGCCTAAATAATGGGGCGCCATGCTACCTCACTAAGAGAATTAATAGAACATCCTCAAGCAGGCCTACGAGAACTGTTGACACTAACTGCCTATCAGTGCCAAGATTCAAACTATCCAAAGTCAGGGGCAGTAGTTTCCCAGTGAAGCCTGCACAGGTTTGGAACTCCTTGCCGCCCTCTTTGCGAGCTGAACAAACATTCATACATTTTAGACAGAATCTTATCACCTGGCTTAAAGATAATGACCAGTAAATCACCTGCCTGACCCACATTATAAATAGATCTCTGACTACCCATTCAACTATTTGCATGCCTGCATAGTGCTTTCTCTGTATTTATGCACCTATGTATGCATTATGTACCCACTATATCGTGTATCCTCAATGACCTTACTTGAAACACTTGTGTATAGGCGCGTTACAAATCCCATATCATATCATATCATATCATATCATATCATATCATGTATATGTTCAAATTATACTCCTGCTTGTACAGTGTATTTTCTTTATTATATGTATATGCGCACCCATAATGTACCCACCATATGATGTACTTTCACAACTTGTATGCTATTTGCTATTTGTAACCTAAGCTGAAAGACTCCTCCTCTGCGCCCTGAAACCTTCGAGTCTGGCGTGCATTATAAATAAAGAAACAAACAACAAACAAACAAAAGCAGAAGAGAGGTCAAGAAGAACGAGGGCAGAGGGAGAGTAAGAGTCAAGATTTAAGAGCAGGTCTGCATGGGTGTTCAAAAGAGCAGTTTCCCTGCCTTAGTATGCTCAAAAGCCAGGCTGGTGGTCATGGAGACAACCAACAGATTCAGTATAGAGGGTAAATTGGGTGATAGCCGTTTTCACCAGGAGTTAGTTTGGGCGGTAGTTTGCCGGAACAGACAGGTCGGCAGAGGGTTTCTTGAGCAGAGGGTGCACAAGAGAGTGCTTGAGAGGAGAGGGGAAAACTCCAGTGGCAAAAGAGAGGTTGCAGAGGTCGGCCAAGGCAAGAACAAGAGTGTCAATGTTGTCCTTGATGGTTTTGGAGGGGCAGGGGTCCACATGTTTGGAAGAAGCTTTCATAGACCATACTAGTCTAGGGACCTCATCAGGCATGACAGGGGAGAGGGAGGACAGAAGAGGGGGAAGGGTGAGTGTGGCCGAAGGGGGCCCAAGAAATATTGGTGCAAGAGGGAGAGCAGAAGAGAGAGAGGACAGGATGTCCTGTGTTTTGTTGGGGAAATGTGCAGCCAGGGCTGAGCAAAGGGCCTGGGTGGGTGTAGTAGAGGATGCAGCTGCAGTAAGGATGGTCAGTTCCTTGCAGACTTTAAAAAGTACAGCCGTGTTGTTAGATGACGCAGAGATGCAGGCTTGAATGTAGACTCTTTTCTTGGAGTGGATGCAGAGTCTATATTGCCTTTGAAGAAGGTGGCAGGCCAGTGTGTCAGAGGGTGCACCTGAAGATTCCCTTCCCGCTGCTCTGCACTTGCGTTTCAGGGCAGCCAGATTGGAATCATACCCAGAGTTGCACTTTTTAACTGGCTTCAGTCGGACCCTCATGACAGGGGCAAGAATGTCAAGAGTGTTGGAGATGGAACAGTGAAAGTTAGCGAGGGCTGTGCCAGGGTGGGAGTGAGCCGCAGGAGTAGGTGGAGGAGAGTGGGTGTAGCAAAGGCAGCAAGTGACACTCTTTTCATGGGTTGGATGACCTGGAAGGCAAGAGGTGGAGCAGGGTCTGCAATTGCTAAGGGATAAGAGAGCTTCAAGTTAGAAGAGAGGAGAGAATGATCAGTCCATGAGAGTGAGGTAGTGAGAGGAACAGAGAGTGGGATGTCTGTGGAGATGAGAGCATCCAAGGTGTGGCCAGCAGTGTGCGTTGGACTAGAAGGTAGAATGGAAGAGAAAGGGAGTCACACAAGTTGTGGAAAGGTCCTGAGGAGTCTGCAGAGGCAAGATGGATGTTAAGAACCCCCAGCAGGAGGAGTTGGGAAGAGGAGGAGAGGAGAGAAGAGGCCAGGTCAGCCCATTCCGAGATGAAGAGGTGGACTGGCCTGGCAGCTGATAGAAGGTGGCCAGAGTAAGAGAGGTGACAGGGTAGAGAGAGAGCCTGCAAACCAGGCATTCAAAAGAGGAGTAGACCTGAGTGGGAATAATGGAAACAGGGATCCACTCAGGAAAGATCAAGGCTACTCCACCTCCTGGCCTGTTGGACCTGGTCACAAAGAGAATCTTGTAGCCTTCAAGGAGAAGTGTGTCAAAACTCGTGACAGAGCTGTCCTTAAACCATGTCTCAGTAAGAGCAAGAACATGAAGGTCCAGGAGTTCAAGGAGGTGGCAGATGTCAGAGGAGTGTTTGACAGCAGAGTGAGAGTTTAATCTGGCAACATGGAGCAGGCTGCCACTTTTGAAAGGCTTATTGGTGGGTGCAGGGGACAGAGGACCCCCTGTAAGTGGTAAGAGGCAGAGGAGGCAAGGATGCCAAGAGTTTCAGTGAGGAGGGTGCAGGCAAGGGAGCCAGGGTAGTGGAAGATGAAAAGGGAGCCAGTGTGGGAGGTGCCGCAGGAGGCAAGGGAGCACCAGAGGTTGTCAGCATGGTGAGAATAGGCAAGGAAGCCTGTACAGTTGAAAGCAACAATGGGAGAGTTGTAGGGAGGGCATCAGGTTGGTAGGGGTGTACTCCGAGACCCCCGACCGGCCCATAGTGCCGAGGTTTGCTCAGAAGTACTTTAAGACAAGATAGCTGCACCCATGAGAAGGAAGGGGGTGCAGATTTATTACTCCAACACCAATCAATAAGGACAACTCAATGGCAAAGGGAGTCCGTTTAATGACAAGTACAAAAAACAGAGAGTTATGGATATCAGAAGTGATGCAATCGTCCTTCTCGCTTCAACTCCAACAAACTTCTTACAAGTTGTAACATTCATACTCAAAACACATCATCATTGACATATAACAGTCAAAAGTTAACATGCAATTCTATTGGTTAGGAAAAGGTAACTTTACTATAGGTACTATATCTGTATATGGTAACGGAGTGAGGGGATTGGATAAAAACTGTCAGGTG
Source organism: Ambystoma mexicanum (assembly GCF_040938575.1). NCBI lineage: Eukaryota > Metazoa > Chordata > Amphibia > Caudata > Ambystomatidae > Ambystoma > Ambystoma mexicanum. The sequence continues at coordinate 206,373,865 of NC_090930.1, read as the reverse complement.
GGCGTCTAAACCCTTCCTTCAAAAATGATTACTGTAGATGTCACTAAAAGTACGACGTCTCATTGGTTCTATGAACTATAGGACCCTAGAGTATTTGGTCCATTGTGATTGGGTTGGCACCAACCCCATGCATACTTTCTCCTTTGCTTAGCAGCACGCAGTATGGTCAGCCAGGTGCGGGGTGCCCCTTAGTTACTCGGCCATCCTCTGATTATGGTTACAATCAATCATCACTTTAGTAGCCATGTGTCAATTATTTCACTGTGGTAGACCTCGAGACTGCATCTTCTGTCTGGAAAAGTTCTGATATCTCTACCTGGTCAGGTGCCAAGTGTAGGTGCGAGCCTTCGCTTCTTCTTGCTCGCTGGTCACGTGATTCCGACACCGTGAATTTGTCTCTTTTCTCTCAATTTGGGTATTTGATTTTCGTTTCACCCGCCACCTTCCTTTGCCTTCTTATCTCGACCTTTTAGAGGAAGGATATTCTGTTCTTAGTTTCAATTAAATGCAGCTACTGTTCACCTCTTCTATTGGTATGACCTTGGCTTTCCTGGCACGAGTTGCTTCTGCTGAGTATCGCTTCAGCCGTCTCTTCTCGTTTTTTGCTAAATATGAATCTTTCTCGCGTGGCCTTTAGTAACCTGGGTTGATTCTGCTTCTTGTGCAAAGTAGAAATATGCTAATAATACTGTGTTTGTTTGAGGTAGATCATGTATAATGGCGCTTGCCGCACTATTCTTCTACTAAGCATAGCAAGCTGCACTGTTTTCTTAGCTTTCTTACAGTTCCAAGCATATTTACAGGTGTAAACTGGTTGATTATCTTCATCTTGCTTACAGCTTTAAACTTCTTTGCATTTCGACATCGTCCTTTCACCTTAAGTTCACGATATCTTTAATCATGGCGTTTTGTCTCTTTGCATCATTCTCTGGTTGTCATTTCTTTTATCTGCAAGTCAGTCTGGCCCTCGTGACGATACCATTCGTCTTCCATTAAGACCTTTTTGGTTTCTTCAGGGACTGCACACAAACGATCTTCATTTAGTTTTATTTGTTGGTAAGGTTTTCTCAATTGGTACCTTACTGTCCATGGTTTTCTTGTTATTGGTACATCGATAGGTGCTGTTCGTCTAATAGGAACTGGGCAGAGCCCTACTGCAGCTCTCTGCTGGTTTATTTGCTCATCATACGTCACATATCTCGGTGTGAACGTTCCTGGTACTTCAAAATGGGCAACTGGAGTGCAGGCTTTATTTGGGACTCCTCTACACTCCCCCCTCTGGGTGATTCGTCGACCACTTTCACTTTTGTTTTTGGATTCATCTTACTCGGTTCTTCTGCATTCATCTTCACTTCATCGCCTGGGTTCATTCCTTCTTCATCTTCTGGATCTATACATGATAGTCTGAAGAAATGTCTCTTTGGAGTCCAAATTTTTATTACTCCTTTCAGGCTTCCTGCTGTCCTTACATGTTCATCTTTATTCCATGTCATCATTTGACATTGTCCATTTGGGCTGCAGCAAACCCATCTTCCCATATAGTTTCGATGTTTCCTGGGGTAGAGAAACTTTGTTCCTTCTGGTGCGTGAATGCTGGCCTTTACAAAGTCTCTTATTTCTTCATCAGTCAGGTATTTGGGCTTCCATCCTGGCTTAACATCAATCATGATCTTCCTCCCTATGGCTTTCTTTGCAGTTTTCTGGCACTGAGAGATTATTTTCTCGATAACACAAAATCCTAGCAATATCATCACTAGCAGGGCTCCCAGGAACATGAATGCATCTGCCATCCATTGTGGGACCCATGAGAATAGTGGTCTAAATCAGCTGTCATCATCAACTTCGTCTGTCTCGTCAATCATCTGGTTCTGCAGTTTTGTCAGCATACCTATGGCTTCTGTTAGAGTTCAATTTTCCTCATCGTGGGATGGTGTGAATGTGCAACATGATTCTCCAATTTTTGTACAAACTCCTCTATCCATAGCTGTGATCATGTCAAGGACACATCGTTCTGGAGAGTCATCAGTCGGATGGCTCTTAACTCTTCCTTGATTGCATTGAGTCCTTTTATTGTCGTATTGATGGTCTGCAGTAACTCCCATCTGGATATCTGTAACCATTTAGTATTTGCTCCAACTTGGAACCTTGGCATGAAAATTGTCGCAAACACTGCTGAGGTGAGGCTAATCAGCCTGTGCTTATATGGGATTGCATGAAAGGCTTTTTCCCTTTTCAATTGGATCATCAGTTCCACAAATCTCTTTTTCCTCAGTTGAGCATCTGCTTTCAGAAAACTGTCAATATTCAGTTCACTTTTCGGGATCACCAATGCAGGAACATGGACGTTCAGTATGGTGAATATACCTCCCCAGTTTTTCGGCAGTCTGATGTATGCTTTGGATCCACATGCCCAATAATGATCCATAATTACTGCAGTTCCATGCATCATTCCTGGATCGTCAAAAACTAATCCACAATTCTGATTCCCTCCCATTTTTCTAGTGCCATTATTCATGAAGAAGAACTTTGGGCTCTCCAGTGGCACTATCTGCAAGGGTCCTCCTCTGTCTTCGGCCCATATCAGTGGTTTTGCAAGCTTTGACCATAATGGCTTACATCCATTCTGTACAATGTCGATGGTGCCTTGGTAACGACCAGTGACCATCCAGGCTCTACAAATTACTACTCCTTTCTCCCATCTGTCTGTTGAAAGCACTGTTCCCCAAATCTGCATTTGTCCTCTGTTCTTCCAACTTTGAGCCTCTTCCGGAGTTTTTCCTTGGACATTTAGCTTCTGATTCACTTCCCATCGGATTTCTGCTCCTTTCACTCCCGATTTCTCATACCGGATTACATGGTTCCTAGTATGAGCTCTATTTCTTGTATTTATGTCTTGAACATAATCATCTTTATCGGGATAGGCTGTTTCAGTTGCCCATAGTAGGGAGGCATCACTACCCATGAACTGGCCTCTGGTCCTGCACATGGCTACGTGTCTGGATATCAATTTCTACAGCTATAAAGATCTTGGTCTTCCCCATGCTGTATGGTAGGAGTGCACAAACAAAGCATTCCCCTTCTGAGTTTCGTCTTCCAGCTTCTTTCATGTGCTGGTACCAAATGTTGTTTCCCAAATGTGCTGTGCTGTACATGTAATCATTTAGTTCACTGTCGTCTCCATGCATGCTCCTCTTGATTCTTAAGGTTTTCATGTAGTTTGCTATCACTACATCCCTGAATGCATCTGTTTGTCTCTTTCTTGCTGGAGGATTCTCAGGTGTCCTGGTCCATGATGCAGGCCTCCTCATCTGTGCCATTTAAGTAGACAAAAGTCTGGCAGTTCTCTCCTTGTCCTTATACATCTCCTTCCTGCTGGTTATAAATGCCCATCTTATCCACCCTGACATTGGTCCGGTATATGGCTGTACTGTGGAACTTGTACTTGTCCCTTTCACTGGAACAGACATGTTTGTCATTGCTGTCTCTGTGGGTTTCTTCTCCAGCTCCTCTAGTCTTTTCACTATGTCTGCTTCCTTCATTTGGCTCTTTACTTTGCTTGTAGTGATATTTCCCATAGTAGGCAGTCTCTTCTTCTCTGAGGCTTTGAATTGTAGTTCTGCAGTCCTTGACACTAGACCCGTTGCCTGTGCATTCCGTGTTTGCATGCGTGTGGTTGTCAGTAATCTTGTCATATTCATGCTTTGCCGACCCTGTCTTCGGCTTTTTGATTCATCTGTCGCTACAAGTGTGTGTGTGTCATTGCTAATCACATCCATCTCAAGTTCATTCATTGCACCATCAAATCTTCTAGGGACTGGAATGACTATGTAAGGTATGGGTACTTTTGTGGGTTTCATGAGCACATCATTAGGTGGGTGCACTGGAATAGGAAAGCTTTGTGCATCAATAAAAAATGCAGTTCTGATCGTTAATGACTATAAAACTATGATGAATATAATACACAAATACATTATGCCCCTGTATGTCAGGCATCAGAATTTACTTCCAGAGAAAAGTGGACTTCTTTCCTCCTGCGGGAGGACAAGGTTGCTGCTCTGGATCCCCATCTAGATCATTCGCCAAAATGTTAACTTTTACTATACTCCTTTAATCAATTTTGTCTTTCGGATTCTTTGCTGTGAGGTTCCGGTGTTACACAATTGTCCCCCTCTTGTGAAAAATGGATTGTCTATTATCTCAGGATGCAGTTCTTTTACTCGGCTATGGGAAGTGTCAATATCAAGCAATAATTCAGCAAGTCTCTTCTACTACGCATGTTCAAAGTATGTCAGCTCCCAGTCTGTGCCTCTTATCTGCTTCATTCCCGAAGAAATATTGTCTTTGTCAAAACAGAAAATATGAAAGGAAATTTCTGGCAACGGTCTCCCGATCTGTCCCTCAGCGGAAAGTCTAAAATCTTCTCAAATAGTTCTGCTGATGCTTGAAGAGTTCCACTTGCATCACTTTTCCATGCAAGAGCATGCCCATCTGTGTAGCATTAGCTGGGTCCCTGATGAAGGTGAGGACATCAACTTCTACATGTCTCCCCACTAGCTCTGGAAAATCAGTGATTAAATGAAAGAAAATGTTGCTGGCCAACCTACTGTCTTCTGGTGACAGGGACATTTGTCCTGCCTTGCTGAGGTTTGGAACTATTTGCTCTCATTCAATGTAAACAGTGTCTGCATGTTCCCTTTGCGTGGAGTGCAACTAAGATCACAATGTAAATTAGGAGTTTGCTTGTATGTTCTGTATTTGCTGGATCTCGAAGAAATGTGAGTACATCTGTTGTTCTTCCGACAAGATTTGGACAGTCTTCGATTATACAAAAGAAGAATGTATTGACAAGCGCATTTACTTCCTTCTCTGCTTGGGACATTTGGCTTCTCCTCGCTGTATTCAGGAAGTAGGAGGAATTGCTTGGTGATTACAGTAAGCAGTCTCTTTATGATCTTTTCATTTTCAGCATCTTGAAGAAAGTCAGTGACACTTGTGAGCCTCCCCACCGGTGATGGGTACGATCTTAGCACTAGATTGAAGTATGTCACCACATCTTTGGTGATGTCATTATTGTGGGACACCATAAGTGATTCCGAACAAAGTCTATGTGTAGAAGGAATCAGGGTACCCTATTTTCTTCCAATATATGTGTCCTCGATCAAAATTTGGGATGTTATTTTCTCGTCACAGTTTTAGTGTGTCTCAATCCAAAGTTCAAATTCAATAAACTATGTTGTGGTTTATAAGTGCCATTGTCTTCTCACCCTGCAACTAGGATGCACAGAGTTTCCAGTTTATCTGTCCTTATCCTCTTTTTTGCTCAGAGGAATGTCTTAGGTGAAACCACAACTATCTCACAAAAGTTCCTTTGTCTTTACTTTTCTGTTGCTCATGCGTCCTTTTCCTTTGTCATGCATCTCATCTGCACGTGCCGTGGTTCTTCCCCGTCGCTCGTAGTCTCCTCTCGCTGGGGTGCAGGCAGGGGGCCTTCTCCGATGTAGGGTTTGATATCGCCCAGAAAAATCCAAGCTCTCCTGCCTTGTAGTTTTACTGCAGAGGGAGTGCAGTCCTCCACTGTAAAGGGACCGTTAAACCTTGGCTCTTCCCACCTTTTTCTCGTATGGTTCTTTACCAAGATGGTATCTCCAGGGAAAACGGATGGTACACAAAGTCCTTGAGGTGTGCCTGTAGTAGTATCTCCTTCTGTGTTCCGTGCTTCCCTGCACCCTTTCCGTCATCGCTGCAGCTGGTCTGAAATTATAGTAAGGCAAGATGTTATGCAATTCAGCTAATATTGCATTTCAGACCCTAAGATTTCATGACATCTGCATGCCTGTCTATAACTGAATTCTGTACTTCCATTGTAACCGGCAGACTGTATCACGACATGGACCACACTGTAACCTGGTCTGTGTTGCTTCCAATTGTACTACCTTTATCGCGCATGTGCAACTGTCTGTAACTTATGTTTGCTTCAAGCCCAATGCGCCCAGCTACCTAAGGGTTTGGCCACGCTATATAAATAAACAAACTAAACTAAACTGTTGATGTGCATCACATCTAGCTCTATCTTGGGGTGTCAGGGGAGTGCGCATTCTTCTTCCTGTAGCTATCTCGTGTGGCGTAAGATTATGGTCGGAACCGGGTGGTTCCTGAGTGCATACAGTACCAAGGGAAGGCAGTGCAACCATCCCTTTCTTAGAGTAAGCTTCAACTTGGCTATCCTTTCCTTGAATAAGCTGTTGAGCTTGTCACAGATTCCGTTACCTTGCGGATGATATGCCGATGAGAACTTGTGCTTTATATCAATCAGCAAGTTAATATGTTTGAAAGTCTTGTTTACAAAGTGAGCTCCATTATCTGATCTCCTGACTTCACACACCCCCCATCTGGGGAATACTTCTCTCACAAAAAATGTGGCCACACAGGTAGAGTCTGGGTGTGTACATTGGCCTGCTTCTATCCATCTAGAGATGAACACACCACAACAATTAAGTATCTGTACCCGTTACATACTTGAATCATGTCGACGTAATTCGACATGCAAGTGCTGAAAAGGCCCATTTGGCCTGGGGATGACTCCTCTCATTACATAATATGCGCCCAGCTGTGAATTGTTGGCAGATTATACAGTTCACTATAAAAAATGCAACGGGCCTGGTTAAATTCGGTATGAACCAGTCTTCTGCGAGCATTGCCGCTAGATTTTCCTTTGTCATGTGTGCCGGATAATGTAGCTGCTCCAGTGCTAATTTTAACAGGGTTATAGGCATCGCCGGTTTACCAGTGCTGTCTTGTCGCCACAAACTGTCAGAGGGGTTTAAACAACACCCTTGCCGCTTCCATACATATTTCTCTTCCTGTGGTGCCTCCCCTTAGAGTTCCATCAACTGTGTTTGCCCTAGATTGTTATAGCTCTCAGGTGTAGTTCGTGCAATCATCATTCTCTCATTGGTATGGGTGACTTCCACTTCGATGATCGTCTCAATCTTGGATGCCATACGTTTGGCTTCCATGTCTGCTGCTTGATTTCCGTGTGAGATAAAATCTGTCCTTTTCGTGTGGGCGGCGCATTTCACGACTGCTATGCACACTGGGAGCTGTAGTGCCTTGATCAGCCTGTCCAATCAGGCTGCGTGCTGCACTGGCGTGCCGTCTGCTCGGAGGTAGCACCTCCTTTTCCAGCGCACTAGGCCTGCATGCACTGTCGACCTCACATAGGCAGAGTCACTGTACACTGTTACTTCCTGGTCTGCGTGATTCTCAATGCCAATAATTCTGCAGCTTGCGCTGAAAAATGAGATGGTATTCTTGCACTAAGGAGTACTCAAAATTCTCCATTTGCAGTTGTTTCATTACAGCAATGCCTGTATATCTTTGCCCATCATTTTGATCAATTCTTGAAGAACCGTCAATAAAGACACTTTCTCCTCCCACCAAAGCATTTTCTTTTACCCTGGGAACTACAACATAGAATTCTTCATAGTTCGCACAGTCATGTATTGGTTCTCCTTAAGTGACTGGCTCTGTAATAAACATAGCTGGGTTCACTATCTTACATCAGACTACCTTAATCGATGGATTCGATATGATCACTTCATAAGCAGAAGGTCTCTGAGATGTCAGTGTGCCCTTTAGTTTCTCTAGAATAGCAAATAGCGATTGCTCGACGTACAACGTCATTGAGCATCCAATTACAATGGTAGTAGCTTTTTCGATGGCGAACACTGCAGTAGCCAAACTTTGTTTGCACAGGAAATGGCCTTTCATCACCGGGTCCAAATTCCCACTGTAATATGCCAGGGGCTTGTACCCCAATGTGCTTCTGCGTGAGCACTGCCGTCATAATGCTGCCATTCGTGTGTGAGAACAGGTAAAATTTCTCAGCATAGTTGGGAATTCCTAAAACTGGTGCCATTCAAATAGCTTTTTTGAGTTCAGCAAATCCTTCCTCCATGGTTTCAGACTATTCAATTTTTTCTTTTGTCACTTGGGCCTTCTTTAAGGCCTGAAGCAAAGGCTTGCTGTAAGAGCTGTAGACGAAGACCCATGCCCTGACATAGTTGCACAGGCCTAAGAAGCTCTGCATCTGTTTTATCGTGTGTGGCTTAGCCGTGTTCACTATGGCTTCAGCCCTTTCTGGGGTCACTCTTTTTCCCTCATGCGAGATCAGCTGGCCTATGTACAGCACTTCTTGTTGACAATATTGTAACTTCTCTCTGTCAACCTTAAATCCTTTCTCAGCCAGTATAGTCAATAGCTGAACAGAATCATGCCTGCATAACTCCTCTGTCGTGCTGCAAATTAAGATGTCATCCACATATTGCAGGACAACACTTTCCAATGCAATATTGCTTAGGTACATCTGCAGGACTCTGTTAAAAATAGAAGGAGACTCACAGTATCCCTGGGGCAGCCTTGTGCTTTTCAGACGCATCTGTCTGAATGTGAATGACGCCAGATCTTGTGAGTCACGGTGCAACAGGATTGAGAAAACGACATTTTTCAAGTCAATCACTGTGAAACATTTTGCCTCAACAGGTATATTACATAGGATTGTAGCAGGGTTATGGACTAAATGGAACTCGGCCTCAACAATATCATTTATTGGCCTCAGATCTTGAACTAGCCTCCAAAACCCTCCTTTACTTTTTTTCACACGGTACAATGACGTCACTAGGATGCCGTGCTCCATCATGGCAGACGTTATCTTAAAAATCCCTTCATCTGCCTCTCTGGACATAGGAAATTGTCGTGCTTTGGGTAAAATTGCTCCTGTTTTGGCTTAATTTTCACCTCTCCAACCCCTTTCAATAGGCCTACGTCATAGGGTCCTGTGGTCCACACTGAGAAAAGCACCTGGGCCATGTCGTCATAAAAATATTCAGGACGGTTTTGTGCCAGCATCATTCTCTGAGGCACTTCCCTTTTGATCATTCTCACCCAAAAGGTGAGACTCACCTCCACTGTTGTCTCTCCCATATCTGTTTGCTCTTCAAACCGATCGTCATCAGTGACGTCAGTCAATCGGTATCCCTCTTCAATGGTGATTACTGTGCACCATTGTCGGCCTTTGTCGTCATAACCACCAATCAAGGCCATTTTGCCTCGTACTGTAGCTGTGTGTATCATCAAGGGAAATAGTTGTCCCTTTTTCTCATGCATAGATATTTTTGGCCTAAGTAGAAACTCATCTGGGGTTCTCATGATTCTGTCTGCAAGTCTTGCCATTAGTATGCACATTCCATACGTAAATATTTCTGGCTCTAATGGGACAGCCCTCATAGCTGTGTGTCCTGCGTATGCTCGATTCAGCTGTGCTAGTTATCATGGCTCCCTCAAGAGCATATTTTGACAATTTCTTCTGCAACAGATTTGCCTCTTCACCCTTTCGTGCAGCTTCTTTTTTGTGATTCTTTTCTTGCAATAGCCTGCAACAGTGTGCAATGGTCAGCTGTATTTCTGACCAAGGTTTAGCCTCGATTCCTACCAATTTCTTGAGCTGTTTCTGTACCGCCTCTGGCAGCCCTTGGCACAATATATGGTGGAACACAGGAATAGATTTCCCCCAAGATTCATGAGTCTCGTGTACCCACGCATCTTGAAAATTCTGTATGTAAATCAATAGATCCTCAGACTCCTTCATTTTTCGTGTCATTATAGCTCCCATATCATTAGTGTCTTAGTAAAGCACTCGTAATGCCTTCCATACCGCGGCTCTGCAATTGTTAAATGGTGCTCTGTCATGCGCGGTATTAATTGTGGTCACACCAGGGTAACCTGCCCATCTCCACACATCGTCTGCTCTCTCACCTAGTATGGCGATTAGGAGGCTCTTGATATCCCCTATAGCTAACGTGTTTTGTCCTGTCATTTTTTCTAGCTCCTGTATCCATTTTCCGGCTCACGATGTCAGCTTTGGAAGCTTGTTTTTGAAATTCTCTCTATCCATGTGTGGCCATGGAATATATTGGGGTCTTGCTCCCCCTTTCTCCAGTAACAGAAATTGGGATGTGGAGCTCTCTCTCTCTCTACTCTCATTGTTCTCCTGTCTATTGCAGGGTTATGTTCCTGCATCGCTGCCTGCCTGGCAATGTCCTAAGCCTGCTCACATAGGGCAGTGGAGACACCCCACTCTGACCGTGAGATACTTCTTCGTGTTGGTCTGACTGTGTGGCTGCAGACTCACTATTGTCTGAACATCTTATCCCTTTTTCCCTTAGGAATCATCTTTTGCTCCTTTTCTCTTCCTCCTTTTCTTCATGCTACTCCCTTTTTGCGTTGGACATGGTCTGTCATCAACTCGTGCAACTTCTTGTGTCTTCTTTGTTCCTACTTATTTCTAATCTATCCAGGGATAGTTCTCTATTCCCACTACTTCGGGAGACATCCTCAGTGTCGTAAAGTTGAGTGCTCTCTAGGCGCTCGTCTTCCCCACCCCCTTGGGGTATTTGTTCTAACCCCATTTTGTCATATATTCTATCGATCGATTCTCCGATGCTTCTGGTGTCGAAGTCATCTTCAGTATTCGCCCTAGACATGCCTGGTACTGAATCGTAAGCAGGAAAGAATTCTTAGATGTCTTCGCAATCTACCACTGGATCAGGTTTTTTAACCTCTCTCTCCAGATATTCAAGATCGCGTGCTCTCTGTCTTCACTTACGTTCTATTTCGTGATTGAATTCTCTGCGCTTCCTCGCCTCTTCTCTGACCCTGTCTTCTTCCTTTTTCTTTTTGTGTCTTCGTTCATCTGCCCTTTGGATTTCTTTGTCTCTTTATTCTTTTCTGTCGGATCCTCTGCTCTTCCTGTAACTTATGATGCTCCTGTCTGTCTTGATCATTGGCTGCCTTCTGTTTGCGATCAAGCTGTCTTTCTTGCTCTTCGCGATATAACTGTTCTCGTCTCTGTCTATCTTTTTTCCTTATTCTTTCGTCTCTCAATTCTTTCTCTTTCTCCTTTCTCTGTACATTGTCTAGCCTCTCCTTTTATTTCATATCATCAATGCCTTAGCCATCGAGTTTCAACAAAATTTGCCCTCCCATCCATTCGTCTTTTGCAAATGCTATCTCATCAGTTCTAGCTTCGCTTCCTTTCCATCTTTTACCTTCTCTCTCCTTATTGAGAGCTGTACTTTTCTGTGCCTGGTCTCATCATCACGTCTCTCCTTGTCCCTTGGGACTGTGGAGGTGATGTCCTTATCCTTTTCCTTACCTTGATTTTCATCACTACTTTGCGTAGGTGACTCATATGCCGGGTTGCTATACCCTGTAGCTGCTTTAAGTTCTCTCAGCGGGTATAACCCCTCGTCTTTATTTTCTTCAATCTTCGTTTCGGATGGGGCGGGTGGCGCGGTAGGCATCTCACCCCATCTGAACATACATTAAGTATCCAATCTATTGGTGGCTCCTCTCCCTTTTCTTGTTCATACATCTTCCAAAGCACTAGAACAGCTAGGCGTTTGTCTAACTTTTTGCCAGTGTATGTGGCGTGCAAATATGTCATCATGTGTTGCAAAACAGTTTTAGATAAGGGCCCGCCCTGTGGCCTTGGCATAAACATCTTGTGGGTGGTTCCTTTAACCCACTCTGTACTGCATTTTTTCAATTTAGGTGCATGTTTCGGCAACTGTTTGCACAGGTGTGCTAATGGAGTTATGTCCTCCATGTTTAAATGTGTTCCCTTTCTCCTTATATAACACTTGTCAAAGCTTCATGTGACTTAAGCAATTCCCACACCACAATATGAGCGAGCACCAATCACTGCAAGCTCCAATCCCGATTTTCTCCCCCAAAATGTTATATCTTTTATTTTACTTAAAAAACATCAATTCGTATACTATAATATCTCAGTTATTCAATGGCGTAAAATTTAAGTCAGTTCTTCTAAGGAAAATGTTCAACTTATGACGTCACAACAAACAACATGTAAGACAGACGTTTAACAGACTAGACGAACACCAGCTGGTCACATGTATCTCTGCATCTAAAATTACCCCGAATGGAGTTTAAACTTATCCCTTTCACGGCGTCTTTAATCGCTGTGGTAGTCTATTCGTTCCACCTTTATTTGGGACTCTGGATACGCGTTTCTTCAAAGCCCCTATATAAGCGTAGGAATAAGGCGAATCCTCTCTCTCTTCTCGGGTGTCCTCCCTGATAACCTCTCTCTTCTCGGGTGTCGTCCCCGGTATCTTTCCTCTATTTACTTCCTTATTCTCAAGTCATTATTCCCTTCCCCCTATATATATACATTCTTCTCTACTTCTAGCTATATTTTGTGATCCAACCTACCTCTGTTACCTTTTCCCTTCACTTGTTCTAAAGCATGCACTTTTAACAAAACACGTAGTCTTTTTCACTCACCGTTCGCATGTTCCCTCTCTGGACCCTCGGGATCACCGTCTTTGTCACCGCCTTCTTCGGCTTTTCTCCCGTTCAGCTGTCCGTAGGAATGGGAAGGGGTTACGTGGGGAAGCACAAGTCCCTTCAGACCTTGATCAGCCGGTTTTTTTAAATTTTTTTTTACCAACTTTAATTATTCAAACACCATCATTTTCAAATATTGTGTTGGCCAACAATGTGATTAATTTAACACATATCATTTGCTAAGGCCACATCTTAACTATTGGTGTTACAGTTTTTAGGTGTAAATTTGAACATTAGCTTAACTTTGACTACAATCATTCAACAACCTTTCCCAGAAGTGATGCGATCGTCCTTCTCGCTTCAACTCCAACGAACTTCATACAAGTTGTAACATTTATACTCAAAACTCGTCATCATTCACATATAACACTCAAAAGTTAACATGCAATTCTATTGGTTAGGAAAAGGTAACTTTACTATAGGTACTATATCTGTATATGGTAACGGAGTGAGGGGATTGGGTTAAAAACTGTCAGGTGGGCATCTAAACCCTTCCTTCAAAAATGACTACTGTAGATGTCACTAAAAGTATGACGTCTCATTGGTTCTACGAATTATAGGACCCCTGAAGTATTTGGTCCATTGTGATTGGGTTGGTACCAACCCCATGCATACTTTCTTCAGCACGCAGAATGGTCGGCCAGGTGCGGAGTGCCCCTTAGTTACCCGGCCATCCTCTGATTATGGTTACAATCAATCATCACTTTAGTAGCCATGTGTCAATTATTTCACTGTGGTTGACTTCGAGACTGCATCTTCTGTCTGGAAAGGTTCTGATATCTCTGCCTGGTCAGGTGCCAAGTGTAGGTGTGAGCCCTCGCTTCTTCTTGCTCGGCCGGTCACGTGATACCGACACCGTGAATTTGTCTCTTTTCTCTCAATTTGTGTATTTGATTTTCATTTCACCCACCACATGCCTTCACTTTCTTATCTCGACCTTTCAGAGGCAGGATATTCTGTTCTTAGTTTCTATTAAATGTAGCTACTGGTCACCTCTTCTATTGGTATGATCTTGGCTTTCCTGGCACGAGTTGCTTCTGCTGGGTTTCGCTTCAGCCGTCTCTTCTCGTTTTTTGCTAAATATGAATCTTTCTCATGTGGCCTTTAGTAACATGGGTTTATTCGGCTTCTTGTGCAAAGTAGAAATATACTTATAATACAGTGTTTGTTTGAGGTAGATTATGTATAATGGCACTTGCCGCACTATTCTTCTAATAAGCATAGCAAGCTGCACTGTTTTCTTAGCTTTCTTGCGGATCCAAGCATATTTACAGGTGTAAACTGGTCGAATATTTTCATCATGCTTACAGCTTTAAACTTCTTTGCATTTCGACATCATCCTTTCACTTTTTGTTCACAATATCCTTATTCATGACGTTTCATCTCTTTGCATCATTGTCTGGTTGTCATTTCTTCTATCTGCAAATCAGTCCGGTCCTCGTGACGTCACCATTCGTCTTCCATTAAGACCTTTTTGGTTTCTTCAGGGACTGTACTCAGACGATCTTCTTTTCGTTTTATTTGTTGGTAAGGTTTTCTCATTGGGCATACTGTCCATGGTTTTCTTGGTATTGGTACGTCGATAGGTGCTGTTCTTCTAATAGGTACTGGGCAGAGCCCTATTGTGGCTCTCTGCTGGTTTATTTGCTCATCATACGTCACATATCTCGGTGTGAACATTCCTGGTACTTCAAAATGGGCGACTGGGGTGCAGGCTTTATTTGGGACCTCCTCTACAGGGTTTAAGGAAGTCAAGGTGGGCCTAGTTGGCAAGCAAGTCTGGGTGGCCGTAGAAGTGTGTGGCAAGGCAGCCACTGAAGAGGAAATAGGAAAGTTGATAAGCCGAGATAGGAACCTATAAAAAAGTAAGATGTTGTGTTGAGACCCTTGTACCAGGGTGGTACCATTTCGATAGACATTTATGATGGCCTTGGAGGTGGAAAAGGAGGCAAGAAGGACCTCCCAGGGGGTGCCACCATTTATGTGTGAAGAAGAGTAAGGAGAGCAGAGTGGCCATATGTGGAGTCCATAGGTCGGGAGAAGGAACAGAAAAGAGGATGTCAGTGAGAGTCTCTCTGGCGGAAGCACTGGCGTAGGTATCGGCAATAGGAAGGCCTGGGTTGGAGATCATTATGTCCTTCTTGAGTTTCTTCCTGCCAGACTAGAAAGAGGTGAAAGATAGGAGCTGGAGAACCAGTTAGAATAGATGGGGAAGATAGAAAGTGCCATAGTGAGGGGCACAGAGTGTGGTACACTTAACCAAGCAGAACAGCTGAGGTACGTGGGAGGAGGTAAGCGTAAGCAAGGATGGAGCAAGCCCACAGAAAGGCACAACCGGATAGGGAAGAAACAATGGGATCTGAAGAGGGTGAAGGAACACATAGCAGAGCAGACAGGGAGCGGGGTGTGGGGGTTAGGGGTTTAACCAGTCAGCACATTCCCATGAAAAGCAGGATGTGAACACAGCTAAATTCGATTTTGTAAAACAAACATGTATCAAAACATGTAGGATGTGCACACAGCTAAATTAGATTTTAGGACAGCAGCAAAACTAATGCAGGATGTGCACACAGCTAAATTCGATCTTAGGACAGCAGCAAAACTAATTCAGGATGTGCACACATCTAAATTCGATTTTAGGACAGCAGCAAAACTAATGCAGGATGTGCACAGAGCTAAACTCTAAACCTTATGCAGTGAATTCTCACAAATGTGCAAAGTAAGTTAATTACATTAACAACCTGATTCATGGAATTATCTGCATGTAAAACGCAAATTTGCGCGATTCTGCCCGAAAATCCCTGTTTGAGGTATGGGGATTTTCAGGCAGAATGGCACGCAAATCTGCGTTTTACGTGCAAATAATTCCATGAATCAGGATTTTAGTGTCTTTCATTGTCTGTAGTTGCTTTTTGGTGTCTCAAGGTTTTGTTTTTAGATTTGTCCAAAAGCTATTCACGCCAGCTCGGCTTGTGCCGGAGTCATTCTTGCCTGTGGCCGCATGCCAATCATTTGATTCTTGGCAGTCTTTAGGTAAGCAATTATGCAGTCACTTGCATTTGCTATTCACATCTGTGTTCTCAGTCACTGGTTTCTCTTTTGATATGGACACAGTGTGGTGTTTCCCATGTTCTCGGTCACCTTGGTGTCTCTCTGCCATCATGTGGGACCTGTCGTGGTGGGGTATTTCCCAGCTGATCACACACGGTATCCCAGGGATTGTTCTCAATTCTTAGGTCAATCCTTGTTTAAAGTCAGAAGCCCTTTAGTGGTTACGGTCTTCATTATTCATAATGGCTTTTTGCTAAATAATTCTGGGGCAATTGACAGTTTTTTATATCTTATATGTTTATGTATAGTTGTTTTTACCCTGATCAAGAAGGTTAAATTATGCAGTATGTCAAAACTGGTCAGTGATGTTCTTTGCAGTGGGCAGAAGATGGGAATTTGAGATTGGAAGCCAAACCCCTCATTTTGGATTTCGTGTATTTTTTTTATTTCTCAGTTTTGTATTTCAATGTGTATGCTGGTTATTTGAATTAATTTGGTTGTGTTTTTTTGAATGGTGTGTCAAGTTCATGCGTTTTTTGAGCTGTTGGATTGTCTCATTGATGTTTCTTTACGTTAATTTTTGTGAGATTTAATTTTGTTGTTAATTTGTGCCTTGGTTCTCTCAAAATAATATCTTCACTGTCTTTCTTGCACTTCCAAATTATGTTTTCTATGTATGTATAATTTGTTTTCAGTAAATTGCTAGCAGAAGTACCTGTTCTCTGAGCGGGTTCTGTAAACAAACATGATAA
The DNA here is from genome assembly GCF_040938575.1 of Ambystoma mexicanum. Lineage (NCBI taxonomy): Eukaryota > Metazoa > Chordata > Amphibia > Caudata > Ambystomatidae > Ambystoma > Ambystoma mexicanum. The sequence goes on along the minus strand of NC_090930.1, from coordinate 206,357,636 downwards.
CACTGATGCTGTCGCTATTTCGATTTGCTTCTCGCTTAATGTGCTTTGCACCCTGAAGTAAACTGGACTGAGAATGGGCACGTGTGGCTGGCTGACATACCCCAGAGCAGACAAAGGGGGGTCTGGGAATCTCTCTACCAGCACGAACACAGCCCAATGACCTGTTCTTGGGTGAATAACCCCTGGGAGAGACTCTACCAAGTCTTTAGCTCACTGTCCTTTTCACAGAGAAGAAATTTCCCCGCATATCAGCCTTTGTCCTGCCCAGGGGCAGTCCAGCGCCGAAATGCTAGGCAATTCTCCTCTGAACAAGAGTACCATCAGTAACCCCATACACGTGTTTCAGCCTTGTTGGGCATCATCAGTGAGGTGAAACTGTTGCCTCTCTAAGAACAGTGAGCAAGGGGTCCACGTCTGGATTGCCCTGTTAACTTAGGGTGAAACCCAAAGTTAATGTATGCAAACAAAGGGGGGTCTGGGAATCTCTCTACCAGCACGAACACAGCCCAATGACCTGTTCTTGGGTGAATAACCCCTGGGAGAGACTCTACCAAGTCTTTAGCTCACTGTCCTTTTCACAGAGAAGAAATTTCCCCGCATATCAGCCTTTGTCCTGCCCAGGGGCAGTCCAGCGCCGAAATGCTAGGCAATTCTCCTCTGAACAAGAGTACCATCAGTAACCCCATACACGTGTTTCAGCCTTGTTGGGCATCATCAGTGAGGTGAAACTGTTGCCTCTCTAAGAACAGTGAGCAAGGGGTCCACGTCTGGATTGCCCTGTTAACTTAGGGTGAAACCCAAAGTTAATGTATGCAAACAAAGGGGGGTCTGGGAATCTCTCTACCAGCACGAACACAGCCCAATGACCTGTTCTTGGGTGAATAACCCCTGGGAGAGACTCTACCAAGTCTTTAGCTCACTGTCCTTTTCACAGAGAAGAAATTTCCCCGCATATCAGCCTTTGTCCTGCCCAGGGGCAGTCCAGCGCCGAAATGCTAGGCAATTCTCCTCTGAACAAGAGTACCATCAGTAACCCCATACACGTGTTTCAGCCTTGTTGGGCATCATCAGTGAGGTGAAACTGTTGCCTCTCTAAGAACAGTGAGCAAGGGGTCCACGTCTGGATTGCCCTGTTAACTTAGGGTGAAACCCAAAGTTAATGTATGCAAACAAAGGGGGGTCTGGGAATCTCTCTACCAGCACGAACACAGCCCAATGACCTGTTCTTGGGTGAATAACCCCTGGGAGAGACTCTACCAAGTCTTTAGCTCACTGTCCTTTTCACAGAGAAGAAATTTCCCCGCATATCAGCCTTTGTCCTGCCCAGGGGCAGTCCAGCGCCGAAATGCTAGGCAATTCTCCTCTGAACAAGAGTACCATCAGTAACCCCATACACGTGTTTCAGCCTTGTTGGGCATCATCAGTGAGGTGAAACTGTTGCCTCTCTAAGAACAGTGAGCAAGGGGTCCACGTCTGGATTGCCCTGTTAACTTAGGGTGAAACCCAAAGTTAATGTATGCAAACAAAGGGGGGTCTGGGAATCTCTCTACCAGCACGAACACAGCCCAATGACCTGTTCTTGGGTGAATAACCCCTGGGAGAGACTCTACCAAGTCTTTAGCTCACTGTCCTTTTCACAGAGAAGAAATTTCCCCGCATATCAGCCTTTGTCCTGCCCAGGGGCAGTCCAGCGCCGAAATGCTAGGCAATTCTCCTCTGAACAAGAGTACCATCAGTAACCCCATACACGTGTTTCAGCCTTGTTGGGCATCATCAGTGAGGTGAAACTGTTGCCTCTCTAAGAACAGTGAGCAAGGGGTCCACGTCTGGATTGCCCTGTTAACTTAGGGTGAAACCCAAAGTTAATGTATGCAAACAAAGGGGGGTCTGGGAATCTCTCTACCAGCACGAACACAGCCCAATGACCTGTTCTTGGGTGAATAACCCCTGGGAGAGACTCTACCAAGTCTTTAGCTCACTGTCCTTTTCACAGAGAAGAAATTTCCCCGCATATCAGCCTTTGTCCTGCCCAGGGGCAGTCCAGCGCCGAAATGCTAGGCAATTCTCCTCTGAACAAGAGTACCATCAGTAACCCCATACACGTGTTTCAGCCTTGTTGGGCATCATCAGTGAGGTGAAACTGTTGCCTCTCTAAGAACAGTGAGCAAGGGGTCCACGTCTGGATTGCCCTGTTAACTTAGGGTGAAACCCAAAGTTAATGTATGCAAACAAAGGGGGGTCTGGGAATCTCTCTACCAGCACGAACACAGCCCAATGACCTGTTCTTGGGTGAATAACCCCTGGGAGAGACTCTACCAAGTCTTTAGCTCACTGTCCTTTTCACAGAGAAGAAATTTCCCCGCATATCAGCCTTTGTCCTGCCCAGGGGCAGTCCAGCGCCGAAATGCTAGGCAATTCTCCTCTGAACAAGAGTACCATCAGTAACCCCATACACGTGTTTCAGCCTTGTTGGGCATCATCAGTGAGGTGAAACTGTTGCCTCTCTAAGAACAGTGAGCAAGGGGTCCACGTCTGGATTGCCCTGTTAACTTAGGGTGAAACCCAAAGTTAATGTATGCAAACAAAGGGGGGTCTGGGAATCTCTCTACCAGCACGAACACAGCCCAATGACCTGTTCTTGGGTGAATAACCCCTGGGAGAGACTCTACCAAGTCTTTAGCTCACTGTCCTTTTCACAGAGAAGAAATTTCCCCGCATATCAGCCTTTGTCCTGCCCAGGGGCAGTCCAGCGCCGAAATGCTAGGCAATTCTCCTCTGAACAAGAGTACCATCAGTAACCCCATACACGTGTTTCAGCCTTGTTGGGCATCATCAGTGAGGTGAAACTGTTGCCTCTCTAAGAACAGTGAGCAAGGGGTCCACGTCTGGATTGCCCTGTTAACTTAGGGTGAAACCCAAAGTTAATGTATGCAAACAAAGGGGGGTCTGGGAATCTCTCTACCAGCACGAACACAGCCCAATGACCTGTTCTTGGGTGAATAACCCCTGGGAGAGACTCTACCAAGTCTTTAGCTCACTGTCCTTTTCACAGAGAAGAAATTTCCCCGCATATCAGCCTTTGTCCTGCCCAGGGGCAGTCCAGCGCCGAAATGCTAGGCAATTCTCCTCTGAACAAGAGTACCATCAGTAACCCCATACACGTGTTTCAGCCTTGTTGGGCATCATCAGTGAGGTGAAACTGTTGCCTCTCTAAGAACAGTGAGCAAGGGGTCCACGTCTGGATTGCCCTGTTAACTTAGGGTGAAACCCAAAGTTAATGTATGCAAACAAAGGGGGGTCTGGGAATCTCTCTACCAGCACGAACACAGCCCAATGACCTGTTCTTGGGTGAATAACCCCTGGGAGAGACTCTACCAAGTCTTTAGCTCACTGTCCTTTTCACAGAGAAGAAATTTCCCCGCATATCAGCCTTTGTCCTGCCCAGGGGCAGTCCAGCGCCGAAATGCTAGGCAATTCTCCTCTGAACAAGAGTACCATCAGTAACCCCATACACGTGTTTCAGCCTTGTTGGGCATCATCAGTGAGGTGAAACTGTTGCCTCTCTAAGAACAGTGAGCAAGGGGTCCACGTCTGGATTGCCCTGTTAACTTAGGGTGAAACCCAAAGTTAATGTATGCAAACAAAGGGGGGTCTGGGAATCTCTCTACCAGCACGAACACAGCCCAATGACCTGTTCTTGGGTGAATAACCCCTGGGAGAGACTCTACCAAGTCTTTAGCTCACTGTCCTTTTCACAGAGAAGAAATTTCCCCGCATATCAGCCTTTGTCCTGCCCAGGGGCAGTCCAGCGCCGAAATGCTAGGCAATTCTCCTCTGAACAAGAGTACCATCAGTAACCCCATACACGTGTTTCAGCCTTGTTGGGCATCATCAGTGAGGTGAAACTGTTGCCTCTCTAAGAACAGTGAGCAAGGGGTCCACGTCTGGATTGCCCTGTTAACTTAGGGTGAAACCCAAAGTTAATGTATGCAAACAAAGGGGGGTCTGGGAATCTCTCTACCAGCACGAACACAGCCCAATGACCTGTTCTTGGGTGAATAACCCCTGGGAGAGACTCTACCAAGTCTTTAGCTCACTGTCCTTTTCACAGAGAAGAAATTTCCCCGCATATCAGCCTTTGTCCTGCCCAGGGGCAGTCCAGCGCCGAAATGCTAGGCAATTCTCCTCTGAACAAGAGTACCATCAGTAACCCCATACACGTGTTTCAGCCTTGTTGGGCATCATCAGTGAGGTGAAACTGTTGCCTCTCTAAGAACAGTGAGCAAGGGGTCCACGTCTGGATTGCCCTGTTAACTTAGGGTGAAACCCAAAGTTAATGTATGCAAACAAAGGGGGGTCTGGGAATCTCTCTACCAGCACGAACACAGCCCAATGACCTGTTCTTGGGTGAATAACCCCTGGGAGAGACTCTACCAAGTCTTTAGCTCACTGTCCTTTTCACAGAGAAGAAATTTCCCCGCATATCAGCCTTTGTCCTGCCCAGGGGCAGTCCAGCGCCGAAATGCTAGGCAATTCTCCTCTGAACAAGAGTACCATCAGTAACCCCATACACGTGTTTCAGCCTTGTTGGGCATCATCAGTGAGGTGAAACTGTTGCCTCTCTAAGAACAGTGAGCAAGGGGTCCACGTCTGGATTGCCCTGTTAACTTAGGGTGAAACCCAAAGTTAATGTATGCAAACAAAGGGGGGTCTGGGAATCTCTCTACCAGCACGAACACAGCCCAATGACCTGTTCTTGGGTGAATAACCCCTGGGAGAGACTCTACCAAGTCTTTAGCTCACTGTCCTTTTCACAGAGAAGAAATTTCCCCGCATATCAGCCTTTGTCCTGCCCAGGGGCAGTCCAGCGCCGAAATGCTAGGCAATTCTCCTCTGAACAAGAGTACCATCAGTAACCCCATACACGTGTTTCAGCCTTGTTGGGCATCATCAGTGAGGTGAAACTGTTGCCTCTCTAAGAACAGTGAGCAAGGGGTCCACGTCTGGATTGCCCTGTTAACTTAGGGTGAAACCCAAAGTTAATGTATGCAAACAAAGGGGGGTCTGGGAATCTCTCTACCAGCACGAACACAGCCCAATGACCTGTTCTTGGGTGAATAACCCCTGGGAGAGACTCTACCAAGTCTTTAGCTCACTGTCCTTTTCACAGAGAAGAAATTTCCCCGCATATCAGCCTTTGTCCTGCCCAGGGGCAGTCCAGCGCCGAAATGCTAGGCAATTCTCCTCTGAACAAGAGTACCATCAGTAACCCCATACACGTGTTTCAGCCTTGTTGGGCATCATCAGTGAGGTGAAACTGTTGCCTCTCTAAGAACAGTGAGCAAGGGGTCCACGTCTGGATTGCCCTGTTAACTTAGGGTGAAACCCAAAGTTAATGTATGCAAACAAAGGGGGGTCTGGGAATCTCTCTACCAGCACGAACACAGCCCAATGACCTGTTCTTGGGTGAATAACCCCTGGGAGAGACTCTACCAAGTCTTTAGCTCACTGTCCTTTTCACAGAGAAGAAATTTCCCCGCATATCAGCCTTTGTCCTGCCCAGGGGCAGTCCAGCGCCGAAATGCTAGGCAATTCTCCTCTGAACAAGAGTACCATCAGTAACCCCATACACGTGTTTCAGCCTTGTTGGGCATCATCAGTGAGGTGAAACTGTTGCCTCTCTAAGAACAGTGAGCAAGGGGTCCACGTCTGGATTGCCCTGTTAACTTAGGGTGAAACCCAAAGTTAATGTATGCAAACAAAGGGGGGTCTGGGAATCTCTCTACCAGCACGAACACAGCCCAATGACCTGTTCTTGGGTGAATAACCCCTGGGAGAGACTCTACCAAGTCTTTAGCTCACTGTCCTTTTCACAGAGAAGAAATTTCCCCGCATATCAGCCTTTGTCCTGCCCAGGGGCAGTCCAGCGCCGAAATGCTAGGCAATTCTCCTCTGAACAAGAGTACCATCAGTAACCCCATACACGTGTTTCAGCCTTGTTGGGCATCATCAGTGAGGTGAAACTGTTGCCTCTCTAAGAACAGTGAGCAAGGGGTCCACGTCTGGATTGCCCTGTTAACTTAGGGTGAAACCCAAAGTTAATGTATGCAAACAAAGGGGGGTCTGGGAATCTCTCTACCAGCACGAACACAGCCCAATGACCTGTTCTTGGGTGAATAACCCCTGGGAGAGACTCTACCAAGTCTTTAGCTCACTGTCCTTTTCACAGAGAAGAAATTTCCCCGCATATCAGCCTTTGTCCTGCCCAGGGGCAGTCCAGCGCCGAAATGCTAGGCAATTCTCCTCTGAACAAGAGTACCATCAGTAACCCCATACACGTGTTTCAGCCTTGTTGGGCATCATCAGTGAGGTGAAACTGTTGCCTCTCTAAGAACAGTGAGCAAGGGGTCCACGTCTGGATTGCCCTGTTAACTTAGGGTGAAACCCAAAGTTAATGTATGCAAACAAAGGGGGGTCTGGGAATCTCTCTACCAGCACGAACACAGCCCAATTTATGTTTTCTATGTATGTATAATTTGTTTTCAGTAAATTGCTAGCAGAAGTACCTGTTCTCTGAGCGGGTTCTGTAAACAAACATGATAACACTGATGCTGTCGCTATTTCGATTTGCTTCTCGCTTAATGTGCTTTGCACCCTGAAGTAAACTGGACTGAGAATGGGCACGTGTGGCTGGCTGACATACCCCAGAGCAGACAAAGGGGGGTCTGGGAATCTCTCTACCAGCACGAACACAGCCCAATGACCTGTTCTTGGGTGAATAACCCCTGGGAGAGACTCTACCAAGTCTTTAGCTCACTGTCCTTTTCACAGAGAAGAAATTTCCCCGCATATCAGCCTTTGTCCTGCCCAGGGGCAGTCCAGTTCTCTGTGAAAAGGACAGTGAGCTAAAGACTTGGTAGAGTCTCTCCCAGGGGTTATTCACCCAAGAACAGGTCATTGGGCTGTGTTCGTGCTGGTAGAGAGATTCCCAGACACCCCTTTTGTTTGCATACATTAACTTTGGGTTTCACCCTAAGTTAACAGGGCAATCCAGACGTGGACCCCTTGCTCACTGTTCTTAGAGAGGCAACAGTTTCACCTCACTGATGATGCCCAACAAGGCTGAAACACGTGTATGGGGTTACTGATGGTACTCTTGTTCAGAGGAGAATTGCCTAGCATTTCGGCGCTGGACTGCCCCTGGGCAGGACAAAGGCTGATATGCAGGGAAATTTCTTCTCTGTGAAAAGGACAGTGAGCTAAAGACTTGGTAGAGTCTCTCCCAGGGGTTATTCACCCAAGAACAGGTCATTGGGCTGTGTTCGTGCTGGTAGAGAGATTCCCAGACACCCCTTTTGTTTGCATACATTAACTTTGGGTTTCACCCTAAGTTAACAGGGCAATCCAGACGTGGACCCCTTGCTCACTGTTCTTAGAGAGGCAACAGTTTCACCTCACTGATGATGCCCAACAAGGCTGAAACACGTGTATGGGGTTACTGATGGTACTCTTGTTCAGAGGAGAATTGCCTAGCATTTCGGCGCTGGACTGCCCCTGGGCAGGACAAAGGCTGATATGCAGGGAAATTTCTTCTCTGTGAAAAGGACAGTGAGCTAAAGACTTGGTAGAGTCTCTCCCAGGGGTTATTCACCCAAGAACAGGTCATTGGGCTGTGTTCGTGCTGGTAGAGAGATTCCCAGACACCCCTTTTGTTTGCATACATTAACTTTGGGTTTCACCCTAAGTTAACAGGGCAATCCAGACGTGGACCCCTTGCTCACTGTTCTTAGAGAGGCAACAGTTTCACCTCACTGATGATGCCCAACAAGGCTGAAACACGTGTATGGGGTTACTGATGGTACTCTTGTTCAGAGGAGAATTGCCTAGCATTTCGGCGCTGGACTGCCCCTGGGCAGGACAAAGGCTGATATGCAGGGAAATTTCTTCTCTGTGAAAAGGACAGTGAGCTAAAGACTTGGTAGAGTCTCTCCCAGGGGTTATTCACCCAAGAACAGGTCATTGGGCTGTGTTCGTGCTGGTAGAGAGATTCCCAGACACCCCTTTTGTTTGCATACATTAACTTTGGGTTTCACCCTAAGTTAACAGGGCAATCCAGACGTGGACCCCTTGCTCACTGTTCTTAGAGAGGCAACAGTTTCACCTCACTGATGATGCCCAACAAGGCTGAAACACGTGTATGGGGTTACTGATGGTACTCTTGTTCAGAGGAGAATTGCCTAGCATTTCGGCGCTGGACTGCCCCTGGGCAGGACAAAGGCTGATATGCAGGGAAATTTCTTCTCTGTGAAAAGGACAGTGAGCTAAAGACTTGGTAGAGTCTCTCCCAGGGGTTATTCACCCAAGAACAGGTCATTGGGCTGTGTTCGTGCTGGTAGAGAGATTCCCAGACACCCCTTTTGTTTGCATACATTAACTTTGGGTTTCACCCTAAGTTAACAGGGCAATCCAGACGTGGACCCCTTGCTCACTGTTCTTAGAGAGGCAACAGTTTCACCTCACTGATGATGCCCAACAAGGCTGAAACACGTGTATGGGGTTACTGATGGTACTCTTGTTCAGAGGAGAATTGCCTAGCATTTCGGCGCTGGACTGCCCCTGGGCAGGACAAAGGCTGATATGCAGGGAAATTTCTTCTCTGTGAAAAGGACAGTGAGCTAAAGACTTGGTAGAGTCTCTCCCAGGGGTTATTCACCCAAGAACAGGTCATTGGGCTGTGTTCGTGCTGGTAGAGAGATTCCCAGACACCCCTTTTGTTTGCATACATTAACTTTGGGTTTCACCCTAAGTTAACAGGGCAATCCAGACGTGGACCCCTTGCTCACTGTTCTTAGAGAGGCAACAGTTTCACCTCACTGATGATGCCCAACAAGGCTGAAACACGTGTATGGGGTTACTGATGGTACTCTTGTTCAGAGGAGAATTGCCTAGCATTTCGGCGCTGGACTGCCCCTGGGCAGGACAAAGGCTGATATGCAGGGAAATTTCTTCTCTGTGAAAAGGACAGTGAGCTAAAGACTTGGTAGAGTCTCTCCCAGGGGTTATTCACCCAAGAACAGGTCATTGGGCTGTGTTCGTGCTGGTAGAGAGATTCCCAGACACCCCTTTTGTTTGCATACATTAACTTTGGGTTTCACCCTAAGTTAACAGGGCAATCCAGACGTGGACCCCTTGCTCACTGTTCTTAGAGAGGCAACAGTTTCACCTCACTGATGATGCCCAACAAGGCTGAAACACGTGTATGGGGTTACTGATGGTACTCTTGTTCAGAGGAGAATTGCCTAGCATTTCGGCGCTGGACTGCCCCTGGGCAGGACAAAGGCTGATATGCAGGGAAATTTCTTCTCTGTGAAAAGGACAGTGAGCTAAAGACTTGGTAGAGTCTCTCCCAGGGGTTATTCACCCAAGAACAGGTCATTGGGCTGTGTTCGTGCTGGTAGAGAGATTCCCAGACACCCCTTTTGTTTGCATACATTAACTTTGGGTTTCACCCTAAGTTAACAGGGCAATCCAGACGTGGACCCCTTGCTCACTGTTCTTAGAGAGGCAACAGTTTCACCTCACTGATGATGCCCAACAAGGCTGAAACACGTGTATGGGGTTACTGATGGTACTCTTGTTCAGAGGAGAATTGCCTAGCATTTCGGCGCTGGACTGCCCCTGGGCAGGACAAAGGCTGATATGCAGGGAAATTTCTTCTCTGTGAAAAGGACAGTGAGCTAAAGACTTGGTAGAGTCTCTCCCAGGGGTTATTCACCCAAGAACAGGTCATTGGGCTGTGTTCGTGCTGGTAGAGAGATTCCCAGACACCCCTTTTGTTTGCATACATTAACTTTGGGTTTCACCCTAAGTTAACAGGGCAATCCAGACGTGGACCCCTTGCTCACTGTTCTTAGAGAGGCAACAGTTTCACCTCACTGATGATGCCCAACAAGGCTGAAACACGTGTATGGGGTTACTGATGGTACTCTTGTTCAGAGGAGAATTGCCTAGCATTTCGGCGCTGGACTGCCCCTGGGCAGGACAAAGGCTGATATGCAGGGAAATTTCTTCTCTGTGAAAAGGACAGTGAGCTAAAGACTTGGTAGAGTCTCTCCCAGGGGTTATTCACCCAAGAACAGGTCATTGGGCTGTGTTCGTGCTGGTAGAGAGATTCCCAGACACCCCTTTTGTTTGCATACATTAACTTTGGGTTTCACCCTAAGTTAACAGGGCAATCCAGACGTGGACCCCTTGCTCACTGTTCTTAGAGAGGCAACAGTTTCACCTCACTGATGATGCCCAACAAGGCTGAAACACGTGTATGGGGTTACTGATGGTACTCTTGTTCAGAGGAGAATTGCCTAGCATTTCGGCGCTGGACTGCCCCTGGGCAGGACAAAGGCTGATATGCAGGGAAATTTCTTCTCTGTGAAAAGGACAGTGAGCTAAAGACTTGGTAGAGTCTCTCCCAGGGGTTATTCACCCAAGAACAGGTCATTGGGCTGTGTTCGTGCTGGTAGAGAGATTCCCAGACACCCCTTTTGTTTGCATACATTAACTTTGGGTTTCACCCTAAGTTAACAGGGCAATCCAGACGTGGACCCCTTGCTCACTGTTCTTAGAGAGGCAACAGTTTCACCTCACTGATGATGCCCAACAAGGCTGAAACACGTGTATGGGGTTACTGATGGTACTCTTGTTCAGAGGAGAATTGCCTAGCATTTCGGCGCTGGACTGCCCCTGGGCAGGACAAAGGCTGATATGCAGGGAAATTTCTTCTCTGTGAAAAGGACAGTGAGCTAAAGACTTGGTAGAGTCTCTCCCAGGGGTTATTCACCCAAGAACAGGTCATTGGGCTGTGTTCGTGCTGGTAGAGAGATTCCCAGACACCCCTTTTGTTTGCATACATTAACTTTGGGTTTCACCCTAAGTTAACAGGGCAATCCAGACGTGGACCCCTTGCTCACTGTTCTTAGAGAGGCAACAGTTTCACCTCACTGATGATGCCCAACAAGGCTGAAACACGTGTATGGGGTTACTGATGGTACTCTTGTTCAGAGGAGAATTGCCTAGCATTTCGGCGCTGGACTGCCCCTGGGCAGGACAAAGGCTGATATGCAGGGAAATTTCTTCTCTGTGAAAAGGACAGTGAGCTAAAGACTTGGTAGAGTCTCTCCCAGGGGTTATTCACCCAAGAACAGGTCATTGGGCTGTGTTCGTGCTGGTAGAGAGATTCCCAGACACCCCTTTTGTTTGCATACATTAACTTTGGGTTTCACCCTAAGTTAACAGGGCAATCCAGACGTGGACCCCTTGCTCACTGTTCTTAGAGAGGCAACAGTTTCACCTCACTGATGATGCCCAACAAGGCTGAAACACGTGTATGGGGTTACTGATGGTACTCTTGTTCAGAGGAGAATTGCCTAGCATTTCGGCGCTGGACTGCCCCTGGGCAGGACAAAGGCTGATATGCAGGGAAATTTCTTCTCTGTGAAAAGGACAGTGAGCTAAAGACTTGGTAGAGTCTCTCCCAGGGGTTATTCACCCAAGAACAGGTCATTGGGCTGTGTTCGTGCTGGTAGAGAGATTCCCAGACACCCCTTTTGTTTGCATACATTAACTTTGGGTTTCACCCTAAGTTAACAGGGCAATCCAGACGTGGACCCCTTGCTCACTGTTCTTAGAGAGGCAACAGTTTCACCTCACTGATGATGCCCAACAAGGCTGAAACACGTGTATGGGGTTACTGATGGTACTCTTGTTCAGAGGAGAATTGCCTAGCATTTCGGCGCTGGACTGCCCCTGGGCAGGACAAAGGCTGATATGCAGGGAAATTTCTTCTCTGTGAAAAGGACAGTGAGCTAAAGACTTGGTAGAGTCTCTCCCAGGGGTTATTCACCCAAGAACAGGTCATTGGGCTGTGTTCGTGCTGGTAGAGAGATTCCCAGACACCCCTTTTGTTTGCATACATTAACTTTGGGTTTCACCCTAAGTTAACAGGGCAATCCAGACGTGGACCCCTTGCTCACTGTTCTTAGAGAGGCAACAGTTTCACCTCACTGATGATGCCCAACAAGGCTGAAACACGTGTATGGGGTTACTGATGGTACTCTTGTTCAGAGGAGAATTGCCTAGCATTTCGGCGCTGGACTGCCCCTGGGCAGGACAAAGGCTGATATGCAGGGAAATTTCTTCTCTGTGAAAAGGACAGTGAGCTAAAGACTTGGTAGAGTCTCTCCCAGGGGTTATTCACCCAAGAACAGGTCATTGGGCTGTGTTCGTGCTGGTAGAGAGATTCCCAGACACCCCTTTTGTTTGCATACATTAACTTTGGGTTTCACCCTAAGTTAACAGGGCAATCCAGACGTGGACCCCTTGCTCACTGTTCTTAGAGAGGCAACAGTTTCACCTCACTGATGATGCCCAACAAGGCTGAAACACGTGTATGGGGTTACTGATGGTACTCTTGTTCAGAGGAGAATTGCCTAGCATTTCGGCACTGGACTGCCCCTGGGCAGGACAAAGGCTGATATGCAGGGAAATTTCTTCTCTGTGAAAAGGACAGTGAGCTAAAGACTTGGTAGAGTCTCTCCCAGGGGTTATTCACCCAAGAACAGGTCATTGGGCTGTGTTCGTGCTGGTAGAGAGATTCCCAGACACCCCTTTTGTTTGCATACCCCAGAGCAGACATTGGGGGGAGGTGAGAGTTGGTGTGCTGCTGCATACTGGGACCTTCTGTGCACTCTCCCCACCTTTCGCCTCACCCTCGCATGGTGCAGTTTCTTGCAGTGCATTGTGGTGCATTGTGGTGCAAATATCTTGGAAACTGTGCATCCAAGGGCCTGGACCTCAAATGTTCCTTGTGTTGGGACCGTTCCTTCTACAACAACATTGTTGTTTAGCTGATTTCAGGCTACTGTCTCATGGGTGAAGGTGCTGCAATCCAGGGAAAGGGCTTGGGTGTGAAAATGTCATGTAGCTGGTAACGTCCGGAGGGTCCTACCAGGGTCCTACCAGGGTCCTGCCAGGGTCCTACCAGGTAACTATGCAACATTTTGTTCAGATTGGTGAAACAGTGTGGAATTGCAGAAGGAACAAAGCTTCTCCGACCCACAAACCCACAAACAAACTTGAACTTGTACTGAAACCCGGGGAACAGGATGGGGTGTCCTAATGTCATATATCCGGTAATATATGGGGGTCCTAATAGGTAACTATGCAAAATGTGGTGCAGATTGGTGAAATTGTGTAGAATTGTATAAAGAATAATGCTTCACCAAACCACAAACTCACAAACAAATTTTGACTTGTGCTGAAATCTAGGGAACGGGGTGGGGTCTCCAAATATCATTTAGCCACTAATATCCACAGAGTCCTAAAAGGCAACTCTGCAAAATTTGGTGCAGATTGGTAAAACAGTGTGGAATTGTAAAAGGAACAACGCTTCACCAAGCCACAAACACACAAAATGTTTTGACTTTTGCTGAAATATGGTAGTTATGATATGATAGTTTATTTATATAGCGCCTATACACAATGTGTTTCAAAGCGCCTCAAGGCAAGGGAGGGAACAAGGGAAAATACAATGACATTCTTACAGGCCATGAACAGTAAGGATGTAAAATTAACTATCTTACTCGGCCTGATGACATTTCAGATAGTGCAAGAGCTAAGACATAGATAAGGAAGGGAGGGGGAGAGTGGGAAGGAAATAGAAACAGACAGGCGACTACCGTACTAGGCCTGACAACATTTTTGGTAGAACCGGAGAAAAACAAAAGGTGAGAGAGAGGGGTGTAGAAAGGGAGGGGAGGAACAAAACAAGCGACCATCGTACTAGGCATGATGACATTTCAGATAGTGCGGGGGGGGTGCCCCGAGACCCCCGACCGGCCCATAGAGTGAGAGTTTGCTGAGAAGCACTTTAAGACAAGATAGCTGCACCTGTGAGATGGATGGGGGTGCAGATTCATTACTCCAACACCAATCAATAAGGACAACTCAACGGTTTGGCAAAGGGAGTCTGTTTAATGACAAGTACAAAAAACAGAGAGTTATGAATATCTCAAAAGTTATCATGCAATTCTATTGGTTCGGAAAAGGTAACTTTACTATAGGTACTATATCTGTAGATGGCAACAGAGTGCGGGGATTGGGTAAACACTGTCAGGTGGGCATCTAAGCCCTACCTTTAAAATGACTATGGCAGACGTCACTAAAAGTGACTATAGGACCCTAGATTACTTGGTCCACTGTGATTGGGTTGGCACCAACCCCATGCATACTTTTTTACTTCGCTTAGCAGCACGCAGAATGGTCAACCAGGTGCAGGGTGCCCCTCAATCATTACTTTGGTGGCTATGTGTCAATTATTTCGCAGTGGTTGGCCTCGAGACTGCATCTTCTGCCTCGATATCTTCTCCTGGCTCACAGCCATGCCTAGGTGTGGGGGTCTTGCTTCTGTTCATTCGGCTGATTCAGACACCGTGGATTTGCCTTTTCTTCAACAATTTGTGTACTTGATTTTATGTTCAACCACCACCTGCCTTCACCTTCCTATCTTTCTCCTTCAAGGCAGTATATTCTGGTCCTTGCTTCAGTTAATTGTAGCCACTGCTTGTTCATTTTGATGGATACGACCTTGGTTCCCTAGGCACGAGTTGCCTCTCCTGATTTTCGTTTCTGCCGCTCAGCTCCTGATCTTGTTGAATGTGAAACCTTTCTCTACTGGTCTAAGTAATTTTGGTTAATTCTGCTTTTGTGCAAAGTGAATGTATACTTCATATAAAGTGCTTTAATTGAGGTATATATGTATATGGCGCTTGCCGCACTATCCCTCTACTAAGCATAGCAAGCTGCACGATTCCTTTAGCATTCTTGCGGTCCCAAGCATCTGTACATGTGTAAACTGGTCAAATATCTATGCCATGCTTACAGCTTAAGCCTCTTTTATTTGACATCGCCTTCACACTCTAAATTCATGATATCCTTATTCATGGCGTTTTTTTTGTCTCTTTATGTCATTCTCGGGTCGTCATTTCTTCTATGGGTGAGTCAGGTTTTGGTTCTTGTGACGTCACCATTTGTCTTCAATTAAGACCTTTTTGGTTTCTTCAGGGACTGTACTCAAACGATCTTCATTTCGTCTCATTTGTTGATATGGCTTTCTCAATGGGTACCTTACTGTCCATGGTTTCCTTGGTACTGGTACTTCAATAGGCATCGTTCTTCTGATAGGTACTGGACAGAGCCCTACCACGGCTCTCTGCTGGTTTATTTGCTCATCATACGTCACATATCTCGGTGTGAACATTCCTGGTACTTCAAAATGGACGGTTGGAGTGTGGGCTGTATTTGGGACCTCCCCCACAGGGGATAAGTAAGGTGAGGGGAGAGGAGACAGACGAGGTTGCTATCATACTAGGTCCAGGGCCAATTCTGAGTAAGTGCATAGAAGAAAGTAAGAGCAAGAGATAGGAAAGGGGAGGGGGGGAGAGAACAGAGAGTAAGCAGTCAAAAAATAGTGGGGAAGCAAGAGGGGAGAGAGAATACAATTGCAGTAGTCAGTAGTAACACATAATGTTACAAGCCAGAGTACAAGATGAAGATGGGAATATCATGATTCAGGGCCACCATGAGTACAGGATGCAAACGAAGTCCAGCTCAAGAGTTGAGAAAGGGTGACGCACCGTGATTCAATGAAAACCGTAAAAGTCAAATCCAGCATTGGCCACAAGACGGTGATGGTGAAATCAGAATGTATCAGGACAGACTCCTGCAGAAGTAGGCTGGAGTGGGGAAAGGGGGCGCAGGATATAAGAATCACGTAAAACAGGCAACACCTACGTGCGAGAATGGGGGTCACAAGAAAACATCACAGGGGGACCAGAGAGGGGTGGGGATGGCCTGTGGCGACAGAGGGAGTAAACACATGTTGCTGCATGCTTACCTGCTGTATGAGCAGGGGTTCAGGCCATGGGTCCTCCTTGTCCAAACATGAATTGCCCTTTTCTTTGTCTACCCTTTGCTTCAGATGTCCGGGAGAGAGATGGCCTTGATCTAAGAGTTAAGAGCAGGAAAGAAGAGGCAGGGCTAAGAAGTTGGGTGGTGCTTAGGCCAGGAGACCTAGATCCACTTGCACCTGCTCCTCAGCTGCAAAGGAAAAGAGTCTGTAGGGCTCATTAAGTAGGGAAAAAGAGCGGGCAACCGTGAAGGCACCAGGTGGGCGGGGCTTTCTAAGTGGGAAAAAGACTGACAACCAGGAAGGCACAAGGTGGGCGGGGCTTAGGCCAGGTGACCTAGATCCACTTGCACCTGCTAACAAGCTGCAGAGGAAAAGAGGCTAGAGGGCTACTTAAGCAGGGAAAAAGAGCGGCAACCAAAAAGGCACCAGGTGGGCGGGGCTTAGGCCAGGTGACCTAGATCCACTTGCACCTGCACCCCAGCTGCAAAGGAAAAGAGGCTGGAGTGCTCCTTAAGAAGGAAAAAGAGCGGCAACCACGAAGGCACCAGGTGGGTGGGGCTTATGCGAGGTGACCTAGATCCAATTGCACCTTTTCCCCAGCTGCAAAGGAAAAGAGGCTGGAGGGCTCCTTAAGTAGGTCCAAATGAGCGGCAACCCGGAAGGCCTCACGTGGCTTAGGCTAGGTGACCTAGATCGACTTGCACCGGCTCCCCAGCTGCAAAGGAAAAGAGGCTGGAGGGCTCCTTAAGTAGGGAAAAAGAGCGGCAACCAGGAAGGCACCAGGTGGGCGGGGCTTAGGCCAAGTGACCAAGATCCACTTGCACCTGCTGCCCATCTATAAAGGAAAAGAGGCTGGAGGGCTCCTTAAGTAGGAAAAAAGAGCGGCAACCAGGAAGGCACCAGGTGGGCAGGACTTAGGCCAGGTGACATAGATCCACTTCCACCTTCTCCCCAGCTGCAATGGAAAAGAGGCTGGAGTGCCCCTTAAGTAGGGAAAAAGAGCAGCAACCAGGAAGGCACCAGGTGGCCGGGGCTTAGGCCAGGTGAGTTAGATCCAGTTGCACCTGCTCCCGAGCTGTGAAGTAAAAGATGCTGGAGAACTACTTTAATAGGGAAAAAGAGCGGCAAGCAGGAAGGCACCAGGTGGGTGGGGCTTGCTAAGTGGGGAAAAAGAGCGGCAACCAGGAAGGCACCAAGTGGGTGGGTCTTAGAACAGGTGACCTAGATACACTTGCACCTGCGCCCCAGCTGCAAAGGAAAAGAGGCTGGAGGGCTCCGTAAGTAGGGAAAAAGAGCAGTAACCAGGAAGGCACCAGGTGGGTGGGACTTAGGCCAGGTTACCTAGATCCATTTGCACCTGCTCCCTATCTGCAAAGGAAAAGAGGCTTGAGGGCTCCATAATTCGGGAAAAAGAGCGGCAACCAGGAAGGCACCAGGTGGGCAGGGATTATGCGAGGTGACCTAGATCCAATTGCACCTGCTCCCCAGTTGCAAAGGAAAAGATGGATACTTAAGTAGGGAAAAAGAGAAGCAACCAGGAAGGCAGCAGGTGGGTGGGGTTTTCTAAGTGGGGAAAAAGAGCAGCAACATGGAAGGCACCAGGTGCGGTGGGCTTAGGCCATGTGACCTAGATCCACTTGCACCTGCTCCCCATTTGCAAAGGAAAAGTGGCCGGAGGCCTCCTTAAGTAGAGAAAAAGAGTGGCAACCAGGAAGGCACCAGGTGGGTGGGGATTAGGCGAGGTGCCCTTGATCCACTTGCACCTGCTCCCCATCTGCAAAGAAAAGAGGCTTGAGGCTCCTTAAAGAGGGAAAAAGAGCGGCAACCAAGAAGGCACCAGGTGGGCGGGGCTTATGCAAGGTGACCTAGATCCAATTGCTCCTGCCCCGCAGCTGAAAAGGAAAAGAGGCTTGAGAGCTCCCTAAGAAGGGAAAAAGAGCGGCAACCAGGAAGGCACCAGGCGGGTGGTGCTTAGGCTAGGTGACCTAGATCCACTTGCACCTGCTCCCCAACTTCAAAGGAAAAGTGGCTGCATGGCTCCTTAAGTAGTGGCAACCAGGAAGGCACTAGCTGGGCGGGGCTTAGGCTAGGTGACCTAGAACCACTTGCACCTGCTCCCCATCTGCAAAGGAAAAGAGGCTGGAGGGCTCCTTAAGTAGGGAAGAATCACCGCAACCAGGAAGGCAACAGGTGAGCGGGGCTTGCTAAGTGGGGAAAAAGAGCGTCAACCAGGAAGGCACCAGGTGGACGGGGCTTAGGCCAGGTGACCTACATCCACTTGCACCTGCTTCCCAGCTGCAAAGGAAAAGAGGTAGGAGGGCTCCGTAAATTGGGAAAAAGAGCGGCAACCAAAAAGGCACCAGGTGGGTGGGGCTTGCTAATTGGGGTAAAAGAACAGCAACCAGGAAGGTACCAGGTGGGTGGGGCTTAGGCCAGGTGACCTAGATCCACATGAACCTGCTCCCCAGCTGTAAAGGAAAAGAGGCTGGAGGTCTCCTTAAGTAGGGGAAAAGAATGGCAACCTGGAAGGCACCAGGTGGGCGTTGCATCAGCCAGATGACCTAAATTTATTTGCACCTGCTTCTCAGATGCAAAGGAAAAGAGGCTGGAGGGCTCCTTAAGGTGGTAAAAAGAGCTGCAACCAGGAAGGCACCAGGTGGGCGGGGCTTGCTAAGTGGGGAAAAAGAGTGGCAACCAGGAAGGCACCAGGTGGGCGGGGCTTAGGCCAGGTGACCTATATCCACTTGGACCTGCTCCCCAGCCTCCAAGGAAAAGAGGCTGGAGAGCTCCTTAAGTAGGGAAAAAGAGCAGCAACCAGGAAGGCACCAGGTGGGCTGGGCTTGCTAAGTGGGGAAAAAGAGCAGCAACCGGGAAGATACCAGTTGGGTGGGGCTTCTGCCAGGTGACCTAGATCCCCTTGCACCTGCTCCCCAGCTGCAAAGGAAAAGATGCTGGATGGCTCCTTAAGTAGGGAAAAAGAGCGACAACCAGGAAGTCACCTAGTGGGCGGGCCTTGCTAAGTGGGGAAAAAGAGTGGCAACCAGGAAGGCACTAGGTGGGCGGGGCCTAGGCTAGGTGAGCTAGATCCACTTGCACCTGCTCCCCACCTGCAAAGGAAAAGAGGCTGGAGGGCTCCTTAAGTAGGGAAAAAAGAGCAGCAACCAGGAAGGCACCAGGTGGGCTGGGCTTGCTAAGTGGGGAAAAAGAGCAGCAACCAGGAAGGTACCAGGTGGGCGGGGCTTCGGCCAGGTGACCTGATCCACTTGCACCTGCTCCCCAGCTGCAAAGGAAAAGAGGCTGGAGGGCTCCTTAAGTAGGGAAAAAGAGAAGCAACCAGGAAGGCAGCAGGTGGGTGGGGTTTTCTAAGTGGGGAAAAAGAGCAGCAACATGGAAGGCACCAGGTGCGGTGGGCTTAGGCCATGTGACCTAGATCCACTTGCACCTGCTCCCCATTTGCAAAGGAAAAGTGGCCGGAGGCCTCCTTAAGTAGAGAAAAAGAGTGGCAACCAGGAAGGCACCAGGTGGGTGGGGATTAGGCGAGGTGCCCTTGATCCACTTGCACCTGCTCCCCATCTGCAAAGAAAAGAGGCTTGAGGCTCCTTAAAGAGGGAAAAAGAGCGGCAACCAAGAAGGCACCAGGTGGGCGGGGCTTATGCAAGGTGACCTAGATCCAATTGCTCCTGCCCCGCAGCTGAAAAGGAAAAGAGGCTTGAGAGCTCCCTAAGAAGGGAAAAAGAGCGGCAACCAGGAAGGCACCAGGCGGGTGGTGCTTAGGCTAGGTGACCTAGATCCACTTGCACCTGCTCCCCAACTTCAAAGGAAAAGTGGCTGCATGGCTCCTTAAGTAGTGGCAACCAGGAAGGCACTAGCTGGGCGGGGCTTAGGCTAGGTGACCTAGAACCACTTGCACCTGCTCCCCATCTGCAAAGGAAAAGAGGCTGGAGGGCTCCTTAAGTAGGGAAGAATCACCGCAACCAGGAAGGCAACAGGTGAGCGGGGCTTGCTAAGTGGGGAAAAAGAGCGTCAACCAGGAAGGCACCAGGTGGACGGGGCTTAGGCCAGGTGACCTACATCCACTTGCACCTGCTTCCCAGCTGCAAAGGAAAAGAGGTAGGAGGGCTCCGTAAATTGGGAAAAAGAGCGGCAACCAAAAAGGCACCAGGTGGGTGGGGCTTGCTAATTGGGGTAAAAGAACAGCAACCAGGAAGGTACCAGGTGGGTGGGGCTTAGGCCAGGTGACCTAGATCCACATGAACCTGCTCCCCAGCTGTAAAGGAAAAGAGGCTGGAGGTCTCCTTAAGTAGGGGAAAAGAATGGCAACCTGGAAGGCACCAGGTGGGCGTTGCATCAGCCAGATGACCTAAATTTATTTGCACCTGCTTCTCAGATGCAAAGGAAAAGAGGCTGGAGGGCTCCTTAAGGTGGTAAAAAGAGCTGCAACCAGGAAGGCACCAGGTGGGCGGGGCTTGCTAAGTGGGGAAAAAGAGTGGCAACCAGGAAGGCACCAGGTGGGCGGGGCTTAGGCCAGGTGACCTATATCCACTTGGACCTGCTCCCCAGCCTCCAAGGAAAAGAGGCTGGAGAGCTCCTTAAGTAGGGAAAAAGAGCAGCAACCAGGAAGGCACCAGGTGGGCTGGGCTTGCTAAGTGGGGAAAAAGAGCAGCAACCGGGAAGATACCAGTTGGGTGGGGCTTCTGCCAGGTGACCTAGATCCCCTTGCACCTGCTCCCCAGCTGCAAAGGAAAAGATGCTGGATGGCTCCTTAAGTAGGGAAAAAGAGCGACAACCAGGAAGTCACCTAGTGGGCGGGCCTTGCTAAGTGGGGAAAAAGAGTGGCAACCAGGAAGGCACTAGGTGGGCGGGGCCTAGGCTAGGTGAGCTAGATCCACTTGCACCTGCTCCCCACCTGCAAAGGAAAAGAGGCTGGAGGGCTCCTTAAGTAGGGAAAAAAGAGCAGCAACCAGGAAGGCACCAGGTGGGCTGGGCTTGCTAAGTGGGGAAAAAGAGCAGCAACCAGGAAGGTACCAGGTGGGCGGGGCTTCGGCCAGGTGACCTGATCCACTTGCACCTGCTCCCCAGCTGCAAAGGAAAAGAGGCTGGAGGGCTCCTTAAGTAGGGAAAAAGAGGAGAAACCAGGAAGGCACCAGGTGGGTCGGCCTTGCTAAGTGTGGAAAAAGAGCTGCAACCAGGAAGGCAGCAGGTGGGTAGGGCTTCATCCAAGTGACCTAGATCCACTTGCACCTGCTACCCAGCTGCAAAGGAAAAGAGGCTGGAGGGCTCCTTAAGTAGGGAAAATAGTGGCAACCAGGAAGGCACCAGGTGGTTGGGGATTAGGCCAGGTGACCTAGATCCACTTGCACCTGCGCCCCAGCTGCAAAGGAAAAGAGAATGGAGGGCTCCTTAAGTAGGGAAAAAGAGCAGAAACCAGGAAGGCACCAGGTGGGTCGGCCTTGCTAAGTGTGGAAAAAGAGCTGCCACCAGGAAGGCACCAGGTGGGTGGGGCTTCAGCCAGGTGACCTAGATCCACTTGCACCTGCTCCCCAGCTGCAAAGGAAAAGAGGCTGGAGGGCTCCTTAAGTAAGGAAAATAGTGGCAACCAGGAAGGCACCAGGTGGGTAGGGCTTGATAAGTGGGGAAAGAGAGTAACAAGCAGGAAGGCACCAGGTGGGTGGGGCTTCAGCCAGGTGACCTACATCCACTTGCACCTGCTCCCAAGCTGCAAAGGAAAAGAGGCCAGAGGGCTCCTTAAGTAGTGAGAAAGAGTGGCAACCAGGAAGGCAACAGGTGGGTGGGGCTTTTGCGGGACCCGCGAGGGGAATAGGGAGGTAACAACGGGACACTTGTAATGTGCCCGTTGTTACCTCCCGCCCCATTCCCATTGAGCCCTATAGGGGCTCGAATGGGAATGGGGAATGGTTCCTGCAAGGAGGACTCACCGGGTCCGCCTATGTCAGAATCACCCGGTAAGTCCACATTGCAGGAACCCGGTAATGGAGCCCGGTTTGGAGGCAGCCATGGTGCTCCAAGCTCGTAATGAGGCCCACATACTCCTGGGGAACCATTAGCGAAGGAGCAATCAGAGGGGATAAGCCTAAGGGCAAAACATACCTACCAATTGGGTCCCTCATTGCTCCAATTACTCGGGCCACAAATGTGTAAACGACACCTCCTAGCTGTGGGGCTGTGAAGATGGTGTTACAGAGTCGGAGCAGTAACATAACAATTGGAGAAGTGGTAGATGTGTTCATCAAATAGAACAAGACAGAAAGTACACAGCTTGGCAAAAGTCAGGGGAGAGAGTCCAGAAAAACAAGGTGGTCTACAAAGAACATGGCCTCATAAGCTGAGAGGGGCCCTACATTCAGAGACCTCCTCCGTCCTTCTAACACTTGGATACATCCACATAGTACAGTGCTACACTGCTTGCCAAGTAGTTTGTTCATTTTAAATGGTATATAAATACATGCATACTCACCTATGTTGACCTGGAGAACTACGCTGGGTGCTATAGCTCGGAGTGTGGTGGCAATAGCAAGTCCAACATCCAAAGTTATATAATGATGCTCAACCTTGAGCATTTAGGTAGTGCGGGGGGGAGGTTTGCAAATCCTACCTGTAATTACTCCGGTGGGGTTTACTTAACCGTATTGTCAAAATTAATCCTAGCGGGGGTACATTTCAGGTCTTGCCCCAGTAAGGTCAGTAATTGCCAAGGATGCAGATCAAAAAGCCATCCTACCATACAGAGAGGTAAAAACAAAATAAACAGAGCAAGACAAATATAATGAACACAACAGAGGAAAGTAGCAGGATGCTGTCAAGGATAAAGATAAAGTATTGCTCTGGGGAATTGTAAACCACCATGAGACTGTGAGTGACTATAAAGACCTTATCCCAGGTGCAGATGCCCCATTATATTTTGATGTAGATGTAAGTGATTTCAATCCGGCACTTCACCTAAGTCAATGCCTAGCGTGTAATGCACAACTGAAATCCTTATTTATTTATTTGTGTCTAAAAGTAATTTTATTCTGAACGATGTACCACTTATATCACGCCCCTCTCTTGGAACCCCTCCTCCCCCGGTCACACTGAACCAGGAATCAGGCTGGTTTGCAAAGTTAAAATATTTATTTATATATTCACAATATAATCACACTATTTTTAATGGGTAAACAATAATCACCAATGGGGTGATGTCACACTAAACAATCTCTTTAATCATAAGGAGTAATAATGAGCAAAAATAATGCAGCACAGCAATAATACTTTTGTGGGTGTGTGTTCAAATCAAAATAGCAATGTGGTTACTCTTTCCCCCTGCACACCCCTCAACCCCCCAATATACAATGTAGAGTGATAGGAGGAGAGAAAACAGGTTTCAGGAATGCAGAATTCAAACAAATGTCAATCCCAATTTCCCCCCAGCAAACACAAGAGAGAAACAGAACTAATTGGCAAACTGTCAAAATGGTTTTAAAGTTGGCTTGGAATGGAATAGGCAAAACACTAAATATGGGCTAAATCACAAAATGGTTTAATTCTAATGCGAGCCTCTTTATAGGGTTGCAGACAAACACTAGCAATGATTTGACAGCAAAAAGGAATGTGACAACTTAATTTTGAGGTCGGGTGCAATGAAAAGCTGTTTTACACATTATAGATTTTGCCAAAACGAAACTTTGCGGCGATCACGGGAGAACTATAAGGATTTGGGATGCGGTTTTGGGTTCTCTGGAAAGCTTAGGATGTTAGCTACAAGCAGACACTTACATTTCGTTTCTAGCAAAAATTGACGAAGTTATAGACGTTTTCGTGGAGGTCGTTTTTTCAGATAGAGGCAAATTGGAAAACAGGATGCGCTTCTAAAAGACACTAGGGGAGACTATGAAGAAGCAATTGCTACATGGAAGCTCAGCCACTTGATCAAGGCGACTGCCAGCCAAGATGCTTGCCTTCTTCAGATGCAATATATCAATAAGCGCAAAGATCATTTTACCAACATTAGTACAGAAGGAATATAGGATAAGATGGAAATTTCAGGCAATTCAAAAAGATTTCTAACAATGCAGGTTTCTAAGATAAAATAGGATGGAATTAGATAGGGATTACTAAGGACAGTATATATGAGAGTGACACAGTCCTGTCGGGGGGGAAATTCTGCCGGGGTCAGCTGGCCGTCCGCGGACCCCCGGGCAGGGAGGCCCCAACTCCTCCCGCGTATCCCAAAAATGAGTATGAGGCACACGCAAGAAGCAAGGTGGTCTGCTGTTCATTAAAAAACGGCAGGGATGGGTCAAGGATCGTACGCGTCCATCCTAACTCTCTCTCAAAATTCGTGGGGCTCGCAGGCCCTTTTTACCTCAGTATGACGCGCTACTCGCGTCACCTGGGAAAGTTAGCAAAAAACCTATCGCCACTCTGGATTGGTTCCTCGAGTGATAGGGTTAGTATAGCATACGTATAGAGAACGCTGTTAGTGGTTGAGGGTCAGTCAGGTAGTATACTTGGGTTGTCCCTTCTATTAGATACATGAAAATTGTTACATGAAGACCCCTGAGAATTGGCTAATGTTAATGGCGTTAGTGATAAGTACCCCATGTTCTGATTGGTCCACTCGCGAGCCCCCCAGCCTGGGACCATCGTTGTTCCCCGCTCGCGGTGCACCTGCTATTTGCAACAATGTGTAACTATGTGTTTGTGCAGACAATGCGTGGATTTGTTCATATGCATGAAGGCAGACTACTCCCACCGCCGCAGATGTCCATTGAGCCGCTTCATTGTTGCTGCCTGTGTCTCGAAACGTGGGACCCAGGCGCCTCCTCCCTCCTGGGTCTGGCACCCTGTCAGGTTTGGCTTGGTCACGTGAGGAGAGACCGTGGTTGAGGCAGAATTCTGCACATTTAATATTGCATTTTCCACTGTGTGTCTGGCTTAGTTTCCAGGTGTGACCTTGGCTTCGGCTTGTGGTATGCGAGTTTGCAACATTGCTCCCTTGGCTGTCTGTTCTCGCGGGGTCATTCTGCAGGGTCAGCAATTGTACTCTTGCTCGTTCAATGTACATGGAGGCTCTTGCTTGCGGCCTACTTGGGCCTGGTGCATAGGTGGGGATGTTTGATGCACGGCACTTTAAGTTATGGTATCATATTGCTTTATCCCCAGTATCATGTCTTCGTTATATTTCTCATTGCAATGCATGGATTAGGAGAAGCGTCAGCAAGCATTTTAGATGAGTTCATTGTGCGTCTTGCATTTCTGCATTTTGAAGAACCTATGTGAAAAATAATAAAGATGCACGTCAGTGGGTGTGTCCGTCACCTACGTCATAGCACTGAATATGTTCTTCGTGTGGATTGGTGTGGGAGTGTCCAGTGTGCATGTTTGCATGGGTGTTCTGACCGTTGGCTAGGTCGTCATGGTATCTCTAACGATGTGTTAATTTACTGTTGAATGGTTCAGTCGAGTTCATCCATGCCGCAGGAGTCGGCTTGGGCAGGGCAGGCTGGTGGGCAGGCTGGTGGGCACATCCGTATGTTCCTGTACCAGGGTATTTGGTCGTCTGGTAGATAGGCAAACTCCTCTCGTGGCGGGTGTCTGGGCCGCAATCCTCTAGGCCAGGGGCGTGAGGGGATTGGTGGGAGTCTTTTGTTCCATTCACCCACTTCAGTCCCCCCTCTGGTCGACTTGTCGACCACAAACATATCTTTCTCCTTATCTCCTCTTACTCTCCATATTTTAGTTACTCCTCCCAAGTGTCCATAATGGTTGACATGGTGTTCAAATGACCAATACATATATACACATGTCCCTCCAGGTGTGCAGTATACCCCTTTCCCTATGTAGCTCCTTGGGTTTCTTGGGTTTTCAAGCTTCACAGATGGTGGGTCCAGGTGGTTGGTGATGATCTGTTTGCACAGTTTTTCTCTTTCTTTTATTATTTTGCCTGCGTGCTGGCCATCATCTGTCGGCATCAAGGGGTGCATAACAATCATTTCGATCATTTCGTCTGTAGTGCGTGCCTTCTGGGACTTCCAAAATCTTATTATGATCAGTGCAGCTCCAGCTAGTATTATGCATCCAACTATAATCTTTAGTCCGTCTGACAGCCAAGATGGCATCCATGACCATAACATTGAAAACCAGCTGTCATCCTTCTTCACTCCTTTACTTTCTTCCATCCTTTTGGAGTGCATCTGGGCCAGTTGTGATACTGCTTCTGTCAGTGTACCATTGTCAGCATCGTTAGCAGGAATGAATGTGCAGCATGATTGTCCTATCTTTGCACAAACTCCTCCTTCCATTGCTGTAAGGAGATCTAATACATATCTGTTCTGTAGTGCTACCAGCCTCACTGCTGGCAGTTCCTCTTTTATTGAGTTGAATCCATTTACTGTAGAATTAATTGTCATCATTAGCTCCCATCTAGTTATCTGGAGCCACTTTGCGTTTGCGTAAGCTTGTAGTCCCGGATGTATTATTGACGAGAAGAACATTGCTGCTCTGCTGAATAGTCTGTGTTCTGGTGGGATTGAAGTGAGTGCTGTTTCCGACCTTCCCCATAGGTAATTTCCTGTCAGAGGTTCTCCTTGTCTCTTCTTTCTATTCAGGACATTGTTGTTGTTGTTCTTTTCGTTCTCTGACCCCTTCTGAGGTTTTACAGATCTCTTCTTCCTCTTGTTTCCTTCATCCATTTTAGGGAAGTTCGCCACATTCACATGTTTCTGGGGCACCACTAGTGATGGTACATTGACGTGTACCATTGTGCATATACCATTCCACAGAGGGGGCAGTGTGTGGTATGCCTTGTTTCCACAGGCCCAGTAATGGTCCATTAATACTGCTGTTCCTGCTCCCCCCTCAGGTAACTCTATCACGCTTGCACAGTTGGTGTTGTATCCCACGTCATCTTCTCCTCTTTGTTGGTAGCATATCTTAGGTGCAGACAGCGGCAGTATGATTATTGGGTCGTCATCCTTCTCCATCCACGTCAGCATGGGTACGTACTTGCCCCAAATCGTCCAACATCTGTTGTTGTGTTCATCAATAGTTGTAATATTTTCTCTTGTTACCATGTTGCTGCCAATCACTCCTATATCCCATTTGTTGTCCATGTACACCTTCCCTGTTATTGTTACCAGTGGTCTTTCCCAACATCCTTGCTTACCATGGACTTCAGTGGCGTACCAGTCACATGGTAGGTATTGTAGTGTTACTTTCTTTGTTTCTCCCTTTTCAGGACCACTTGTCATGTTCTGAATGCTTCAGCATGCAAACTGCTCTTGTGGTAACTCAAATAAGTCTTGAGGAAGTTGTTTTCGTATGGATATGTGTCTCGCGTTTTCCACCCCAGTTTCACCACCGTCCCTTGAAATCTCCCTTTCGTTTGGAACAGTGCCAGGTATATTGTACATCGTGCTGTCTTTTCATCTATTTCTGTGGCAACAAAAGTTCGAGAAGCGCTCATGGCATATGGGATCTATGAGCAGACGTAGCAGCTGTCTTCTGTTGTCTGCTTACCTATTTGGGTCATGTGTTGGTACCACATGTTGTTCGAGACGTGTGCTGAATCTGTTATGTAATTATCAATACCTTTATTATCTGAGTATGTGCTACGTTTAACTCTATTTCCCTTGTGTGGAAGCTTGCTAGTACTACCTGACGTAACACCTGTTGCAGCCGTGGGTGGGGGTACATTAGGTTTGGGTACAGCCAAAATATTGATAGCATAACTTTTCTGCCATACAGAGACAGCCAAAAACCCAGTGATCATCAAAATCCCTATCATTTTTATTACAGAAGCTAGTCTCACCAGCATTTTGCTCTTACCATGCTGCAGTCCGGCAGCTTATTCTTGCGACGTTAGAGTTGCCCGCCTGAAAATTCTCAATATGCTTGTTATTAGTGTTAGTTGTTGTTTTCAAGCTCTCCCTATCAAGTAGTCGTTCAGTGCCCAGGCGAAGAGCTGTTCCCACGCCAATCTAAGCGATCTGTCTCTTAGGGCAGGCAAGTGTTGGTGAAGATGGGGCATTGATTGTTCTATGGCCAAGATAAATGCTCTGTAGTAGACACGAACCCTGCTTCTTTTTAGGTACTTTGGCCTTTTTATGTGATAGACAAATTGGTGTGATAGGGCTTCAGGGTAGTTATCGTCTGAGGGTAGCATCTACTCCTGGGCAATGAACTTTGTTAGTTATCTGTTTTCTTAGCAATACAATAATACGCGGTACCTGCATGTGCGAGAAAGAAAAAGAGAACATTCAAGTGTTTACATGTGTATATGTGCAAGACAATGTCCTTCAATTGGGTGGTTACTGTAGTGGGTAGAAGGTCGATGGGCAGAGGGTTTGGGGTTCAACTGGCGGGAGTCTCTTTACTCTTTGATCGTGTGACCATGGGGTGGGCAGTGTGGGAATTATCAGTTTCTATTTCAGTAGTTGTCTCTGGGGAATCTGGGGGGTGGCAGGGTATGGAGACACTTAGGTCGTCAGCTGTGGTAGAAGTCTCTTCCTCCGTGGTTGACGCTGTCGCTGTTCTTCCAATGGCCCTGTCGGTGACGCTAGGGAGGGTCTGGAGTTTGCAGATCTTTACGTCGTGTAGGTGATTCCAAGCACGCTTATCCAGCAACTTTACTGCTCTCGTAGATACCTCCTCTACAAGGTGGGGACCAGTGAAGCGTGGGCTGTTCCACTTTCTATTGAAATTGCAGAGTAGCACGTGGTCACCTTTAGCAATTTTGCACAGTTTTTCCTTTTCCGATCCTTGGTCCTCGTCTTCTTGTTGATAACTCTTAGACCCGCCCCGCGTGCACTCGAGCTGTTGAGACACAAACACTACACTAGTAATCAAAGAAGACACATATTGGTACATTTCATCACCAAGAACAGTTGCAGTGTTTTCATAGTCTGTGAATGCCCTTGATGTTGGCGTTAGAGGAAGGCGCATTTGATGTCCGGTCACCACCTCATGTGGAGTGTGGTGGTGGTCGGAGCCTGGTCTATTCCTCAGCTCAAATAGAGCTAGCGGAAGGCAATACAACCAACTCTTCTTTGTTGTTTGCTTTATCTTTGCAATTGCCTCCTTCAGTAGGCCATTCAGGCGTTCGCATATACCGTTGGCCTGTGGGTGATATGCACATGCAAATTTATGTTTGATGTTCAGTAAGGATGTGATGTGCTGGAACATTTCATTAGCGAAATGTGGGCCGTTATCCGACCGCAGTACCTCGCACACTCCCCACCTGGGGAAAACCTCCCTCACTAAAAATTTAGCTGCTCTAAATGCATCTGGATGTGAGCAGGGTCCTGCCTCAATCCACCTGGAGAATGGGCATACCACTACAATCATATACCTATTTCCTTGACATACGTTGATCATATCAACGTAGTCAATATGGATGTGCAGGAAGGTTCCCTCTGGCCGGGGTATAGTACCTTTTATCACTTTCAGCGTGTGACCGGCCGTAAACTGTTGACATGTGAGACAATTGCTGATAAAATTTGTCACATGGGAATTTAACTAGGGACAAAACCAATCTTCCCTAATTCGTGCTGCAATAACTTCCTTGCCTGTATGGGCTGGGTGGTGGAGTTGGCTCAGGGCGGTGTTCAATAGTGCCAATGGCATTACCATCTTTCCAGTGTTACCCTGGCACCATAGTGCGTCAGTTGGCGACATTATACATCCTCTTTTTACCCATATTTCTTTTTCTGCCATTGGTGCAGCCGCTTCTAACTCCATTATCTGTGTGGCTGGGAGATGAGTGTACCCTTCTCTCATCAGCATCTCTTTAGCTATCCCCCTCCCTCTCCCTCTCTCTGACTCTGGAGGGTTCCATATCTCACCAAAATATGCAGCATACTTCGCATGTGCGTCTGCTGCTGCATTTCCTTTCGAGATATGATCTTCTCCATTAGTGTGTGCAGTACATTTGACCAAAGCTAATTATTTTATTACTTCAATTAATTCGGCTAATAAGAGAGCATGTTGCACTGGGGTGCCGTCAGCTCTCCTAAACCCTCTTCTCCTCCATTTGGACAATCCTGAGTGGACAGTAGACGTGACATATGCGCTGTCAGAATATATAGTTACTCTTTTGTCAAAGCTTTCCTTCAACGCCAAGATCAGTGCAACCAATTCTGCTGCTTGAGAAGAGTAATGTTGTGGTAATTGTACGCATTTCACCGCCACATACACCAATTCCTCTGTCATTTTTACCACTGCTGCCCCAGTCCTCCTTATCCCATCACTTTGGTCTATTGTCGATGACTCTTCAATGAACAAGAGCTGTCCTCCATTTAGCGCGTCCTCCTCAACTTTTCTGGCACATGAGTACATTTCGGTATTCTGCGTACAATCATGTGCATAGTCGCCTTCCTCAATCACTTCCGCTATAAACCTTGCAGGATTAACTGTGCTGCATCTAACAATTGATAATTCTGGTCTAGATAAGATGATCTCATAACCTGACACCCTCTGCGTGGTTAGTGTGGACTTAGGCTTGTTCAATATTGCAAATAGTGCATGTTCCACAAATAGTGTGGTTGGGCACCCCATTGTAATGGATGATGCTTTCTCTACCGCGAAGGCAGCTGCGGCGAGACCTTGTTCGCAAGGGAAATGTCCTAATATTGCAGGATCCAAGTGACCGCTGTAAAATGCTACTGGTTTGTAACCCATGCTTGTTTTTTGAGCCAACACTGCTTTCATTACTGCTGAGTCGCAATGTGAAAATATAAAGAATTGTCGTTCATAATCTGGGGTGGCCAGTACTGGAGCAGTTGATATTGCATCTTTCAGTTCATCAAAGGCCTCTTTCATTTCCATTGTCCACCCCAATTTTTTCTCCCCTTTGTTAGCTTCTCTTAATGCCTCAAGTAGGGGTCCTATGTACGAGCTGTAATCAAATACCCATGCTCTACAGTAGTTGCACAGTCCCAGGAACTGCTGCAGTTCCCTCACCGTTTGTGGCAACGGCGTTTTTGATATGGCCTGTGCTCTTTGTGGTGCAATCTTTCTTCCGTATTGGGATATGAGCTGACCAATGTATAGTACCTGTTCCTGACAGTACTGTAACTTTTCTTTGTCTACCTTGTAACCCTTTTCAGCCAATATTGTCAGCATCTTCAATGAGTCCTCTCTGCATTTTTTTTCGCTTGTGCTGCAAATTATTATATCGTCAACATACTGCAACACTGTGCTTTCCAATTCAATGTTTCCCAAGTCCATCTGTATTACTCTGTTGAAAATTGAGGGTGACTCGCAGTACCCTTGTGGCAATCTGGTGTGTTTCCATTTTGTGTTTCTGTACGTGAAGCTTGTTAGATCTTGTGAGTCTGGGTGCAGGGGTATTGCGAAAAAGGCATTTTTGAGGTCAATCACTGTAAATCGTGATGCCTCTGCTGGAATGGCACACAATATTGTGGCCGGGTTTGCTGCTATGGGGTATTCTGCTTCCACTATGTTGTTCAAGGGCCTGAGGTCCTGGATGAAAAGCCAAGACCCTCCTTTAGCTTTGCGCACTGGATATACGGCTGTGTTACATGGTGATTCTGATGGTACCAATATGCCATTATTTATAAGGACCGTTATTGTTTCATATATGCCCTCATCTGCCTCTTTTGATAGTGGGTATTGCTTCACTCTAGGGAGTATTGCACCTTTTTTCAATTTTATTCTTACTCCCCCTATACTCTTTATGCACGCCACGTCATAGGGACTAGTAGTCCATAATGATGTTGGGACTTTTGCCATATCTTCCTCAAGAAGGGAACTGGGGTGGATGTGGGTGCTTCAAGTGCCATTGCAATTTTCTGTGCCACTTGTTTGTATGTAACTCTTAGCCATATTTGTACACTCATCATAAATACCATTTCACCTTCTTCCTTTTCTTCTGAAAAGAGCACCTCGTCTGACACCTGGGTGAGCCTGCATCCCTCAGCTAGGGCTATCACTGCCCTCCATGCTCTTCCTTCCCTGTCTTGGGCATGTACTGCGATATAATCAGCAGTTGCTATGATGCTCTCCATGCTCACTGAAATCACCTTTCCTTCTGATTCATTGGTTGGTGTTTCTGGTCTAAAAAAAAAGGCTGTTGGCCTCCTCCAGATCTTTCCTTCTATTCCTGGCATCCATGTGAATGCCATGTCTGTTCCGTACTGGAACAGTTCGCCATCTACTGGCTCAGCCCTAATCACTGTCTGTCCACAATATGCTTGCATGATTTGTCGTGCAGTGAGCATGTTTATTCCAGGAGTGGAGCAAATTATGCCGTCCTCCGTAAAGGTGATCGTCATATTCAACCTTCTCATTATGTCCCTCCCGAGTATGTTTACTGGTGAGTCCCTAGAATATAGAAGCGGGACGGACATGTCATAATCCCCTTTCGATAAGGGAATGCTATCAGTAAAAGGAACCAACCCCTAGCCCAGAGAATCCTTGGGTGTTCATGGCCTCACCTGACATCATAAATTTACCTTCCCTTATGCAAGACCGGGTCGCCCCGGTGTCAACAAGGAATGATAATTTTTTGTCACCTATCGTTACCTCTATGCGTGGTTCCTCCGCACTATTAGGTGTTACCGACAGGATGGGACACACCAAGGCCGTCTGTGGGCTGTCCTATTGAGCGTATAATGATTGACCACTTCCTGTGTAAGGGTTGTGTCCCAGGACCGTCACCCTTCCCAGTTGTGTTTGCTGTAGTTGTGTATTGGTAGAGGTTATTTTACGGTCTTGAATTTGGGCAGGTTGCTGTACTTGCTGCACTTGATGTTGTTGTGTTATCGCTACCTGTTGTTGTGGTAGTGAATATGTCTGTGGCTGTTGTTGTGTTACTAGTTGTTGCTGCACATTTCCCGGTTGCAGTGCCTGCTGTTGTTGGGTGTCCTGCTGTTCCCTTGTAGGCCCTTGTTGTCCCTGTTCTCCCCATGATGGTGTGCCTGGTCTCATTCTACATGTGCGTGACATGTGCCCTAGTAATCCACAAATCCAACATACCGGTGGTTCCCTGTTCTGCCATGGAAAGCTCCCTGAATTGTCCTGGTATACTTGTTGCCCGGTGGGGTAGAAATTTCTGAATCCTCCCCCTTGCTGTTGTGTGTTATAGCCGTATCCCCTCCCCCTCATCATTCCTCCCCTTCCCCTGTTATGATTATAATATCCAGCTCCTGGCGTTGAGTATCCTCCTCCCATGTTAGTCGTGTATGTTTGGGGTGGTGGCAGCTGTTGTGCTACAATATGTGATGGTTGTATTTGGGAGGGATCTTGTGCAGCCACTACTTGTGTGGGGTTTTGAGTCATTGTTGCAGGTGTAGTTATTAGTGCACTTTCCATCGTGTATTTAGTAAGTTGTTTCTGTACCAATTTAGCCTCTTCCGCTTTTCTATCCTCTTCCTTTTGTTTCATCTTTTCTTGCCATGTCCTACAATGATGTACTATCGTCAGCTGTATTTCTGGCCATGCTTTTGCTTCCATCCCCACTACCTTCTTCAGTTGTTTCTGAACTGCTTCCGGGAACCCTTGTATTAGTATATGATAGAATATTGCTGGTGTTTTGTCCCATTGTTCTCTAGTTTCCTATACGCCACTTCTCTTGAATTTCCTGGATATAATCAACAGGATCTTCGTTCTCACGCATCTTGCGTGATGTAATTGCTCCTATGTCTGATGTGTCCGGTTACTGTACCCTCAGCGCTTGCCATAATGCATGTCTGCAGTTTGCGAATGGTTCCCCATCGTGCAATGTGTTTGTTCTTGTGACCCCGGGGAAGCCTGCTCTCTTCCAGATGTCATCTGCTGCATCCCCCAATATTGATATTAGAAGGCCCTTTACATCCCCTACTGCCAGTTTCTGTCCTGCGGTGTGTTTTTCCATTTCATATATCCATTTTCCCGCACCTCCACTTAATGATGGGAGCCTGCACTTTATATTTTCCTTGTCTGCATGCTTCCAAGGGACGTATTGTGGTCTAACCCCCTCCCCTCTCCAGAAGTGGCATTAAGTTGTATCCTGTTTCACCCCCTGGGTTCCACAAAATCGAGTCCGTGTACCCCTCCTCTTCTTCCGTGTCTTCTACATCATCAATTGCGTCCATATTTCCCCTGCTCGTAACTCTTTCCCCTCCATCTCTTCCCCTTCTTTTATCATTTCCTTTATTTAATGTGGGCGTGTGTATTCGTTCTCCCTGCCCGCGTCCAGGGAGGTCTCTAAGCTTGCCTGCGTAGGGTGTCAGTTTGTGGGGGGCGGGTGTAGGTGGGCATGTTGCACGTAATGAGTGTGGGCTGGTGGATCATGTTGGACGGGATGATGAGGGTGTAGCTGCACGTGACTTCCTTCCCGCCATTCCTTGCTCTTCCCCCTCACTTCCCTCCAGGTCTTCCTTTCTCCTGCAGGCCCATGGTGATTCTCTATTTGTCCGGGTGATGTATAATTTATCTAAGCTTTCCCTTTCACTATTTCTTCCTTCCTTCTCCATTCCTTCTTCTTCCTCACTACAAAAGCAATCCAGGAATGGCAACCCCCAATCTGTCCTTTTCCCCCTAATCGTTACTGTTTTTAAGTCTATTAGATCCGTTCCTCCCGTTTCTTCTTTACCAATTGCTCCCCTTTGAGCTGATGTTGTTGCTACTTCTGTGTCTCTGTGTACATACCTCCTTACTTCACTCTCCCCTCTCCTATCTTCTCTTTCCCCTTCATTTTTCTCCGCTATTTCTCTACCAATTTCCTCTCTTTTCTTTTTCAATTCCTCCATTACTTCACTACTCATCTTTTCGAATATCCTTTCTTCTTCTCTCTTCCTTTCCCATCTCGCTCTTTCCCCTTCTAATATACTCTCTATCATCCTTCCTTATTCGTATTTCCTTGTCGTTTCTGATAGTAATCTCCTCTTCCATATTTCCATTTCTTTTTCTTTCTCTTCTTCCTCTCTTTTCCTGTCACGCAGTGCTGCTCTGGATACCCTTTCTGCTACTGCCTTTACCCTTTCGGCTTCTCTCTTTTGCTCCTCAGTTCGTTCCCTCATTTTTTCCAACTTATTCTTACTTTCTTTCCTTTCCCGTGCTCTCTCTCTTTCCTCTCTCTCGAGCTGTTTGATCAGTGCTTTCTGCTCATCCCTTAGTTCTGCTAATCGTTCCTCCAAAATCTCTTCCTTTTGTCGTAACAGCTTTTCCTCCTTTCTTTTCCCCTCTTCCCCTTTCATTTCACTCTTTCTGGTATTATCCTCGTCCATTTTCCTTACTACCTCCTTCTCTTCTCCTGTTAATGAACCTCGTAATTTTAATAGTACCTGCGCAGCTACCCACTCATCATGTCCTATTTCCGCAATCTGCTCTTCGCCAGTCCTCCCCTCCCCTGCGGGCATCTTCCTATGAGCTGATCCCGTCGTACTAGTCTGCTCCCTTCCCGTGTGGCCACCTGTAGCTGTATATGGTGGCGGGCTGTATGCCGGGTTCGAGTACCCCTCAGCCGCCCTTAATTGTTCTCTTACTATTTCTCCTAGTTCTCTTAAAGGATATAACCCCCCTCCCTCCGTTTTCACTACCTTCGCTAGGGGCATATCGTCGCTCTGTTCCTTTTTTATTTCCTTTTCGTTTGAGTTGTTGCTCTTTTCTCCTCCCTCTTGTCCGTTCCCCGTGTTCTGTGTGCCTTCACTCTCTTTTTCCCCATTCTCTCCTTCCTCCTTAATCTTCTTCGCTTCCGTTGTTTCCCCCATAGTGAACATTCCGTTTGGTCCTGGTCGGGACCCTTGGAACATCCTCCATAAGTTAAACACCTCCACGTGGTGTGTCAACTTCTTCCCCTTGTATGTGTTATGCAGATGGGTTAATAGTGAATGTTGGGTATATGGATCGAAACTGCCATTAGGCGGCCATGGTGTCGTCATTTTGTTGTCCGTCCCCTGTGTCCATTCTATGCTGTATTTGATCAGTTTCTCCCTATGGGGTGACAGTGTTTTACATATATGCTGCAGCGGGGTAGTGAGGGTGTTTCCCCACCCTCCCGATCCTGTCCCGTGTGACATAGTAGCACTTCAATTGTTATCCTCCCTCTATATAGTAGCGGTTATCTTGCTAATAGTGTACGCTATACAATTTCAGATCTTTACCTGGCCCCGTAATTTTGGGGACTTGCGATTGTCCGCTAAAACAAAATAGTAAAATATAGCATTTGCATTTATATATTCTTTTCTTTCTTTTCTTCCTTTACCGAACACCTTTACGGCCCCCTACGGCCGAGGCGCACGTAGCCCCCTGCAGCTGCGTGCCCTGTATGACGTTCTTATACAGCCGTCCCACTTTGTTTTACCCCTCCTCCTCTTTCTTCAATTGTCGTGGCCGGCGTTCTCCGTGCGCGGCCACGCCCCCCTTTTCACCTTGCCCCGATCTACTCGTTACTGTTTATCTCAGTCTCCATTCCCTTACCATTATTCTCTTCCCCATCACTCTCTGAAAAATGCCTCGCGTTCGAGATATCCTATGAAAGCCCTACTGGTGACGTCAGCGATCTCTTCCAAAACTACTAGTAAGTTCTTTACATGTTTTTAAAAGTTCAAAATAGGCTTGCAATCTACCCCAGTTAACCCCACAGCTGTCCTCTTGTCTCGCCTGGAACAAGGTAATCAACAATATAATCAGACTGCGCACGCTGCGTCGCCTCGCGTGTGATACGCCCCTCAACAGGAGGGCTTAACCAGCCAATTATCTTCCTTATTAGGCAACCAGTTAGCTACCGCCTACAGGGAAACGTCATCTATCTATCGAGTTTTCTGCTCGATCAATAGGGATCCTCATCTACTCATTGATCAATAATCACCAAATCGTAGGAAACCGCACACACAAACACACACCCTTACAGGTGGTCGCGACCTAGGCCAATCAGTGTCTACGAGCGGCCGCACGTGATGTTTTCGTGCTCCGCCCCCTCCTCTTCCGTAACGTAGCGGACTGCTCTCACACTTGTCCAGCCACCATTCACTTCACCCTCAACACTAATTTATCAAACCTTCTCCGCGCACCTGTGTAACACCTCCCATCTCCCGTATTCTATTCCTCCCCACTCCCTCACAATTTCACATTGCTTGTTGGGCATGGCATACTCACCAAGTTCTCTTGACGCAGGGCCGCTCGACTGCGTGCTCCCCTCCAAGCGGCTCGCCACCAGGATACTTCTCAACCGGCTCCCGAAGGCCAATATCCGGATTGCGCTGTCCGGTCTTCTCGCAGTTCCGCGATGGTCCTGTAGTCCTCAAAAGGGGGCAGCGGCAGAGGGGGCTGCGCCGCTGTGCCTCCTCGCAACGAGAGCACTCGGAAAAATAAAATAAAAGCAGATCTTAAACAGATCTCAGCAGTGCCTCCAACTTGTCGGGGGGAAATTCTGCCGGGGTCAGCTGGCCATCCGCGGACCCCCGGGCAGGGAGGCCCCAACTTCTCCCACGTATCCCAAAAATGAGTATGAGGCACACGCAAGAAGCAAGGTGGTTCTGCTGTTTATTAAAAAATGGCAGGGATGGGTCAAGGATCGTACGCGTCCGTCCTGACTCTCTTGCAAAATTCGTGGGGCTCGCAGGCCCTTTTTAACTCAGTATGACGCGCTACTCGCGTCACCTGGGAAAGTTAGCAAAAAACCTATCGCCACTCTGGATTGGTTCCTCGAGTGATAGGGTTAGTATAGCATACGTATAGAGAACGCTGTTAGTGGTTGAGGGTCAGTCAGGTGGTATACTTGGGTTGTCCCTTCTATTAGATACATGAAAATTGTTACATGAAGACCCCTGAGGATTGGCTAATGTTAATGGCGTTAGTGATAAGTACCCCATGTTCTGATTGGTCCACTCGCGAGCCCCCCAGCCTGGGACCATCGTTGTTCCCAGCTTGCGGTGCACCTGCTATTTGCAGCAATGTGTAACTATGTGTTTGTGCAGACAATGCGTAGATTTGTTCATATGCTTGAAGGCAGACTGCTCCCACCGCCGCAGATGTCCATTGAGCCGCTTCATTGTTGCTGCCTGTGTCTCGAAAC
The DNA here is from genome assembly GCF_040938575.1 of Ambystoma mexicanum. Classification (NCBI taxonomy): domain Eukaryota; kingdom Metazoa; phylum Chordata; class Amphibia; order Caudata; family Ambystomatidae; genus Ambystoma; species Ambystoma mexicanum. Next base: position 206,319,657 of record NC_090930.1, on the reverse strand, counting down.
GTGGGACCCAGGCGCCTCCTCCCTCCTGGGTCTGGCACCCTGTCAGGTTCGGCTTGGTCACGTAAGGAGAGACCGTGGTTGAGGCAGAATTCTGCACATTTAATATTGCATTTTCCACTGTGTGTCTGGCTTAGTTTGCAGGTGTGACCTTGGCTTCGGCTTGTGGTATGCGAGTTTGCAACATTGCTCCCTTGGCTGTCTCTTCTCGCCGGGCTCATTCTGCAGGGTCAGCAATTGTACTCTTGCTCGTTCAATGTTCATGGAGGCTCTTGCTTGCGGCCTACTTGGGCCTGGTGCATAGGTGGGGATGTTTGATGCACGGCACTTTAAGTTATGGTATCATATTGCTTTATCCCCAGTATCATGTCTTCGTTATATTTCTCATTGCAATGCATGGGTTAGGAGAAGCGTCAGCAAGCATTTTAGATGAGTTTGTTGTGCGTCTTGCGTTTCTGCATTTTGAACAACCTATGTGAAAAATAATAAAGATGCACGTCAGTGGGTGTGTCCGTCACCTACGTCATAGCACTGAATATGTTGTTCGTGTGGATTGGTGTGGGAGTGTCCAGTGTGCATGTTTGCACGGGTGTTCTGACCGTTGGCAAGGTCGTCATGGCATCTCTAACGATGTGTTCATTTACTGTTGAATGGTTCAGTCGAGTTCATCCATGCCGCAGGAGTCGGCTTGGGCAGGGCAGGCTGGTGGGGAGGCTGGTGGATTCTAGGATTCTGCTGGGCACACCGGACTGGACAGCAAGGCACTCCGGTCTGCACGGCACAGCATGACTGGACTGTATCTGCAATGGCTCTCTGGTCACGACACAGCACAGCGCGGCACAGGATTGGGTTTAATCTGCCCTTCTGGGTCTGAAGATAATTATTGGCAGGCAAGCAGTACAGCACAGCTCGGCTGCTTCTTTGGTTTCCACTTTACGTTTGTGGGATTGGCTCTGAAAGTTAAGGCCCAGCTGAAAGTTGTTCAGCTATGCAATGAAACTTTCTGCTTGCAATGTTTCTGGAGTCTGGAACAAGGAGTATGGATGGATCTCCTTCAGGGTGCTTCGCCAGGATCGGGATAGTGAGTGGATCTGTCTGTTTCGAAGTCCTCAGCTGTCTCTATTTATGCATTTGATAAAGGGGTGTGTATGCTGAATTATCCAAAGTGCACCCCCTAGGTAGTCTATTAGCTAGAATCTACTTTCTCCCTTGATTGGTGTAGAAAACAGGGTGTCACCATGATGATGTGGTTTTATGAGTCAGGGAATCCTCCCCTTAGCTTTTGAACATGAAATCTACTTTTAGTATAATACATATTTACATGTGTGCAGTCTTTATAAAAATAACATACATAGATCACATATTTTGTGGAGAAAATACTCTTCCCGGCCCCGTCTCTGTAGAATCTTGGGTCTGGATTTGACAGAATTTCGCACTTTTTGTCCGGCACACAATATCTAATTTGTCCAAAATGTGTAAACATGTGTGCATTGTATATGGGCATAAGTGTATGAAGTTTCATGCTCTGACATAAATACATTTGCTGCAAAACCAGAATTTTCACTGTTCCTTCCCAGAAAATCGCACAGAGTTCTGGCATCTCTTAAAATGTGCACCCAAAAATCACATTAACAATGCTGTTAATTCTATAATTTTGACAAATTTGCACAGTCATTTATCAGTCTTTTAAAAAAATATGCTTTCTGTGCTTATGAATCCACAAATGGTTGTCTGTCCCCACCTCCTTTTCCTCCTGGCAGGTCTGAAGCAATCCTCCCCCTTCCTTCTGGGAGAGACCATGTTTGATACTTCACAATCTGCATATCCTTTCAGCAAGAGAAGGTCCATTGTGCCCTTCCTGCTGCAGGCCAAGATCTCCTCCCCTGATCTAATTCTCACAAAGGTGTGATTTCCTGACCTTGGTGGGAAGCAGAAGGGAGATACCTTTTGTTGGGGGAAGCTGTGGAACCGGTTTGGTGGCTTTGAGTTCAGCTCAAATTCAATGTCATTTTACTACGTTTTTCTTGGTTTAAAACACAACTTTCAATTTTCAAACAAGCAGCTAGAACTCTTATTCCAGCTTCTAAACCATGGAAATTAAATAGTTACAACCTCGGTTCCTCTTAATAACAGGTCAATTAGTTTCCAGACATTTGATTTCAATAGCACAAGTTTAAACTTCTGATGCAACAACTGACAGCTGTCATCAGGCGGCGGCTGGTACTGCGTCCCATATTTTGATAGTTTTCACAGGCAGGCACCTTTTTGCTGTGGATATTTTGATGACAGATCCCGCTTTTTCATGACATTGTATGTTCATAATGATTTCTCAAATGAAGTGACGGGTAACACCCAGCAAAAATATTGGATGTTTTGTGATGTTTTGGACCGGCATTCTGTAGTTTCAGCAACCAAGAAAAAAAAGGATTTAAGAACAATTTTGGGTTTCTTTCAGTAAAGCACTGCCCTTCATGCAGTTTCCATTTTTACTTGGCGGGCAGCCCAGTGATATGTTTCAGCAGTAAGGTCTCAGTTCCACCACTGACAACAGGCAAAGTAGATTTGGCAGCCATCTTTTCGTGTTTCAAAGTGCAATCTCCATAGGTTTTGGCACGCCCAGGGGTTTTGCGTCCATTTTGATAATTCTTGCACCACCAGGACACAGGGAAGTCGCAGGGCAGAGCAGAAGTGGGTCAATACATCCCACAAGCCCCCCTCACGACTTGAATTTGACCGCCTGTCAAGGGGAAGTCGGGAGATTGGGATGTCATTCTTTCTGTTTGGTCCAAGAGGAAAAATGTGTGTGCTTCTCCCTTCGGTGCCGGATCGACAGGTTCTCTTTGCCGGTTTGAGGTGGGAGTATGGAGCGATACCCCGAGCCCCTTGGGTCTTTATTCCTGGTCCCTGAGTGGTCCTCCTTGAGTTTAGGATCAATGGTTTCAGTCCTAGGATGACAAAACAGAGCATATTTGTAGACATTTCCCCACCACTATTCATGTAGTGGGGCAGACGCATACATTTGACATATATTTTGCACTCTTTCCTGTTTGCACTTATTACTGATTTTCAACAGATGGAATGATTTTTCCAGTCAGAACTTTCTAGGGAGCTGGAATGTCCCCCTCGGGGTTGCCAGATGAATCCTCTAGTTGCTGCAGAGTGTGCCTAGGATGGCAACACTTCAGCTGGTTGATGTGGACCCACTTATATTCCCCCTCTGCCAAACTGCCTTTGGGGATACAGATTTTGTAGGCGACTGGTGAGATTCTGTCTACAATTTCAAAAGGACCCCGCCAGCTAGGAAGAAAATTGCGCTGTTTGGCCTGGTTCCTTTGGAAATTGTACAAGTAGACCCGGTCACCTACTTGGTATTCTTTTCTAGTTGTCTTCAGGTCATAGTGGGTATTCATACTGTCTGCAGATCTTTCTAGATTCCTCTGAGCATAGGCAAAAGCATGTTGAAGGTGTTTTCCCAGATTCTCAATATACTCATGAGTTGTGGAGGCATTGATCAAAGTCTGGTCTTGGGTTCTTTAGAGCAGATGCTGGGGAAGCACCATCCTTCATCCAGTCATCAGCTCAAACGGCGACATTTTAGTTGCAGAAGAAGGGGTAGATCTGATGGCCATCAGGACAAGCGGTAATTGAATGTCCCAACTTGGCCCAGAATCTGCCACAAACTTTTTTAATATGCTCACAATTGTCTTGTTGTATTTCTTAACTCTACCACTAGAGGCTAGTCGGTAGGCAATGTGTAGTTTCCTTTTGACCCCAAGTATCTCCTACATCTTTGTCATCACTTCGCTAGTCAAGTGACTAACTCGGTCTGACTCAATGCTTTGGGGTAGTCCAAAATGCGAGAAGAAGTGGTTGATCATCAGGGGAGCTGTTGTTTCTGCCTTGCAATTTAGGGCCGGGAGACGTTCCACCCATTTAGCGAACAAGCATGTCACGGTCAACATGTACTTGTTCCCCTTAGAGGAGCGAATCATGGGCCCGATAAAATCGACTTGTGAATCTGATCATGGCAGTGTCATCCCCCTCTTTTGGAGAGGAGCACGGGGTGTGAGGGATGTTGGCTGAAATTGTGCACACACAAGACACCCCTTCAAGTATTGGTCAAGGTTCTGCCCCGTGTGTGGCCAGTATGCAACCTCTCTTAAGATTTCTAGTGTTATATATAACCCCCTATGACCGGCGGTGGTCGCATCATGAGCGTGACTTAGCATCAGGCTTTGGAATGAGGTAGGGACCACCCACTGGTTATGGCCAGCTAGGGATCTCCTGACCAACAAACTGTCTTGGATCTGGAACATTTTTGGACATTTCATCAACACTCTGACGTCCTCTTTCCCAATGTAATCGGTATCCGTCAGGGGAAAGTTCTCAGGGTCCTCAATGTGATGATAAAACTTACCAATTATTGGATCCCCTTTTTGAGCCGTAATCAAATCAGCATCTGTGGGCCTCCTTACTCCATTGTGCAGTTGAGAGTTCATTGTGAGCATTTGTCTGGGACCTAGTGATAGCAGTGACCTGGATTTCCCCGAACAGGGATTTGATATCAAGTAGATCCCCTTGGATGGCTCTGGTTTTGGCCAGCTGATCAGCTAGGTCATTTCCAGTTTTGTCTGGTCCCTCTATTTTAGAATGACCCTTTATCTTTTTCCAGTAGATGGTCATCCCATTCGAGGTGATCAGATCATCAATATTTTGGATTAATTTCCCATGTTTCAATGGTTTGTTATTAGCACATAGCATGCCTCTGGTTTTCCAGTTAACCAGGTGCTCCACTAACCCGTTCCGTACATAATCCGAATCCGTGATTGTGATCAGTTCGTGGAGTTGGTGTTCGACAGCAGTGAGGATGGCTTGATGCACAGCCATCAACTCTGCCACTTGACTACTTCAGGGACCAATTTTGTACCCAGCGCAGGGTTCTGGGGCATCATTCACCCATGCATTCCCTACGCCGACCACAAGTTCTTTTTCCCCGTTGTTGTCGACATGGTAAGAGCATCCATTCACATAGACAGTGGGCATTCCCTCACACTTTTCTTCTTCATAGACTTTGTGTGGGGAATTAAGGTATGCCTCCATGTTTTCCTTGATTTTAAGACTTTCGTCCTTGAGACAGTTTTCTCTGGCACAATCATGCAAGTCAGCCAGACCTTGCGCGAGGGGACTCTTCTTGTTTTGGCCACATCTGACCTCCACAGGAAAGCCTTGCATTGACAGAATCCAGGAAGTTGTCGGGGGGGGAAATTCTGCCGGGGTCGGCCGGGCCGTCCGCAGACCTCCGGGCAGGGAGGCCCCAACTCCTCCCGTATATCCCAGAAGAGATAGAGTATGAGACACACACAAGAAGCAAGGTGACTCTGCTGTTTATTATACAAAAACGGCAGGGATGGGTCAAGGATCGTACGCATCCGTCCTGACACACACACAATCGTGGGGCTCGCAGGCCCTTTTTACCTTAGTATGACGCGCTACTTGCGTCACCTTAGAAAGTTAGCAAAAAACCTATCGCCACTCTTAATTGGTTGCTCGAGTGGTAGGGTTAGTATAGCATATGTATAGAGAACAATATTAGTGGACAAGGGTTAGTCAGGTGATATATCTGGGTTGTCCCTACAATTAGATACATGAGAATTGTTACATGAAGACTCCTGATGATTGGTTAATGTTAATGGCGTCAGTGATAAGAGCCCCATGTTCTGATTGGTGCGCCCGCGAGCTTCCCAGCCTGGGACCATCGCTGTTCCCAGCTCTCGGTGTACCTGTCATTTGCAACAATGTTTCACTATGAGTACATGCAGACAATGTGAGGACTTATTCATGAGCTGGAAAGCCGACTACTCCCACTGTCGCAGATGTCCATTGAGCCTTTTAAGTGTATCTGCCTGTGTCTTGTAACGAGGAATCCAGACACCTTCTTTCTCCTGGGCTTGGCATCCTGTCAGGTTCGGCTTGGTCACGTGAGGTGGGACCGTGTTTGAGGCAGAATTCTGCACAATTAATATTGTTTTTCCACTGTGTGCCTGGTTTAATTTGCAGGTGCGACTTTAACGTTGGTGCGCGGCGTGCGAGGTTGCAACATCATGCCCTTGATGGTCTGCTTTTGGAATGTGGGTTTGCAACATTACGACCTTGGCTCTCTGCTTTCGCCAGGCTCATTCTGCAGGATCAGCAACCTGACTCTTGTTCTTTTAACGTCCATGGGAGCTCTTGCTTGCGGCCTACTTAGGCCTGGTGTATAGGTGGAACCGTTTGGTGCACAGGCGCTTTAGGTTATAGTATCATATTGTCTTATGACCAGTATCGTGTCTTCGTTTTATTTCTCATTATGGCACCTGGGTTTAGGAGAAGCGTAAGCAAGCTCTTTAGATGAGTTCATGATGCGTCTTGCGTTTCTGCATTTTGAGAGCCTATGTGGAAAATAATAAAGATGCACGTCCGTGGGTATGTCTGTCGCCTACGTCATAGCACTGAGTATATTATTCGTGTAGATTGGTGCGGGAGTGTCCAGTGTGTATATTGGCACAGGTGTGCTGACCGTTGGCTAGGTCGTCATGGCATCTCTAACGACGTGTAGGTTTTAGTCTAGTTGATCCGTGCCGCAGGTATCGGCATGGGCAGGGCGGGCTGCTGGGCAGGCAGATGGACACATCCGTATGTTCCTGTACCAGGGTATTTGGTCGTCTGGTAGATGGGCAAACTCTTCTCGTGGCGGGTGTCTGGGCCATGATCCTTTAGGCCAGGCACGAGAGGGGAATGACGGGAGCCTGTTTTTCCATTCTCCCACTTCAGTCCCCCCTCTGGTCGACTTGTCGACCACAAACATATCCTTTTCGTTATCTCCTCTTACTCTCCATATCTTAGTTATTCCTCCTAAATGTCCATAGTGGTTAACATGATCTTCAAATGACCAATACATATATTCACATGTTCCTCCAGGAGTACAGTATACCCATTTCCCTATGTAACTCCTGGGATTTCTTGGGTTCTCGATCTTCACCGATGGTGGGTCCAGGTGGTTGGTGATGATCTGGTTGCGCAATTTCTCTCTCTCTTGTATTATTATGCCTGTGTGCTGGCCGTCATCTGCTGGCATCAATGGGTGCATACCGACCATTTCAAGCAACTCGTCAGTGGTGCGTGCCTTCCGGGCCTTCCAAAATCTTATTATGATCAGTGTAGCTCCAGCCAAAATAGTACAACCAACTATAATTTTCCGTCCATCTGACAGCCAAGATGGCATCCATGACCATAATAGCGAAAACCAGCTCTCATCCTTTTTCACGCCTTTACTTTCATCCATCATTTTGGAGTGCATCTGGGCCACTTGTGAAACTGCTTCTGTCAGTGTACCGTTGTCAGCATCGTTGGCAGGAATGAACGTGCAGCATGATTGTCCTATCTTTGCGCAGACTCCTCCTTCCATGGCTGTGAGGAGGTCCAATACATATCTGTTCTGAAGTGCTACCATCCTTATAGCTCGCAGCTCCTCTTTTATTGCGTTGAATCCATTTACTGTAGAATTGATGGTCATCATTAGTTCCCATCTAGTTATCTGGAGCCATTTTGCGTTTGCGTAAGCCTGCAGTCCCGGATGGATTATTGAGGAGAAGAACATTGCTGCTCTACTGAATAGTCTGTGTTCTGGCGGAATTGAAGTGAGTGCCGTTTCCGACCTTCCCCATAGGTAATTTCCTGTCAGAGGTTCTCCTTGTCTTTTCCTTCTATTTAGGACAGTATTATTGCCGTTGGTCCTGTTTCCTGGCTCCTCCTGAGGTGGTGCAGATCTCTTCTTTCTCTTGTCCCGTTCATCCATTTTGGGAAAGTTCGCCACATTCACATGCTTCTGGGGTACCACTAGTGATGGTACATTGACGTGCACCATCGTGCATACACCATTCCACAGAGGGGGCAGTGTGTGGTATGCCTTTTCTCCACAGGCCCAGTAATGGTCCATTATCACTGCTGTTCCTGCTCCCCCCTCAGGTAACTCCATCACGCTTGCACAGTTGGTGTTGTATCCTACGTCCACCTCTCCTTTATGTTGGTAGCATACCTTAGGCGCAGTCAGCGGCAGTATTGTTATTGGGTCTTCATCCGTCTCTATCCGCGTGAGCATGGGCACGTACTTGATCCAAGTCGTCCAACATCTGTGGTTGTGTGCATCGATAGTTGAAATAATTTCTTTTGTTACCATGTTGCTGCCAATCACTCCTATCTCCCATTTGTTGTCCAAGTACACCTTCCCCGTTATCGTCACCAGTGGCCTCTCCCAGCATCCTAGTTTACCAGGAACTTCAGTGGCGTACCAATCACATGGTAAATACTGCAGTGTTACTTTCTTTGTTTCCCCTTTTGCAGGACCACTTGTTATGTATCTGAATGCTTCAGCATGTAAACTGCTCTTGTGGTAACTCAAATAAGTCTTGAGGAAGTTGTTTTCGTATGGGTATGAGTCTCGTGTTTTCCACACCATATGCACCACTGTCCCTTGAAATCTTCCTTTCGTTTGGAACAGTGCCAAGTATATTATGCATCGTGCTGTCTTTTCATCTATTTCTGTGGCAACAAATGTTCGAGAAGCGCTCATGGCGTATGGTATTAATGAGCAAACGTAGCAGCTGTCTTCTGTTGTCTGCTTACCAATGCGGGTCATGTGTTGGTACCATATGTTGTTTGAGACGTGTGCTGAATCTTGTATATAATTGTCAATACCTTTATTATCTGAGTATGTGCTGCGTTGAACTCTATTTTGTTTGTGCGCAATTTTACTAGTATCACCTGACGTAACACCTGTTGCAGCTGGGGATGGGGGTGGGTTAGGTTTGGGTACAGCAATAATATTGATAGCACAGCTGTACTGCCATACAGAGGCAGCCAAGAACCCGGTGATCATGAAAATCCCTATTATTTTTATTACACATGCTAATTTCACCGGCATTTTGCTCTTACCTTGCTGCAGTCCGGCAGCGTATTCTTGCGACGTTAGAGTTGCCCGCCTGAAAATTCTCAATATGCTGGTTATTAAATGTTAGTTGTTGTTTTTTTTTTAAGCAGCTCTCCCTATCAAATAGTCATTCAGTGCCCAGGCGAAGAGCTGTTCCCACGCTAATCTAAGCGATCTATCTCTTAGGGCAGGCAAGTATGGGTGGAGGTGGGGCATTGAGTATTCTATGGCCAAGAGGAATGCTGTGTAGTAGACACGTACCCTTTTTCTTTTCAGGTACGTTGGCCTTTTTATTTCATAAACAAATTGGTGTGACAATTCTTCTGGGTAGTTATCGTCTGAGGGTACCATCTACTCCTGGGCAGTGAATTTGTTAGTTATCTATTTTCTTAGCAGTACAATAATACGCAGTTCCTGCATGTGCGAGAGAAAAGAAAAGTGAGCATTCACGTGTTTACATGTGTACGTGTGCGAGACAATGTCCTTCAATTCAGGTATTACTGCAATGGGGGTAGGGTCAGTGGGTGGTGGGCAGGGGGTTTGGGCTCAACTGGCGGAATTATCTTTACTCTTTGAGCGTGTGACCATGGGGTGGGCAGTATGGGGATCACCCCTTTCTTCTTCAGTTATTGTCTCTGGGGAGTCTGGGGAGTGACAGGGTATGGGAACACTTGGGCCTTTGGCTGTGGTAGAAGTTTCTTCCTCCGTTGGTGATGTTGTTGCTGTTCTCCCAATGGACCTGTCGGTGGCGCTGGGGCGGGTCTGTGGTTTGTAGATCTTTACATCGTGTAGGTGGTTCCAGGCACGCTTGTCCTGTAGCTTTACTGCTCTCGTTGATACCTCCTCTACCAGATGGGGGCCAGTGAATCGTGGACTATTCCACTTCCTGTTGAAATTGCGAAGTAGTACGTGGTCACCTTTAGCAATTTTACACAGCCCTTCCTTTTCCAATTCTTTATCCGCGTCTTCTTGTTGATTGCTGTTAGACCCGCCCCGTGTGCGCTCGAGCTGTTGAGACACAAACACTACACTAGTAATCAAAGAAGACACATATTGGTACATTTAATCACCAAGAACACTCGCTGTGCTTTCGTGGTCAGTAAATGCTCTTGACGTTGGCGTTAGGGGAAGGCGCATTTGACGTCTGGTAACCACCTCATGAGGGGTGAGGTGGTGGTCAGACCCTGGTCTATTCCTTAGCTCAAATAGGGCTAATGGAAGGCAATATAACCAACTTTTCTTTGCTGTTTGCTGTATCTTTGCAATTGCCTCCTTTAATAGGCCATTCAGGCGTTCACATACACCGTTGGCCTGTGGGTGGCATGCACATGCAAATTTATGCTTGATGTTCAGCAATGATGTGATGTGCTGGAACGTTTCGTTTGCGAAATGTGGGCATTGTCTGACCTTAACACCTCGCACACTCCCCACCTGGGGAAGACCTCCCTCACTAGGAATTTAGCTGCTCTAAATGCATCTGGGTGTGAACAGGGCCCTGCCTCAATCCACCTAGAAAATGGGCATACTACTACAATCATATACCTATTTCCTTGACATATGTTGATCATATCAACATAGTCAATATGGAGATGCCGGAAAGGTCCCTCTGGCCGGGGTATAGTACCTCTTATCACCTTCAGAGTATGGCCGGCCGTAAACTGTTGACATGTGAGACAATTACTGATAGAATTTGACACATGAGAATTTAACTCGAGGCAGAACCAGTCTTCCCTAATTCGTGCTGCAATTACTTCCTTGCCTGTGTGGGCTGGATGATGTAGTTGGCTCAGGGCGGTGTTCAAAAGTGCCAATGGTATTACAACCTTTCCAGTGCCACCCTGGCGCCATAGTGCATCGGTTGGTGACATTGTACATCCTCTTTTTACCCATATTTCTTTTTCGGCCATTGGTGCAGCCGCTTGTAGCTCCATAATCTGTGTGGCTGGGAGATGGGTGTACCCTTCTCTTATCAACATCTCCTTAGCCATTCCCCTCCCTCTCCCTCTCTGTGACTCTGGGGGGTTCCATATCTCACCAAAGTATGCAGCATACTTCGCATGTGCGTCTGCTGCTGCATTCCCCTTCGAGACGTGGTCCTCACCATTGGTGTGTGCGGTGAATTTTACTAAAGCTAATTCTTGGGGGTCATTTATTACTTCAATTAGTTCAGCCAATAAGAGGGCATGTTGCACTGGAGTGCCATCAGCTCTCCTAAACCCTCTTCTTCTCCATTTCGACAGCCCTGAGTGGACAGTGGATGTAACATATGCGCTGTCGGAGTATATGGTCACCCGTTTGTCAAAGCTTTCCTTCAACGCCAAGATCAGTGCAACTAATTCCGCTGCTTGAGCGGAGTAATGCTGTGGTAATTGTACACATTTCATTGCCACACACACCGGTACCTCCATCATTTTTACCACTGCAGCCCCAGTCCTCCTTACAACATCCCTTTGATCGATAGTTGATGACCCATCAATAAACAAGAGCTCACCTCCCTCTAGTGCGTTTTCTTCAACCTTTCTAGTACATGAGTACATTTCAGTTATTTGCGTACAGTCATGGGCATAATCTCCCTCCTCAATTACTTCTGCTAGGAACCTTGCAGGGTTGACCGTGCTACATTTAACAATTGATAGTTCAGCTCTGGATAAAATGATCTCATAACCTGATGCTCTTTGCGTTGTTAGGGTGGATTTAGGTTTATTCAATATCGCAAATAGTGCATGTTCCACAAATAGTGTAGTTGGGCACCCCATGGTGATTGCTGATGCTTTTTCCACCGCAAAAGCAGCTGCGCCGAGACCTTGTTCGCAAGGGAAGTGGCCTAACATCACAGGATCTAAGTGGCCGCTGTAAAATGATACTGGTTTGTAGCCCATGCGTGTTTTTTGAGCCAACACTGCTTTCATTACTGCTGAATCGCAATGTGAGAATATAAAAAATTGTCGCTCATAGTCTGGGGATGCCAGTACCGGAGCAGTTGATATCGCATCTTTCAATTCATCAAAAGCCTCTTTCATTTCCATCGTCCACCCCAGCTTTTTCTCCCCTTTATTAGCTTCCCTTAACGCCTCAAGCAGGGGTCCTATGTACGAGCTGTAATCAAATACCCATGCTCTACAGTAGTTGCACAGCCCCAGGAACTGCTGCAGTTCCCTCACAGTTTGTGGCATTGGAGTGTTTGAAATGGCCTGTGCTCTTTGTGGTGCAATCTTTCTTCCATGTTGGGATATAAGTTGACCAATGTAAAGTACCTGTTCTTGACAGTACTGGATATTTTCCATGTCTACCTTTTAACCTTTTTCAGCCAATATTGTCAACATCTTTAAGGAGTCCTCTCTGCATGTTCTTTCGTTTGTACTGCAAATTATTATGTCATCCACATACTGCAACACTGTGCTTTCCACTTCAATGTTACCCAAATCCATCTGTATCACTCTATTGAAAATTGAGGGTGATTCGCAATACCCTTGTGGCAATCTGGTGTGCTTCCACTTTGTGTTTCTGTAAGTGAAGCTCGTCAGATCTTGTGAGTCTGGGTGTAGTGGTATTGAGAAAAAAGCATTTTTAAGGTCGATCACTGTAAATCGTGATGCTTCTGCTGGAATGCCACACAATATTGTGGCCGGGTTTGCTGCTACGGGATATTCCGCTTCTACTATGTTGTTCAAGGGCCTGAGATCCTGTATGAAGCGCCAAGACCCCCCTTTAGCCTTGCGCACTGGGTACACAGCCGTGTTACATGGTGATTCTGAGGGGAGCAATATACCATTATTTATAAGGGCCGTTATGGTTTCATATATGCCCTGATCTGCCTCTTTTGATAGTGGGTACTGTTTTACTCTGGGGAGTATTGCACCTTTTTTCAATTTTATTCTTACTCCCCCTATACTTTTTATGCACCCCACGTCATAGGGGCCAGTAGTCCACAATGATTTGGGTACCTTTGACATATCCTCCTTAAAGAAGGGGACTGGGGTGCATGCGGGTGCCTCAAGTGCCATTGCAATTTTCTGTGCTACTTGTTTGTAAGCCACTCTTAGCCATATTTCCACACTCATCATAAACACCATTTCACCTTCCTCCTTTTCATCTGAGAACAGCTCCTCATCTGACACCTGGGTGAGCCTACATCCTTCTGCTAATGCTATCACGGCCCTCCATGCTCTTCCTTCTCTGTCTTGGGCATGTACAGCAATGTAATCAGCTGTTGCAATAATGCACTCAATGTCCATTAGAACCACCTTTCCTTCTGGTTCATTAACAGGTGTTTCTGGTCTGAACAGATAGGCTGCTGGCCTCCTCCATATTTTCCCTTCTATCCCTGGCATCCATGCAATTGCCATATCTGTTCCATACTGAAATAGTTCGCCATCTACTGGCTCCGCCCTAATCGCTGTCTGTCCGCAGTATGCTTGCATAATCTGTCAGGCTGTGAGCATGTTAAGCCCTGGAGTAGAGCAAATTATGCCGTCCTCAGTAAAGGAGATCGTCATATTCAACCTGTTCATTATGTCTCTCCCCAGTATATTTACTGGTGAGGCACTATAATATAGAAGTGGAACTGACAGATCATAATCTCCAATAGATAAGGGAATGTTATCAGTAAAGGGAACCAACCCTCTAGCCCCAGAGAATCCTTGGGTGTTCATGGCTTCGCCTGACATCTTGAATTTACCTTCCCTTATGCAATACCGGGTCGCCCCGGTGTCAACAAGGAATGATAATTTTTTGTCACCTATCGTTACCTCTATGCGTGGTTCCTCCGCACTATTAGGTGTTCCTGACAGGATGGGACACACCAAGGCCGTCTGTGGGCTGTCCTATTGAGGGTACAACGACTGGCCATTTCCGGTATAAGGGTTGTGTCCCAAAACCGTCACCCTATCCAGTTGTGTTTGTGGTGCTTGGGGTTGTTGTGTCATCACTACCTGTTGTTGTGGCAGTGAATATGTTTGTGGCTGTTGTTGTGTTAATTGTTGTTGTTGTTCATTTCCCTGTTGCAACGTCTGCTGTTGTGGTAGGCCCTGCTGTTCCTGTGAGGGCCTTGGTTGTCCCTGATCACTCCATGATGGTGTTCCTGGCCTAATTCTACACGTGCGTGACATGTGCCCTAATAGTCCACAGCTCCAACACACCAATGGTTCCCTACTCTGCCATGGAAAGCTCCCTGTGTTGTCCTGGTATACGGGTTGCCTTGTAGGGTAGGAATTTCTAAGTCCTCCCACCTGCTGTTGGGTGCTATATCCGTATCCTCTCCCTCTCATAATTCCTCCTCTCCCCCTGTTATAATTATAATACCCAGCTCCTGCCATTGTATGTCCTCCCCCCATGTTGGTCGTGTATGGTTTAATTGGCGGCGCCTGTTGTGTTATAGCCGGTGAAGGTGGCATTTGGGAGGAATCTTGTGCAGCCACTACTTGTGTGGGGCTTTGGGTCATTGTTGCACGTGTAGTTATTAGTGCCCCTTCCATTGTATATTTAGTAAGCTTTTTCTGTACTAGTTTAGCCTCTTCCGTTTTCCTGTCCTCTTCCTTTTGTTTCATTTTTCCCTGCCATGTCCTGCAATGATGCACTATAGTCAGTTGTATTTCGGGCCATGGTTTTGCTTCCATTCCCACTACTTTCTTTAGTTGTTTCTGAACTCCTTCTGGGAGCCCTTGTACCAGTATATGGTAAAATATTGCTGGTGTTTTATCCCATTGTTCTCTAGTTTCCATGCGCCACTTCTCTTGGATTTCCTGGATATAATCAACAGGATCTTCGTTCTCACGCATCTTGCGGGAGGTAATTGCTCCTATGTCTGATGTGTCTGGGTACTGTACCCTCAGTGCCTGCCATAGTGCATGTCTGCAGTTTGCGAATGGTGCCCCATCATGCGATGTGTTTGTTATTGTTACCCCATGGAATCCCGCTCTCTTCCAAATGTCATCCGCTCTATCCCCTAATATTGATATTAAAAGGCCCTTTACATCTCCTACTGCCAGTTTCTGTCCTGCGGTGTGTTTTTCCATTTCATATATCCATTTACCCGCACCTCCACTTAATGATGGGAGCCTGCATTTTATATTTTCTTTATCAGTATGCTTCCAAGGGACATACTGTGGTCTAACCCCTCCTCTCTCCAAAAGTGGCATTAAGTTATGTCTTGTTTCACCCTTTGTGTTCCATAATATCGAGTCCTCACACCCTTCCTCCTCTTCTCTTTCGTCTACATCTTCAACTTCGTCCATATTTCCCCTGCTCGTAACTCTTTCTTCTCCATCTTTTCCCCTTCTTCCATCATTTCCTGTATTTAATGTGGGCATGTGTATTCGTCTTTCCTGCCTGCGACTAGGGAGGTCTCTAAGCCGACATGCATAGGGTGTCAGTTCGTCTGTGAAGGGCGCGAGTTTTATTTTGCGTAACGAGCGTGAGGTGGTTGAACATGTAGGGTGCGATGGGGATGGTGCGGCCTCATGTGCCTGTCTTTCCGCTATTCCTTGCTCTCCCTCCTCACTTCTCCCCAGCTCCTCCTTTCTCCTACTGATCCATGGTGAGTCTGTGTTGGTCCGGGTGATGTATAATTTATCTAAGCTTTCCCTTTCACTGTTTCTTCCTTCCTTTTCCACTCCTTCTTCTTCCTCACTACAAAAGCTAGTCATAAACGGCACCCCCACTCGTTCTTTTTCCCCTTGATCGTTACTGTTTGTAAGTCTATTAGGTCCAGTTCTCCTTTTCCTCCTTCATCAACCGCTCCCCTTTGTGCTGATGTTGTTGCTACTTCTATGTTTCTACATACATCCCCCCATGCTCCACTCTCCCTTCTCCTATCTTCTCTTTCTCCTTCATTTCTCTCCTCCATCTCCCTACTATTTTCCTCCCTTTTCCTTTTTAATTCCTCCATCACTTCACTTCTCATCTGTTCCAATATTCTTTCATCCTCTTTCTTCCTTTCCCATTTCACCCTTTCTCTTTCTACTATACTCTCTAGCGCCCTCCCTTCTTCGTATTTCTTAGTTGTTTCTGATAGTAGCCTCCTCTTCCACATTGCCATTTCTTTTTCTTTTTCTTCTTCTTCCCTTTTCTTTTCTCACAGCACTATTCTTGATACCCTTTCTGCTGCTGCTTTTACCCTTTCAGCTTCTCTCCTTTGCTCCTCAGTTCGTTCCCTTATTTTCTCCAATTCGTTCTTACCTTCTTTCCTTTTCCTCGCTCTCTCTCTCTCTTCCCTCTCGAGCTGCTTCATCAATTCATTCTGCTCATCCCTTAATTTTTCTAGTCGTTCCTCCAAAATCTCTTCCTTTTGTCTTAACAGCTCCTCCCCCCTCATTTCACTCTCCCTGGCATTATCCTCGTCTGTTTTCTTTACTACCTCCTTCTCTTCTCCTGTTGATGAACCTCGTAATTTTAATAATATCTGTGCAGCTACCCACTCATCATTTCCTATTTCCACAGTCTGGTCTTCTCCGGTCCACCCCTCCCCTGCTGGCACCATCCTATGAGCTACATATGGTGGAGGGCTGTATGCCGGGTTCGAGTATCCCTCAGCCGCCCTTAACTGTCCTCTTTCTATTTCTCCTAATTCTCTTAAAGGGTACAACCCCCTTCCCTCTGTTTTCACTCCCTTTGCTAGGGGTATATCGTTGCTCGGTTCCTGTTTTATTTCATCTGTTTTATTATTCTTTTCTCCTCCCTCTCCTCTGTTTCCCGTGTTCTTTTGGTCCTCACTCCCCTGTTTCCCATCCTCTCCTTCCTCCTTAATCTCTTTGTCTTCCGGTATTTCCCCCATAGTGAACATTCCATTTGGTCCTGGTCGGGACCCCTGGAACATCCTCCATAAGTTAAACACCTCCACGTGGTTTGCCAACTTCTTCCCTTTATATGTATTGTGCAGATGGTTTAATAATGAATGTTGGACATATGGATCGAAGCTACCATTAGGCGGCCACGGTGTCAGCATTTTGTTATCCGTCCCCTGGGTCCATTCTATGCTATACTTAATCAGTTTCTCCCTATGGGGTGGCAGTGTTGTGCATATGTGTTGTAGTGGGGTAGTGAGGGTGTTCCCCCACCCTCCCGATCTTGTCCCGTATGACATAGTAGCGCTCCACTTGCTACCCTTCCCCTATCTGGTAGCAGTTTATCTCACTAGTAGTTTACAATATACAGCCTTATATCGTTACCTGGCCCCGTAAGTTTGGGGACTTACGATAGTCCGCTAAGGAAAATTATATAAAAAATATAGTATGTTACATTTGTATATTTTCTCCTGTCTTTCTTTCTTTATACAACACCCTAACGGCCCCCTGCGGCCAAGGCGCACGTAGCCCCCTGCGGCTGCGTACCCCTTATGACGTTCTTATACAGTCGTCCTAATTTCACGTGCTCCTCCCCCTTCTACACTTGCCGTGGCCGGCGTTCTCCGTGCGCAGCCACGTTCCCTGTTTCGCCTTTCCCCGATCAACTCATTTACCGTTTATCTCCGTTTCCACTCCCTTACCACACTTCTCTTCCCCATCACTCTCAAAACGGAGATGTCTTGTGTTCGCGATATCCTATGAAAGCCCTACTGGTGACGTCACCGATCTCTTCGAGCTACTGGTAAGTTCTTCATATATTCTTTAAGTTCAAAATACACTTGCAATCTACCCCCGTTACCCTTACAGCTGTCTTCCTGTCACTCCTGGAGCAAGGTAATCAAATCAATAATATAATCGGACTGTGCACGCTGCGTCGCCTCGCGTGTGATACGCCCCTCGACAGGAGGGCTTAACCAGCCAATTATCTTCCGTATTGGGCAACTAACTAGCTACCGCCTACAGGGAAACGTCATCTACCTATCGAGTGTCTTGCTCGAACAATAGGGATCCTCATCCACTCATTGATCAATAAATGCCAAATCGTAGGAAACCATACACACACACACACCCTTACACGTAGTCGCGACCTAGGCCAATCAGTGTCTACGAGCGGCCGCACGTGATGTTTTCGTGCTCCGCCCCCTTCCTTCGCGTAACGTAGCCGACTGCCCTCGC
The DNA here is from genome assembly GCF_040938575.1 of Ambystoma mexicanum. NCBI lineage: Eukaryota > Metazoa > Chordata > Amphibia > Caudata > Ambystomatidae > Ambystoma > Ambystoma mexicanum. The sequence continues at coordinate 206,301,678 of NC_090930.1, read as the reverse complement.
ACTTGTTCGGCTACCATTCATTCCATTTCCAACACTAAATTGTCAAACCTTCGCCGCGCACCTGTGTAACACCTCCCACCTCACGTATTTAATTCCTCCCCCATCCCTCACAATTTCACATTGCTTGTTGTGCGTGGCATGCTCACCAAGTTCTCTTGATGCGGGGCCGCTCGACTGCGTGCACCCCTCCAAGCGGCTCGTCACCTCCCCTCGTCTGGACCACGTCTGGACACTCGCCAACCGCGGGCGGGATACTTCTCAACCGGCTCCCGAGGGCCAATATCCGGATTGCGCTGTCCGGTCTTCTCGCAGCTCCGCGATGGTCCTGTAGTCCTCAGAAGGGGGCGACGGCAGAGGGGGCCGCGCCGCCGGGCCTCCTCGCAACTGGAGTGCCTGGAAAAAGCAAAAATAAAAAATGCCGATCTTAAACAGATCTCAGCAGTGCCTCCAACTTGTCGGGAGGGAAAATTCTGCCAGGGTCGGCCGGGCCATCCGCAGACCTCCGGGCAGGGAGGCCCCAACTCCTCCCGTATATCCCAGAAGAGATAGAGTATGAGACACACACAAGAAGCAAGGTGACTCTGCTGTTTATTATACAAAAACGGCAGGGATGGGTCAAGGATCGTACGTGGCCGTCCTGACACACACAATCGTGGGGTACGCAGGCCCTTTTTACCTTAGTATGACGCGCTACTTGCGTCACCTTAGAAAGTTAGCAAAAAACCTATCGCCACTCTTAATTGGTTGCTCGAGTGGTAGGGTTAGTATAGCATATGTATAGAGAACAATATTAGTGGACAAGGGTTGGTCAGGTGATATATCTGGGTTGTCCCTACAATTAGATACATGAGAATTGTTACATGAAGACTCCTGATGATTGGTTAATGTTAATGGCGTCAGTGATAAGAGCCCCATGTTCTGATTGGTGCGCCCGCGAGCTTCCCAGCCTGGGACCATCGCTGTTCCCAGCTCTCGGTGTACCTGTCATTTGCAACAATGTTTCACTATGAGTACGTGCAGACAATGTGAGGACTTATTCATGAGCTGGAAAGCCGACTACTCCCACTGTCGCAGATGTCCATTGAGCCTTTTAAGTGTATCTGCCTGTGTCTTGTAACGAGGGATCCAGACGCCTTCTTTCTCCTGGGCTTGGCATCCTCTCAGGTTTGGCTTGGTCACGTGAGGTGGGACCGTGTTTGAGGCAGAATTCTGCACAATTAATATTGTTTTTCCACTGTGTGCCTAGTTTAATTTGCAGGTGCGACTTTAACGTTGGTGCGCGGCGTGCGAGGTTGCAACATCGTGCCCTTGATGGTCTGCTTTTGGAATGTGGGTTTGCAACATTACGACCTTGGCTGTCTGCTTTCGCCAGGCTCATTCTGCAGGATCAGCAACCTGACTCTTGTTCTTTTAACGTCCATGGGAGCTCTTGCTTGCGGCCTACTTAGGCCTGGTGTATAGGTGGAACCGTTTGGTGCACAGGCGCTTTAGGTTATAGTATCATATTGTCTTATGACCAGTATCGTGTCTTCGTTTTATTTCTCATTATGGCACCTGGGTTTAGGAGAAGCGTAAGCAAGCTCTTTAGATGAGTTCATGATGCGTCTTGCGTTTCTGCATTTTGAGAGCCTATGTGGAAAATAATAAAGATGCACGTCCGTGGGTATGTTTGTCGCCTACGTCATAGCACTGAGTATATTCTTCGTGTAGATTGGTGCGGGAGTGTCCAGTGTGTATATTGGCACAGGTGTGCTGACCGTTGGCTAGGTCGTCATGGCATCTCTAACGACGTGTAGGTTTTAGTCTAGTTGATCCGTGCCGCAGGTATCGGCATGGGCAGGGCGGGCTGCTGGGCAGGCAGATGGACACATCCGTATGTTCCTGTACCAGGGTATTTGGTCGTCTGGTAGATGGGCAAACTCTTCTTGTGGCGGGTGTCTGGGCCATGATCCTTTAGGCCAGGCGCGAGAGGGGAAGGACGGGAGCCTGTTTTTCCATTCTCCCACTTCAGTCCCCCCTCTGGTCGACTTGTCGACCACAAACATATCCTTTTCGTTATCTCCTCTTACTCTCCATATCTTAGTTATTCCTCCTAAATGTCCATAGTGGTTAACATGATCTTCAAATGACCAATACATATATTCACATGTTCCTCCAGGAGTACAGTATACCCATTTCCCTATGTAACTCCTGGGATTTCTTGGGTTCTTGATCTTCACCGATGGTGGGTCCAGGTGGTTGGTGATGATCTGGTTGCGCAATTTCTCTCTCTCTTGTATTATTATGCCTGTGTGCTGGCCGTCATCTGCTGGCATCAATGGGTGCATACCAACCATTTCAAGCAACTCGTCAGTGGTGCGTGCCTTCCGGGCCTTCCAAAATCTTATTATGATCAGTGTAGCTCCAGCCAAAATAGTACAACCAACTATAATTTTCAGTCCATCTGACAGCCAAGATGGCATCCATGACCATAATAGCGAAAACCAGCTCTCATCCTTTTTCACGCCTTTACTTTCATCCATCATTTTGGAGTCCATCTGGGCCAATTGTGAAACTGCTTCTGTCAGTGTACCGTTGTCAGCATCGTTGGCAGGAATGAACGTGCAGCATGATTGTCCTATCTTTGCGCAGACTCCTCCTTCCATGGCTGTGAGGAGGTCCAATACATATCTGTTCTGAAGTGCTACCATCCTTATAGCTCGCAGCTCCTCTTTTATTGCGTTGAATCCATTTACTGTAGAATTGATGGTCATCATTAGTTCCCATCTAGTTATCTGGAGCCATTTTGCGTTTGCGTAAGCCTGCAGTCCCGGATGGATTATTGAGGAGAAGAACATTGCTGCTCTACTGAATAGTCTGTGTTCTGGCGGAATTGAAGTGAGTGCCGTTTCCGACCTTCCCCATAGGTAATTTCCTGTCAGAGGTTCTCCTTGTCTTTTCCTTCTATTTAGGACAGTATTATTGCCGTTGGTCCTGTTTCCTGGCTCCTCCTGAGGTGGTGCAGATCTCTTCTTTCTCTTGTCCCCTTCATCCATTTTGGGAAAGTTCGCCACATTCACATGCTTCTGGGGTACCACTAGTGATGGTACATTGACGTGCACCATCGTGCATACACCATTCCACAGAGGGGGCAGTGTGTGGTATGCCTTTTCTCCACAGGCCAGTAATGGTTCATTATCACTTCTGTTCCTGCTCCCCCCTCAGGTAACTCCATCACGCTTGCACAGTTGGTGTTGTATCCTACGTCCACCTCTCCTTTATGTTGGTAGCATACCTTAGGCGCAGTCAGCGGCAGTATTGTTATTGGGTCTTCATCCGTCTCTATCCGCGTGAGCATGGGCACGTACTTGATCCAAGTCGTCCAACATCTGTGGTTGTGTGCATCGATAGTTGAAATAATTTCTTTTGTTACCATGTTGCTGCCAATCACTCCTATCTCCCATTTGTTGTCCAAGTACACCTTCCCCGTTATCGTCACCAGTGGCCTCTCCCAGCATCCTAGTTTACCAGGAACTTCAGTGGCGTACCAATCACATGGTAAATACTGCAGTGTTACTTTCTTTGCTTCCCCTTTTGCAGGACCACTTGTTATGTATCTGAATGCTTCAGCATGTAAACTGCTCTTGTGGTAACTCAAATAAGTCTTGAGGAAGTTGTTTTCGTATGGGTATGAGTCTCGTGTTTTCCACACCATATGCACCACTGTCCCTTGAAATCTTCCTTTCGTTTGGAACAGTGCCAAGTATATTATGCATCGTGCTGTCTTTTCATCTATTTCTGTGGCAACAAATGTTCGAGAAGCGCTCATGGCGTTTGGTATTAATGAGCAAACGTAGCAGCTGTCTTCTGTTGTCTGCTTACCAATGCGGGTCATGTGTTGGTACCATATGTTGTTTGAGACGTGTGCTGAATCTTGTATATAATTGTCAATACCTTTATTATCTGAGTATGTGCTGCGTTGAACTCTATTTTGTTTGTGCACAATTTTACTAGTATCACCTGACGTAACACCTGTTGCAGCTGGGGATGGGGGTGGGTTAGGTTTGGGTACAGCAATAATATTGATAGCACAGCTGTACTGCCATACAGAGGCAGCCAAGAACCCGGTGATCATGAAAATCCCTATTATTTTTATTACACATGCTAATTTCACCGGCATTTTGCTCTTACCTTGCTGCAGTCCGGCAGCGTATTCTTGCGACGTTAGAGTTGCCCGCCTGAAAATTCTCAATATGCTGGTTATTAAATGTTAGTTGTTGTTTTTTTTTTAAGCAGCTCTCCCTATCAAATAGTCATTCAGTGCCCAGGCGAAGAGCTGTTCCCACGCTAATCTAAGCGATCTATCTCTTAGGGCAGGCAAGTATGGGTGGAGGTGGGGCATTGAGTATTCTATGGCCAAGAGGAATGCTGTGTAGTAGACACGTACCCTTTTTCTTTTCAGGTACGTTGGCGTTTTTATTTCATAAACAAATTGGTGTGACAATTCTTCTGGGTAGTTATCGTCTGAGGGTACCATCTACTCCTGGGCAGTGAATTTGTTAGTTATCTATTTTCTTAGCAGTACAATAATACGCAGTTCCTGCATGTGCGAGAGAAAAGAAAAGTGAGCATTCACGTGTTTACATGTGTACGTGTGCGAGACAATGTCCTTCAATTCAGGTATTACTGCAATGGGGGTAGGGTCAGTGGGTGGTGGGCAGGGGGTTTGGGCTCAACTGGCGGAATTATCTTTACTCTTTGAGCGTGTGACCATGGGGTGGGCAGTATGGGGATCATCCCTTTCTTCTTCAGTTATTGTCTCTGGGGAGTCTGGGGAGTGACAGGGTATGGGAACACTTGGGCCTTTGGCTGTGGTAGAAGTTTCTTCCTCCGTTGGTGATGTTGTTGCTGTTCTCCCAATGGACCTGTCGGTGGCACTGGGGCGGGTCTGTGGTTTGTAGATCTTTACATCGTGTAGGTGGTTCCAGGCACGCTTGTCCTGTAGCTTTACTGCTCTCGTTGATACCTCCTCTACCAGATGGGGGCCAGTGAATCGTGGACTATTCCACTTCCTGTTGAAATTGCGAAGTAGTACGTGGTCACCTTTAGCAATTTTACACAGCCCTTCCTTTTCCAGTTCTTTATCCGCGTCTTCTTGTTGATTGCTGTTAGACCCGCCCCGTGTGCGCTCGAGCTGTTGAGACACAAACACTACACTAGTAATCAAAGAAGACACATATTGGTACATTTCATCACCAAGAACACTCGCTGTGCTTTCGTGGTCAGTAAATGCTCTTGACGTTGGCGTTAGGGGAAGGCGCATTTGACGTCCGGTAACCACCTCGTGAGGGGTGAGGTGGTGGTCAGACCCTGGTCTATTCCTTAGCTCAAATAGGGCTAATGGAAGGCAATATAACCAACTCTTCTTTGCTGTTTGCTGTATCTTTGCAATTGCCTCCTTTAATAGGCCATTCAGGCGTTCACATATACCGTTGGCCTGTGGGTGGCATGCACATGCAAATTTATGCTTGATGTTCAGCAATGATGTGATGTGCTGGAACGTTTCGTTTGCGAAATGTGGGCCATTGTCTGACCTTAACACCTCGCACACTCCCCACCTGGGGAAGACCTCCCTCACTAGGAATTTAGCTGCTCTAAATGCATCTGGGTATGAACAGGGCCCTGCCTCAATCCACCTAGAAAATGGGCATACTACTCCAATCATATACCTATTTCCTTGACATATGTTGATCATATCAACATAGTCAATATGGAGATGCCGGAAAGGTCCCTCTGGCCGGGGTATAGTACCTCTTATCACCTTTAGAGTATGGCCGGCCGTAAACTGTTGACATGTGAGACAATTACTGATAAAATTTGACACATGAGAATTTAACTCGGGGCAGAACCAGTCTTCCCTAATTCGTGCTGCAATTACTTCCTTGCCTGTGTGGGCTGAATGATGTAGTTGGCTCAGGGCGGTGTTCAAAAGTGCCAATGGTATTACACCCTTTCCAGTGCCACCCTGGCGCCATAGTGCATCGGTTGGTGACATTGTACATCCTCTTTTTACCCATATTTCTTTTTCGGCCATTGGTGCAGCCGCTTGTAGCTCCATAATCTGTGTGGCTGGGAGATGGGTGTACCCTTCTCTTATCAACATCTCCTTAGCCATTCCCCTCCCTCTCCCTCTCTGTAACTCTGGGGGGTTCCATATCTCACCAAAGTATGCAGCATACTTCGCATGTGCGTCTGCTGCTGCATTCCCCTTCGAGACGTGGTCCTCACCATTGGTGTGCGCGGTGCATTTTACTAAAGCTAATTCTTGGGGGTCATTTATTACTTCAATTAGTTCAGCCAATAAGAGGGCATGTTGCACTGGAGTGCCATCAGCTCTCCTAAACCCTCTTCTTCTCCATTTCGACAGCCCTGAGTGGACAGTGGATGAAACATATGCGCTGTCGGAGTATATGGTCACCCGTTTGTCAAAGCTTTCCTTCAGCGCCAAGATCAGTGCAACTAATTCCACTGCTTGAGCAGAGTAATGCTGTGGTAATTGTACACATTTCAATGCCACACACACCGGTACCTCCATCATTTTTATCACTGCAGCCCCAGTCCTCCTTACACCATCCCTTTGATCGATAGTTGATGACCCATCAATAAACAAGAGCTCACCTCCCTCTAGTGCGTTTTCTTCAACCTTTCTAGTACATGAGTACATTTCAGTTATTTGCATACAGTCATGGGCATAATCTCCCTCCTCAATTACTTCTGCTAGGAACCTTGCAGGGTTGACCGTGCTACATTTAACAATTGATAGTTCAGCTCTGGATAAAATGATCTCATAACCTGATGCTCTTTGCGTTGTTAGGGTGGATTTAGGTTTATTCAATATCGCAAATAGTGCATGTTCCACAAATAGTGTAGTTGGGCACCCCATGGTGATTGCTGATGCTTTTTCCACCGCAAAAGCAGCTGCGGCGAGACCTTGTTCGCAAGGGAAGTGGCCTAACATCACAGGATCTAAGTGGCCGCTGTAAAATGCTACTGGTTTGTAGCCCATGTGTGTTTTTTGAGCCAACACTGCTTTCATTACTGCTGAATCGCAATGTGAGAATATAAAAAATTGTCGCTCATAGTCTGGGGATGCCAGTACCGGAGCAGTTGATATCGCATCTTTCAATTCATCAAAAGCCTCTTTCATTTCCATCGTCCACCCCAGCTTTTTCTCCCCTTTATTAGCTTCCCTTAACGCCTCAAGCAGGGGTCCTATGTACGAGCTGTAATCAAATACCCATGCTCTACAGTAGTTGCACAGCCCCAGGAACTGCTGCAGTTCCCTCACAGTTTGTGGCATTGGAGTGTTTGAAATGGCCTGTGCTCTTTGTGGTGCAATCTTTCTTCCATGTTGGGATATAAGTTGACCAATGTAAAGTACCTGTTCTTGACAGTACTGGATATTTTCCATGTCTACCTTTTAACCTTTTTCAGCCAATATTGTCAACATCTTTAAGGAGTCCTCTCTGCATGTTCTTTCGTTTGTACTGCAAATTATTATGTCATCCACATACTGCAACACTGTGCTTTCCACTTCAATGTTACCCAAATCCATCTGTATCACTCTATTGAAAATTGAGGGTGATTCGCAATACCCTTGTGGCAATCTGGTGTGCTTCCACTTTGTGTTTCTGTAAGTGAAGCTCGTCAGATCTTGTGAGTCTGGGTGTAGTGGTATTGAGAAAAAAGCATTTTTAAGGTCGATCACTGTAAATCGTGATGCTTCTGCTGGAATGCCACACAATATTGTGGCCGGGTTTGCTGCTACGGGATATTCCGCTTCTACTATGTTGTTCAAGGGCCTGAGATCCTGTATGAAGCGCCAAGACCCCCCTTTAGCCTTGCGCACTGGGTACACAGCCATGTTACATGGTGATTCTGAGGGGACCAATATACCATTATTTATAAGGGCCGTTATGGTTTCATATGTGCCCTGATCTGCCTCTTTTGATAGTGGGTACTGTTTTACTCTGGGGAGTATTGCACCTTTTTTCAATTTTATTCTTACTCCCCCTATACTTTTTATGCACCCCACGTCATAGGGGCCAGTAGTCCACAATGATTTGGGTACCTTTGACATATCCTCCTTAAAGAAGGGGACTGGGGTGCATGCGGGTGCCTCAAGTGCCATTGCAATTTTCTGTGATACTTGTTTGTAAGCCACTCTTAGCCATATTTCCACACTCATCATAAACACCATTTCACCTTCCTCCTTTTCATTTGAGAACAGCTCCTCATCTGACACCTGGGTGAGCCTACATCCTTCTGCTAATGCTATCACGGCCCTCCATGCTCTTCCTTCTCTGTCTTGGGCATGTACAGCAATGTAATCAGCTGTTGCAATAATGCTCTCAATGTCCATTAGAACCACCTTTCCTTCTGGTTCATTAACAGGTGTTTCTGGTCTGAACAGATAGGCTGCTGGCCTCCTCCATATTTTCTCTTCTATCCCTGGCATCCATGCAATTGCCATATCTGTTCCATACTGAAATAGTTCGCCATCTACTGGCTCCGCCCTAATCGCTGTCTGTCCGCAGTATGCTTGCATAATCTGTCATGCTGTGAGCATGTTAAGCCCTGGAGTAGAGCAAATTATGCCGTCCTCAGTAAAGGAGATCGTCATATTCAACCTGTTCATTATGTCTCTCCCCAGTATATTTACTGGTGAGGCACTATAATATAGAAGTGGAACTGACAGATCATAATCTCCAATAGATAAGGGAATGTTATCAGTAAAGGGAACCAACCCTCTAGCCCCAGAGAATCCTTGGGTGTTCATGGCTTCGCCTGACATCTTGAATTTACCTTCCCTTATGCAAGACCGGGTCGCCCCGGTGTCAACAAGGAATGATAATTTTTTGTCACCTATCGTTACCTCTATGCGTGGTTCCTCCGCACTATTAGGTGTTCCTGACAGGATGGGACACACCAAGGCCGTCTGTGGGCTGTCCTATTGAGGGTACAACGACTGGCCATTTCCGGTATAAGGGTTGTGTCCCAAAACCGTCACCCTACCCAGATGTGTTTGTGGTGCTTGGGGTTGTTGTGTCATCACTACCTGTTGTTGTGGTAGTGAATATGTTTGTGGCTGTTGTTGTGTTAATTGTTGTTGTTGTTCATTTCCCTGTTGCAACGTCTGCTGTTGTGGTAGGCCCTGCTGTTCCTGTGAGGGCCTTGGTTGTCCCTGATCACTCCATGATGGTGTTCCTGGCCTAATTCTACACGTGCGTGACATGTGCCCTAATAGTCCACAGCTCCAACACACCAATGGTTCCCTACTCTGCCATGGAAAGCTGCCTGTGTTGTCCTGGTATACGGGTTGCCTTGTAGGGTAGGAATTTCTAAGTCCTCCCACCTGCTGTTGGGTGCTAGATCCGTATCCTCTCCCTCTCATAATTCCTCCTCTCCCCCTGTTATAATTATAATACCCAGCTCCTGCCATTGTATGTCCTCCCCCCATGTTGGTCGTGTATGGTTTAATTGGCGGCGCCTGTTGTGTTATAGCCGGTGAAGGTGGCATTTGGGAGGAATCTTGTGCAGCCACTACTTGTGTGGGGCTTTGGGACATTGTTGCAGGTGTAGTTATTAGTGCCCCTTCCATTGTATATTTAGTAAGCTTTTTCTGTACTAGTTTAGCCTCTTCCGTTTTCCTGTCCTCTTCCTTTTGTTTCATTTTTCCCTGCCATGTCCTGCAATGATGCACTATAGTCAGTTGTATTTCGGGCCATGGTTTTGCTTCCATTCCCACTACTTTCTTTAGTTGTTTCTGAACTCCTTCTGGGAGCCCTTGTACCAGTATATGGTAAAATATTGCTGGTGTTTTATCCCATTGTTCTCTAGTTTCCATGCGCCACTTCTCTTGGATTTCCTGGATATAATCAACAGGATCTTCGTTCTCACGCATCTTGCGGGAGGTAATTGCTCCTATGTCTGATGTGTCTGGGTACTGTACCCTCAGTGCCTGCCATAGTGCATGTCTGCAGTTTGCGAATGGTGCCCCATCATGCGATGTGTTTGTTATTGTTACCCCATGGAATCCCGCTCTCTTCCAAATGTCATCTGCTCTATCCCCTAATATTGATATTAAAAGGCCCTTTACATCTCCTACTGCCAGTTTCTGTCCTGCGGTGTGTTTTTCCATTTCATATATCCATTTACCCGCACCTCCACTTAATGATGGGAGCCTGCATTTTATATTTTCTTTATCGGTATGCTTCCAAGGGACATACTGTGGTCTAACCCCTCCTCTCTCCAAAAGTGGCATTAAGTTATGTCTTGTTTCACCCTTTGTGTTCCATAATATCGAGTCCTCACACCCTTCCTCCTCTTCTCTTTCTTCTACATCTTCAACTTCGTCCATATTTCCCCTGCTCGTAACTCTTTCTTCTCCATCTTTTCCCCTTCTTCCATCATTTCCTGTATTTAATGTGGGCATGTGTATTCGTCTTTCCTGCCTGCGACTAGGGAGGTCTCTAAGCCGACATGCATAGGGTGTCAGTTCGTCTGTGAAGGGCGCGAGTTTTATTTTGCGTAACGAGCGTGAGGTGGTTGAACATGTAGGGTGCGATGGGGGAGGGTGTGATGGGGATGGTGCGGCCTCATGTGCCTGTCTTTCCGCTATTCCTTGCTCTCCCTCCTCACTTCTCCCCAGCTCCTCCTTTCTCCTACTGATCCATGGTGAGTCTGTGTTGGTCCGGGTGATGTATAATTTATCTAAGCTTTCCCATTCACTGTTTCTTCCTTCCTTTTCCACTCCTTCTTCTTCCTCACTACAAAAGCTAGTCATAAACGGCACCCCCACTCGGTCTTTTTCCCCTTGATCGTTACTGTTTGTAAGTCTATTAGGTCCAGTTCTCCTTTTCCTCCTTCATCAACCGCTCCCCTTTGTGCTGATGTTGTTGCTACTTCTGTGTTTCTACATACATCCCCCCATGCTCCACTCTCCCTTCTCCTGTCTTCTCTTTCTCCTTCATTTCTCTCCTCCATCTCCCTACTATTTTCCTCCCTTTTCCTTTTTAATTCCTCCATCACTTCACTTCTCATCTGTTCCAATATTCTTTCATCCTCTTTCTTCCTTTCCCATTTCACCCTTTCTCTTTCTACTATACTCTCTAGCACCCTCCCTTCTTCGTATTTCTTAGTTGTTTCTGATAGTAGCCTCCTCTTCCACATTGCCATTTCTTTTTCTTCTTCTTCCCTTTTCTTTTCTCACAGCACTATTCTTGATACCCTTTCTGCTGCTGCTTTTACCCTTTCAGCTTCTCTCCTTTGCTCCTCAGTTCGTTCCCTTATTTTCTCAAATTCGTTCTTACCTTCTTTCCTTTTCCTCGCTCTCTCTCTCTCTTCCCTCTCGAGCTGCTTCATCAATTCATTCTGCTCATCCCTTAATTTTGCTAGTCGTTCCTCCAAAATCTCTTCCTTTTGTCTTAACAGCTCCTCCCCCCTCATTTCACTCTCCCTGGCATTATCCTCGTCTGTTTTCTTTACTACCTCCTTCTCTTCTCCTGTTGATGAACCTCGTAATTTTAATAATATCTGTGCAGCTACCCACTCATCATTTCCTATTTCCACAGTCTGGTCTTCTCCGGTCCACCCCTCCCCTGCTGGCACCTTCCTATGAGCTACATATGGTGGAGGGCTGTATGCCGGGTTCGAGTATCCCTCAGCCGCCCTTAACTGTCCTCTTTCTATTTCTCCTAATTCTCTTAAAGGGTACAACCCCCTTCCCTCTGTTTTCACTCCCTTTGCTAGGGGTATATCGTTGCTCGGTTCCTGTTTTATTTCATCTGTTTTATTATTCTTTTCTCCTCCCTCTCCTCTGTTTCCCGTGTTCTTTTGGTCCTCACTCCCCTGTTTCCCATCCTCTCCTTCCTCCTTAATCTCTTTGTCTTCCGGTATTTCCCCCATAGTGAACATTCCATTTGGTCCTGGTCGGGACCCCTGGAACATCCTCCATAAGTTAAACACCTCCACGTGGTTTGCCAACTTCTTCCCTTTATATGTATTGTGCAGATGGTTTAATAATGAATGTTGGACATATGGATCGAAGCTACCATTAGGCGGCCACGGTGTCAGCATTTTGTTATCCGTCCCCTAGGTCCATTCTATGCTATACTTAATCAGTTTCTCCCTATGGGGTGGCAGTGTTGTGCATATGTGTTGTAGTGGGGTAGTGAGGGTGTTCCCCCACCCTCCCGATCTTGTCCCGTATGACATAGTAGCGCTCCACTTGCTACCCTTCCCCTATCTGGTAGCAGTTTATCTCACTAGTAGTTTACAATATACAGCCTTATATCGTTACCTGGCCCCGTAAGTTTGGGGACTTACGATAGTCCGCCAAGGAAAATTATATAAAAAATATAGTATGTTACATTTGTATATTTTCTCCTGTCTTTCTTTCTTTATACAACACCCTTACGGCCCCCTCCGGCCAAGGCGCACGTAGCCCCCTGCGGCTGCGTACCCCTTATGACGTTCTTATACAGTCGTCCTAATTTCACGTGCTCCTCCCCCTTCTACACTTGCCGTGGCCGGCGTTCTCCGTGCGCAGCCACGTTCCCTGTTTCGCCTTTCCCCGATCAACTCATTTACCTTTTATCTCCGTTTCCACTCCCTTACCACACTTCTCTTCCCCATCACTCTCAAAATGGAGATGTCTTGTGTTCGCGATATCCTATGAAAGCCCTACTGGTGACGTCACCGATCTCTTCGAGCTACTGGTAAGTTCTTCATATATTCTTTAAGTTCAAAATACACTTGCAATCTACCCCCGTTACCCTTACAGCTGTCTTCCTGTTACTCCTGGAACAAGGTAATCAAATCAATAATATAATCGGACTGCGTCGCCTCGCGTGTGATACGCCCCTCGACAGGAGGGCTTAACCAGCCAATTATCTTCCGTATTGGGCAACTAACTAGCTACCGCCTACAGGGAAACGTCATCTACCTATCGAGTGTCTTGCTCGAACAATAGGTATCCTCATCTACTCATTGATCAATAAATGCCAAATCGTAGGAAACCATACACACACACACACCCTTACACGTAGTCGCGACCTAGGTCAATCAGTGTCTACGAGCGGCCGCACGTGATGTTTTCGTGCTCCGCCCCCTCCCTTCGCGTAACGTAGCCGACTGCCCTTGCACTTGTTCGGCTACCATTCATTCCATTTCCAACACTAAATTGTCAAACCTTCGCCGCGCACCTGTGTAACACCTCCCACCTCACGTATTTAATTCCTCCCCCATCCCTCACAATTTCACATTGCTTGTTGTGCGTGGCATGCTCACCAAGTTCTCTTGATGCGGGGCCGCTCGACTGCGTGCACCCCTCCAAGCGGCTCGTCACCTCCCCTCGTCTGGACCACGTCTGGACACTCGCCAACCGCGGGCGGGATACTTCTCAACCGGCTCCCGAGGGCCAATATCCGGATTGCGCTGTCCGGTCTTCTCGCAGCTCCGCGATGGTCCTGTAGTCCTCAGAAGGGGGCGACGGCAGAGGGGGCCGCGCCGCCGGGCCTCCTCGCAACTGGAGTGCCTGGAAAAAGCAAAAATAAAAAATGCCGATCTTAAACAGATCTCAGCAGTGCCTCCAACTTGTCGGGGGGGAAAATTCTGCCAGGGTCGGCCGGGCCATCCGCAGACCTCCTGGCAGGGAGGCCCCAACTCCTCCCGTATATCCCAGAAGAGATAGAGTATGAGACACACACAAGAAGCAAGGTGACTCTGCTGTTTATTATACAAAAACGGCAGGGATGGGTCAAGGATCGTACGCGTCCGTCCTGACACACACACAATCGTGGGGCTCGCAGGCCCTTTTTACCTTAGTATGACGCGCTACTTGCGTCACCTTAGAAAGTTAGCAAAAAACCTATCGCCACTCTTAATTGGTTGCTCGAGTGGTAGGGTTAGTATAGCATATGTATAGAGAACAATATTAGTGGACAAGGGTTGGTCAGGTGATATATCTGGGTTGTCCCTACAATTAGATACATGAGAATTGTTACATGAAGACTCCTGATGATTGGTTAATGTTAATGGCGTCAGTGATAAGAGCCCCATGTTCTGATTGGTGCGCCCGCGAGCTTCCCAGCCTGGGACCATCGCTGTTCCCAGCTCTCGGTGTACCTGTCATTTGCAACAATGTTTCACTATGAGTACGTGCAGACAATGTGAGGACTTATTCATGAGCTGGAAAGCCGACTACTCCCACTGTCGCAGATGTCCATTGAGCCTTTTAAGTGTATCTGCCTGTGTCTTGTAACGAGGGATCCAGACGCCTTCTTTCTCCTGGGCTTGGCATCCTGTCAGGTTTGGCTTGGTCACGTGAGGTGGGACCGTGTTTGAGGCAGAATTCTGCACAATTAATATTGTTTTTCCACTGTGTGCCTGGTTTAATTTGCAGGTGCGACTTTAACGTTGGTGCGCGGCGTGCGAGGTTGCAACATCGTGCCCTTGATGGTCTGCTTTTGGAATGTGGGTTTGCAACATTACGACCTTGGCTGTCTGCTTTCGCCAGGCTCATTCTGCAGGATCAGCAACCTGACTCTTGTTCTTTTAACGTCCATGGGAGCTCTTGCTTGCGGCCTACTTAGGCCTGGTGTATAGGTGGAACTGTTTGGTGCACAGGCGCTTTAGGTTATAGTATCATATTGTCTTATGACCAGTATCGTGTCTTTGTTATATTTCTCATTATGGCACCTGGGTTTAGGAGAAGCGTAAGCAAGCTCTTTAGATGAGTTCATGATGCGTCTTGCGTTTCTACATTTTGAGAGCCTATGTGGAAAATAATAAAGATGCACGTCCGTGGGTATGTCTGTCGCCTACGTCATAGCACTGAGTATATTCTTCGTGTAGATTGGTGCGGGAGTGTCCAGTGTGTATATTGGCACAGGTGTGCTGACCGTTGGCTAGGTCGTCATGGCATCTCTAACGACGTGTAGGTTTTAGTCTAGTTGATCCGTGCCGCAGGTATCGGCATGGGCAGGGCGGGCTGCTGGGCAGGCAGATGGACACATCCGTATGTTCGTGTACCAGGGTATTTGGTCATCTGGTAGATGGGCAAACTCTTCTCGTGGCGGGTGTCTGGGCCATGATCCTTTAGGCCAGGTGCGAGAGGGGAAGGAGGGGAGCCTGTTTTTCCATTCTCCCACTTCAAAGTAATTCGGTAATTACTCACATTTCTGGCCAAGATTCTGTCACTTTGGAGATATTGCAGAGGCTGGTGTGGAGTCTCCACTATGATGTGTTCCCCCTGGATAAACGGGTGGTAATTCTTCAATGCCCACACTGTTGCCAGGAGTGCCTTCTCACAATCGTTGAATTTTTCCTCCCTAGAGGATAAAGTTTTACTCGCATAGGAGATTACTTTATTGACCTTGTCATGCTTTTGATATAATAATGCAGTCAAGCATGTATTTGAGATCCTGTCTCCAAGAAGAACTCCTTGTTTTTGACAGGGTGAGCTAGGCAAGGCGCTTGTGAGAGGCTTCTTTTGAGTTGTCTTACTGCCTCGGCTTGTTCTGGACCCCACTCCGACTTGACCCCCCCTTCAAAAGATGGATCAGGAGTCTTGTGATTTCTGCGTAGTTCTCAATGAACTTTCTACTGTAATTAGTTAGTCCAAGGAGGCTCCTTAGTTCCCGCAGAGTTGTGGGGTCTCTTAATTTCTGAAGTGCTTCCACTTTTTATTCCTGGGGACAGAGACGCTGAGGAGTAATCTCATCCCCAATAAATTGACACAGGTTCTGCACCACAGTGCCTTTTGAAAGGAGAGCTTTGCTCCGGTAGCCCTCAACTGTGTCAGAATATAACGGATCTCCGCTATGTGTTCCTCCACAGTTGAGCTTTTGATTAAAACATCATCCACATAGGCCAGGTTACCCCTTTCACCCAGGTCGGGCATGGCCTTGTGTAGAAAAATGTTGAATTCATTGCCGGAATTGATGTATCCGAAGGGAGTCCGGATTCATGTGTACTGCTGCCCCCCGAAGGTGAAAGACAGCTTGTATTTGTCCTCCCTACTGACAGGTACAGTCCAGTACCCATTGGTCAGGTCTATTGCAGTGAATACCTGTGACCCCTGGATCTGGGCCAGCCCTTGGTCAATGTAGGGAAGAGGTCATCGGAAGTATGGACCCGTTTGTTGAGTTCCCTAAGGTTGGCACAGAGTCTCCACTGGCCGTTTGGCTTCAAAATCCCAAGCACCAGATTATTGAAGGTGGTGTGGACTGGACGAATTATCCCACGGGACTCAAGGTTCATAATTATTTCAGTAAGGGACTCCAATGATGCGAGAGGCAAGCGATATTGCTTCGCAAACACTGGAGTCATGCCAGGGTCTGTGGGAATTGTTGTTGTGTGGATGTCTGTGTGACCACAGTCCACCGCAAAGAGATCTTGAAAATCTCAGAAAACTTGTTTCAATTTTTGCTTTTGCTCCAGAGTCTCACAGGCATCAGCTAGGTTGACTTTCTTCAACCATCTGCCTGAAGCCTGGAAAGACTTCCGGTTTTGCTATCTCAGCGGCCTCCTCCAGCTGGGTGGAGAAGTCCCTGGTCAACGTGCTGATTTGGACTGGTGGCTTCAGGTGGGGAAGGCAGTCCTCGCGGACTTGGAAGATCACCTCATCCCTCCTGAAGTCACAAGTCACATCTTCCTTACTATAAGGGCAGGAAGTGAACACCGGGAAATTCCCCCCATGCTGGGTCAAGATCCTGTCTGGTGTTGCGTCATCGTCTCTATCACTGTCAAAACAGTCCTTGCAGATTGGTCCTAACAGTTCATTACCTAAATCTATGGAAAAATGTCGTCATCAACCGCCATTCCAAGAATGATGCCTGCGGCTAGAGTGATACTCTTTAAGTCGCTGTTATCCACCTCTATTGGAATGGTGTCATGTTCTATGTTGACTAGTGGTGTTGGGTTACCCCCAACCCTTTCTGTTGGAAATGAGCATTCAGATAGACATAGGCGTCAGGGTTTTTCAGTTTCTGTCCTCTTTTAACTTTCACTTCCAGTGAGAATTGTCGGGTACATTCCGGGATGGTGACTTCCTCTCCAATCTGAATTTCAACTGCATAAGGCAGCAGTTGTGTTTACTTAAATTCTTTCTCTGAGTCATCAAAGTCCATGGGATTACCCACTAATCGGGACGAAGCTTTCAAGTTTATTATGTCCAAACTAATGGCAAAGCGATTGAGAATGTCACTGCCTAAGTAAAATGCAGCAGGGATATCTCGCACGACCCAACAATTATGGACTATGCTCTTGTTGCCTATCGAAATTCTGAGCATACACCTGCTAGGCAGGAGATGTTTGGTATTGGGTGTTTCCAGATCCATTTCCCATTTGTCTATCAGTTTAAATGTGGGAATGGATGGATCTTTTGGGAGTTTGCAGAACATGGCTTTGCTGATGAAGCTCTTACCATTGTTCACACACACTCAGGCGAGAACAGAGTCCTTCCCTTCATTTAACTGAATAGGGATGAACAACTTCTCCCCAATTTTTTGAATATCGGCCAGGATTTGAGCTGATTTTTCATCTTTCTGGACTATAGGAGTGGGATTTTTTTATTGTGAATTTGTAAAGAATTTCAGAGTGTTTCCTTCCAGTGTGGAATGCCACCTTAGACTTCAAAGAATGTTTATTTTCAGAAATAGAGAGGACCCCCCCCCCCATCACCAGTTTGTTGTCCTATTGCAATTTCTGTCACCTCTGGGATTTGGTTATTCTGGAAGTGAAATTCTATTTGGTCAGATTTTTGTTCAACCATGTTGCATGTGCCGTTTAAACTAACATGGTTGACACTCTGTTTAAATTTTATTGGTCAGTTATTCTGGGTCCACAGGACCTTGTTTACACAATCTATGAGGGGTGACAATCAACGCAGGATGTCATTCCCTAGTAAACAAGGTGTGCTCTCTGGAGTCACAACTATGACCGGGTGCTTCACCTTGTGTCACCCAATTTTAATATCCAAATCCGTAGTCCCCTCGACGGGAATTTCGTTCCAGTCGAAGTTCTGAAGTTATCCAGGAAGAGGGGTGAGAGGAATTTGGTATTTCTCCCCCTTCCCGAATTCAGTTGGTCAAAGGCCCTTTTGACAGAAGGGTAGCTTGGGATCCAGTGTCCACCAGTGCCAAAATTGTACACTGCCCCTGTATTTGGACCGGGGCATGGAATCTTCCCTCCTTTTCCTCAAGGGGGAAAAGATAATGTACATTTTTGGACAACTGGTGGGTTAGTTTCTTGGTTTTGGACACTGACAGGAAGGTGATTTGGGCAGGATTCTGTTGGAGTCTGGGAATCTGAAAGAAAATGGTGACAGCTAGATATGGGGGAAGTTTCGGGTTCCCCTAGTTCTGATTCTGGGCTGCCCCCCCTTTTTGGAGGCAGTCACCAGGATGGGTTTGAACCAGGGGATTTTCATGATGATGATTCTGGGGTTTGGTGATGGGCGGTGCTAACTTGGTCCCCATCTACCCAGTCTGGATTTGAATCCTTTGGGATCCTTTTTTCTTTGGGAAGATTTCCCCCATCTCTGAAGGAGAAGATCCTTTTCCCGGGATCCTCTGAGGATCCCTCTCCTTCAAACTGGAAGACTTGTACCTCCTCCTCAAAATGGGTCTTTTTGGGCTCTTTATTTCTCCTCCCCCCTCTCTGCTCCTTGGGTGGCAGACTTTCGGGGGCAGTAGATTTTGGTTCCGGTTCCTGGGTTTCCAGGGGCTTTTTACAAGTAGGGAAGGAAGCTTCTTCCCAGGCTTTACACCCCCATTACCCTTGTGCCTCCTCCCTGGGAACCATTGGGTAGTCGGGGTTCTTCCCCCGTCATTGTTCTGGAGCACCATGTCCTGGATTTGAGGCATTCTGTGCCGCCATGCTAATCTGCGGATTCTGTTCAGCCCTCAGCATGCAACCCAGATCCTGTGCCATGTTCTGGACCTGGCGCTCGAGTTGGGAAACCCGCTCTGGCTGGTACGGTGTCCTCATGTCTCCCCTGGGCTGATCCCGGGAAGGGTAGATATCCCTTCTCGCAAAATACCCTGGGTTAGAAAAGTTTGGGTACCCCTCCACCCTTGGCCTCCCCTCTCCCAGATTGGGCTGTCTGGGCTCAGGAAAGTGGGGAAAGAAGGATGGATTGTTTTGGGAGTTAAAGTTTTGCGGGTTCCTTGGGAAGAAATTATGTCCGGTATTTGGGGGATTACTGCCCTCCTGGGGGAAGTAAGGAGGGAAGTTCCCTGGATTGGCTGGTGTCTGGTTGGATCCCCCCCTTGGGCTGGAGGAGTCCACAAATAACCCAGGATGGGTCTATTGCCCTGGTAGCACGGGCTGATGTAATCAGGGGAGTTAGGGATCCCATTTGTAGGGTTGCCTCCCTGGCTCCCTGTTTGTGATTGGCCCGAGGGCCTTCTGGGTACGTGGTTGTTTTGATTCTGTGCGGGCTGGTTTTTAGGCACCCCATCTCTAAATCTAAAATGGGGACAACCTTCACCTCCACAGCAGGGGTGTTGGTTGTTTTGGGGCTTTTTGGATTATTTTTGTTTTCCACTGGCTTTTGCACCTCATAAATGCACGTGGCTTGTTCAATCACCCAATCTAGTGATCTTTTCTCGCGAAAGTCTGTCACTAGCTGGGTCATGATATACTTGGGGAGAGCATGGAAGAAAGTGTTTACAAACTCTTTGCTGTCAGTGCGCACCCTTCTAGTGGTCTGCGCAAAGACGCGTTTTAACTCTTGAACAAATTCTTGGGGAGCCTGATCTTCCCCACATTGCAAGTTATAGGCTGCCTTGCAAGCCCCCTGCGGATTCCTGTGAATAGAAACATGTTTCAGGATAGCCGCCCTATAGGTGGACCATCTGGAATGATTCTGATCCTCCAGCCCCGCAAAGAAGCTGGAGTACTCGGGAGAAAAGGTCCACATTACATATTGAACAGAGCTTTGGCTGTCCTTCAAATGGAAAGTTTCCATCATTTGTTCAAATAGCTCAAGGTGCTCCCAAACCGGATACTTTGTATTCTTGTGATAGGGCGTGATGACACGCCTAATGGCTTTTATTTGTTTTACGGGATCCTTGAGCAAGGCCCTCTTGACCTTGTTGGCTTTCTTAGTCTGGGTCACCCTGGTCCACTCCTCCTCTGACTCAGAGGCACTGCTACCAGAGGTGCCTGACTGGTCTTCTAGGCTCCCGGATTCTGCAAGCTTGGGAATGGCTGGCAGAATGTGGGGGCTTAGTTTCTTGAGTCCTGTGGCGCTCAGAAGAGTCTTCTGATTCTTCCTTGCTCCCAGGATTGGCTGAGTAACCCCTGCCCACTGTCCTAGCTGGGAAAAGGTTTTCAGGATGCCCTTAGTGGGCCTGCTCTCATGGAGTTCCCCACTAAATTTTACCATCTGGTCTCTGGGTAAATTATATTTCCGAGGATCCATTTCTCTGACCCTCCCCTCACTGGAGTCTCCATGGTCAGAGAATATGGCCCTAGAACTTGGGAACCCATACACAGGTGCTCGCCCATCCATTCTTGGGAGGTGCTGATCTATGAGCCCCATACTCCTCATTGGATTGAAGTCTACCATCCCCGTGGCCCTTGGCTCATGTGCGCCAGTGGACATGGGGGTGGCAGGGTCCATGGAGTTGAAGAGATGAAAGTCTCTGGTACCAGGGTTCTTGAGGTTATGCTCAGGTGTTTCCCTCTCCCAGCGGACCTCATCTCTCTCAGCCTCTGCTCCCTGTTGCCATGCAAGAATCTGGCCCTTTTGCCCTTCTATCAATGCCTTACCAGTCTCTATTAGTTGTTCCTGCATAGCTACCCGTCTGTGGAGCCTGTCATTTTTCTCACAGAGAGCCTCATTGTCTCTCTATGCTTCCTGGGTAATTGGGAATATTGGGCCAATTTTTGCTGCAGGAGGGTTACCTCTGGAGTCCTGTCCTTACTTGCCTGGTCCTTCTTGGCTAGAGCATCTTCCACCCTCTCTCTAACAGTTTTCCGTGGTCTTTTTGGAGTTCACCCAGTCTCTGATGGGCCAGGCGATTTTCTTCCATTTTGGCGTTTAAATAACTGACATCATGGCCTAATGTGTCCCTTTCCTGAATGAGAGTAACCCTCTGTGCAGCCAGGTCATTCCTTTGTTTTTGAATTGCACCAATTCTAGCGCTCTTCATCAAATTCTGACTGGATGTCAAGGTCTTTCAGAATTAATTTATTATGTTCTTCTTTTACTTGGTCTAGGCGGTTTTGCAGGATGACTAGCTGCTCTGCACATACTCTATTGTCTTTTAATTACTGCTCCAGCTTTTGTTGGCTCTGTATTAGAGAGTCCAAACTTTCTTGGCACTCTTTTTGCAGTGCCAGTACTTTGGTATCCTGCTCTACCGTCTCCTGCTGCAGGATTTCCAGATCTCCTTTTATTTTGATCAGGTACTGCCTCGTTTCATTTTCTGATTCTAGGCTCTTTTGTAGCCTTTGCTCTGCAGAGTCCAAATCAGTTTAGACTTTTTCTAGTAATTGTACAAGCCTATTTGCCAGATCTAGGTTTTCGGCATATTTTTCCTGTATTGCTCCAATATGGAGGTACAGATGTGCCGCTATTTTGGCAATTTTACTTTGCTCCTAATCCTGTGGCAGTGGCCTGTTCTTTAATTTCCTGCAACAAAACATTCTGATCCTGTTCTGTCCATTCACCCCTGACAAATAATTTGTGCAGTAGGTGTTCTCTTGCCATATTAATTTCTACTTGGGTCACCATTCCAGAAATATTAATTTTTTTCTGACTTACAGGAGTTATTTTATTTTTGTAAAACAGGGCAAATTCCTTAGGGTGTTTCTATTGAAGGGTGCTTTTCACAGTGTAGCACAGTGTGGTAGCCCAACATTGTTTCTGTACCCTGTCAGTTAGCACGCTGTATTAGACTGTCACAAGTGGTATGTCAAATTCAGGAACTCGTGACGAGCCCCCAATCTGTAAGTGATTTCAATCTGGCACTTCACCTAAGTCAATGCCTAGCGTGTAATGCACAACTGAAATCCTTATTTATTTATTTCTGTCTAAAAGTTCTTTTATTCTGAATGATGTACCACTTATATCACGCCCCTCTCTTGGAAACCCCCCCGGTCACACTGAACCAGGAATCAGGCTGGTTTGCAAAGTTAAAATATTTATTTATATATTCACAACATAATCACACTATTTTTAATGGGTAACCAATAATCACCAATGGGGGATATCACACTAAACAATCTCTTTAATCGTAAGGAGTAATAATGAGCAAAAACAATGCAGCACAGCAATAATACTTTGGTGGGTGTGTGTTCAAATCAAAATAGCAATGTGGTTACTCTTTCCCCCTGCACACCTCTCAACCCCCCAATATGCAATGTAGAGAGATAGGAGGAGAGAAAACAGGTTTCAGGAATGCAGAATTCAAACAAATGTCAATCCCAATTTCCCCCCAGCAAACACAAGAGAGAAACAGAACTAATTAGCAAACTGTCATAATGGTTTTAAAGTTGGCTTGGAACGGAATAGGCAAAACACTAAATATGGGCTAAATCACTGAAATTGTTTAATTCTAATGGGAGCCGCTTAATAGGGTTGCAAAGAAACACTAGCAATGATTTGACAGCAAAAAGCAATGTGACAACTTAATTTCGAGCTTGGGTGCAAAGAAAAGCTGTTTTACGCGTTATAGATTTTGCCAAAACGAAAATGTGTGGCAAACTTTTCTGCATGTGGTAATCACGATAGCGGGAGCTATAAAGCGTTGGGAAGCTTAGGATGTTAGCTACAAGCAGACATTTAAATTTTGTTTCTAGCATGAAAATTGAAGAAGTTATGGACGTTTTTGTGGAGGTCGTCTTTTCAGATAGAGGCAAATTGAAAAACAGGATGCGCTTTTAAAAGACAAACAGGGTTTCTTTACACTAGGGTGGACTATGAAGAAGCTATTGCTACACAGAAGCTCAGACACTTGATCAAGGCGACTGCCAGCCGAGACGCTTGCCTTCTTCAGATGCAATATATCAGCGCAAAGATAATTTTACCAACATTAGTACAGAGGAATAT
This sequence comes from Ambystoma mexicanum, assembly GCF_040938575.1. NCBI lineage: Eukaryota > Metazoa > Chordata > Amphibia > Caudata > Ambystomatidae > Ambystoma > Ambystoma mexicanum. Next base: position 206,278,574 of record NC_090930.1, on the reverse strand, counting down.
AGGATAAGATGGAAATTTCAGGCAATTCAAAAAGATTTATAACAATGCAGGTTTCTAAGATAAGATAGGATGGAATTAGATAGGGATTACTATGGACAGTATATATGAGAGTGACACAGTCCTATCTCTGGATACTCACTATATGTATTTGAATAGAACCGTCAGGGATTCTAGGATTCTGCTGGGCACACCGGACTGGACAGCAAGGCGCTCTGGTCTGCACGGCACAGCACGGCACAGCACGACTGGACTGGATCTGCAATGGCTCTCTGGTCACGGCACAGCACAGCGCGGCACAGGATTGGGTTTAATCTGCCCTTCTGGTTCTGAAGATAATTATTGGCAGGCAAGCAGTACAGCACAGCCCGTCTGCTTCGTTTCCACTTTAAGTTTATGGGATTGGCTCTGGAAGTTAAGGCCCAGCTGAAAGTGGTTCAGCTATGCAATGAACCTTTCTGCTTGCAAAGTTTCTGGAGTCTGGAACAAGGAGTATGGATGGATCTCCTTCAGGTTGCTTCACCAGGATTGGGATTGTGGTGGATCCGTCTGTTTCTAAGTCCTCAGCTGTCTCTATTTATGCTGTGTGTATGATGAATTATCCTAAGCGCACCCCCTAGGTCATCTATTGGCTAGAATCTACTTTCTCCCTTGATTAGAGGAGAAAACAGGGTGTCACCATGATGATGTGGTTTTATGAGTCAGGGAATCCTCCCCTTGGCTTTTCAACATGAAATCTACTTTTTGTATAATACATATTTACATGTGTGCAGTCTTTATAAAAAATAACATACATAGATCACATGTGGAGCAAATACTCTTGCAAGCCCCATCTCTGTAGGATCTTGGGTCAGAATTTGGCAGAATTTCGCACTTTTTGTCCGGGACACAATATCTAATTTGTCCAAAATGTGTACACATGTGCGCATTGTATATGGGAATAAGCGTGTGAGGTTTCATGCTTCTGACATAAATACATTTGCTGCAAAACCAGAATTGTCACTGTGCCTTCTGAGAACATCGCACAGAGTTCTGGCATCTCTTAAAATGTGCACCCAAAAATCACATTAACAATGCTGTTAATTCTATAATTTTTAAAAATGTGCACATTCATTTATCAGTCTTTTTTAAAAATATGCTTTCTGTGCTTGTGAATCCACATATGGTTGTCTGTCCCCGCCTCCTTTTCCTCCTGGCAGGTCTGAAGCAATCCGCCCCTTCCTTCTGGGAGAGGCCATGTTTGATACTTCACAATCTGCATATCCTTTCAGCCAGAGAAGGTCCATTGTCCCCTTCCTGCTGCAGCCCAAGATCTCATCCCCTGATCTAATTTTCTCAAAGGTGTGATTTCCTGGCCTTGGTGGGAAGCAGAAGGGGGATTTCTTTTGTTGGGGGAAGCTGTGGAACCGGTTTGGTGGCTTTGAGTTCAGCTTAAATTCAATGTCATTTTACTACATTTTTCTTGGCTTAAAAAAAAACTTGCAATTTTCAAACAAGCAGCTAGAACTCTTATTCCAGCTTCTAAACCATGGAATTTAAATAGTTGCAACCTAGGTTCCTCTTAATAACAGGTCACTTAGTTTCCAGACATTTGATTTACATTGCACAAGTTTAAACATCTGATGCAACAACTGACAACTGTCACACAGGCGGCGGCTAGTACTGCGCCCATATTTTGACAGATTTCACAGGCAGGCACCTTTTTGCTGTGATTATTTTGATGACAGATCCTGTTTTTCATGACATTGTATGTTCATAATTAATTCTAAAATGAAGTGACGGGTAACACCCAGCGAAAATATGGGTTGTTTTGTGGTGTTTTGGGCCGGCATTCTGTAGTTTCAGCAACCAAGAAAAACAAGGATTTAAGAGCAATTTCTGGGTTTCTTTCAGTAAAGCACTGCCTTTCATACAGTTTCCATTTTTACTTGGTGGGCAACCCAGTGACCTCAGCAGTGATGTCTCCGTTCCACCACTGACAACAGGCAAAGGAGATTTGACAGCCATCTTTTCATGTTTGAAAGCGCAATCTCCATAGGTTTTGGCGTACCCAGGGATTTTGCGGCCATTTTGATAATTCTTGCACCACCAGGACACAGGGAAGTCGCAGGTCAGAGCAGAAGTGGGTCAATACATCCCACATATACTAGGGAACTGTGCCTTAGGACTAGGGCTGGGGCACTGTAAACCACCATGAGACTGTGAATGACTATAAAGACCTTGTCCCGGGTGCAGATACCTCAGTATCTTTTGATATAGACTAGGGAACTGTGCCCTAGGACTCATAACCTTATGTCATTTCAAATAGAAAACTCCCTTTGTTTTCACAGTATCCCATCTGCTCTTTTCTGATAGGCAACCTTCCTACCCCACCCTTCTCATAAAAGTGAAGTTGCTGAAACATATTCACATGCATCTGTGTTTTTTCATAAGGTTCACCGGACATAGCAAAGAAATGGCCATTTGCCATGAAAGGTCTCAAATATAATGAACTGAGGATAGCACAGGGGCAACACGCTGGTTTTGGAAGCAAGACCACGCAGAGCATCAGAGCTTCAAATCCCGATTCTGTGCTTATAAACCGTGCTCAGGTATGGTATTAAGCACTTATAAATAATGTATATTCCCACAGTCACTCTGAACAAATTTTATTTACCTTTTATTTTAGAATAAACATACTTCACCTCACCTCCTTAGAAATGTGTTGTATTCATAACGCCCATTTTATCATAGCATAACCCACATCCAGGAGATAATAATAAAAAACAAAAAAATCAAGTTTAACATGAAATAGTCATACCAATGAATTGACAGATACATGTGTCCTATCACTATTCACATAGTATCACATCAGAACATCATCCATATATGCATTAAACTTAAAAACAAGTACATTCAATAGCAATAATGTTAAAAAACGTCTGCTCATAACTAATACATAAACATTCCAAATTGTGTTCTTCATTCATTCCAAAGGTATGCAAAGAGTACAACAGTTCTACACAACATCTTTGATCTAGGTTTCCACCTCAACAAGGCCTACTAATTATTTCCAAAACAGCAAATCGATGTTGACTGATGTTCTGATAATGTGCATGAAATGTCTAGCCACAGAGTAGTTTTCTTCCCATGCTCAGATATTGGACTTGTATTCATTACATCACACTTTTATTTTGTGATTTGCCTTACCATCGATGGCACAAGAACACTTAATTGCCTTGCCACGTAGTCAATGCCACAAACACATTCAATGGCATAAAATAATGTATCTATGTATTTATTTACTGTTTGCTTGTTAGGCACATATACAATAAGGATATACTGTTTCAAAGCGCCCACAGGGCAGGGAGGGAGGGAGAGAGGGAATACATTACAACAATTGCAATACAAAATTTAAGAGCAGAGGGGAAAAGAGGAAGGGACGACAAACCTACTATGCCTTGTGAGGATTCAGAACATGCAAGTGCAGAAGGAAGAGGGATGAGGGGTAAGTGCTGTGGAGTCCAAGCACGTGGGTGAGCCATGGACGTAGTGCTAGGATATGTTGAGTGCTGCATGGCTTGGGCTGTGGGAGGTGTAAGTGCGAGTCTCCAGAGTGGATTGAGTGCAGAGGCAAGTGCTGTAGAAGGACAGGAGCTGGGAAGAATTGGTGTGGGAGTTCAAGGACCCAAAGATGCATAAGGGCCAAGGACACTGATTCAGCAACTGTGGGATTAGCAGAGCAGAGTAGGAGGGAAGGAGGATGAAAAGAGGAAAGTTTTAAGGTGCTTCCAGAATGTGAGAAGATCCCGCTCAAGGCGCATTGGCAGGCTGTTCCAGAGGAGGGAGCCCGCAGAGGAGATTGAGTGACCCCCTGCCCTCTGTTTACTAAAACGCTTTACACACAAAGAGTTGGTGCCAGAGGAGCAAAGTGGTCTTGAGGGAGAGTATTTAGTAAGATAGAGCTGAAGGTAGTTTGGTTGGTCCCCGGGCCCAGACCGCTTTGTGGATGATGCAGAGGGATTTTAATTTGATCCGTTCAGCTACTGGGAGCCAGTGAAGACTGTTTAGTGCAGGTGAGATGCGGTCCCTGGGCTTAAGGCCAAGGATTAGTCTCACTGCCCTATTCTGGATAAGCTGGAGGGGTCGCAGAGTTGAAGAGGGAAGGTTCAGGAGAAGGCTGTTACAGTAGTCAAGCCTAGAGAGAACCAGAGGTTGAGTCACATTGAGCCTTTGTGGGAAAGTGAGAAAAGGAAGAATTCCTTTGAGAAGGAACAGCTGATAGTTGGACTTCTTGGCAATGTCCTGCATGGGAGGGAGGGAGGCCAGAGAGGAGTCGAAGATGACTGCAAGGTTCCTGGCTTCAGTCGAAGGTGCAGGTGGAGTGCCCAAGGAGGAGGGCCAGAGAGAGAAGGAGGGAGCAGGGGTCCCAATGGGAAGAATCACAGCTTTACAGACATTAAGGCAGAGATCATTGGAGACGCACCAGGACTGGATGGCAGATAGGCAGTCAGGGATGATGGATTGTGCAAGAGGATCAGCAGGGAGTATGAAGAAGAGCTGTGTGTCCTCTGCGTAACACTGCAAGTTGGAGGAGAAAAAGGAGATGAGGCAGGCAAGGAGAGCAAGGTAGAGGTTAAAGAGCCAGTGGGATAGTATAGAGCCCTGGGGGACCTCACAGGTGGTGATGGAAGTAGGAGAGGAGAAGGGTCCTGGGATGATTTGGGAGGAGCGGTTAGTGAGGAAGAAGGACAGCCAAACCAGTGCCCGTTACGAGATGCCAAGTGCATCATGGAGCCTTTGTATGAGGATGGAATGGTTAACTGTGTCAAATGCAGAGGGGAGATCAAGAAGGATAAGGACAGGATAAGGACAGCTGGGGAGTTGGAGTCCAGAGAAGTGAGAAGTTCTTCACAGCTGTTCAGAAGAGCAGTTTCCATGCCTCTGGATGGTCAGAATCCAGCTTGATGGTCGTGGAGGCCAACAACAAGTTCAGTGTGAGAGTTAAGTTGGGGCAGGGGCCAGCTTCTCAAGTAGCTTCCCCAGGAAGGTGGTGATAGATATAGGGTGATAACTGGCAGGGCAGGTAGGGAGGGTCAGAAGATGTTTCTTTCAGGCCTTGGTGCACAAGGGAGTGCTTGAGAGGGGAGGGGAAAGATCAAGTGGCAAAAGAGTGATTGCAGAAGTCAGTGAGAGCAGGGGCAAGAGAGTCAATGTTATCCTTGATGGTCCTGGATGAGCAAGGGAGGGACCTATTTAGAAGAGCCTTTCATGGAGCGGACAGCTCTGGTAACTTCTTCAGCTGTGAAAAGGCAGATGGAGGAAAGGACAGAGAGAAGGAACAGAGAATGGACAGAGACAAGGATATCAGTGAAAACCTCTCTAGAGGAAGCACTGACATAGGTGCATGCAATGGAAAGTCCAGGGTTTGTACTCAGGATGTCTTTTTTGTGCTCTTTCCTGCCAGACCTGGAGAGAGAAGGGGGATAGGTGCTAGTGTAGCAGTTAGAGAATATAGGAGAGATGAAGAGAGGTATAAGAGGGAGATTGAAGTAAAAGATAAGGGGGGAGTGTGAGCACTGCACAGTTCGGGCTAACTCACTAAGGGGCCTAATAGATTGAAGAAGGAGAGAGAAGGTGAAAACAAGAGGGAACAGAAATTACATTGGGAGAGTGGCACAGTGATGCTACTATACACATATAGTATTGATTTAAAGAAAGGAGGCAGCAAACAATGCAAAGCAGATGGTGGACATGAAATGCTAAACACCCAAATTTGTTTTCGGAGTAAACCCCCAAATCAACTTTAAGCCAGGCAGCAAGCAATGCAAAGCAGATGGTTGACATGAAATGCTAAACACCCAAATTTGTTTTCACAGTAAACCCCATAATCAACTTTAAGGCAGGCAGCAAGCAGTGCAAAGCAGATGTTGGACATGAAAGGCTAAAGACCCGGATTGGTGGAAGTAACCGGGGCTGCCCAATCACAGAGGCAGCAGCCTCAGAGTCAGATCTTCATACACCACGATGAGGGAGCAGCCATTTTTAGAAGAGCTACTGCTCAAGAGAACAAAGGGAGGTCGGCGCAGATTGTATGAGGCTTTTCAAAGTCACATGATTTTCTAATGCTGGAGAGGGTCACAGGAATCCAGGATGGCTTCCTAGTGAAAGTGGGGGGAGAAGGACGCTCGATTCATATTGCGCACATTTTGTGATAAAAATATTCAGAAATACGTAGTGCACTTCCCCAGAGCCCATCAGGGCTTACCTTCAGTTTGGAGGTGGAACGCTGCTCCTGCAGCTTCCAGTGGTGCTTGGTCCGTGTTGTGGCACACATTAAATAACATGCTGAATTCTAAGATACCACACAGGAACTGATGTTGGCTGGGAGCGAATCGCTCACCTCCCAAACTCTACTTTGGGATACAACAAGGTGCTTTGGAAGGCAAGTGGCAGAACAGGAGCAAGCATCTTCCCTCAATCATGCAGCGTAGAGGCAGAAAGGGCTATGGTGCAAAGCTGCAAAGTGGAAATCCAGTGGAAAGTCATCAGTACTCAGACTTACCCAGAGCCGTCCCCACTGCCCAGGTGCAGACCCACTAACACAGGAGGGTGGCTCATCCGCTGGGTGACCAACACTGGTGGAGGAACTCTCATGATGAGCAGATAGGAGTTGACCGACAACAAGAAGACTTGTTCCTAAATTCCTGCATGGATATGTCACGAAGTTGTGCACAGGCACACAAGGTCTTTCACTGGCATTACATGATCAGACAAGACACCAATGACAAATGATGAAGAACCGGGGTTTATTCAAGTCAGCAAACTCCCTACAAAAGACCAGGGCTTTGTAAGGTGCTGTGAAAGGAACTGTCGGAAGAGCTGCTGGAGTCACAGGGACAGAACAAAAAGGGCAGGTTCCAAGGAGCAGTCTTCAGCGTCTCAGCCCTTTCTGTGCATCAGGCATTCAATCTTGCACCCACACATGTAGCAATAAAGGACAGACTGAATTTCAAGCAGAATTGGAAACTGTAATATGAGACGTGCTATTGCACTGGTGTGCAGGATTAGCATCTTAAGGAGAGTCAGACAATCCTTGTGGAGCATCAGGAAGGTGTTGGTGAAACGAGTTTCAGGACCTGAAAAGAATTAACAAAGCAGGGTTTGAGCTTGCTGTGGGATTGCATGATTTGAATGTCAAAATTCAAAAGCCAAATGCAATTGTGCACAGAGCTGGAGGTTGTTTTCGATCAGGCAGATGTTTGAAGATGTCTTCGAAATTTTGGTTAACTCTTGTGATACAGGGATGGGGCTTGTTCTCTGCAGCTGACCGGGGGAATGCGAGGGTAGCACCCAGTCAGGCAATGGAAAGTAGCATTCTGATAGATACGTGAGGATGGTTGTTGTAGGTACATTTGGCTACTGATGAGTTTACTACAATTGTCTGGGGTGTGAGACATAAAACAGCAGAGATACTACGAGTTCTATCGCCTGATCAGCCTTCCCAGCTTTGCCATCCATTTGCATGTGGAAAGCAGTGGAATGGTATACTGGGGAACCCAATTGTCAGCCCAAGAATAGCATGGGACTCTATGACTCTATGAGAAAGGGGACTTTCAAAATCCGGCACCACCGGGACTTGTAATGTCCCGGGGACACCGGGAACTCAGATGCCAGATTTGGCGTTACGGGGTTGGCGGCCACCAACCGGTGGCCTATAACCTTGTAATGAGGCCCAATATCCCACCTTAGGATAGTTGTCAACCACTACACAAATAAGTGTCCTGGCATGCCAGGGGTAAATTCAGTTATAAAATCTATGATTATGCCCCACATGGTCTGTCAGATACTTCCTATGTGTGTAAGATCCCAGCCGGTGGTTGCTAAGTTTATTTCATACTATGCATTCTTGTTCATAGCCTACAATAGATTTTGCCTTGATGGGCCACCGGAACCATTGCAGCAACATCTTGTTTGTTTTGTCGTGCTTTGGGTGTCCACAACGGCTTGGATTCATGGCACCACTTAAGGAGCTTGCAACAAGTTTCTGGCAAAGAAACATTTGGAAGATCCTGCAAGTAAATCTTAATGACTTCAGGGGCTTGAAGCAATACCATGGGTTGTTTCTGCATTCCCGACAAAGCACCAATGGTGGGTCCTGGAAAAGGCTGCAGAATGGGTCTTGGGTCGAGACTCACCCACGGGCCATCCAGCCAAGAACAAGTCAATGGGCTGTGTTCGTGCTGGTAGAGAGTTTCCCAGACACCCCTCTGTTTTGCATACCAAGTAACTTTGGGTCTCACCCTAAGTTACCAGGGGAATCCAGACGTGGACCCCTTGCTCACTGCTCTTAGAGAGGCAAAGCTTCACCTCACTGATGATACCCAACTAGGCTGAAACACGTCTATGGGGTTGCTGTGGTACTCTTGTTCAGAGGAGAATTGCCTAGCATTTCGGTGCTGGACTGCCCCTGGGCAGGACAAAGACTGATATGCGGGGAAATTTCTTCTCTTTGAAAAGAACAGTGAGCTAAATACTTGGTAGAGTCTCTCCCAGGGGCCATCCACCCAAGAACAGGTCATTCGACGGTGTTTGTGCTGATAGAGAGACTCCCAGACCCCTCTTTGCTTTATCCAAATATGTGAAAATCTGTTGTATTGTATTCAGAGTCGAAACCATGGTGTGCCATGCCTGGGCTGTACCATAGACCTCACTTACAAGCAAATGAATCTGGCAGACCTGTTGACAGTTTTGCAATGAAAAATTCACTTGTTGCTTAACCCAGCTGATGCTGGGATTCTGATGGGATACCCACCCCATCCCCAGGATCATTTGAAGATTAGGCATTGATGAGCTCAAAGCAGATGAGCTGCTGATTATGTTGGATGCACCTTTTGTAAAGCAACAGTGACGTGTGTGATGTCCTCAGAGGTCCGGGGATACCTTCTACAGAATGCATTGTCAGAGGCTGTGGAATGTTTCCTGGTAAAATGTAAATCCAAATAGTTGTCAGTTGCCCCACAGTCTATAAAGGTGGGCCCTTTCACAGGGCCAGTAGTTCATGCAAACTCAACGGGTACATGAACGTGCGAAGACAGGAATGTTGAAGAAGAGCCAGACGGGGAACACATCAGAAAATTAGATATGCTCTAAGAGGGGTTCCCCCATTATATTGGAGCCTTTGCGTTTCATGATATTGATAAAGGCTAGTCTCATACAAAATGGTCCCTGTTGTCTCAGCTACTCCAAGACTGCAAGACCCCTGGGAAGCAGTGGATAATCTTACCTAAACCTGGGTGTGTCATGCATAACCAACACAAGTAAAAGCATCCTAGATACACATTTTCAAATATTTACTATTTTTCTAAAAAAACAACACATTTTTCTTAACACAAAGAATTCATTCTGTCTGAGTACAAACACGCCTCCTAGCAACGAAATCTCAATTCTCATGCTGCAGAAATCAGATGAAGAGAAGTGTGTTAAGCCCAATAGATTAGAAAAGAAAGGGGGCCATCACCCTTTTGGCGTTAATACATTAAAAAATGATGGTAAACAACGCAAATCCTGAATATTTAAACAAACATTGTTATAGGCATTAACACTCAGGACATATACTGTTTCTTAACATGGCCATATTTCTCCAACATGTTTCTATCTTCAAGCTCTGAGTGCAGCCATTCATCAGGGAACAATGTTTAACAATGTCAATATGGTAATTTTCTAGATTGACATCCCTGTTCACTTATGAACTACAGCAATAGGAAGTGTGACATATGGCCGCCTTTGGATCCCACATTTTCAATGTATCCATTTACCACTTTCCCATGTGTTGTATCTACAAAGGAAATACAAAAAGTCCCAATTATTAGAACTTATTCCTAATGGTACGTGCATTTTTGCATTATAATGCACTACCCTGTCACCAGACACCATACCTCCTGTCTTGCTTGTTCATCGTCAGTTTTACATATAAACTTGACCACTCCTTCTTCTTACATATCTGTCAAAAGTGGAAATTCTGGAATTGCTACTTTCCTCCTGTAATCACATGTTAATTTTCATCTGAGGGCATTTATGTTTCAGAAACTGAAAATCACAAACCTGTCTAGTTCTCTCCTGTGGATGGCATTCCGAAATTGCGTTCTGTTGTTATGATTTTATACCATTCTCAGGCTATGCCACCACCGGCATCTATATATAAAGACAGACACCAGGCAGAATCTTAGCACTGTCTCATGAGTTCACCCGTGCCCTACACAGTCATTCATTTATATCTACCTTTGCCAAATCTATGACTGCGGGAGGGATTTCACTTACTTTAATCCACTGTGTTTGTACGTGAGAGCCATCGGATACTTCAACATGTCTTTCCATGTTGCCTGTCTGTGCAGGCTGGAATGAAACGGGCTACATAGAGTTTCTACATTTTTAAACAGAATCCCCTGATGGATCCAGATGTCACGTGAATGAGCGTAGGGGAGTAGCCTGATCTAACCATTAGTATCTTTACAGCATGTATTCATTATGGCAACTGTGGACATCATATTGAGGTGTCTAGACCACAAGAGTATTACATTGTCATTTTACATACTTCGGGATACTTTATTTTCACTAATTTCTCAACGCCATAAATTTCAAACTGTTTCTTTCATCCTTTTCCCTGCGCTTCAACAGTGGTAAGAGTCAGCTTTAATTCTTACTTCACATTAGTCTTTATTCACCAAAGTGTTCCCATTCATCAGAATGGCTTTTTGTATAGATCTGTATACTTCCCACCATTACCAAAGCCTGTACCATTCAATGTTTTCATTGAGACCATGTACATGGCTATTCATATGAAAAGTGAATCTCTGCTCGAGTTCACTCCACTTTCCTTCGATGTCTTGTTGATTACTCCCCTCCACTTTTTTAATTATTGTCCATGTAAACTCGTGTTTGTGGGTTGTGTCAACAAAGTGTTTGACCAGGGTAGCTGTCAATAATTTGTTCTTAATACAGCTCCTGTGTTCTATCATTCCAGTTATTACCAACATATTTAAGATGCCAGGGGCATATTATTAAATAAATAAAATTTCTGCTCTCGCAGTTGGTGAAATACCTTTGTTGCCATGCAATGGTCATTCCTATGTCAATCTCGTTTGTGTGGGTAGTTAACTCACGGACACTGCATCTGCCACAAGAATAGTGTCCTTAAAGGAGTGCCAGACCCCATTGGTTCATAATACACAATTGAGTTCCCTGTGGTTTTAATTTATTTGAGTGATGATGTTTCTTTTAAATTGCCCTGCAATGTTGATACTTTTTTTTTAAGCCAGTATGGGGCATTGTAAATCTTCATAGTGTTTGTCAAAACATTTCTTCCAATTTCTTGTTATTATTTTTTTTATCGTAAATGATAAGTCAGAAAATGACTTTCCGGATGAAACTTTCTGTTCCCCAGTCTGCTCATATTTGGATGGTAGTAGGGAGTCCCTGTCATAGTACAGAACCTGCTTTGCCAAATCTTTAACTAACTTGTTAGTGTAGCATCTGTGAATCAACTTGCATTTGACTACTTCTGCTTCCTCCCTATAATTTACATGTCTGTGCTGTTCCTTTTCAATCTGAGAAATTGACCGAAAGGGATATTCACTTGTATGCATCAGGCATGGTGGCTTGTTAAATGTAATAATGCGTTTTTGTCTGTCTTCTTGTGGAATGGTTTTACTTTTAACACATTATTATCTGCCTAGATTATGAGATCTAAAAAGTTGACTTCATTGTTACATTGTTACTGATGGTATGTGGAAACTTGAGGTAAGTATTTTTGTTGGTTGAGCCATTGAATGGATTCTGCCGCCTCCTCTAGATTACCTGTTGACATCACCAACATTTTATCTATGTAGCGGGTCCACATCTCAATTTGTGTGACAAAAGGATTAGATGTGCTGTAGTTTTCTTGTTCTTTAAACCATTGCACATTGAAGTTCACCATACTAGGGGACATGGCCGACCCATTGGCGGTTCCCTCTATTGTCTGGTAGTAAGTGTTATTAAATTGGAAGTTGTTTTTAGTTAGTGCTATCTCAATGCACCATTTAAAAAAAGAACTGGGTGCAGGTAGAGCAGCTATATGTTCATGTAACCTCCAATCTCCAAACAGCTGTAATTCTATGTGTGACGGATATGAATTAAAAGATTTCTAATGTCTAAGGACCCCAAAAGAGTCATTGGGCCTCATTCCGAGTATGGCGGTAAGGGATACCGTTAATGAGACCGGTGCCGGTAATCCCTTACTGCCACATTCCGAGTTCCCTTTGCGCCCTCGTCCTTAACACCTGCTTTTAGCAGTTAGGGACGAGGGCGCAAAGGGGCTTTTTAGCCAATAACGGTGACAGTAAAGTACGGTCACCGTTATTTGCAATTTCCCCATTCCCATTGAGTCCTATGGGGGCTCATTTGGGAATGGGGAAGAGCCCTGGGGAATGGGAAATTACCGCCCTGCTCAACTCGGAATAGGGCGGTAATTTCCCATTCCACCAGGGCAGTGCCGGGACGGGTCTGGTGCCGACCAAGGCGCTACTACCGCCATTGGTTAGCGCCAGACTCGGAATGAGGCCCATTATAATTACTCTACTACTGCAAGACCCCGGGAAAGCAACAGATACTCTTATTTAAACCTCCATCTGTCATTCATAACCTACATAAGCAGAACATCCTACATACTCATTTTCAAAACTTTACTATTTTATTCAAAAACCAACAAATGTTTCTTAACACAGAGTTCACACTTTCCCAACACAGAGTAATTAATTTAGATCTGTTGTCTCAGGACATGCATAGTCTGTCCAAGCATCTCTTATTCCATTTCCCTGAAGAAAGGGGACCTCTGAGTCTCAGGGCATAGTTTCTTCCATGACCTCAGTCTCAAAGTGCTCAAAGCAAAGGTTGACCACTATTGATTTTGTTAGTTTGAACCAGCGTCCCTGGATTTTCTGGTTAATTTGAAGAGCCACATAGATCAAATCTTTGCTCAGGGCTGAGCAGGATGCACATGTACGTAGGAAATCCCATGTACATGTGTAGGGCATCATGAGGTTTGTCCATTTTTGAAAAACTGTTGTCTGAGTGTTTTTGGGCCAGTGGTACTCCATAACTCATTTTTGGAACTGTGCAAGATACAGAAGTTCCAGGCACCCTATTCCTGAGTCGGAATTTCCACTCCCTTGGCATGAGACAAGGATTATGTTATAAAAATAATTTTCTTAAACTGAATCCGACATAATCTATAATAATGAGATCATCTGAACTAGGGAACGGTGTGGTCAAGATTAATGTGTTACTCCCAAATGGTGGTGTAAAGAAGATAACATTGGACGGGTCATTCAGAGATGGTGAGGAATTCATGAGGAAATGTAGGATGCACTGTTTTTGGTACAGTTCTTATTTATTCAGTACACCATAGAAGTGTTCCAGTAGCGGCATGTTGCATCTCTGTGAATTGGGTTGAAGCTGGACACTGAGGATGATGAGGAAAAATGGCCTGGCTTCCTATATACCTTTTCCTACAAGTCTTTGACTGATTCATGAATGGCAGTAGTTTCTCAACAAACGGCTGCAACCTCTTGATGGTCTTGGCCCAGGTGGGTTGTTAATTCTTGGAGTGCAGTTAACTGTCCGGCTTTAAACCCTTCCATATCACACAGAAACTGATAGGGGCCAGCATGACCCAGTCACCTCCCAACCTTTCCTCCATAGGATAACGAGGTGCATCAGGAAGACAAGTGGCAAGACAGGAACGGGCAAGACAGGAGACGGCACATTTTCACAACCCTGTGGTGAAGAGGCAGAAAGGGCTAGGAAAATGCCATTGCAGCTGGAAGAGAAATTAAGAATAACCAGTCTTGGACTTGCCCAGGTGCTCAGCCTCCCCCATAGACCTCCAAAC